>NC_058374.1:94400000-95000000 GCF_018350175.1 Felis catus
TTGGCTCAGGTCATTTCAGGGTTCGTGAGTTCAAGCCCCACATCGGGCTCCATGCTGACGGTGCAGAACTTGCTTGGGATTTTCTCTCTCCCTCTCTGCCCCTCCCCTGCTTGCTCACTCTCTCTCTCTCAAAATCAATCAATCAATAAATTTTAAAAATAAACTAGAATAAGATGGTGAGAATAGTATATTGACCCATAGGATTCCTGTGAGGATTAGTGAGATTCTCTGGGAACTTTACGCACTGCTGCCTGGACTTGAGCACTTGATAAAGGGTAGCAACTAGGGTTACTTTATTTTGTAAGTCATATGTAGTCGAGCCTCATCATTCAACAGAAATAGTGACAGCAGTACTCCTAAGACATGGCCTTCCAGACAAAGTTGGAGGCCCCAGCCAATTGCACCCCCCACAACCCTTTGGAGGGAGCTGGTCAACATCCCATCCGCATTGTGCAGTCCTGGACCCCCTTAACCTCCCAGCTCCGAGATCCTACCTCATGCCAAACAACCTGGAAGACATGGTAACTGGACCCAGATTGGGACATGATTGGGATTTTTGCTTTAAGAGTTCAAGTTAAACACACTCAAGCCTTGTTATTCTTTGGTTCCATATCATTTGGTTATTCAGGTTCCTTGTCCTTCCAATTTTTCTCCAATGTTCAAGACCAAAGAGTGGATATGGAAAGAACAGCAATGGCGGCCGAGGGTGTGGTGGGGTGCCATCAGCTCCCACACCCCTTCCACTAGGAGGCTGGCATGTGTCAGACATCTTTGATCGCCCCGTAGGAGGCATTGCCAACACCTCATGGTCTGAAAACTGTGGCAAGAAGTAAGCAGCAGAGATAGCAAGAGAAAATATTACCACTTGAAAGGAGGGACGGAGTAGAAGGGAAGGATGAAGGGATGAGAGAATAAAAAGAAAACAGAGAAAAGGAAATTGAAGGGAGATGGAGGTTGTGCTGCTGATAGAGCTTACGAATCAAGAAGTGATAATAATTCTAGAAAGGAGTGAGACAGAAAGCCTCAAAGAGTCGGAATTAGGAAGGGGCTTTCGAGGCATTGTGTGACCCAGCTCCCTCTGTTTATAATTGAAGTGCAGAAGAAAAAAAAAAGGAGGGGAGGAGAGACTCCTTTGTCTCCCTATAGGCAAAATCAGGAGACTGGACTATCTATCTACAAAGCTAGCAATCTATGAATTATAAGTCATATATATATATATTTTTAAGATTCCTTATTTGGTTAAGATATGTCACTGTGGTCTGTGTAACTTTTATGAAAGTCACCTTGTAATGGATGATGTGAATGTGTTTGATTTTCTCAGTTCTCAGACACTCAGGATCATAATGCCCTTCAGTTTAAAAAGTAGCTTATACAGTGTGATGGCTTTTTAAAAAGTTGACCAGTCCTTAGGTATGTTCTGGAACTAATGCTGAACTTCTGGGAAAGTAAGAATCTAGGCTAGAACCAGGTCCTAGACCTTTCTGGTATTCCGTTGGGTGATGCCTCAGCTTGCTCATTATTAAAATCTACGATGTCTGTTTCCTTGGTGTTCAGGTTTTCCAGTAAGTATAGCACATCAGGAGAGGCTCGCGAGCCAGCCACAATGTTGATGCCACTGGTCTCTGAGGATGTTTCTGTGTCAAGTGAAAGAACGGGCTCAGAACTGATGGGATCTGGACTTAGGCCTGTCAGGGAGGCGTGGCTGGACGCCAGGAAACCGGGGAGGCTCCACCGTTTGGGGAACTTGTCATTATCGTTAGGGTCTTCCCCACAGGCTAACGTGAGGATGTTTCTCTCATCTTTGGCTGAACTAGTCTGGGGACTGGGGTCCCTAGGAGGTGTCCCTTTCTCTGAGGGGAATGCAATCAATCCCACAGGCACCTCCTGCTGTCCAGTCCTGCTTGGCTCAACCCCGGTAAACTCTGCGCTCTGGATGGAGGCAGTGGAGTCACGTGATGTGGGCACTGGTGCCTCGGTCACTGTGATCAGTACCTCGGGGACCTGCGGCATTTTGGTGGGGGAGACTCTCACGCTCGACTGTGGAGTCAGGCTCTGCAAAGTGCTTGTCCGGCTGGTCTCCCTGATCGTGGACAGCTCCCCCAGGCTGGAGTATGCCTTGGGGTTCCCCTCTGGGGAGCAGGGTTGCCTTTGGGCGGGTGAGGCACGGTGGGGGCTTCTCGAGGGCACATCCAGCAGATCTCTGGCTGGGCTGACGTCGCCACTTGGGGGGAAGAACATGGAGCTGTCGCTGGCCTGCCTGCCATAGCTTCTCCTCCTGGGGCTGGTGGGGTGTTCGTGGGCACTCAGGAACCTCTTGACTCTTCTAATCATGGAGTGGCGCTGGCCGTGCTTCTCGAAACTCCACAGCCACTCCTCACCAGGGAGATCCGACCCGGACAGTCTGAAACACACAATGGCAAAATGCAGGCAGAGCAGTTTCAGGGCCCCAGCTCTGTGGGCAGAGTCTCAGAGATCAGGACTGAGTTTTGGATTTTCACATTACAGATTTTGAAATGGGGGAGACTTTAACTTGAGATTGTCTGGCAGAGATTCTCCAACCTTTTGGTCACATGACCTTTTTAAACTCTTACAAATGATCGAGTACCCCGAAAAGATTTGTTTATGTGGGTTACAGCTATTGCTACTTACTGTGTCAGAAATAACGGAGGAATATAAAAAAATTGCACACATAAGAATGTACAAGCACTCATACCATGAAATGTTAAGTGATGACATCATCACATAGCATGTAGCTTCTGGAAAATTCCACTTTTCCAGAAAGTCAGGGAAGAATGAGAATGAAAAGGTGAATAACATTTTAGTGTTGTTACAAAAATAATTTTGACCTTAAGGATTTGGGTCTTGGGGTTTTGGTTTTTGGGGATTCCCAGAGTTCCCCACACCACGCTTTGCAAATCACTCATCTACAGGCGTGGACCTTAAAAAGAAGATATAGTGTGTATTCTTTCTCCTTTATTGCAGGTGAGCCAAGGTCATGAACTAAGGATCTGTACCCCCCCCCCCCAATAATGCATCATAGCCAAATTCAAGACAATGCAAAAACAGCTCACATTTACCTTTATTTAAGGACCTCCCATGCCTTAATGCAGTTAATTATCATATTCATGGTGTGAGTTGGTACTATTATTATTCAGATTTTACAGATGGGGAAACTGGGGCCCAGAGAGATTGCTAAAGACAGTGTAGCCATTGAGGGCCAAACCCAGAAATCTGACTCCAAAGCCTTTGTTCTTAGTTCCTTTTATATAAAGTCTGCTACCTGGATGTCAAGTGGTGAGGTAGAGCCTGGGGGGGGGGGGGGGGAGGGTGCAGAATAATGAGTAAAACACAATCCTTGCCCACAGGTAATTTGTTAACATCCCTGGTCCACTCATCTAGGGTTACAGAAGGAGAAATGGGACCACACATCCATCAAGGAGGGCGGTGTGTGGTCTCTCGACGTAGCTGGGCTCCCCTGTGATGAAGTTTGATAGATTTGGTAATGTTGAACTTTCAACATTTGAGACATAAAACGAATAACCCTAGCCTTTTGAACCTTCTTCTTCAAGGCTGAAATAAAATGGATAATTGGGATAACAGCGAGGGCTATGGGGTCGCAAGGCCTGCTCCCGCCTCACATTACATGGTTGTCTCATGTGTCGGTGGATTTGTGGTCTTAATGGGGTTCAAAGAGGAGCTACTTAAAGCCTTGCCTTTAAACCGCAAATGCTCACACCAGCTCCGGGAGCAACAGTGCTTGGTCCGCCCTGGTTCCAATGTTCCTATCGACAGCCCTGGTGACAAGATGCCTTCACAATGCCAGGTGCGCTTTGTGTGACACAGAGGGGAGTGTCGGGGCAGCAGGATGTTGGTGTAACCTGAAAGGGTAAAGTGAGCAGCAAAGAGAACATCATTCCTCCGTGTTTATGAATAAAAGATGGCTGATCGAGATGATTAACTGGCTAAGTGTCCCGGGATGGCGTCCGATTACAACCTTGTGCTGTTATTCTAAAGCCCCAGCAGTGCCCTTGGCTACCAGATAGCCTCTGGCCCACCTCGGCCGTGCATGGCTCCGATTCGGTTACGCCAACTTGAGAAATGCAGACTCATGTCTCAGCGGCCCCGGTGACCCAGCTCGCCGAGTTTCATTAGGTCAGATCTCCAGTCACACCAGAGGAGCGACAAGCGCAGTTGTTCACTAAGATCGCCACGCTGGATGTGCCCTGGGAATCCAAAGTAGGGCTGCCAATCTCTCTTTATAGGGCGAGCCTCTGTCCTCCATTTGAGATCTTGACTTTTTATTTGGGATTTCTCTTCCTCAACTACTTCTAAATCACACTGCCTTGCAAGAATGATAAAATCTTCCAGGGGCGCCTGGGTGGCTCTCAGTCAGTTAAGCGTCTGACTTCTGCTCAGGTTCTGTATGATCTCATGGGTTGCGAGTTCGAGCCCCGCGTCAGGCTCTGTGTTGACAGCTCGGAGCCTGGAGCCTGCTTCAGATTCTGTGTCTCTGCCTCTCTCCCGCTTACACTCTGTCTCTCTCTTTCTCAAAAATAAACGTTTAAAAAAAAATCTTCTAGGAAACATGTTTATACTATCATTACTTCAAAACTTTGTAAATCCTAAGGACAAAATTTTCTAACTATGCTGATGATGGACGTGTATATTCAATGGGGGCAAGAAGATTAAGGCCCTGCATCACAAATTAGAGAAAAACAGACCAGTTACAAAGAGCAAACTGCAAAAAGGCCAGGGCTCTTGCTAATGTTCTACTGGTTCACCAACTGACACCGGGCAGGGCTGCCAGTGACACGCTATTGTACCTTCCTGCCTCATGAGACTGTGTCGTGGACGCATGAGAATTATCCACTTACCCAACTAAATTTATTGAGCATCTACTATGAGTAAATCTGTTGCATCAAGAACTGTATAACACAGTTTAAAAGGAGGGAGAAGGCACGTATATAATTAGCTAAATTGGGACAAAGTAAGTTTTTGAGCTGACTTTTTGACATCGAGAAGGAATCAAATGGGCAGAGAAGGGGCCGAGCGTTCCAATGGAAGAAGTGACTTGAACAAGTAAGTCGGGGGAAACTTTAGGGTGTTTGTGTGTGAAGATGGGAAAAACTTGAGTTGTACAAGCACAGAATAATGTCAGGCATAAAGCTGAAAAGGTAGCCTTGGATTGTGTTAGGGTCTTATGTACCAGGTAGAGGGATTTGGACTTTATCCCAAAGGCAGGGGGCAACTATGGGCTGCCTTTGCGAACGAAGGGCATAGGTAGACTTGTGCCATTTTGTGGTAGTTCTGGAAGAACTACGTGGACAGCAACATTGATGAATGTTGTCGTCCAGAAATGCTTTGGGTAAGAAACATGAATGGGAACTTTCTACGCTATTAGTCAGAAAGACCTATTGGTGGGTCTTTGGAGGAACACTTGGTGGCCTGTGCTCTGGGGGGGGGGGGGGTAGGGGCAGTTTTATGAATGTCATGCTGAAGTGGTGAAGGAAGCCTTTTGGGTGTTTATGTTATCAAAGAGCAGTCATGAAGCTCCCCCCCACATGATGAACCTAATGACCTTTCTTCCAAATATGTCTGTGAGGGAATGTTTCACTGCCAGCACACAATCCCCATCTCCTTTCTCTGAAAGTCACGGTTCCCAATAGGACATCAGAAACCGTGTTTTTTTTTTTTTTTTTTTTTAACGTTTATTTATTTTTGGGACAGAGAGAGACACAGCATGAACGGGGGAGGGTCAGAGAGAGGGAGACACAGAATCGGAAACAGGCTCCAGGCTCTGAGCCATCAGCCCAGAGCCCGACGCGGGGCTCGAACTCGCGGACCGCAAGATCGTGACCTGAGCTGAAGTCGGACGCTTAACCGACTGAGCCACCCAGGTGCCCCAGAAACCGTGGTTTAAGAACAAAATGGTTTAAAGCTTAGAGCACACAGAACAGACTACATTGAAAGATGCTCCATTTCCCAAGTTGGGCGACTTGGATGTACCTTTTAGGTCCTTTCAGACTTTCTTCTCCTCCTTATTTGGTTTTTAAAGTGTACTTTTGGTACAAGGTTAGTACAATCCTGAAGCCCAAATATCACACCACTTAAAACACTCCAAAACAACTATAGCGGAAACATTATATGGTAGAATATAAGCACGCTCATTATATTGCTATACATTAGAGAAGGTCAGCTGAAAAAGGTTCTGGAATTCGCTTGGACTTAGATAGGCAAGTAATTAGAGCTAGGAGGACATTCATGGAAAGTGCCATGCAGCCATTATTGTCCAGAAGATGGAATTTGAGAATTGCCTCTGTGGTGAGGAAAATGATTTATTCGGGAGCTCACAGAGCCAGGATTTCTGCTGCCTGGGCTGATTCTAACTAGCTGTGTGACCTTAGGAGAGCCACTTAACCTTTCTGTGACTCAGCATCATACTTGAAAACTAGTGACAACAATACTTCCTCTACCTGCCTTAGAGTCTGTGGGGGAGTTCAAAAGAGTAATGGCTGTGGGGGAGTTCAAAAGAGTAATCGATGTGGAAAAGCTTTAAAGAGTAGATAATACGAAAAGGACTCTGTCAATGACTGGCAGACTTTCAGAGGTGATTTCCAAGTCGTTGTTGACTTCTCGCACCTGCTTGGAGGAAATGATAGCGTCTGCCTGAAAGTTAATCCCTTTTCTCCTCCGAGAGTGTATTTTTAAAATGTCACTACCCCGGGGCACTTGGGTGGCTCAGTTGGTTAAGTGTCTGATTCTTGATTTCGGTTCAGGTCTCATGGTTTCGTGAGTTCGAGCCCCGCGTCGGGCTCTGCGTTGACATCACAGAGTCTGCTTGGGATTATCTGCGCCTCCCCAGCTTGCACTCTCTCTGTCTCTCTCAAAATATACTTAAAAAAGTGTCAGTACACCTTGGTGCTGCCATCTGACAATGAACACCTTAGAAGGGATGACTCTCACAGTCACTTAATGGTTAGACGAGGGCACTGAGTGAATGGAGAGGAAGCATAAGGACAGGAGAAAGCTGATTATTTGGGAGAAGGAAGATGGGGCCGATCAGGTGGCTTTCTTGCAGACATTGCCAAATCCTGCAGTTAACATTTATTGCACAATGTAAATCCTCAATACGGAAGAGATGAGAATGAGGAAGGTTGTGCTATGTATTGGGCATTATTTTGAAAGGGTGGAGAAGGGTAGGTGTGGGAGAGAGAACAGGTTATGTTAAGCCAGGCGGGCTAGTTGGTTGTAGCCGAGTCTAGGAGGGAGAGCAGGTGTCATCCTTCAGGTCGCACTGGTGTCAGGATTGGGATATGTTATTTCAATCGCAACTGTTATAAAAGACCAACAACCCGCACTTTCAAAATATCTACTGGGCACCCAGTGAACCATCAGCCCCACAGTCTCCCTTGCCAGTGACAGATTTCTGAGGGCACAGGCAGCAGTGATTTCAGGGCTTTTGAAAAGACGCTTGGGCTGCTCAGGGCACAGAAGAACACTTGTCACCTCCTGTTGCCATAATAAGAGGGGACAGGACTGCTGGAGACGGCAGTGACTTTCAGAATTCATGGAGTGTGTCTCATATGGAAAGACCAAAACAGCCCCATTAACTTGAGAGATCTGATGCATTTTTTTTTTCCCGAAGCAAGCTTTTCACAAAGCTTTCTCATGTGTGTGATCAGGTAAATAAATACAGAGCTTCACAAGATTAAAGGATAAAACTGGATAATGCTTGCCTTTCTTTCTCTGGGCCACCTTTTTTTTTTAACCTCCTCCCCCCAGGTTTATTGATATAAAACTGACATATAACATTCTTTAAGTTTAATGTGTACAGTGTGATGATTTGACATATGTGTATATCATAGGATGTTTACCTCAGTAAGGTCAGTCAACATCTTCACCTCACACAGTGGCCATTTTGTTTGCTGTTGTGCCAACGTTTAAAGTGCTGTTTTGAGGGGCATCTGCGTGGCTCAGTCTGACAGTGTCTGACTTTGGCTCAGGTCATGATCTCACAGTTCGTGAGTTCGAGCTCCACATTAGGCTCTGTGCTGACAGCTGGGAGCCTGAAGCCTGCTTTGGATTCTGTGTCTCCCTCTCTCTCTGCCCCTGCCCTGCTCATGCTCTGTCTCTGTCTCTCTCTCTCAAAAATAAATAAAAATTTTTAAAAAGTGGTATTTTGACAGTTTAAATTCAATTAATTTAGGTCATTTTAACAAAATTGAAATGAGGAATTTAGGAAATTGATATTTAATGTAATGAATTCTACTTCTCAGGTCAGATTTATTATTTTCAAATTGCTAGTGTTCCTCCAAGTCAGGCAGCTGCCTTGGAGGGAGCTGATGATTTGCCTGAAAATCTATCTGGGCAGAGCCCGTGTGGAGGGACATTTATTCACAGCAGAGCAAAATGTACTCTTCAAACCCATTAGAGGCAAGTGCTGTTATTTTTAACCTTCTGCTCTGCAGAATCTTGTCAGAGCCGTAGCCTAGGATTTATAAGATGGGAAAGGTAACTCGTGCTGAGCTGGGAGGTGGGGGCCAAGCACTGGGAGGAAAACCCAGCGGACAGACGTTGTATCCACCCAGCACCCCTCCTGACTCCCTTGCTGGGGGACAGTTTGGAGTAGGGGAGCATCACGGGGGGTTTGCTTAGCTCACAATAGGGGCTCCCAGGGCTGGTGACCCTCCTGCCGCCACTCTCTTGCCTCTCTGCTAGTTTGGGCCAAGGATTACAGCAAATCTGGTAAAAGAACGGGCATATCTAGACTCCTGTTACTACTCTGGTTATGCTCATGGGCCCTCCGCTGGCTGATGCAAAAATAAGTTGTGGCCCCAAATGGGGGTTCACTTAAAGTCCCCCACATTTCAAAGCTGTTGTATCCTGTGGGAGTTTTGTGAGAAAAGGACATTAAGTCATCTATACCTGTCATGTCTTTTAGAAGGTGAAAATCGAGTGCCAATGGTGAGCCTATGTTGGCATGTGAAAGAATCCCTGAGAAGGTTCTAGAATTTTAAAGTTAATAACGCACAATCATCTCCTTGGGAGGCTCCGTTTCTCCTTCCTTTCTGGTACATTAAGTGAAAATCAATGTTCCAAGAATACATTTTTGTCGAAGTTAGTGATTCAGAATTTTGAGATATTTTTGGTAGTTTATAACACACGCATGCAATAGTATGTATCAGACTATGTATTTTCTTGTAAAAGCTATAATATTTGAATATAGTTAGCTAAGAGAGGATAACTTACTAAAACATCCATCTAGAGGTATATTTAACCACAATTTAATAAAGGACGTGCTTGTTAAATACATATTTTGGTATATTTGGTATATTTGAACTAATACCGCCAAGAAGACTTGTGCTACGCAACCCGAATGTTTTGTACACATTAAATACATACGTACAATTGCAAAAAAGTAATTATATTATTTCTACACATTCGGAGAGCCTTTGGAATGAAGATAGATAAGTAAAAGTCATTATTTCTGGGTGTTTGCAGTTTTACAGCACCAAATAAATCCTAAATAAATCCCTCCTCTCCTAACCAGAAGGAACGCTTGCAAAAATCTGTATCTTTCTCCTCTGTGCTAAACTGACTTCATAGATCCATTCCTTAAGACCACTCTCAGTGTGAGGAAGTTGCGACATATTTGAATGACAGCAGAAAGCCCAGTAAAGCGGTGTTCATTAAAGGGTATCGCAGCAAGTCCATGGGTTAAGAGCACTCTTTTACATCAGCAGGACCCTTAGAGCGAGCACACTTCCATGTGTGCACATGTCAGTGATCCATTTCATAAGCAGCTACTGCCTCTCTTCTCCAGGATTTGGAATCCTTTAGCTGCTATGGGTAGATATTTCAGTGGGGTTTTCCCAATGCCCTTAAGGGGTTATTGCTTCTTCGCTCTTGGGGATTTTGATTTTCGAGATGGGATTAAAGGGAGTTATGAGACTTTAGGACTTTAATTTCCTTGTGTTCCATTCCTCAGAGACTTACACATTTGTGCTAATGGATAATCCTAAGTATTTAAAAAAGAACAAGAGTTTTGGAGCGACCCATGGTGCTGTCATGTGAATAGCACTCTACCTCTGGCTAGCTGTGGTGGGCTAGCCCTGGATCTTACTTTTTGTTTGTTTGTCTGTTTTTTAATGTTTATTTATTTTTGAGACAGAGAGAGACAGAGCATGAACGGGGGAAGGTCAGAGAGAGAGAGACACACACACAGAATCCGAAGCAGGCTCCAGGCTCTGAGCTGTCAGCACAGAGCCCGACGCAGGGCTTGAACCCATGAACCGTGAGATTGTGACCTGAGCCGAAGTCGGACGCTTAACCGACTGAGCCACCCAGGCGTCCCACTTTTTGTTTGTTTTAAAAACAAATTTGGGGGGCGCCTGGGTGGCTCAGTCGGTTAAGCGTCCGACTTCGGCTCAGGTCACGATCTCACTGTCTGTGAGTTCGAGCCCCGGGTCGGGCTCCATGCTGACTGCTCGGAACCTGGAGCCTGTTTCAGATTCTGTGTCTCCCTCTCTCTCTGACCCTCCCCCGTTCATGCTCTGTCTCTCCCTGTCTCAAAAATAAATAAAACGTTAAAAAAAATTTTTTTTAAAATAAATAAATAAAAATAAAAACAAATTTGGGGCACCTGGGTGGCTCAGTCGGTTAAGCATCCGACTTTGGATTTCAGCTCAGGTCATGACCTCGTGGTTTGTGGGTTTGAGCCCCGTGTCAGGCTCTGCACTAATTTGTGCAGAGCCTGCTTGGGATTCTCTGTCTCCGTCTCTCTCTCTGCTCCGCTCCCACTTGTACTTTTTCTCTCTCAAAATGAATAGACATAAAAAAAAAGAAATTTGTTTTCAGCAATGCTGGCTTGAGTTTAAACATTCTAGGTTTGTTTTGGTAAAGTTTGGTATGTTACGTGTAAGTGTTTGCTATTGTCCAAAGAAGAGTCACTTGCATTTCAGGGCTTGGGCATGTTTTCTTCACACGCATCTTATAGAAAACTCTTCCCTCTGCTTGTGGGTGACCTCTTCATCTTGGTTAATAGTGTCTCCAACAGTAAGGATGATGAAAAGACACCTTAATTAAAACAGCAGATCACCGCAATGTATACTTTAAATACCTCATAATTTTTATGTTGATTATACTTCAATAAAGCTGAAATTAAAAAAAAAACTGTTACTTTAAATACACTGTCATTCCTTGCTGTTTGTACTCATATTGGCTTGGAATTTACCCTTTGCTGAATCTCCTCCTCCTATTTGTGTGCTAGCTCCTAATTTAGTCTTAAAGATGCACATTGGACCCCTCAGCTCCAAGAAGCCGTCTCTCATTCACCACGCTGGGTGAAACATACCTTTCTTTTATTCCCTTAAGACTGAGCGTTTCTCTATTGCTGGGTTTACCACATGGTACCAGAACATGTCTCCTTGTGTCAGTGAGCTGAAGAGGTATTTGTTTTGTTTTTGTTTTTGTTTTTTTTGCCTATGCCTAGCATTTGAAATAGAACCTATCGTATACCAGGCCCTGAAAGAAAATTTTCCTGAATAAATGGATGAGTTCATTCCATATGTGAAGATACGAGGAAAAACGTGATATTTTAAATTTTTTTTTTTCAACGTTTATTTATTTTTGGGACAGAGAGAGACAGAGCATGAACGGGGGAGGGGCAGAGAGAGAGGGAGACACAGAATCGAAAACAGGCTCCAGGCTCTGAGCCATCAGCCCAGAGCCTGACGCGGGGCTCGAACTCACAGACCGCGAGATCGTGACCTGGCTGAAGTCGGACGCTTAACCGACTGCGCCACCCAGGCGCCCCAAAAACGTGATATTTTAAATTTGTATTTGAGATGAAAATATGGGGAAAATCTTACTTTATTTCGCTAATGTACATTTGGTAAATGTGTAGAAAATATGGCAATATTTTGAATATGTCCCTGAATATAGAGAACAGAGGAATCATCTCTAAGGAGTTTTCTTTTTTCTTTTAAATTTTTATTTACTACGGTGTGTGGGGGGGGGGAGAGAGAGAGAGAGAGAGCACGCATGTGAGCCCGTGCGCTGTGGGGGAGGGGCAGAGTGGGGGAGGCGCAGATTTGGGGGGACAGTAGGCTTCCTACTGAGAGCAGAGAGCCCGATAGGGGGGCTCAAACTGGTGAACTACAAGATCCTGACCTGAGCCGAAGTTGGATGCTTCACCAACTGAGCCACTCAGGCCCTCCTAAGGAGTTTCCTTTTTATGTGGAAATGAGTAGTCCCCTGAATGTAAAAGAAAATAGGAGGCAGAGTAATTTCTCAGGTTTCTCTTGGATAGTACTTTTGTTCAGTTATTGAAGGGCATTGCCTTGATTTTAGAATTTCTGGGTCATGGGAATTGTGATCATAAGCTTGAAACGTTGATGTGAAAAGGTAAGGGAAATTTGATTTCTGAATTAAATATACTAGGAACGTACATCCTAAATAGAATAAGAAAATTAAAAACTTACTCAACCAGGAAAGGATTTTATATGCTTATCAAGCAGCAAACACTTTTCTGAACCACTTGAATCCATACTACTTTGACACCCGGTCTTTATCCTAATGCAAAGGGCTCATTGACTCAGTCATCATCAACAAAATCACCTGTGCTACAGTAATCCTTACTTTTACCTTCCCTTTTCCCCTGAGCCTTCCTCAGATGGCTCACTTGATATTAACTTTGTATTTGGTGAGTGAACAGTGAAATTCTTAGGGAGTGATCTTTTATGAGTTTAGAGGACAATCATTGCTTTCAGCCTAGCAAACCATTCACCTATTCCTGGTAGTACCATTCTAATTTTCTTAAGACATCACCTCCTCCCTATGGTTGCTTGGGGCTGACACATGCCCCTTGGTCCAAAGATGGACATGGGAACAGGCCTCAGCTAATCAAAATATCGTGCTTCCCTGTTCAAGAATGGGCACGTTCGCCAAGCCCAGCCAGTTAATTCAGTACTTTAGTTTTAAGAGTCATGTTCTTTCCACAGGATTTGCTGAGAGGATAGGTTGTAAAGCTGCTGGCTGCCATCTTGCTGTTTTGCCTGTCTGAAACCTGAGCCAGTGGAGAGAAAAGCTGAACTGAAGAGATAGAGAGGGCAATAGTGAGTCCCGGTGACATATTTTGAGCCTCTGAAATTAGCCACACCCAAAGCTAGGCTAGTCTCCATATGTGACCCAAGAAACCCCTTTTTGCTTAAGTTAGCTGGAGTTGGTTTTCCAACACAGGCGAGCAGAAACAACTTGTGTAACAGCACAGTCCTGGAAAGAATCAACAGTGGGCATTTCTGTGAATACTCCAAAAGCCTGCATTCCTGTAGCGACTTTTCCTGGACTGTGAGGTTCCCTTTGAATGGTCCTCATTCATGCAGAAAATCAAGATCAAGTGAACTTTTGCCTAATTGTTTCTTTGATCATTTGGTTCCAGAGTCCAATTAAATGCCTCCCAGAAACCTCCCCTAATAGACTCTGGCCTTTGCCTGTGGCCTTTCCCATCATGCTAGTAAATAGGCTGTCTTAATTAGAGGAATTCTCTCTGATAACTAAAAACTTTTTGCTGCATTCTTAAATATCACATCTCCCAGTTTTCTCTCAAGAATTTTTTCTCTGTTCCAAATTTCCAGTGCTAGCTTAATATGAAAAATGGCTTAGATTTGTTTAATCTTTCTTTAATCTTTAATCATTTTGACATCCACAAACAGGGTACTTACATGAGTCAATATTAACAATGCTCTATGGTTACATCTAGAGTGTTTTGATGTTTCCAATCTCATTTAATATTCTCAATAATTGTTTGGGGTAGATATTTTCTGCGAGGTCTTATAAATCCCTAATTCTGTGTCTCTATATTTAGAAATAGAAATAGATATTTTAATAATTTCTAAAGAACATGGACACAGAAGAATGTAATATTATGATGCTTGGGATGAATATGTAGACCAAAATGAAAATCTTGAGACCAAACAAAAACTATCATTGTAACCATCCTGCAAAAACAACTAACTGGATGATAGATATGGAGCACAAGGGCACTTACAGTCCCAACAGTGATACCACAATGATTCTCCAGCCCTATCAAATGTGCTAGTCTCTTTTCTCTTACAAATTAGACCTTCGATTCTGTGCATTAATCAGTGATGGGAAGGGAGAGAAAGGTTAAAGCCTGTTGAGTTATCCACGAACAAATCCACAGAAAAGCATCTATTGATTTTTAAAATCGAGAAGGATTTCAAAACCCATGAAACTGCCACCACGAACTGCCGAGAAGGGCGAACAACAGTAAATTGCTCTTTGTGGAGACTGAGCAACCAGCTGGGGTTGGGCTGCGCACAGGAGAATCCAGGCTTGTCGGGCCATCTGGAAGCCAAGGCAAGCCTAGCCTGGGGTGTGCAACCTTCTATCAGGTATGCTTTGAAGACAACAGGCAAATCTCCTGGCTCCTAAATCATCTCATCATTTGACCCCACTCCTGAAATTCTACTTGGTCATCTTTTCCTTTGGGTCTTGAAGACCTGTTAGGATCAAGAGACATTCAGCCAAGAGTGAAGCCTTGTGGGAATAGGGCTGAAGCTGGATATCCTCGTGGTTGGGAAACAGGAGGGCTGAACGCCGTGGGAGAGAGGAAAGAAGGTCCCAGGTAGCAACTACAGGACGTGAACTTGCCTCACAAATCTGCTGAGAGCTGGTCTCAACAGCAAACCACAGTTTTGTCACAAGTTGTAAGAAAAATCCTGCAAAAGTTTTCCTCTTTTTTAAGGGGGTTCTCCTTATTTTTCTAAATTTGTCCACAGTCTTCTCTTTAAGTTACTTGGAAACTGTGGCAGCTGCCTTGAGCAAAAATACTTAAACTTCCCCCACATTCACACATTTCTCCAAAATCAAATACATTATCAGATTTAATAAAATTACTCGAGAAGTGTGCATGAGTTACTTCAGGCCTCAGCCCATTTATTTAAAGCTAAGTACATAGGGACAGATTGTTATGTTAAAACCACAGAACAGAGACTGACTTGTCTACTAAACATAGTTGAATTAAAATCTTAGAGAAAACTTATCTCATTCCTTAGGATTTGCTTGTCTCCAAGTAGTCTAACACAGTGTCTGCATGTGGTATATGCCTCATAAACACTTGTTGGAAATACATTCAGTTATGAACGTCTTAAGTAATAAATGATTATATAATTGAATAAACTACTTTTCAAATCGGAAGGAAAAAAGAGGATAACTTCACAACTATTGGAAAAGTTTTCTGTGGTATAAAAACAAGATGAAATGCAAATTACCCCCAAATACACATGCCTGCATGTATGCACACACCACATTTAAACCGGAAGCTATAGCCTCTTTGCTCTCAAACTTCCTCGGGCATATTAATTATACCTGAACATCTGAAATAAGATGTTACCAATTGAGAGTTGTCGTGAAAGTGAGTTCAAGACCAGAGCATAAAAAATCAGAACAGTGACCAACTTATTTTCTAAATATTGATGATTAAAAAAAATGCACTCACCCCATTTCGACTGTTGACCCCAGAAAGGAGGGTATGCAGTAGTCAGCGGCTGCCAGTGTATAAGGTGGTCGAGCAGCAGAATCATCCCAGTAAATGTCCTTCTTCATCTTGGGTAAGCTCATGTGCATTTCATCCACAGCCAAAAGAGAGACCTAAAATCATTGTTTTATTGTTAGAATAATTTGGATGTGGATTGTATAAAGACAGAGAGTAAGCTCCAATGGGTGGATGGGATTTGCAGCAGGATGGAGCAGTCTGAGAGAGTAAATACACAAATGTCCGTTGTTCATATTTGCTGTAACCAGGACCGTTGCAGAGACTTGCACATGTTTATTGCGTGAGGGCACTTGGCAATGGGGGTTAAGTGGGGCTATAAAACTGCCCAGACTTGGTTTATCAAGCCACATGCCCAGAATGGATCTAGCTACATTTTACTAGGAGGCAGGAGAGACTCCTTTTCCTTCTTGGCTCAAAGTTACCGTATTGTCTAGTGGCTATCCTTACAGCAACCTCATAATTCCAGATATCATAGGAAGGAGAAGATTCTTAATATCCCATTCCGTTGATTCCATAAACATACTTATATTTGATATCATTTCTTTTTAAATCATTTTTAATGTTTATTTATTTTTGAGAGAGAGAACACGAGAGGGGGAGGAGTAGAGAGAGAGGGAGACAGAGGATCCAAAGTGGGCTCTGCATTGACAGCCAGAGGGGCTTGAATCCACAAACCGCACAATCATGACCTGAGCTGAAGTCAGATGCTTAACCGACTAAGCCACACAGGAGCCCTCTTTTTTTTTTTTTTTTAAGTAGGCTTTAAGCCCAGTGTGGAGCCCAATATGGGGCTTGAACTCACAACCCTGAGATCAAGACCTGAGCTGAGATGAAGAGTTGGACTCTTAATCGACTGAGCCACCCTGGCACCCTGTAATTGATATCATTTCTTATGTGCCCTGATTATTTGTTTGTTTGGATACGTATATCAGCAGGTCTATACTGGTTGGGGTATGTATGTATATATATATATATATATATATATATATATATATATTTTTAAACATTTAAATTTTTTTTTAAATTATTTATTTATTTATTTTTGAGACAGAGAGAGACAGAGCATGAGCAGGGGAGGAGCAGAGAGAGAGGGAGACACAGAATCCGAAGCAGGCTCCAGGCTCTGAGCTGTCAGCACTCGAACTCACGGACTATGAGATCATGACCTGAGCTGAAGTCAGACGCCCAACTGACTGAGCCACCCAGGTGCCCCTGGTTGGGGCTATATAGTGGTCTCTCTCCTTGACTTTGACAAACTAATGCATGAATAAATTATTAACCTGCAAATCCGATCTTTACAAAGAGCAAGTGTCCTAACCATTATACTTCCTCCTTGATAGATTGACAATGTGATTGTTGGAGGAGGTCATGGAGAGGATGTAACCTCTGCTGACCTCAGAGCTGAACCCAGGCTACAGGAGGCCCTTTAGCCCCACCCCTCCCCTGTCATGGGAATGTACATTCTGCTCACTGTTCTCACAGTGGAGCCATTTCAAGGACACAGCCTTGAGAGAGCAGTGTATTATTGAGACCATCTGGACTGAAAGTGTGACTGAACCCACTTAAGGCCTTGGTATAAACTTTTACAATTCTGGCAGGTGGGCATGGAGATCTACTTGTCTTGTGGCCGCCCCAAACAAGCCTTGTAGGTCAGTTCCCTTGCTTATTAGACCTGCCACCTACCAGTCTGGAGTGGCTTCTTTCTTCCATCTCTCCCAGCCCTCTAGGTATGCGGCCAGTTTGTGAACCAACAGTGAAACATAGTGAAACATTTGAACCTGCTTAAGAACTGAGCAAGGGCCTGAAGCAAGTAGCCAAGTTGAAGTTCTTTCCTTATCTGTGAGGACAGAGAATGGTCTGAGGAGAGTCCTGCCTGGAAGGAAAATTCTCTCATGCTGATTCTTTAAGAAAAACCTCTCTGGAATAATGCTTTGGGGGTAAGGGTCCTGGGGTCCATTAGGTTTAGTTCTGTCAGATTTGAGACATAGGCTGGTATGGCCCACGTTTCCAGTGTCCAGCTGCTTGGACATCTGACTGCAGGGAACTTCATGACATGGATTTGGGAACTCACACCAGACCACTTCTGGCTGCCATTGTCTGTCCCTGCTAATCTCACTTGGGTGGCCACAGAAACCAGATTAAAGAATGAATTAAAACATTGCTCTGCAGTATGATGGAAGAGGCTGTGCAAAGTTAATAAACTTACAAAGAAAACTGGCTTGAAATTCTACTTAGGGGAAGGGGAGGAAAAATAAGATAAAAACAGAGAGGGAGGCAAACCATAAGAGACTCTTAAATACGGAGAACAAACTGAGGGTTGCTGGAGGGGAGGTGAGTGGGGGTGGGGGGTGGGCTAAATGGGTGATGGGCCTTAAGGAAGGCACTTATGATGAGCACTGGGTGTTGTATGTAAGTGACGAAACACTACGTTCTCCCAAACTACGCTATATGTTAACTAACTTGGATTTAAATAAAAATAAAAATAAATTCTATTTACAAGGGACTAAACTTCACTGCAACTGAGACCCAGGACCTGTGAAGTTCCAAAAGGAGCTGAGGCAAGATACTGAAAAGCCAAACCTCTTTCTTTTGTGGCTGCAGCTCTGAAGTTCAGGGGCCTGCCGTCAGAGTCTGTTCAGATCTGAAACGTCACAAATGACTCATTATTCATGTTTGTAAAGGAAGGAAAAGCTCCTCTAACCTGCAGATTTCTGTCAATGCACCAGTTGGTTTCGAAATCATCATCATCTTCTCCAAAAGGGTTGATAAGCTGCTCAGCTACCTGCGGTGGAGAACATAGAATAGGTCCATCGTGATGCTTGTGGAAACTAGGAATGCAAGCTAAAGGTGACGGAGGTGATGCCCTTTGCCACTTTCATAATATGAAGCCCAGAGGGGAGTGGGTGGCTCCACAGACACTGATGTTTACCTGCAAGCGACACTGCCCTCAGACCACGAGCGAGGCACCTGCGTGGGTTTGCTCTCCAGCGGACCTGTCTGTTCAGCTGGTGACAGCACAGGCCCTTCAGGAGAAGTTGTGCCATGTAGGAGCCAAATGATTGATGTCCGGGCACAAATCAAACCCGTGAATGTCGAAGGAGCACAGATAAGGTGCAAGGCACCGTTTGGGGCACTTCCAGGGCGACGTAGCCTGGGGGGCTTAAGGAATTTACAAGGGCCCAAGTGATGAGACAAAATGTAACCATGAGGAAGGGAAAACAGCAGAGATATAGAGCACAATGAAAGAAATAAGTCAAGGAGTTTTCACAATTATTGGATACAACTGTTGAATGAAAAGTCAGAGAGCTGGGGGGTTACGAAGCTGGAATTTGTCTCACTTTGTTTTACTCTAAAGGATTTACTTTAATCTGGTGGGTCAGTTTTCCCCACTATGAAAAGTTGAGGCAGTGTCTTACCGTATATTTTCTAATAGTTGGCCAATATGAAATGATCTTAACCATGTTCTGGCATTGAATAGCCTTCTTGGTAAGAGATTTATATATCAAATATGACTCCTTTATTATTCTTTTTAAAACTCTTGCTTTTTATTATCTAGTGTGTGTGTGTGTGAGTGTGTGTGTGTGTGAGAGAGAGAGAGAGAGAGAGATTTTACATTCGGTCTAAATGGGAAAAAAGTGTATAAAATAAAGACACCATTGATTAGTTGAATTTCTATGTTCTGAGACCATTTTGTAGAAATTCTGTCTACTTATTTTTTAGGACTTAAGTCTAACCACTAACCACTTAGAGCAGTTGTTCTCAACCTTGGATGAAGATCAAAGTCACCAGGAAGGCTTTAAAAAAACTTGATGCCTGGGTTCCTCCCTTAGAGATTCTAATTAAATGGGTGTGAGGTTGAGCTGAGATATCAGCACCTGGTGAAACTCCCGGGAGATTTTAGTATGTGGATGGAGTTGAGAACAGTCAACTTAGAGAGATACGTCGCCCCAGTTCCCCAGACTGGGCAGGGCCTGAGCCCAGAATCAGTCAGCCTCACAGCGACATCCACGTCAAGGTCCTTTCCAGGGCCTGTCTATCCTTCCTTGCCTGAGATTTTCCCTAAGTGGGCCACTGAAGAGGCCTGGAAAATATTCTTGTTATAACCAGAATTTCACTTTTATTGGATCAGTCCTGCATATAGTATGAGAGTCTACATTTAACTTTCAAAATGATACCTATGTTTCAGAATTGATTTTCTCAAAAAATATCCTTTACTCTTTTGGAGGCTTCATTTCCAGCAGGTAACTAATATACTGTTTATAAGGTTAAGATGGGATTTTTACACTTTGAAAATATTTATAAATATTGGAATGGACAAGATAAAACAGCTGCTTAGAAATTGAGATATAATCCATTGAGTGGGAAAACACTTCTCCTAGGACTGTCTATCTCTTAAAGGAGCTAATGTGGTATTTTCATATTTTGCCTTTAAAAATATTTTATAAAGGAAAGGAATGTTATTATTTTATTTATTATTTTTTAGAATATAATTTATTGTCAAGTTGGCTAACCTACAGTGTGCTTTTCGGTTTGGGAGTAGATTCCCGTGATTCAGCGTTTACATACAACACCTGGTGCTCGTCCCAACAATATTTTAGAGGGCATTTCCCAAGGCAGGAACTGCTAACTGTTCCTAACAGGCTGGTCCAACACCTCACGTACACACAAAGCAAAGAATAAGAAGCTTAGCACAACTCAGGGGAAAGGGAAATAAAAGACTAGAATGATTGGGCACCTGGGCCATTTGTAGTGATTTATTGTTTATAAAACTAGAGTCTACTTTTTTCACTAATGGGAGAGGAGAGCTATTAGTCTCTCTTGCTCTTTCTCTGTCTTAAATGCGTAAAAATAATTAAGAATTACCATCACCTGGTTGAAAATAGTTTTGCCATTTATAAAGGATATGCTTTTACTTTTTGAAATGTCAACGTATTTATCATTCCTGGTTAAGATTCAAACCAGTGAAGGTAAAGGCACTGGCAGGGAAAATGTTGCCACCGCCTGGAAGGCCTCCATGGTGCATGTGAACATGTGGCTGGCCAAAAGGTCAAAAGTTTGAAAATTCGATTTTATTCATCTTCAAACTGTCATTAGATTTCATTTACCTTGATTTAGCCATTGTCTTTGTGTGTGCGTGTGTGTGTGCGTGTGTGTGTGTGCGTGCGTGCGTGTGTGTGTTCCATTCACTACCAGGCTCCGGCTCTGGTATTTACCTGTGCATTCAGGGAAGGGTAAGGGGTGCCGGGAGGGGCGGGGGTTGGAGCAGATACAATTCTGCACCCATGACTGGACAAGTCCTCCCCTCACTGCTCTGACCTGTTAATTTCCTGGCAAACCAAATGCCGTCACAAATCCTGGTGTTTCTGGTTTTGATTCTGTTGAATCATTTTCTGAGTCTCGGTTCTGGTTTTGAAAATGGGATGCATTTAATGGGGGACAGCTAGTGGGACTGTGGAGAATCACAGTTAACTATTTACAGAGTTGAACAGAACCAAGATAATAATATAATACGAATACTTAACTCTGATACACAAGGATTCTTATTTACTCTCTTTTACTCTGCCTACTTGCTTATGGTGGCATAAAATATCAGTGAAGTCACAGTTATTACTTTAATTACATTATTATAATCCTAATGGGAGCACACAAAGACTTAAATTACTGGCCGTAAAAGAGTATTACTGCAACGTCTTTGCTTAGATTGCTGCAATATGGTACTCACCACATCACTTGAATCCCTAGTTTACAAGTAATAACATCTCTGAGTGATTAAACCTTAAATCTACCTTTGACTCGCTCATGAGCGAGTGACTCAGTAAAGGACCAGGGTGCAAAGGACAGAACATGACAGATTACAGAGCAGGTCTCAGGCACAGAGACGGTGGGCTACCTTGAGCCATCCTGCATAGAAGAAGAACTGTAGGAGAGTGAAGATTGGAATGTAAAGATCTAAGTCATGCCCCGCGTAGCCTTTGGTGGGATCCAAAAACTGGCGTCCAATCAGGCAGGCAAAGAAGAAGGTGTAGACAGCCAGAGTGACAACCTGCAACGGAGAGAAGTCTGAGTGAGAACACAGCGCTGGCCAGAGTGCCTAAGGGGGCAAGTAGCTAAAAACCACATGCAGGGGCACCTGGGTGGCTCAGTCGATTAAGCATCCAATTCCTGGTCTCAGCTCAGGTCATGATCTCATGGTTCGTGAGTTCAAGCCCCGCATTGGGCTCTGCACTGACAGTACAGAGCCTGTTTGGGATTCTCTCTCTCCCTCTCTCTCTCTCTCTCTCTCTCTCTCTGCCCTTCCCCACTTGCACTCTCTCTCTCTCTCTCTCTCTTTCAAAATAACTAACTAACTAACTTGGGGTGGGGGTGGGGGAACAAACAACACACGTGCAAAGTATTTTATACCTGGGTGTAAACCAGTGGAATCCCAACCCAGTCATAACCAAATAAGAGGCTGCACCAAGAGCGGTATCTGTTCATTTCCTAAGCCAGAAACAGATAAAACATGGTTTGCTAAATGATGCGTGTGGCAATAAGTATTTCCTGGGATTCGTAACGTGGCCATGTCTTTTATGAACATGTCTGTAAAAGGACAAGGCTGACTTTGTAAGGCTGGTAATTGGTTCTGAAGGCTATTCCAAAAGGAAAATCCTGAAAATGACAATCAACGCCCTTCAACAGTGCAAAAAGGATGGAGACTGATGGATATTTTAAAAAAATATTAAAATAAATCAGGACTTTATAGAGCTATCGCCTACTCTATTGAATCCATGATTTCCAACATGCATATTGGTCCAAAGTGTTGATGGGAAGGCAGGGGTTAGTATTTTAAATAAGTAATTTCTATCCATTTTGGTAAATTTATGTGGAGAGCAGATTTGTTTGTTTGTTTGTTTCTCTACTTCTTTTGGAAACATGCTTGCTGTAGAGTTTGGGGAAAAAAGAAGTAACCTCCTAAACCTTTCTCCCCCACAAATGAGGACTTTAGCACACTCATATTGACAGAAAATATCTGTCTGGAATGGAAAGGACTTGAATCTACTGATTTCTCCTTTATCACACATAAATTACTATATAAGCCTGGGAAAAAGGGTTATGTTAATTTGGGAGCTATTTTTATATCATTCACTCCTTTTGGCCTAATCCAGGCAGGAGACTGTCATAGGGCATATCTATCTAGCCCTTCCGTAAATCTGTTTCTCAGATGAATTCAGGGTTATTTCATTTAATGAAAACATAATTTTGTTTCCTGGAGCATCTGACAAGTTGGCTTAACCTCAGGAACTTCTAGTTTGGGGGAACTGACTGGGCAGGTTTATTTCTACTCCAGATTTTACTCTAGGATCCTGGGGGATGATAAATATGCCATGTGGACACCGGGTCATTCAGAGCCCTTGACAGCTGTTGCTAATCAATTAAGGGACACTTTTTTTTTTTTTTTTTAAGGGACACTTTCTTACAGAGCCCATGACAAAGCCAAATTCTGTTTAGACAGAATTTCTAAGAAACCACTCCCAATCAACCTGAGTCAAAACCTGTATACTACCCCTGTCCTGCATGTTAAGGGTTCTAATACTAGCCCAGTCTTTCTGGTTCCTTTGGAACCAGGCATGAACAAAGCAGACACATCCTGGTCTGACCTGCTACATCCAGGTCCCTGTTGGTCTCTGATTAGCATCTCTTATGGGTGGTTTGTGACGCACTTACAGTCATCAGTGATTGCAGATCAACACTGTCTCTGATTCTACCTTCCTTCCGGGCTTTAGCTGCAAGATTTCCAAACCAGATGAATGGAACCCAATATTTCAGATGAGGAGATTTGAGGTGGTCAAATAATTTTCTTTCATCTGCCGTCATAAAACCTTTAGCACAAAATAAAGATAGCTCAATTTTACAGAATTAGCTTAGTACTAATACATTACCATAAATACTTTCATGCTTAGTATGTGAGCATACAATGAGGGGAATATTAAAAATATATAAAATGATGGTTCTTGCCTCAAGTAGTTTATGCTTGTATTAGAGATAAGGAATGCATTTGTGCGAGTGCACACACACAAGTTTTATATCAGTAATACATAAGGCAAGACATGTTGGTAATCCCTCATAGAGATGGCCAGTAGAAAGTAAGGTGACATTAAATGTGGACTAGAACATCTGGGGAAAGTTTCTTCCCTAGGTTTTGGTTTATTCATCTAAAATTGGGAACAAGGATACTTAGAAATGTTAGGATTAAAAAAGTAAAAGGTGTTACCACATACAACGCACTTAGTATAGCATGGAACCCGTGAATCACATACTTTTCCTCCTGACTGCTCACTCCTTGCACAGTCCTGATCAACCAGGACCCCTTCTGTGAAGCCTTCCTTGATTTCTTTCTTCTACTTCCCCTGGAATTTCTCCCCTTCAAAGCTCCCCACACAGTGCTTTCTGTTGCCTTATATTGTAGTAATGCCATACATAAAGGTTTTGCCTGCCAAGACCCAAGGGAAGGGCCAAGAGCATACTGTCTTCGTAGCCCCCACAGATGTTTGCATATACCTTAAAAGTATAATTTTTATAATCTTTATGTGTGTGTATAACACAGTTTGCCTGAGCTTCCAGTGACCTTTCTGAGCCTCAGTTTTCCCAAGTGCCAAAGGAAGATGATAATATCTACTTCCCAGGGATGTTGTAGAATTACCTGAGATGATGGAAACATGTCGAGAGCTGAGCAGAATGCTTAGCACATACTTAGCACTCGATAAGTGCAAAGGCATAATATATTATGAAATTTTAGCTATCCACCCCACCTCCAACCTGCACACCGAGGAAAGAAGAGATTTGAAAAAGTTGAGAGGAGAAATTAAGTAGGTTTATTTAAGAAATAAACATTTGCTGAATATCTACTATGTGCCAGGGTTCATTCATACAAATATATACTTTAAAAGCTTACCGTTTGCACTTGACTTTTTATTTTTTTTTAAAATTTGATTGAATCACTCAAATGGTACAGAAATCCAAAAGGGCCAAAAGAATATTAATAGGAAAAGTAAGTCTCATTTTCCCAGCCACACGGTTTCCCTCTCTGAAGGAATCACTACAATGAATTTATTGTGTATCTTTCCAGTTATACAGGCTTAATTTTTAAGAACACGAATGGCTTTCTACTACATGAATATCTGCCCTTTGCTTCTATTTTTTGTTTATATCTTGGAGATCTTTTTTGTTGTTGTTGTTAACGTATAGAGAGTGGCATCATTGTTTTTGATGGCTGCATTCTAGTTAATTCTATACGATATTTTAACTAGTCCTCTTTTGAGTAGACCTTTACATTGTTTAAATTTTTTTGTTATCAAAAACAATGATGCCATGACTATCCTTGTACTTACTCCTTTGACTTTTTAAGTGGACTTTTCAATGTTAATTATGATTTAGTACAAATAATGTTTTCTGAACTAATGCTGTTTTCAAAAACTGAGTTTTGCTAGATATTGATTTTGAGTTACTTTTGTCTCAGGAGGAATGTAATCATTTGCTTATGAAATTCTAACACATTCAGATGAAAATCACTTTTGCCCCAGTGTAACACAGTTAATATCTTTAATGATCGGTAATCAATTTATGAATCTGATTATCCCGCTTCAACTAATCCGCCCTCTTTACCATGTAGTTTTATTTCAGAGGTGTTAATATAACAGAAAAGAAGTCAAAGGAGAAGTGAGATGTGCTCTGGTTCATGGAGCTTTGGAAATACTTAGGTCTAGGTCAGTGTTTTTGAGAATAAGGCCCACAGATCACGGGTACCTGAGTCACTTGTGACATCTATTACACGTGGAAAGGGTGAGGCTCCACCCTTTCCTACTAAATCGGACTCAGTAGTGCTGAAGTTCTCAACCTAGGTCTTCACCCTAGAGTCTCATGTGGGTACTTTCAGCAAATACCAATGTCTTGGCCTTATCCCTGGAGATTCTGATTCTATTGGTCTACAGTGAATCTGGGCATCAGCATCCATGTAAAATCTTCCTGATTGATTTAATGGAATTGGATACAGGCAGTCATACATGTACCAAGCTCCGCCGGAAATTCTAGCACACAGCAATATTTGAAAATCACTGCCCCACCGAATGAAGATCCTATTTGTTCAGTATTTGAAGTAAACAGAGTATCAACTACAAAGCCAATATTTACCAACACGAGACTCATTTTAGATAATACTCAGGTTATTTATGTTAGCTTAGAAGGGGGGGGGTGGTGGTTCTGCCCATCCCTGAGGAATTGGACTTTCTCCGGATGTCAAAAATAACAATGAGCCTGATCATTCTCTTCTCATTTCTCAGTGCGTCTCAAGTTTTTGCATGATCCAGATAATATGCTTTTTTTTTTCTTTTTAAAGACTTGCAGAGCGTGAGTAAACCTTATTACGAGAAGTTAATAAACTTGACCTGTCCTGGCTCTGTGCTTAAAGATTTGAGGCAACGGGTCACCCTTTACCTAGAAGCCTGTTCTTGGAGATTTCATGTCAATTGTCTAGCAGTTTTATTCTTGGGATTTCTACTGCAATTTTCAAAAATTACCCCATTTATATCCTGGCTGCAATCGCTGTCATTTGACCCAAGAATAACTTTACCTCTGGTTATTTTTTATTCAGGAGTATGGATCAAATTGTGCTGGTGAGTTTTTTTTTTTTGGCTAGCAGAATGCAATATGCCGAGTGAGGGTTTATTCAGCGTATGCACTAAAGCTAGAGTTAGGTCCTCCCCCATACAGCACATCCACCAATTGGGAGGGGACATGTAGAGCAAGGAAAGCTGGTGGTTTTTAATTTCTAGCCCAAACGTACTGAGTGCTTTGCTAGGCTCCGTGAAAGATGAATGACAAGACACTAATGACGATGATGAATACCAAAGATGAATGGCGAGACACTGACGCGTCCTGCAAGAGTGCACAGGCAGGGTGATTTTTGTTATTCCCTGCACGGTCACACATCTCATCTAAAGTAAACCCTCTCTTTGAAAATCAAGGTATCGGGCAATTAAAAGGAAATCTATAGATTGTTGGTTAAATCAATTGAAAGAACATTTATTATGAAATGCAAGGTTATCCTCCTCAGCACGTCAGGTCATTATCACCACAGGCCAGTGATCTTTTTCAGAATGTGGTCATAATCCTCATCTCTAGGACTATGTGAACCACAGGCACTGATTCACCACAGTTTGGTAGCACTGTTAACTGGCCGGTCCTCACACAACCCCATGACCTTGATATGTCAGTCTTCATGCCATGCTCCCTCGGGCCCTGTCCACACCCCTGGCGTTACTATTTCATCTTGCTGTTGTATCTGCCCAGAACTTCCTTGCTCTCTTTTCCTTCTGGCTTTCTGGCCAGTTCAGCTCTGTTCGGCCATTTCCATACTGCTTATCCCAGGAAACCTCCTTAATATTTCAAACCAGGGTAACACACACACACACACACACACACACACACACACACAGTGTTTACTTGCGACTTGAATTGTGGTTTGATGGAGTAAGTGAGACCTGCTCCTTTAAGGCAAAATGTTACAGCCCTCAAGCCAAAGGCCTAATTGTGTCCACTGATAATATGCCAGTCTTTACGGATTTTGCCTGCTGTATGGTTGGTCTATTTTGCCTCAGCTGAAGCCAAGGCAGGTGTCTTTAGCTGTTAAAGCAGAGTGTGCGAATGAGCCTCTATTAGCAGAAGAGCTAAAAGCACTGCATCTCAAAACTTGGAGGCAGAATGGGTTTGTTGCCAGTTCTTTCTGTAAGAGAAAGTTGTGCGTTCAGCATCTGAGCCCTTCCCAGAGAGATGGCTTTTTCAGGAAGATTGCAATGTGCCTGGCTGATTTTCATCTCTGTACTGTACTTTCTAAATGAATGGAATGAAGCCATTGGATTCAACTATAGCTCTCCTTTAAACTCAATGGTAGGGGTTTAGAAATCCTTGTCAACTGGGAAAATCAAAGGGAGGGAAAATGAGATTGAGGGAGAGAGATGGAATCACATTGTGAAACCACTGTCCTGGGCAGAATGTCAGAATTTTTTTATTTTTATTTTTATTTTTATTTTTATTTTTTACCATGAACCACGGTAAGATATGTATGGTTCCCCAAACAATTATTGGTTCTTTCACATAATGTGCTCTTTAATATTTAGTGTTCGTCTCTGTTCTATTCTATTCCATTCCATTAAAAATGCTGCTAGCAAGCCATTGAAATGATTTAAGAACCCAATAATGAGTTACAGCCCAGAGTTTGAAAAGCTTGAAATAGGATTTGGTTGAGTAAAATCAGTTTCTGGGGGAGTAATACTGAACAGAGAGATAGAACCTCCTCTCTTTTTCTGATATGGGAAAAACATCTCTACTCAGCCATATCCCTGGCCCCACATTAGTATCCCATTTGGTAGTTCACTGCCTTCTACACATGACACACAGGAAATAACATAGCCCAAATCAGTGCTTTTAACTGCTTACCCATCTAGGTGGCCCAGAATTACATTTGCCCTGAACGAATAGATTCGAGGCGGTCTGCAGGTGAAGCTGGAGGAGTTAATAGATATGCTCTAGTGCAGTGGTTCCTAAACTTTGCTGCATATTAGAACGGTCTGGAGAGCTTTAAAAACTCCTGATGCCCAGGTTTCATCAGACATCTATTGAATCCTAATGTCTGGGGGTGGGAGCCAGGCATCAGTATTTTTTAAAAAATCCTAGTGATTTCGGCTTCTGACAAAATTTAGGATCATTCACCCTTGTGCACAGAATACACAGCAAGCTGGCCATTTTAGCATTCTTGGCCCGAGTCAAACATCCTGCAGTGCTTCCGGGAGCTTGTTCAAAATGGAGACTCCTAGGTCGTAAGCCCCAGATATTCTGATTCCGTCAGCTGTCTGGGAACCTGTAATTTAAATTTAAAGTACCTTTGAGGGCGCCTGGGTGGCTCAGTCGGTTAAGCGTCCGACTGTGGTTCAGGTCATGTTCTCGCAATTTGTGGGTTCGAGCCCCACGTCGGGCTCTGAGCTGACAGCTCAGGGCCTGGAGCCTGCTTTGGATTCTGTGTCTCCCTCTCTCTTGCCTCTCCCTCACTTGCACTCTGTCTCTCTCTCTGTCAAAAAATAAATAAGCACTAAAAACATCTAAAAGAAGTTAAGTACTTTTGATAATTCAGTGAATGTTTGAGAAACATTGAGCGGCTGCTTTGATTCAATTCTTAGAACTGTGTGTAACCTTCAAACACTGACCAGCTGAGACTACCCATCGTGGCATTAACTCAAGTAGGGCTAGTTCTACCGTGCACTCTCTCTCCTATATACAGCAAGTGTGCATAGGTGAGCCAAGTTTCACTCACAGGATGACATTCTGTCTGTTCTGGGCACATCATGTGAGACTACAGGGGTAACTGACTCAGCCTGTAAAAGTTCAGCCAAGAGAGTGAAAACTGGCACAACCCGTGAATACCACCGTCTCCTTGATCATCTCTGTGTCGCACGGAGCAGCTGGAGATCTTACAGAGACCAAGGAGCCCCAGTGCCAGGGAATGCCTCTGGAAGAATTGAGCAGCAGACCACAGGGCAGAAAGTCAATATTATACAACATCTATTTGATTTTACTTAGTGAGAGAAGATCACAGCTTACGTGAGCTAAGTATGGGGCTAGCCTTCCAACCAGTGCATCTAAAGGCAGAACTTGTATCTTAACAGCCACTTGACAATTGAGAGCTTGGTTAGTTGTATTAATGTCTGTTAACTGTAAGTGTTGCTAAAATCGCTGGTGGGGTCTCCTCATTGTAGAAGAAGCTTGAGGAATATCATGTTAAGATTCCAGGGCTTTAAGAAAACTGAAGGGTGCCCTTTCCTCAAATTTTACTCTTTTCTGACCACTTTTACTGGCCACCAAACACAGAAGGAAACTATTTTAGAGAAATAGAGATACAATGCAGAGATACAAAGTTTAGCCGTAAATATATTTGTGCTTGTCTCTGAAAACGATTCGTGTGAGAAAAGATTTATAGTAATTTTTACGGATTCTTGAGGACAGGGACCGTACTTATTCTTGCTTCTCGCTGTGTTCCCGTGCTCAGCACAGTGCTTGGCATATAATATACACTCAATAGATCTTTTTTAAATAAGCAAATGCAAGACAGATGTAACAACAGCTTTAGTAACATTTCTTTTAGAGGAATGCATATAATTTCCCATTACCTATTTTTGTGCTTCTGGTGAGTAATTTTGAAGGGAAATATTTTTTTTTCCTGGTCACCATGAAACGCCAGATAAAATGTTTCAGTTCAGTCTCAAGCCATAACATAAACACCCAATTAAGGCCATCACTTGACTCGGTGAAGGTCTGGAATTGTGCACCTGACTTGACTTAGAATGAGTGACATCTTCCAGGGTTGGTGATTGGAATGACTGGAATTTTCCAGGACAGGTTTGTTGTTGCCAATAGACAAAATAAGAGAGACTCTTCTGTCACAGCTCCTCTGGTAAATAACTGATGACAGGCCAGTTCAGGGAATTTTTAGCGTAACTGATACTATTTTGCACTCAATTGTTATTTCTATTTTCATGTGAGCAGAAATAGAACTATTTTATTTTTAATTTGACAAATTTAACCTGTAGCATCAGAGCATATGCATTGCCCCGGTAGCATGCATTTGGTCCTTCTGATTTTTCAGGCTAATGTAACTTGACTGTCCAACTTCAAAGCAAGGAAAGTTTAGGGACGAGCAGGGGAGAGCCCCAGCTCATCCAGCTCTGGTCTAGGGGTTGCCAGGTGCTTCAGAAGGACATGCTGATCTTCCTTCTCTCTGCCCTCTCACTCAGTTCCTCCTGGCCAGCCCTGAATCTTTGTGGCAGGGACCCTTCCTGAAGCAAGGCAAAGAAAAGGTTAGAAGGAAACTCCGATGGCCTTAAAGCCTATTTTGCTCAGAATGTGATCTGGGGACCCCTTGCCTCAAAGTCTCTAGGAGCAGGTTAAATACATTCAGTCCTGGATACCACCCCAGGTCTACTGAGTCAAAATCTCTGGGGGTGGTGTCTTGGGATCTGCATTTTTGGCAATATTGGTTTTGAACAGTATCTAATGTGCACTGAGGTTTGAGAACATGTACTTTTTTCTGACAGGTGATTCTATGTAGGAAAGTCACCTGGCAAGAAGTAGGTATTTTGTGTCCTCCACAGTGCCTCCAGCCTTTGCCCCCACTCCTCGGGGGCCCCTGTGCTCCACTCACCAGCCCCGTCTGCCCTTAGGCGGAGCAGGTGTCCTGGCTGTGGCTCAGGACATCTGCCAGACATTTTCCGCCATCCCTGAACTTCCTGTTCTTCCCAGAAACGTTGGCACAGGCCAAGGACAGTCAGACAGTGGCGGAGGCGTGTGTCCAGTTGTCGGAGCTTGGACACTAGCCCCATGTGCAGACTGAGTCAGCCCTCTCTGCTGGGGAAAGGAGCAAGAAGTCTGGTGAGTCAGTGCTGCCAGTCGGCAGAGAGGGTGCCCAGTCGTGGGGTGGGCCATGGGGCGGTCAGGAAGGACCCTGCCTCTGGGGCGTGTCCCCCAGCTTCGAGGGCAGTGGCTTGGACCCTCTGCCTCGCTGCCTGATGCACAGACTTTATGTTCCTGGGGGCCCAAGCTGCCTTTTCCGCTTTTTGAGAAAAAAACTACTTATGAGAGCAGTGGGGACGTGTCCACTGTGAGGTCCGAGAGGACCCCAGAGGCATCTGCAAAGGCTTCAGCCCCTCCTGGCTCCATCGGTTCTCTCCTCCTTCAGAGGCTTCACATAAACCGAGCGAGAGATTGAAGTCAGAATGATGCCCACTATGGCCATGCAGGTCTGATTCAAGCGCCCTGGATGGCAGCCTCCGAACAGACTGGTGGCGATGCCCCTCTCCAATTCTGGAGCCTCTCGTGTGGTCAAAACCACAAATTCCCCCCTTCTCTTAGTTGTTGCTTCTTTGCTATTAGTAATGAATTACTCAGTGGATGCCAAAGCCTTTTACCCCAGGGGTGAGAAAAAGGGGTTAAAAAAAATAAGCATCCCAGAAAAGACTCCACTCTTTTCAAACTTCAGCGTTTAACACAGCAGCATTAGGAGCCTGGTTAAGTGCAGGTTTGCTGAGCTTTACAGCCAATGGTTCTGATCCAGCAGGTCTGAGGTAGGGCCCAGAAATATGCATTTTAAATAAACAACTCAAGGAATTCAAGGTGTAAAGTGCCTGTGGGTCTGCAGACTACACCTTGGGACACACTTGTCTAAATGTGAATCAAGGAGTGAATACTTCCAGATTCGCTTAGAATGGTCGCGGATGTGGGTGGTGGGGAGAGAGGAGTCCAATATTCCAAACGCCTTGGAAAGGGGCAGAGGGTAAACACAGGTGCAAAACAGGCATTTGCACAAGTTTGACAAGGGGTAAGCCTTGGCATTATGAAAGATACACGTACAGGAAATGAAATCACATCATTCTATTCGTCCTCCATATCAACTCGCCCCTCAGAACCGTGCACGACTCGGCCTTCTTTGAGCTCAGCTGTGACCAGAGGCCCCAGAGGCCTCTTCATCGCCAGCCATCCTGGCTTCCTCCTGCTGTGCTTTGAATATGAAGGTGACGCTGGAAGGGATTTGCTTTGAGAGTTGGGCCTGGCGGCCCGATTCCTGTCCCAACACACTCTCTTCTCCCCCAAGGAGGCGTCGGGACCAGCGACACACCATCTTTATGCATCGAAGTAAACTTCAGCTCTCACTCGTCAATTTGGAACAGGTCAAACCCTTCTTGCTCATTTTTAGGACTTTCTTCAGAGGTGGAAACACTTACTGCTTTTGATCCTCAGGACATCAGGGTAAGAAAATTAACTCATCACGTGGCATTTTCAACTAGGTCATTCTGAAACAGTATTCAGCTTTTAAATTCGGAGGAGGGGTGACAGGTAATTCTTTAAAAGTCCCTCCTGGCTTTATATCATCACAGACCTGTGTGTATGCCAGGCCATTTGTATCCTTCATCTGAATCCTTAGCCTACACCCCAGACCGCACTATTTTCTCACGTCTTACCCTGTACCGCAACACCGTCCTCTACTCTCCTCCATGACCACCTGGTCATAGCAGATCCAGAAGACCCGGGATGTCACATCAAGTGAGTCTTCGAAAATGAGCGAAGGGTGACGTTATGCCATTGTGCTAGGTGATTTCATTCTTTTTTTTTTTTTTTTTATAATTTTTTTTTTCAACATTTATTTATTTTTGGGACAGAGAGAGACAGAGCATGAACGGGGGAGGGGGAGGGGCAGAGAGAGAGGGAGACACAGAATCGGAAACAGGCTCCAGGCTCTGAGCCATTAGCCCAGAGCCCGACACGGGGCTCGAACTCACGGACCGCGAGATCGTGACCTGAGCTGAAGTCGGACGCTTAACCGACTGCGCCACCCAGGCGCCCCAAGGTGATTTCATTCTTGATAGCAAGAGCGTCCTTACCACGTGCCAGGTACCGTTCGGAACGCTGTGCAAATATTAATTTATTTAATCCTCACAGAAGCCTGTGAGGTATATGAGTGGGGTGGTATTGTAAGTTCTCATCAGCGCGTTTTATGGATGAGGAAACTGAACATAACAGGTTAAGTAAATCACACAGGCCATGCAGTTAGTGAGTGGTGGAGTAAGGATTTGAACTCCTTTGTTCTGAGTCACTATCTATATTGTTTATCTAAGGAGGCAAAACCAAATCCAGGCCAAAAAGGTCTCAAAAAAAAAAAAATCCCAAATACCATTCTTTTTTAAAAATCCGTTTTCAAGGACATTTCAGAAAAGGAGACGGGATACGGCAACCTAATTTGAGACTGTCCTCAGTATAAAGGCAGAGTCGTCTCACGGTTTTTATATGGTCTACGTATTCACTACTATATTCCAACAAACTGGCAGATTGCTAACAACGGCCCAGCACAACCACCAGTTTTTATTCAGTGTGTGCCAGCAATGATCTCATTTAATGCGCTCCACGTCGAAGGCCGCTTTAACCGCTTCTCTCCTAAATGTTAACACACCGAAGAGAACCATCCTTCCACCATGACTTGTTCTCAGCACACTGTGTCCCGGAGGACCAGGGAGAACACCTGCATCTACTCTGAGGCATGAGAGAGACGACATACCCGCACGGCCTGGATGACAACTCACCTTCCTGGTTCCCGCTAGAATCTACTTCTGTTTGGAGAAAAGCATTCACCTTAGGAGTTTTGAGCCTGTATCATAATGCTGGCTCCTCTACTAATGGTCCAGGGCCGGTAACAACCTCTCTTTTTTCTCTCTTTTTTAAAGAAATTTTTTTAGTGTTTATTTATTTTTGAGAGACAGAGCATGAGCTAAGAGGTGGGGGAGCAGAGAGAGAGGGAGACACAGAATCCGAAGCAGGCTCCAGGCTCTGAGCTGTCAGCACAGAGCCCAACATGGGGCTTGAACTCACGAATTACGAGATCATGGCCGGAGCCTAAGTGCGAGGCTTAACTGACTGAGCCACCCAGGTGCTCCAGTTATAACCCCTCTGAATCTATTTCCTACTTTTCTCGTGTCTTGTTTTTGGGGGTTTTTTTTTTGGATCCAAATGAAATAATATTTATGAAAATGGATAAACCATAAAGTGCTAGAAAAGATCAGGTACTAGGGGCGCCTGGGTGGCTCAATCCGGTAAGCCTCCTATTTTGCCTCAGATCACGACCTCACAGTTTGTGGGTTCGAGTCCCGAGTCGGGCTTTGTGCTGACAGCTCAGAGTCTGGAGCCTGCTTGGGATCTGTGTCTCCCTCGCTTTCTGCCCCTCCCCCACTCATGCTCTGTCTCTGTCTCTCAAAAATAAACGTTAAAAAAAAGAAAAGATCATACAATATTAAGATGATTTTAATAAATATGATACTTTTTACTCTGGCATATTTACGTAAAGGCCAGTGACTCTCGGCCACTTAATTTAAGGTTGACTGCTGCTTCCCCTCCTTCGCCGCCCTGGCAAACTTCTCCAGAGCAGTAACTATGTCTTATTCATCGTTGCCTCTTAAGACTGTCTGGCACATAGTAGGTAATCAATAAATGTTCCTTGAGTGAATGAATAAATAAAAGACGTTTTCAAAGGAATTTTGAAGGTTCCCATCTAGGATGAGAGGAGTCCGTGGAGGGAAGAGTCATTCACAATACCTGCTTCAACCACATGGTCCATCGTAGGGAACCTTTTGTACACAGCCGTGCTCACCGAGCGGAAGATGAGCAGGGACGTGAGATTCACATAGCGCATCAGGGTCCTTCTGAGCAGGCGCCCGTGTTCGTCGCTTCCGTGAACACTGCTGGAGATGAGGAACATCAGCCTGTCTGGCCAGGGCAGGTTCACAAACTGGTTCCACCATCGGTTCACTACCAGAGTAACATAAAACCCTGTAAAATAACAGGAAGCTATAAAGCAATTTCTTATAGCAGACATGTTGTTGACACTGATGCTTTTAGCAGAATTTCAGCCTCTTTAGGGATCGGGGTGTAAAAATATGTTGTTATCCATACTTATGACTTTGCCCTCCAAAAAAAAAAATAAAAATGTAATTTGTGCCTGGCAATGTCATAGCACCCAGTAAGTGGGTGTTAGAATTCAAATATTGATGGCAAAAATGGGCAGTTAGTGAAGAGGAAGCTTGATTGTCTGATAGCAAATTATTACCTCAAACTTGTTTGGTGTTAATTTAGCGAAAGCAGCCCTGAGGGCAAACTTTATGGATGATTCTGGTTCGATTGCAAGCAGCGGCTTTTCAGGCATGCCTCTCAGCTTGGAAACACTCCCATGCAGAGTCACTGATGTCATCCGAACAGAGACAGTGTGGCTGCGTTCTGCGTGTGACCTATACTTACCAAGCACAAAGGTTACTGGAATTTGTTCAGCATATCTGTCACAGTAAATTGATAATTTTTCAAAGTAACGTTTTTGGGCTCCTGTAAGTAACAATCTGGAGCAAAAATAAAATGCACAGCCCTTTATGATATTATACTTCTGCACCTGCTTTGCAAGTGATATTCAGTGCAAACAATTAAGCACAAATAATTGTAATTTTTTTTAAGAAGCGATAATGCTTTTTTCTACCTAAGCTGATAGATCTCAAAAGCTTTTTAATTGCTGAATGTTTCAAGTACCAATGTTTTCAGTACATAAATGTTATTGGCCATTAGACAGTGGGATTTATTAACTTCCATTTACTTATATGTTTTTTAACTTTTATTTTTAAATACTTTATATTTTAAACTTTTATATGATGAATACATTGGATTTAGAGCAAAATAACTCATTAAAGAGTCCAATTTTCCATTATTCATCAGGTATACTTAAAAAAAGGGTGTCTTGATTAAGTGAACTACAGTTGTTAAGTAATTATGAGGATTAAATTATAACCCTAACCTTGATATCTTGATCTTACAAGTATGCTACTTAGCACATTCTTGATTATATGTGTTGTACTTCAAAGGCTATTATAACCATTTATTTTAAAACCCGCAATTATTTAAAATATAAAATAACACATAACAACAAGGAGTAAAAATTTTTATTCCTGCATTTGGTGGGTTTGTGTTTGCATAACACAAATATCAAAATTTATATTATGCATCTCACCAAAACCCATTTTCTGGTATGAACTTAGGCTAAACCTAAGTTCATTTAATGGAACTATTATTGATATTTATGTTACAGGGAGGGGATTTGCAGTCAGGAGAGACGTCCCAAGGCAGGGTAATCGTAATGGTCGAGATCTACAAGGAGAAGCAATGCAAAGAAATTTGCATAAATGAATGGTACAGCTGTTCCAAGGGAGGAAGAAATCCCTGGGAAAGATCCATTACAACATATGTCAAAAGCCCTGTTTGAGTCGGTAGAATTTTGATAGAGGAAGCAGAGGGATGATGGGGTAACAGCGAGCCACCAATCAGATTGTGCATGAAGAGCTGGTAGTGACAAAGGAGTTTGGGGTGCAGGATGGGCTTGGAGTTCCTGCCTCAGCTTTGAGGAGGTTTCAGAAATTCTTATTCATCTTATTCTTATTCAGCTGCACAGGCCTGTCAAGGTCATGCCAATGACAAATCACAGCCATAACAGTTTCCGACACTCAGATAGAAATGGTCCAAGAGGATTTAAAGGCAGAAAGCACAGACCTTAAGGTCAGACAAAGCCAGGTCTGAATCTCAGATCTGCCACTTACAAATTTGGACTTGGAACATATTTTTAAATCTCTCTGAGCCTCAGTTTTCTCACTTGTAAATGGGGACAATAAAGCCTATGTGTTAGGAATGTTATGAGGATTAAAGAATATATCATATATAAAACCACTGAACATACAGTGTCATACTTTTTCGATAATAAAGTGATGGTTATTATTAACAACTGGTCAAAGGAAAAAATACTTAGCTAATAGCTCCGTAGAAAGTTTACTAGCTAAAAAGTACTAAAATGGTGATTTTTGTCGAATTCACCCCAAAATAAAAAGAGGTATACTCAAAAGTAATGAAGTCTGGTTTTGTCTCATGATTTTTGCTAAGTATCATTATTTGCTTAGAATAGAATTTTAAAACTTAGGACGATTAGTAGACATGAGAATGATGCTATAATTTTCTACAGGTATGTTTGACTTTCTTGATAAATTCAACCTATAGCGGTTGGTATACCTCCAATCAAGATTAAGAGTATATTTTGACGAGATTTTATAGCTGAACTTTACAAAAATGAAGAATGACTTGCACGATTGATCATTGTTATAAATGTAAGCACTCTTTGGTCTTTAGCAAAAATACGTGCATACAATTTTGTGGGGTATAAGCAAGATATTGAAGCAAGAGTGGAGGCCCCATGGAGGATTTCTGGCCACGACGCGGCTGCTCTGAGTGCTATTCAGAGTGCTATTGCAGCAGTAGCAGCAATAAACTCACATTAGTAAAAAGAAACTAATGAGACAGTTCTTCTGAAACGTCATGTGTCTTCCACTATTTCCTATTCTGAAGCATTAGGTGATACAAAAATACATTGTCAAAATAACGTTGTACTTATAAGACACATCTGAAAAATTATTAGAGGTTTTTAAATAAAACCCCTGATGTCCCTTTACAGATATTTTGATATGCAGCAAAATAGCCCTTCCTATTCTATTTCTGACAATTATCAGCTGGCCAAATTACTCTCTCTCTTGGTCAAAGGGAGTCCTGTGGCTGCAAAGAAGAAGGTCGGTAAGAGCAATAATACGAAGTCGTTCATCAGTATGCGGGAGAGAAAGAACAAACTGAAGTACATAGAAAAGGTGGAAATACAGCCTCAAAAACCTTTAGCTTTTCTATTTTAAGTTTTAAATTCCCCCAGAGTAGAAATGTATGCAATAAGTTTTAATTAAAAAAAAACTAAACACAGATATCACATGTTTTCACTCCTACGTGGAATTTGAGAAACTTAACAGAGGACCGCAGGGGAAGGGAAGGAAAAATAAGTTACAAACAGAGGGGGAGGCAAACCGTAAGAGACTCTTAAGTACAGAGAACAAACTGAGGGTTGATGCGGGTGATGGTTGTGAAGGAGGGGAAAATGGGAGACGGGCATTGTGGAGGGCACTTGTTGGGACGAACACTGGATGTTGCATGTAAGCGACGAACCACGGGAAATCTACTCCCAAAGCCAGGACTACACTGTACACGCTGCATGTTAGCTAACTTGGCAATAAAGTATTTAAAAATAAATAAATAAAAATAGAATAAAATAAAATTAGTTAAAAAAAAACTCATAAAGCTTCCCATTTGCACTACTGGTAACATTTTATTTAGACTATAATTTTAGTCACACAAGTATTTCCTCAACATGATTTTGCTCAAATTTTCTGTCGATCTGACGGGCTTAGGTTGTGATGGTATAAAGAATAAACATCTTCTGTTGTGAACATAATGTACCCCGCACTCAGAGGGTAAAAATAAAATAAATTCATTTTCAGGCCTCGGCACCACCCTGGAGGAGATCTTGTCATTCCAGGCAAAAGAAAGTCACCTGATAGACACCCTTCACGGACATGTCAATTATGTAGGTAGTGGCTATAAGCTGCCAAGTCACAAATTCAAACCAGCAATGACATAGCTGAGAGAGGCACCGATGATTATTTGTTCGTGGCCTTTGCCACTCAAAATCACCACTGAGTGAGGAGTTAAGTAATAAATCTGCCATTTTATGCCTCCGGCAAAATCCTGGCAGGGTGCCTAGTGTCACATTGTGATCAATTCACATGGGGCTGGCATGAGGGCCACCTGGACATGATAGAGTCTACTTGAGATCCCTCAGCATGGGTTAAGTGTGGATTAAAATACCCTGAGATGAAGAATGCAAGAGAGGATCATGCAAAAGAGGAGATTACATAAGGCAAAAGTCAGCGGCAACCCAAGGCTCAGATTTTTGAGACTGTATTCTTACATGATATTTGATGGCCGTTTAAGGAGACATGCAAAGGAAGGTACCTGTACACCAAACTTATTGCCGTGTAAAAAACAGCAAAGACAATAAATTCCCTGTACAGTAGTTTGTAGATGCTGCCTCTCCACTTGAGGAGTAACCTATGAAATCCAAAAAAAGTCGCATTTGCTACTTTACTGGAGTACGTGACAGTCATCTCGGATAGCTTTTCTATTTTTTTCTAGAAGAGCAAGAAGACAAAACACAAGTAAAAATCAGTGCTTAAGATGGAACATAAATCTGTGTCTCAAAGAAACCCAAGCCGGTCGCCAGTCAACCATCTCCCCATTTTGCCTTTCTCTGTTTAAACCATTTGGAATTTGGAGATAACCAACATCTCCATGTTAAATCTTTTAGTAGAAAAGGGGAGGAGAGTAGTCTCTGGAAAGAGTATTCTTAGAACCCGGCTTAATTTATAAATATTATTTTCAGGTTTTATAGTCATGACTTAGTAATATTTGAACAAACGAATGAATATGACATATGAAATATGTTGTAGAATCACCTGTCATGTTATTTTCCTAACCCACGGGAAGATTCAGGGTACTGATACGCTATACTAATTGACATTTTCAAAGGCACTGGCCATACTTACTGTTTGGGTCTTTATCTGCTACAGTATGTAAAGAAGTGTTTATTTCACCCTTAAATTTCGTAAGGGGAACTTAATGGCTCTCTTCTGAGAACTCAGGAGATATTGTTGAAAAGAAGCAAGACTCTTAAGAGAATTTAATTGATGGGTCACTTTTGGTGGTTTTAGTTGGATGTGGGTATCTCTCTAGCGGAGCTGCAAGTGCACGGTTGACACTCTGTACATTTCAAAAGGCAGGGCCACAGGGATAGTATACAGAAGGTGCACTTCCCTTTGGAAGTCACGCGTAAAAGGCTTAGGGAGGTTCACTTTCTGTTTGGAGCCGACCAAAATAAGGCCATCATTTAGGGCTCTCTCCACGTGGATCTGTTCCACAGATACGGGTAGAATGAGAATTGGACCCCTATGCCTCGTTTCAGTGAGTTCTCTGGCATTCATTGCTTTTCAACAAGACATCAAACATTCAGGTTCTGAGACGGCCCCGAACTAATCTTTGTTTGAAAATCCTGCACCACCACTTTCTAACATGGAGCATATACAGAGAAAATGAAATTTCTCGGAAATCTTTCTTGTTTCAAAAGAATCTCTGAGGGGAGTCTTCCAGAGCTACTTAGATGGAAATTATGGAGGTCTGAGGTGGAAGTGGGCAGATTTCTCATATAAAGTAGCCTGCAACCCACATTTTATCTAAACGGGAAGACGTTCTGTCTTTCTTCAGAGGTGGGAAAACAATCCAATTCTAATTTGCCTAGTTTCCCTAAAGAAATAAAACCCTGGCACTGTATTCACAAACTTAAGCCTTCAGCATCACTGATTTTAGTAAAGAAACCAGGACTTTTGGCATAAGTAAGTGGCATTACGAGAGGACGGGAATCATGCCACAGCCAGTTTCATTTTTCCATTTTACCTTGTCTATCTGTGTAATGTGAGTACAGTCAAAACTGGGAGAGAGGAGCCTAATAAATTAAGCACATTTTATAATTTGTTCTCGTGGGCAGCATCATTTTAAATAACAGTCCTCAACTTTTTTTTCGTTTAACCATCCACCCTTCTATTTCGGCTATCAGAAAAATTAAGATCAGACAGAGTAGAGATCAGAATTAAAATGCATAGATATACTCTCTGTGCACTAACCTATTTCTTTGGTTTCAAGTCTCCGACGGGAAAGAAACTCTTCCAATTTCAGGCTCCCCCTGAAGAGGTGCCTTCAGGTCGGTGTTGCGTTCGGCTCCGCTCTTCACTCATGCACAGTCAGATTTTCTTTCCTTCCCTGGCCACCGAGAAGACCCAGAGGGTGACAAGTACAGGAGTTAAATGTTTTTCCACTTGTGGAGGCCTGTTTATGCCAATTTGCCCACTGATGACAGTTATAGCCGGGAACAAACAGAAGCAACAGCTGCTGATGTAGCTTTTTCCTCATCTATAATTATAACTCCACCTGCCGCCCAAAGTACCCCTTTGAATGAGAAGTCGGAGGTGACGTGAAGGAGATTGGGCCATTGAAGTACAAGGTTCTGAAGAGGCTCCACTGGTCAAAAAAGGGAATTAGGACAGTCTGTGTGTGCTTAAAATGAAGAAGGAGCTGTTGTGAAGCCATAAACTGGGGCAGATAAGAATTTCCTTTCATCTGAGAGGTATTGAGAATGCTCTCCCATTAAAAGCAACAAGCATACGTGTTTCAGTGTGCGTGTGGGCGCACGTGTGCGCACGCATTTTAGCAGAGCATAGAAAATTATTATGTGTGATGGCTTAGTGTAGCGGAAAATAACACCCTGATTCATTCATTACGTTTGTTATCCTTCCATGTCAGCTAGGAAAAATTGTAAATTATTCAAAATGACTTCCATAGTTTCCTTCTTGAAAGAGAGAGTTCATTGGTATTCTTTAGATAATGAAATAAATAATTTCAGGGTCTATTCCTGGGGACTTTGCAATCTTCTAAAGTAATGTGTGCACCCAGCATTGCAACTTAAGCTTAACTAAAATGACTACCAAAAAAACCCATATATTTTTGTGAGAAAAGAGGAGTAAAAAGACACTCATTCTAAAATTGAGAATATATACATTTAAAAGGTGGTGGTTTTTTTTTTACAGCAGTCTTAAGTTTTATATGCATTTTCCTGGTTTCTTTATCAAACTATAAGCACCTTAGAGCAAAGAGTTATAGTGTCTGATTTCTTGCCCCCATCCCTGTTCATAGTTCCAGCATGAAGCCCTGTGTATAATGGATATTCAATATGCATCTGTCGTTTGATTATCACCTTGTCACTATGATACTTCTGTCAGTACGTTTGGGGGAATTTATGAACATTTTATTTATTTATTTATTTATTTACTTATTTATTTATTTATTTAAATTTGTGAACATTTTGAAAGCACATATTTTCTATTTGGTTGCTATGAAAAGTGGCTGGATAGACCTGACATTGCATTTCTAAAGGTTTGCAAGACTAATCAACGTTATAGAGTTTGAGCAAATCTAAACCCAAGTGCTTATGAAATAGAAACGTGGGAGGTAGTTTTAAAAATTCTCACTTTTGGGGGCTCCTGGGTGGCTCAGTCAGTTAAGCAACTAACTCCTGATTTAGGTTCAGGCCATGATTTCACGGTTCATGAGAGCCCTGAGTCGGGCTCAGTGCTGACAGTGCAGAGCCTCCTTGGGATTCTCTCTCTCCCTTTCTCTCTGCCCCTCCCCGCCTCTCAAAATAAATAAACATTAAAAAAAAAACCTCTCGCGTTTGTGTCTCCTGTTGGATGTGTGGTTGGCCCTGAAACGTGGCATGATTCCCAGCAATCACGACTGCATAACTGGGGAGTCTGCCTCATCTTTGGGGCACTGTTGGCCGGTCTCACTTTTAAACAAGGTTAATGATGTTCATATTTCCCATCAGGCTCTTTTAAGGAATGACTAATTAATGGTTGAGAACGCATTCTAAATGCAAGTTAGTCAATAATGACTAGACTAAATGAACAAACTCTCATTATTGGGCTCTGAGTCTGGCGGCTATTTCTAACACATACCAAAAGATGCCATTCAGAAATGAACTCATTAGAGGGGACAAGCCACTATAGCTTATTTCAAAATATCCAAACAAATTGCAAAGTTAACTGTTTATATGATTTTTTGAAGAAAACTTTAAAGTCTCTTGTTTAAAATAGACATATTCCAGATTCTGAAAGTAACATATGCTTATTAATAATTAAAACAACATATAGGGGCACCTAGGTGGCTCAGTTGGTTAAGCGGCCAACTTTGGCTGAGGTCATGATCTCACGGTTTGTGGGTTTGAGCCGTGTGTCAGTCTCTGTGCTGACAGCTCAGAGCCTGGAGCCTGCTTCAGATTCTATGTCTCCCTCTCTCTTTGCCCCTTCCCCATTCTCACTCTCTCTCTCTCAAAAATAAATAATAAAACATTAAAAAAAAAGAAAAAGCCCCACATTCATTTTAAACTCTTTTACTTGTATCATTGATGTGAGGAATCTTTGCTAAATTTCTTTTGAGTGCTTGGTCGAACATGGTCATGTGCACACAAAACTTTGCATTCAAATAAGTTCCAAGTTTTGCTCAGTCGGAAGAGCATGCGACTCTTGATCTTGGGGCTGTGATTTTGAGTCCCACGTTGGGTGCAGAGAATACTTACAAATAAATATGCCAAGACCAGAAATTGTTGTATTTTGGAGAATTTTATTCCGACTCTCAGATTTTTGGACATTACTAAATGGAGAACAATGAATCATAAATGTTTTTGCACAGGAAAAGGGCTTGAAAAAAATCTGTGTTGTAGAAAGGGGAGTCTGTGAGAAGAGTGTGTGATGTATTTGAGTGGGCAGGGACCATAGAGAGGGAACCAGTTTGGAGTTATTACGGCTGTTGGTAGTGGGGTGGTGGGTGAGTGCAATGCAGAAGGATGGTGAGATAAAGTCCAGAGGAAAACTACCACTGGGGGGAGAAAAAGGAGGACGGACTGAAGGGGGAGCCAAAGGAGGAAAGAGAAGTCTGATAGGACGCTTGCTTTGTTCATTGAGCCCGCTTGCTCATGAAGAATGAGAACTACATAATATTTCGGATTTGTTCAAATGACACAGTTCTTTGTAGGGCACCATGTAACTTTAAGATGTTTATCCTGCAAATAAAAACTTCTGATTAGAAAAAAATGGATGCAAAGTAAAATCACAAAGAGGAGCTCATGTGTGCATCAACAGTCAAGTTGTTGAATTATGTTTGATTAGCTAATCTTCAGTTTTTCTGTTAATAATTCTGTTAATAATGATTCTTCTGGCACTTACTCATTTTGCTATATGTTGGATCTCTCTAGAAAAAAGACGGTAGTCAGTGCCAAGGCCCAAGAAAAATTCATACAGTAAACTTCCAGTTGAGAACATTGATTCATTCATTTTTCCCCCACATCAGAATACCTTGGTTCAGTTGGTTTGAGAACCACTCACGGTGATATTTTTCCCTACAGACAATTTTTTATTGGCTCAGTGGTACTGTAAGCCTCTTGGGAACACCTGCCTTACTCTTTCTTATTTTTCCCCTATGTATTGGCTGCCACGATTGATGCCATAGCTGCAAAACGAGCAGTTGAGTGGGACAAGTCTTGTGTCTGTCCAGATGAATGGAGATTTCTGATATATGTTGTTGGTGATAGAACTCTGCCGAAAAAATCAAATCCAAGTGGGATTAATTAATTATTTTCTTTTTGACTTCAGGGGACAAATAGAGAACTTCTAGGATGAGAAAGACTATTGAATTTTATTACAGATGAAGCTCTAAGTTCATAAGTGACTGGATATTTGAGGAGTCATCATTACTTTCCTTACACACAGTAATTGCCAACTCAGCAAAACAGAAATGCATTAGTTCAAATTCTGAAGGTTACCTTTTTCTAATGGGCGGTACAGATACTTTGTTCTATTTTAGGGATGAAAGCTCAGAGTCTAGAGAATTCTTACTATGGTACTTAAAGTGTATCCTGTGCTTTCTAATCAATGATATTTCTTAAATGGATGGTACCACTTAGCTCAGGTACATTCCTGATTGCTGAAGAAAAAAACCCTTGCAACATAGAACCAATTAAAAAACTGTTTCGTTTTACATGAAAAAACACGCAAATCCAAGTATGTTGTTAAACTGCTGAGAAATTGTTACTTCACCACTGCAATGGCCATCTGGAAATCATGTGGTAAATCATGTGGGTAAAGGGAAGATACAGGTAAATAGAAAAATTCTATGCATAAATATCTGGATACGTCTAAGACACCCTTTTATCTGCGGTAAAATGCGTGTGCATATGAAAACCAGTTGTTGGTTCTGCTTCTCCCATAAGGTGGATTGCTCCTTAATGGCTACTGTGGGGAGAGTAGTGGGTTTGGAGTAAGAGAATGAAGAAGGAACTTCAGTTTGTGCTCCATATAATTTTGTATTTTTAAAATACCATCCATATTTTCATATTTAATCATATGCAATAAAAAATCTTATCTTAAATTTATTCCTCCAGCCCAGATCTTACACCCAACTCCAGAATATCCTTAGTATTCTCAACAATATCCCAAACCCTAAAGGCCTCAAACTGGGCCCCTGATCTTTTCCCCAAAACATGCTCCTCCTGCAACTTTTCGTCTCCGTTGATGAAAATTCCTTCCTTCCAAAAGATAAAAAACCTAGGAGTCACTTTCATCTCCTCTTTTTCTTTCATATCGCTGTCCAGTCTTCCACAAATCCATCCACAAATTCTCCACTGTCCAAATATACTCAGAATCTGTTATTTCATTTTCTTCTCACATCCTTGTCTCCTCCCTTCCCACCTCCCCAGAGCCACTATCATCACTCTCCCAGCTTCTTCTAGCAGCTTCCCAGCAGGCGTCCTTGATTTCCACTTGCTCCCTTCAATATCTGACAAAAAGGCGGAGGGCTCATACTAAAAGTAAGTCAGGTGAGTGGTGTCACTCCTCTGCCCAAAGCCCGTCTATGGCTCCCTGTTTCTCACAGTAAAAGCCCAAGTCCTTCAGTGGCCCGCAAGGTCTTTCATGACTTGCCCCATTCCCCCTCTGGTCTCATTTCCTATTACTCTCTCCTTTCCTTCCTCCAACATATCCAGCATTGTTCCATTCTAATGTTTAGGAATGGCTCGTCTTTCTGCCTGAAATGCCCTTCCTCCAGATATTTGAGCGGTTGTCTCCCTCATTCTTTCAAATCTTTGCTCAAATATTTTCTCAATGATCTGATAATCCTACTTAAAATTGAATACTGACCCAGCACACCTCTCTCTCCATTGCCCTCCTGACCCCCCCCATCCTTTTGTTTTTTTATCCATGCCATTTATCTCCTTTAAATATACCATCTAATTCACACATTTATTGTGTTTACTGTCTACGTATTTGTACTAAATTGGAAGTTTCATGAGGGCAGAGGGCCATCTGTTTTGTTCACTGATGAGAACAAAGTGCATCCAATGCCTAGTTCAATAAATATTTATTGAATGAATAAATCTAAAAAGACTAGAGGGATTTCCGCTTTCTGTCATGTAAATTTCATGAGAACAGATTTCATTATTTTGTAACTTGCTTTATATCTAATCCCCAGAAAAGTGTCTGGCATCTAATAGGTACTCAATAAATATTAGTGAAATGAGTAAAAGAACATACATTTTCACTCAGATTTTAGCCCATCTTTTTCATATAAATGGTTTTTATAGAATGAAAATGAAAAGACTCAGTATTTTTTCTGCAGCACTTTTACAGCGCACCAGAAAACTAAAGACTGATACCACTTAGGGACCTCTGAGTACCGACTTTGCATTCTCTCTGTACTGTGGGAAGCTACACCTGCATTGTGTGGTCACCTCTCTCCTGGGTTTCTCTACCCTTAGCTTAATAACTCAGGAATTTAGAGAATCGGGGTGTGAATGGCCTCTTTCAGGCACCCATCTGCCTACCTTTGATCTATTTCTTTTCTTTTCTTTTTTCTTTTCTCTTACTGACCTCAAGGAGATTCAGACTAGGATACCACTGTCCATTAAATAACAATAAGGAAAGAGGCAGAAATAAATTGATTCCTTCTACTTCCTACTGACTTCTTCCATAGCATCATTTTGTTCCAGGCATGGGACTGAGCACTCACTTTGCTGGTGACAAATGCATTGCACAGCCATTAAAATAGCAGTGTAATGAAAGGATGAATACAGTAAATGTTCTTTGATGATGGTCTCGGTGGTGGTGATATCATTCTTGTGGCTCATAAGGTGCCTTGAGGTTCTTGACTTTGAATGCCCTTCTGGGATAGGGGATAGGATTCTTGGTGAAGATTAAATTACAAAAGTCCTTTAGGGTAACTATAATGACTAAATCCAATATCAGAGTAATAGAATATGAGGGGTGTCAATATTCAGATCCACTGATAAGGTGGTATTTCAGAGCATATTCTGATATATTTCAATATTTCTGTGACACAAAAATGGAGTTAAATTGAGAATTAAGTATATCTCCTGTCTTCATTCCTTACCACCCTCTACATACTCTGATAGCATGGGGATGACTCATGTTCACTCTCATCTGTTTTTCACATAGACTCATGATTAGACTAAATTAAAAACACAAAAATGAGTTGCATAAAAGCCAACTCATAGAACTCAGCCTCTACCAGACCTCATGGCATCCTATAAAAACATAAATCTTGCCTTCAGGAAAATGAAGTCTGTTTGTGTGTGGACAAGACTACAGATTCTCCCTTAGCACGGTATTATCTTGCTGTAAGAGGACTAAAGAAAAAGGTAAGCTATATACAGTTTCCTTTTCCTCGTGGTACAACTAGGTGGGTGCTTCTTTCTCTTGGGCTTCCCTTCTGCAACCCTTTTAAAAAAAGTTTAATTTTGTTGGGGCATCTGGGTGGCTCAATTGATTAGTATTCGACTTCAGCTCAAGTCATGATCTCGCAGTTCATGAGTTCAAGTCCTGTGTTGGGCTCTGTGCTGACAGCTTGGAGCCTGGAACATGCTTCGGATTCTGTGTCTCCCTCTCTCTCTGCCCCTCCCCAACTCGTGCTCTGTCTCTGTCTCTCTCTCAAAAATAAACATTAAAAAAAAAAAAAACTTAAAAAAAGCAAACACATTAAAAAAGTTTAATTTTATTATATTTATCATTAGACTATTTACAAGAACTAGAATTGTTCTTTGCTAGCTTCTTCTGTTCTTTTGCTACAAAATTATATATTAACTTACCTTTGACCCAGTAATTCCATTTCCAAGAATCCACCCTGATGTATTCCTCCAATAATGCAAAAATGCATATGTACCAGGAAATTAATTAAAGCATTATTTGTAGCTGCAAAATGTTGGAAAGAACCTAAATGCTTTCACATAGGCAAGTGGTTGAATACACTATGGTCATCCACAAAATGGAATACTACATGCATGCAAAAAGGAATAAGAATGATCTTTATAAATTGATATGGAGTGACTTCCAGGATGCATTGGGTGAAAAAAGCAAATGCAAAAGAGTAGCTATAGCAAATAAGCACATGGAAAGAAAGATATTTACATCATTAGTCATTAGGAAAATGCACATCAAAACCACATTGAGATACACTTCACACCCACTAGGATGTGTTGGCAAGGATGTGGAGAGACTGGGACCCTTGTACATTGCTGGCGGGAACGTGAAATGATGCAGCTGCTCTGGAAAACAGTTTGGCATGAAACTGTCCAAAAGTTAGGCATGAAATTACCCTTAGGACCCAGCAACTCTCCTTCTAGGTTTGTATTCAAAATATTGAAAACAGATATTCAAACCAATATTTGTACATGAATGTTCATGGCAGCACCATTCGCAATAGCGAAAAGGTGGAAACAACCCAAATGTTCATCAGCTGACAGACAGATAAACACAATGCAGTATATCCATGCAATGGAACACTTTTTAGCCAAAAAGAGACGTGAAGTACTGACATATGCTATGATCTGGATGAACTTCAAATATATTATGTTAAGTGAAAGAAGTCAGATACAAAGTTCACACCTATTGTGTAATTCCATTTAGATTAAATATCCAGAATAGGTTAATCCACTGAGACAGAAAAGAGATTAGTCACTGGCAGTGGCTGTGGAGAAGGAGGACTGGGGAGTACCTTCTCAACGGGTATGAGTGTTCTTTGAGGGGCAATGAAAATATTGTGGAACTAAACAGAGACAGTAGCTGTACAACATGTGAATATGCTAAACACCAGTGAGTTGTACACCTTATTTTTTTATTTTATGTTAAATGTTTGTTTATTTAGTTTTGAGAGAGCGAGAGAGAGCAAGAAAGGGAGCATGTGTGCACGTGTGAGGGAGGATCAGAGAGAGAGGGAGAGAGAGAGAATCCCAAGCAGGCTCTGCACTGCCAGCACAGAGTCGGACACGGGGCTTGATCCCATGAACTGTGAGATCATGAACCTAGCTGAAATCAAGAGTCAGACAACTGAACCACCCAGGCACCTCAAACTTTACACTTAATTATTTTTTTCATCTTGGTTTTATTTTTGAGAGAGAGAGAGCGGGGGAGGGCAGAGAGAGGAAGACCCAGAATCTGAAGTAGGCTCCAGGCTCTGTCTTCACAGAGCCTGATGTGAGGCTTGAACCCATGAACTTTGAGATCATGACCTGAGCCAAAATCGGACGTTCAGCCTACTGAGCTACCCAAGTGCCCCCCAAACTGTACCCTTTAAAATGGATAGTTTTATATTATGTGAATTGTACTTCAATAATAAAAGAAAGAGTTCCTGTAGTATGCCTCCTTTCATGAAAGATAAAAGGTGAGATAAAATATACATGTATCTATTCCTTTATGCAAAAGAAATACAAGAAGGATTAAACCTCATGAAATTGGTTACTCAGGATTGAGTGGGAGTCGGGTGGGAAGAACGAGGAGGCAGGAATGGGGTAGCAGGGTTGGGAGAATGCCATTTACCTGATATTCCATTTTGTAGTTTTGTATGGCTCCGACTCTTAGAAGCATGGTAATGTTTCACATATCCCCAAAATAAAGAATTAAAATAAACCAGGAGGTGGGGGAGGGAGGGGGAGCCCAAATTAGAATACAAAGAGTAACAAATGGATGTAAATGTATTACTGATTATTATCGTAACCATACAAAAGAAGTTGGTGAAGAACAAACCAACTCTGGACTGTGTAATGTAAGGCTAAAGACAGAACTGTCTGCAAATATTATACTCTAGTTAGCAAATTTTTTTCCTCAAGGGTATGGGTTAGCAATTCTGGAACTACTTTATATGTATACTAGGATTGAATAAGTAATGGGCTTCTTTGAGAAATGATTGATTCCAGGGAAAATATAAGATGAATTAGGAATATCTTAAGGTACTGGAAAATATGGAAGCACTAAAAATGATGATGTGTGTAAAAATGATACAGGAACCAACTTGAAGGAGTTTCCAATGAAAGCTGGGACAAGTTGAGCTAAAAAATAAATAATGATAGTAATGGATTATGATGTAGAAAGTGAAATTAACGTCCCTGAGTCCATACTGATATAAATAAATAAACAAATGGAGAGAAGAAACAGCTCTTCTTTAATAATAATAATAATAATAATAATAATAATAATAAAGGAATGATAGGAATAGAAAATCACCAAAAGGCAAAGATTAGAATAGTTCATGGGCACTTAAAAGCAGTGAAGGTAAGAATGTCGAGAAATAGGATATTTGCATAGTCTCAAAGTACCTCCTCCCAAGATAGTTTTAGTTACAAAAGGATAAATAGTAACTTTATAGAGATTACACATGGCCAAACTGTATAACCAAGCGATGAAAGTCAACTTCTCCAGTAAGAAGTCATTGGCATCAGAACCCTTGAGATGAGGTGCTGAGAAAGCGCACCCTCACTTACACTGTATTCTTACCTCAAATGCATAACCTCAATTTAATCACAGGAAGACATCAGACAAATGATCAATGGAAGGCTATTCTACAAAATAACTGACCAGCGCTCTTTGACAGTGTCTAGGATATGAGAGACAAAGAACGATTGAGAAATGGTCATAAACTGGAGAAGACTAAGGAAACATGACAACTGGATCCTGGACCAGAAAAAAGGACATGAGTGGGACAACTTGGTTAAATTTGGGTAAGGTCTGCAGACTAATTAATAGTATCGTGTCAGTGCTCACTTTCTGGTTTTGACCACTGTGCTTAGGTAAGATGTTAACATTAGGGGGAACCCAGTGAAGGGCATATGGGAACTCTGTACTATTGGTGCAATTTATCTCTAATCTAAAATTTTTCAGAATAAGTTAAAAACAAAAAAGTCTTTCTCACTCAAAACCTTTTTGTTTATTTTGCTTGCCGTCACATATAGCTGAGCCAAGATTTTGAAAATATGTGTAGAGTGACATCATTAATTTCCCTTTCAAAAAAAAATTGAGGGATTAAGGAAGAAAATTGGGATTATTAAATTAAGTTGCCTCTGGTCCCTCTCCCTTCCTAGGGAAAATATTTCACTGAAATGGGAAAATGGTGGGGTGGGGGGATTCAGTGGGATGGGATGATCTGGAAAAATGATGTGGAATGATGTGGAATGATCTGGAATGATCTGGAAAAATGTCACCACCCCTATACCTGAATGAGAGAGGGAAAGGAGAAGTTGGTGGAACCCAGAGAGGATAGCTGAATGAAAAGAACGCTGGAGAGGATTTGTGGGTGCCTTCAGGGGCAGGACACAACCAGCCCACAATACCCATCTGAGATTGCCAGGTGAATAAATGGCCCAGTCTTACTCCTCCTCTGCCGTCTCAGCTCCTGCCAGGGCCTCCCACTGGCTGCACCCATCCAGAAGCTGGAGGTCAGTTTAAACATTTCCACCTTTAGAGATTCATAACAGAGTACAGAAGTTTGGAAAGGGGATCTGGAGGGAAAAAAATGGAAAGGCACCAAGTACTGAGATCAGCTAGTGTATCTCTTGTTTTGCAGATAGGAAAAAGAAGCCTCAGTGAGAGGGAAAATTTTTCCCATGTCACAATAAAAGGCAGTATAGTCGGGCTGAAAACCTATTGGTTTGCAAATTAAAACACCTACGTTCAGTCTTGATTTGGGCCCTACACTGCACTTCAGTTTCCGTATCTATGAATAAATGAGGTAGACTAAAGCAGAGGTATGGTTTCATACATACCTCTGGTATACATGAGGGTTTTCAGGTGGTAAAAGGGCATGAAGAGTTTTAAGTGAATCAGTTTTTAGACCCACAACTTCTTTATATATATGTATTCTCTCCTAAAATTAATGTGCTTTCCTTTTCATAAATGTTCTCCTACTTGATGAAAGGAAAGCGTTCCTCTCAGGCATCTCAAATACCACTGTGATGCATTATTCCAAGATGTGAAAATTTGAGGGCACCAGACAAAGGGACATTTTGAAAATGCATAGCTTTTGAGGCACATATCTGTGACAACCAACCAGAGAGTTTCAATGAAGAACTATGGAAAGGGGCAGCGGTTACTCACAGAAATGTGCATTCATACATTGTCCCTCTGAGAAGGGTTTGCATCTTATAAGCAAACATTTCACATTTCAAACCTAAAGTGGAAAGCAGGTCTTTGCCCATTTAGGAGGAAAGAAGGTTCTAGAGACAAACAAAAACATCAGACTTCTAACTATAGAGAAGAAACTGATTGTTACCAGATGGAAGGTGGGGGGGATGGGTGGAATAGGTGAGGGGGATTAAGAGTACATTTGTCATGATGAGCATGAGTGATGTATAGAATTGTTGAATCACGATATTGTATGCCTAAAACTGATACAACACTGTATATTAATTATATTGGAATTAGAAAAATATTTTTAATAAAAAAATAGGGGCACGCAGGTGATTGAGTCAGTTAAGTGTCTGACTTTGGCTCAGGTCATGATCTCGGAGTTTGTGAGTTCGAGCCCCCATCGGTCTCTGTGCTGACAACTCAGAGCCTGGAGCCTGCTTTGGATTCTGTGTCTCCCTCTCTCTCTCTGCCCCTCCCCCTGCTCTCGCTCTTTCTCTCTCTCTCTCTTAAAAATAAACATTTAAAAAAAATTTTTTAAATAAATAAAATTGTGTCAAATATACCTCGAAAAAGCTGTTAAAAACATTGCAAAAAAAAAAAAAAAGATTTTAATCTGATTCTGATTCAGATGATGAGTAGCTTGAGCTGTTCCAGGAACTGGTCGTGCCACATACCAGGCTGACTAACACAACCACAAGTGATAATATGCAATTATTTCTACTTCTTAGTACATGGTTTTATGCTTGCACAGAGTTCTTGTGTCTTCACAGAAAAACCAGTTCATGGTGAGCTAGATGGAGCCAGAAGTTTCCACGAACAATTGTCACTTCCTTGGACACTTTTTTTTTTCTTTTTTGAGAGAGAGTGAGAGCCCGAGTGACAGAGGGAGAGAGAATCTCAAGAAGGCTCTGCGCTAACAGCTAACATCTCATTGTGAGATCAATTGCGAGATCATGACCTGAGCTGAAATCAGGAGACAGACGCTTAACGGACTGAGCTGCCCAGGTGCCCGCCTTTAAACACTCTTAAACTCAGATGGAGGAACTCTTGTGCCAGGTCAGCCTTATGATTTATCTTACTCTGCTGTCCACTTGAGGAGCAGCACTGATCTCTTGGATGCCAACTTTAAGGCTAATAACTTCCAGGTTTCCAGTAGTGGTCAATGACGATTCCGCCTTCCTTACATTTCTCTAAATAGCCCATCCGGTTCTTGAAAATGGTATTATTATTTTGTTAAACTGACAACATGCCCATTGTAAAAATTCAAACAATTCAGAATAGTGAAAAGGAAGGACAAAAGCATCCTAAATTCCACCAATCAACAATAATACATTTGGTGACTGTCTTTCCAGACACACTCTGTGCCTAGATACACGTGCACATTATTTTCCATAAGTGAGACCATATAATACACACTGTGTGGTAATCTGGTCTTTCACGGAACAATGTGCTGTGATATGTATTCTGCACATCACATATATTTTATGTATGTGTTCAACACTCTCTTATTGAAGTCCATTTAGATTGTTTCTGATTTTTCACTTTCAAACAACGCTGTGACAAACATCCTTGTGCATATTTCTTTTCATGTTTCTGCAAGTGTCTCTGCATTAATGGATTGTATTATTTTTAGATCGTGGACGCCTTAGAGAATCTAATGAAAGCTATGTCTGGACCACCTCCTTTGCAAAATACACATATTCATATACCTCATTCTGACTTTGACTTTTTTGTGTGATTCCTAGATACGCCCTTTGAAGTTCATCCTCACTAAGGATGCTTGCTAAAGATTCATGTCCTCGTGTTAAGAATACTTTAGGGTTAATTCCAAGATGTGAATTTTCTTTTCTTTTTTTTTCCTTTTTAAAAATTAATTAATTTTTTTAATTTTATTTTTTATTTTTTTAAAATTTACATTCAAATTAGTTAGCATAGAGTGAAACAATGATTTCAGGAGTGGATTCCTTAATGCCCCTTAACTATCTAGCCCATCCCCCCTCCCACAACCCCTCCAGCAACCCTCAGTTTGTTCTCCATATTTATGAGTCTCTTCTGTTTTGTCCCCCTCCCTGTTTTTATATTAGTTTTGTTTCCCTTCCCTTATGTTCATCTGTTTTGTCTCTTAAAGTCCTCATATAAGCGAAGTCATATGATTTTTGTCTTGCTCTGACTGACTAATTTCACTTAGCATAATACCCTCCAGTTCCATCCACGTAGTTGCAAATGGCAAGATTTCATTCTTTTTGATTGCCGAGTAATGCTCTATTGTATATATATGCCACACCTTCTTTATTCATTCATCCATCGATGGACATTTGGGCTCTTTCCACACTTTGGCTATTGTTGATAGTGCTGCTCTAAACATGCGGGTGCATGTGTCCCTTCGAAACAGCACACCTGTATCCTGTGGATAAATGCCTAGTAGTGTAATTGCTGGGTCGTAGGGTAGTTCTATTTTTAGTTTTCTGAGGAACCTCCATACTATTTTCCAGAGTGGCTGCACCAGTTTGCATTCCCACCAGCAATGCAGATGAGATCCTCTTTCTCCAACATCTCCTCGCCAACATCTGTTGTTGCCTGAGTTGTTAATGTTAGCCATTCTGACAGGTGTAAGGTGGTATCTCATTGTGGTTTTGATTTGTATTTCCCTAATGATGAGTGATGTTGAACATTTTTTCATGTGTTGGTTGGCTATCTGGATGTCTTCCTTGGAGAAGTGTCTATTCATGTCTTTTGCCCATTTCTTCACTGGATTATTTGTTTTTTGGGTGTTTGATAAGTTCTTTACAGATTTTGGATACTAACCCTTTATCTGATATGTCGTTTGCAAATATCTTCTCCCATTCTGTCTGTTGCCTTTTAGTTTTGCTGATTGTTTCCTTCACTGTGCAGAAGCTTTTTATTTTGATGAGGTCCCAGTAGTTCATTTTTGCTTTTGTTTCCCTTGCCTCCAGGGACGTGTTGAGTAAGAAGTTGCTGTGGCCAAGATCAAAGAGGTTTTTATCTGCTTTCTCCTCGAGGATTTTGATGGCTTTCTGTCTTACATTTTGGTCTTTCACCCATTTTGAATTTATTTTTGTGTATGGTGTAAGAAAGTGGTCCAGATTCATTCTTCTGCATGTCGCTGTCCAGTTTTCCCAGCACCACTTGCTGAAGAGACTGTCTTTATTCCAAGATGTGAATTTTAATAACCTTTCATTTTATTTCTATTAATTTATTGTTTGTTGTACAAAGTTCTCATATGGTCTCTGTCTTTCTTAATTGGGTCTACCCTCCAGTCTGTGTCTAACTCTGGAGGTTTGGTAACATAACAAATGATCAGATTATATAAATTTCCATTGACTGCCACAGGGGCCAATGTGATTTTGAACATAAAACCATGCGTTCTATCTTACCTTACAGGCTTTCAGAAAGTTTCATAAAAAAAAAGTTGCATAGGTAAAAAAGAAATGTATTTGAATGATTCCCTCATTCAACAAATAGATACTGAGTAATAGCTATGTGCCAGGCTTGGTGCCGGGAGCTAAGAGATACGAAGATGAGTAAGACCCCATCCTTTCCTTCAAGGGATTCACTGTCTAGAAGGGCTGTCAGGCATAAAAGCACAGCATTGTCAGGTGGGGAGAGATTACAACCTGCTCTAATTGGGCAGCTAACACAAAGGTGTGACATAGCACACACTCAGAGAACTTTAGGGGGTCCGTGTGACTGAAGGGTAGTGGTCAGGAGGAAAGAACCATTCCCTCTGAGTTGGGTTAGCAAACTTGCTCTCTTTATATGGCCCATCTCGAGCGCCACGCATCTGAATGTTCTTCCCTCGTCTCTACACAATATTTATTTTACTTCTCAGGGAGACTCAATACTGACCTGAAAGTCAACGATCTCCAGGATGGCTAAAGTGAATCAAGGAAGCCAAATGGCTCAAGAAATAACACAGGTTACAACCAGCAGTGCAGCTATGCTGTTTGATGATAACATTTACTTCTGCATGTTTGCAGATATAGATGTCTTTGCTATGAAATCACTCCAGTAGATGAAAAGCAGGAGAAACCACAAGTCAAGTTTACATATAAGTAGACTTAAATAGATAACTAGATTGCTTGCTGTCAGCGGAGTGTGTAAATCTTGTAAACACAAAGAAAAGTTTTGTTTTTGTTTTTTTGCGCCATACTTTATACCTCTTGGCTTGGACTTAATAGTCGCAGTGCCCTTAGAAATAACCCATTTCATTTAACTTCACCTCAGCCCAGGGATCTCTTCAGTAGCTTGATTTCCTTTTGACATCCGTGAATCTCACCTATCAGCTAGAGCAGCCATGCCATTCCAGTCCTCATCTTGATCCATTCCTCTCCTTTTTTCTGTTGTCTGTATTTTTCCTATTTCTTCACTGACTAGCATCTCCTCTTTCTCTAGGCTTCTCACGTGAGGATTGCCATTCATTGGTAAGTTCTTCTAGGACTTCACATTTGCAACCCATCTTCCGCTCTCCTAGTTTACCTGCCCTCCTGAGTCAGGCCTGGGGTTCCCAGGACATGTCAGAAGCCCATCCATCAGCTAAGGTTTTCCCTTCTATTTGAAAGAGGAGGAAGGAAAGGAGTGTAACCATTTCCCCCAGTGTATTTCTTAAGGACAGCATTCATAAAAATATTTTAGTTATATTGACTTCCCCTAGGATTTTGATGCACGGTTGTTCTCAGGATAAAGACTGATTAAAAAAAAACAAACGTGTTTTGGGTGTGTGTGCTTTTCATTCAAGGTGAAAGTATATGTTGATGCAAAAAGTATGTTTTTAATACATTTATTATTCACAACTGTGAGTCACAGGCATCTGAAACCAAGCATTCAAGCTTATTGAGAATAGGGATAAGTAGCGTTGAAATAGGACAACGGAGGATGATTACTACATCTATCAGCATCCCTGTCACTGCTCTAGAACAGTCAGCGACAGTCTTTTTCTTAAGCCTTCTAAGAAAAGTGCTTAAAAAAATCTCTGCAATTTTCTTGCACATTCAATTTTTAAACTTTTTTTTTTTGCACATTCAGTGTTGACAAAAAAAGCTTTATGTTAGTGCGTAATGTTAATTTTGTTTTTGATGTAAAATGTAACTTGTTTCCCTTAACGTTGTATATACTTCACTAATGCAAAAATACCTTATACTGTGTTTTTCAAATCTGACTCGCACCTCTAGCTAGGGATCCTTTTTTAGATTTGAATGGTATTGATGCTATGTTTTTTATAATTGGTATAGTTTTTCTGTTTTCTCAACAGTAGATGGGAGATCACAGTAGGATCACAGGGTTGTAATGAGTTTAAGGAATTAATACATATAATGATGGCAACAACCGACATTAATTGACTATTTTCTGTGTGCTGGGCATCACTTTAAGTGATTTGCATGCATTGCTACACTTGCTCTTCCCTAGACCTCTGTTAAGTCCTGTTATTAGCATCTCCTCCCTGTTTTTTACACTCACGGAACCTGAGGTCACTGGGCATTTGAGTGATGTTCCGAGGTTACAGTGTGGCAAATGGCAAAGCTGGGATTCACATTCAGGCAGGTGGGTTCAGAGCCTGTACTCTTATCCACAGTGCCATACTGCCTTGCAGGTGAGCCAGTATCTAAAAGAACCAGGCTGTGGATAGTGAGGAATTTTGTATAAAACCTGAAAAGTATAATCTAGAGCCTGAAATGAATGTTTTTACGTTACTAATGCTCAGTGTAGTCTGGCTGGGGCATCTCTGACACTTACAGCTGCTATTGTAATAAATTTTCCAGGTCCCTTGCTTTTTTGTTTTCTTGAATGCCTTTGTTATTTTTTTTAAATGTCTATTTTATTTTTGAGAGAGAGAAACAGAGCATGAGCAGGGGAGGAACAGAGAGAGAGGGAGACATAGAATCTGAAGCAGGCTCCAGGCTCTGAGCTGTCAGCACAGAGCCCAACATGGGGCTTGAACCCACGAACCGTAAGATCATGACCTGAGCCAAAGTCAGACGCTTAACCCTGAGCCACCCAGGCACCCCCTCAAATGCCTTTAAGCATCCGACTTTGGGTAGGAGCGTGTTAGTGAAAAGAGCATGAGGTTTAGAATCAGAAAGTGTTTGACTCCTTACTGTGTGGCCTTGCGCAAGTTACATGCCTCTCTGAACTTGTTTTCTTATCTGGAAAGATGACAATAACAGCTGCTTCAGATTCTACAGCAGGAGGCATGAAATGATTAAGTATTCAAACACGGAGGAAGGCAGAGAACTGAGACAGTGAATACAGAATCTGACACATGGCGACTAGAACTGATGGCATGGTCTTCCTCCCTGGCTCAGAGTTTTGTCAGTTCTTGATGAAGATGGACATTAACATCAGGATCTCACTGAATATCACTATTTTGTTGCTTCTATACTTAAGTCTTGAATTTTCTCTATAGAAAATTGTATCTTTTTCTAATTCCGTAATTTGTATAATAATTCTCAGTGGATCTTTCTATTTTTATCAAGTCTGAACATACAGAGCTTTTTAACATACACTATACATATTTCCAATTTGTCACATCAGTAAAAATTCTGCTGTATAGATGATGTAAACAAACAATTCATGGAATAGGAAATGCAATTAGTTAGCCAGCATATAGGAAACAGCTAAGCCTCTCTAGATACCAAAGAAATGCAAAACAAAAGGCATATATCATGCTTTGCATACGAATATATTCTGTGCCGGTGAGGGCCATATTTATTATTGATGGGTATATAAACCGGATGAAAGCCTGTTAGAAGGCTTTTCATAACATATAATAAGAATCTTAAATATGTTTGTGTATTTTAAGATAATTTGTTTCTGGAATCTAGCCTCAAGAAATAACATGAAGCATAGAAAAAGCTTTTAGTATAAAGCATTCATTGTGGCGTTATTTATAAGAAGTGGGAAACAACCTAAATACCCCCCCCCCCCGTATAAACTGGGAATAGTTAAGTGAACAAGATGTTCTTTACATGATGGATTACTGTGCAGTTATTTGAAAGGATGCTCATAAATAATGTATAATGACATGGAGAAATACATGTAATATAATTTAAGTATGTAAATACTTATATAAATATCTGGAAATAAATATACAGAATGCTAATAATAGTTACTAGGTGAGGATTAGGAATGATGTTTCCCTGCTTTTAACTTGTCTGTGTTTTTCAATATATTTTCATGCACAATGAGTGTATGTTATTTTACAACATTAAAACACAAAGCAAACGCTCTATGAGTAAGGATTTTGTTGCTAGGATGGGCAGCAGTATCTGCTCCGGGAGGATGCTTCAACAAAGCAGTAATCTGTCAGTGCGCCTCGGATTACGCTGCTCCACAGGGTTCTTGTGAGAGTTAAATACTCTCCTATGGGTAACTGTGGCCAGTATAGATTACTACCTGGTAAGACACTGTTACAGAACATTTAAATTTTACACCCTTACAGAGGACCAGGGAAGGGCATTGTGGAGGGATTTTATTTTATTTTACTTTATTTTTTTGTTACATTTCCAAAGAATTCACAAGTTTCCTTAACTAGCTTTCTCATGCATTCCACAGCATGCAAGCTCTCAGGAATATTTTCTTTTTGTGTCCTGTGAAGATATGGTTGTATGTACTGGCACCTTTATCAGAAGCACACCAAGAAAGAAAAACCAAATTTTAATTCAGCCAGCTGTGTTTTTAAAAAGGTTTTAACAACTTACTTGGTGGCGATAGGTAGGGTTTATCCAGGACAATCTTGGTCTACACGTTACCCTGGCTTAATTATTAAGAGTGCCCTCGTCTTCTCTCAAAATTGCTCTGCTTTGGAGAATAAGGTCTATGATCACCCTAGCAATTTTGTTTATGGGGAGAGGGGAGGAAAGAGTGGTACCATCTGGCGGCTGACTCTTCAGTGGAGGGGGGTGTGCGAGAGGGACAGTTGGCTCCTGACAGCCAGTTTGTAGGAGAAGGAGCAGGCAGCAGCCCTTGAAGGGACAGAAAGCAGCCCAGTTGCCCATAAACACTGGCCCACGGGCTGTATTAATTAGTCCAATCAGCCTTATATCTGTCAGTTGATAATGATTTTGATTCTGACAGCATTGGCTCTACTTGAAGGTGGACCAGAAAATCTTTCTAGTTGATTTAAGGCACACCTGCTCCAGGATTCTTTTCTGTCAGCCCACTCTGGTGCTTGGCATGTCCGCCTTTAGAATTATAACAAAATGTTAGCAAAATAATTCAAATTATTATCTGGAGAGAACAGCGCAAAAGAACCGGGGAGAAAACAGTGCAGTCAAGGAATTGGAAGGATCCTCAAACCAACTCTGCTCTAGGGAATGACCCTAGACCAAGGACTCAACTTTCCTGAGGCTTAGTCTCTTCAGCAGTAAAAAGAGAGAAATAAATCCTGCCCTGCCTATTCCTCGGGGTAGTAATGTGACCCAAATGGTTTCTGTACTTGAAAATGCTCTGCTAATACAAAAACACTCTGCAAATGTCAGGGACTAGCAGTATCGTGGAGTTTTTAAAATAAAGTCACACGTTAGCTTGAGCTAATAGCACCACTTTGGAATGTAGTGAGCGAGTCCTGGGGGGGGGGGACACACAAATTGGGCAAATTTTGATGGGAGGCAGCCGGGAGGAGCAGGCTGGCTGATCATCTGAACCATCCATCTGGAGAGGGTTTTAGGGGGAAAAAAAGATTGGTGGGCTTCATCCTAAAGAGCTTGGGATTTCAGTTGACAAGACACCCAGCCCAGCGTAAGCAGGATGAGGGGTGGGGAAGCCGCTAAGTGAGAAGCAAAAGGGAGCAGACAAGGCTAAAAAGAGAGAGGGGGAAGAAAATAATAGAACTCGGTTGCTCTGACACGTTTTCTTCAGAGCTGGCCTTGCTAGGAAGCTAAGGGCTAAAATTAATTTTTGAAATTTTTGGTTACTTTCCCTCCCAGCCCACTCCCCACCCCCCCAATTCTAGAACATAAACTCCACGTTGGTGGGGATTCACTGCTGAATCCCAAGCACTTAGAACATTTCCTGGCACATGGTAATGATAAAACTCGCGTAAATGAGTATCGTTCGCCTGTGTCAACTGTTTCCCCCGCCCATAGCTATGATTGAAAGCCGGCTACTTTCGTTATTGCAGTTCTCAAGCTACTAAACGGAGGGCTGTGGGACCAGGTTTAGGATGAAGGCCTTGACCTAGGTCACACAATGGTAGCTCTCACTGGTGGTCATTGCTACGTCCACCACCAACTTACATTCTTTGTTGGGGACTGTCAAGTTCTGTTGTCATGGTCTTATTTAGGTTCTTCTTCTCAAGCCCTGGAGCTACCCGACCAAGAACAGAATTCTTTTTAAAGCTGAGTTTAGTTGGTGACAGTAGGCCCCCCTGCTTATCCGTGGGGGGATACATCCCAAGACGCCCAGGGATGCCCAGAACTGCAAGTAGTACTCAACCCTAGACACACTATCTTTTCTCCTATCTATACATACCTATCATAAAGTTTAATTTATAAGTTAGGTACAGAAGAGATTAACAACAATAATCCAGTAGTAAAATAGTACAATTATAATATACTGTAATAAAAGTTCTGGGAACGTGGGCTCTCTCGGAGTATCTTATTGTACTGTACTCAGCCTTCTTGGGATGATGTGAGATGATACAATGATACAATGCCAGTGTGATGGCATGCAGTGAGGTGAATGACATGGGTGTTGTGAGTGATGTAGCATTACTCTCCTATTGACCTTCTAACAATCTGTCAGAAGGAGGATCATCTGTCCAGACTGTGGCTGACCATGGGGAACTGAAACCTTGGGAATTGAAACCACAGATGAGTAGTCCCTTAAAAATTACCTTTATCCCAGGTATGTATTTACAGGAAAAAACATGGCATAAACAGTGTTCAGTGCTGTCCTTGGTTTTAGGCGTCCTCTGAGGATCTTGAAAGTATTCCTCTCAGATAAAGGGGACTACTGTATAGCTTTGGCATTTAGTTTGCTGTGGTCTCAGTCTGGGTGCTTTAAGCCAGGAGAAACAGAAACAAGGATTAAAGTGTGGCGACTTTACTTGGGAAGTGCCAGTCAAAGATGGTGAGGGTGAAGAAACAATGGAAAAGATAAAAAAGATGCAAAGCAATGGGATGTGATGCGTCACCACATGGCTGCTGCTTCATCATGGGCCTGCAAAGACATAGCAGGTGCTTGGTAGGTGTGATACCTGGCCTGCAGGACTCCTCTGGAAAGGCTGCAAGCAGAAGCCATGCTTCAGAGTAGTCCTCTGCAAGAAGGAAGAGGGGGAGATTTTTCGGCTCAGAACACTCCTGCCTCTCATTTCCTATCAGCCAACATTCACCCCATTGAGAGGTAACTCCTTATATTTTCAGCCCTTGGCAGCCACTGAGGAAGCCAATTGTGTGGCATTGCATCCAAATCTAGAGAGACAACTCGATGTGATAAGGTTAGTGTGTGGGGAGTAAGGGCTATGCAGGGCCAGGGTTCCAACTTGAACTCTGGCCAGCTAGGAAGGTCAGAAAAGGCAATGGTTATGTTAGGGATACAGTAGGGGTGTTGGGGTTACCTTCAGCAAGAGGTAGTAGAGGAAATCAGAGAAAGGGCACAAAGATTGCATCCGATATACTTGCTTTACAAAATGGAAATTTTGTAAAAAGGGAATCATACATATTGTTCTAATTCTTATTTTATCTTAAAACGTCATAGCCATTTTTTCCCATCAGTATATTGTGATCATTCTTTTTAACAAATGACTAAGATTCCAGAGAATGCATATGCCATAATTTATTTTGTCATTTCCTTATTGATAGACATGCACGTTGTTCCCAATTCTCCACATTATAGTAATTATCTTGAAGCACTATGTATGAGTCTCTTTGGAGGACATATTTAAAGTGCTAAAAATAATCTGAAAAGAAAGATCTTATTTAAAATCAGTCACCACACTTAGCTGAAACTTTACTGATCTGATACTTGTGACTGCATTAATTATGCCCTATTGCATTTTGCCCAGGGTCAGGCAATTGTGAGTTTATGCCCATGACTGAAATCTGCTGGCTTCTCAGATGGAGGTCTGCAACATTGATAAGGCATGCTACTCTCCCAGGAGGGTCCTAACTCAGAGAGGAGATTACTTCCCATTTTTGCATATGTCCAAAGCCTTTCCATTTGAGTTATTTTGTCAGTGAATAAGTGCCTTGAATAAATAAAGAAATGAAATTCTATGCATTCTGACTTGCCCAGCCTGGTTTTCCTGAGTGCTATCATCTAGGGAGATGTAATTAGTCAGGCAATGGCCTAGGGGTGAGAACTTGGATGGGATACTAAATAATTCCCTGACGAGGGGGTTGAAGTGTTCATCGATAAGAAAAACAGCCCCACGTGGGAAATTTTACATATCTTCTGTCTCAGGTTTCAGGCATACTTTGGAGGAAAACTCTTCTGCCTTATGTTTTTGTCTCATTAAGTCTTTGACATCTTGACAGTTTTGAAGGTAATGACCCCTTATGGGGAACAACGGGACTCCATCTGCTTTTCCTTTTTTCCAGGCAGTTCATCCCCCTTAGCCTCCAGCGTGACAGCCTCTGAAGACCCATCACTCTGGTCTCCCTCCTCACTTATCCTAAAGGGGTTAACTACGGCATTTCTCAAATCTGAAGTTTTTCTGACTATAAAAAACCCATCACTTTACTTCAAAAGTCAAAGTCTTTAGTCTAGTACCCTTTTGATTTCTTTCTGAGAGAATCTGTGATTAACATGGATAGGTTATAAAATATAAATCAAATTCTACATGAAGCTATTTAAAAAATTGATCAGACCAAACAGAAAAGATAAAATTGTGAATGTAACTTAGCCCTTCATGGTACTTGACTAATAATGTTGAGTAAACTAAAGAATGCTTCTACAGTCTTTAGAAAAAAAAAATCTGACCACTGAATTTAGAACCAAAACAGTATGTTTTTATTTTATGTGATATCATTTAATACATTTTTAAATTTTTAAAAAATATTTTATTTATTTTTGAGAGTGACAGAGTGAGCAGGGGAGGGACAGAGAGAGAGGGGAACAGAAGATCTGAAGCGGACTCTGATGCCCGATATGGGGCTCAAACTCATAAACTGTGAGATCATGACCTGAGTCAATGTCAGACGGTTAACCAACTGAGCCACCCAGGTGCCCTACCATTTAATATTTTAACTCACATATCTTATACCACTGTATTAGTTATTTACTGTTCTAAACCTGGAAAATTAGTCAGTAATTTCAGGTGAACAAATAACAACAACCCTATTTTAGTTATGATATTCTTTTAATGGGATACATTTTGTGATTTTTAGTGATAAATCAATTTCATAAATTATAGACTATACCTCCTAGATTTGGTGATCTCTAAGATCAGGAAATGCCTACCACCTATCACATGATCAGCAGAAGTTCACACTATACCAGCTCAAAGCTAGAAAGTATGACATTTCCATTTGCTTATGGAGGAGAAATTTCTCCTGTGATACAATTTCTATGTGATACATTTTTTGAAATGTTGAAAATAGTTTATTCAGCCACGTAATGACCTTTGCATATCCTCAAGCTTCCAGAGACCCCAGGTTGGTAATCATTTCCTTAGGCAAGGTTTCATATCAATTCTTAGACTGTACTAATGTGACACTTGTATCCTGCCTGATACTCTTCTCAAAGTGGCCTTAAAAAGCAATTTAATAATTCTTATTTGATTCTGAGTTAGTGGCAGAAAACAACAGAGAATGACAAGGGAGAGTGGATACTTCTGTAGTTCTGTCCTTGCCGAGTCACCAAGGTGACAGCTCCTGTCAAGCAGCCTTCTCCCTACAGTCTTCCAGTTTCCTGGTTCAAGTAACTGCTTCCTTCCTTAAACGAATCCTTTAACGAGGCCTTTAAAGATGTACATTTGGTTTGTTTTTAGTATTCTACTAAGAAGAATGCTGCAGTGAATAACTTGGTATATATGCCATCTTTTTTCCTTGACTATAGGATCAAAGGATTGCTGGGAGTTGGGGCAGTAAAGGGAGTAAGTTGGAAAGATAGGAAGTGAAATGTCAGAAAACAGAATGATAGAATTAAGATTATGAAGTTATTGATAATGACAAGGTCTGGAGCATGACTATAGGGTGATGAATGAGGTATGCTAAGAACAATGTCATTTGAGTGGAGGTATTAAAAAAAACAGAGACTATGGTGTTGGAAAGATCACCTACAATATTTATTAAAATCACCAAGAATTAAAAATAGAGAGATTATCAGGCTGTAGCTAATATCATTGAGAAACAAGAGCAAATGACCTAAGGGTCAAGAGATGATCACAAAAATGAACATTATTAGGTGAATTAATCTGATAACATGGGACTTGAAGCTGGGGAATTTTAGTGAGGGGAGTGAGAAAAGTCTGCACGTGACAATGAGAGCAAAGAGGTGGCCTACCCCACCCGAGGCCCAGGTATATGACTGTGGGAGAAAAACAGCTGCTACGTAGGATGGTTGCAGGGGAAGCAGTATCCTCAGGGAAGAGCCAGGTTTCTAGAGTAACGAGGTGAATGAAATGTTCAGAGAAGAGGTTGAGGATACAGGGACTTGGGCTGATGATGGCTGAATTCCAGAGGGCACAATGGAAGGATTCCATTTAACTACATAATGTTCACAAGCAGAACTTCTTTGCCCCTAATCTCCTTTTTGCCTAAAGTTCATCTTTTAGTAATTTTCTTACAAAGGCTGATAGGAACAATGTTACCTGTGTTTTTTGCACATTAAAAACTCTTTGTCTCTTGGGTCGCTTGGGTGGCTCAATTGGTTGAGCACCAGACTTCTGCTCAGGTCGTGGTCTTGTGGTCTGTGGGTTCGAGGTCCGTGGGTTCGAGCCCCGCGTGGGGCTCTGTGCTGACAGCTCAGAGCCTGGAGCCTGCTTCCAATTCTGTGTCTCTGGCTCTCTCTGTCCCCCCCTACCCCCCACTCACACTCCATCTCTCAAAAATAAATAAATGTTAAAAAAAATTTTTTTAAACTCTTTGTCTTTAGTCTTTATGTTTGAAAGGCAGTTTGGCTAGACTTACAGTCTTTGTGCCCATATTTGAGTATCTTATATATGTTGCTCCAATGTCTTCTTATAATGAACATTACTGCATAGAAATGTAAGGCCACCTAACAGTTCCCCTTTATAACTGACTTGACTATTTGTAACCTCCCAGAAAGGATTATTGTTTTCTCTTTGTAGTCAGTAGCTATTCAAGTAAAATATCCTTGGATTATAATACAGTTTTTCAAGAGAAGAGTTGTCCTTTAATTGAGCAAAGTTTTCTTTGATTGTATCTTTAAACATTTATTTTGTTCCATTATTTTGGGGCTTTCTTGGGGGCTTGGGGCATCAATTGTAAGTTTTAGAAAATCTCCTTTGCCTGTTTTCTGTATCTATTGTTTTGTTTCTGATCTTTTTTACTCTACTTGTCATTTTATTTTGCGTGTTTTTTTCTCATTTCTTTTCTCTATATTTTTATCTTTTCTTAAGTTTCTTTTCTTTCCTTCTAATTTTGTCTTTATTTCTTTGAAGGTTTTGGTTTTTTCTACCTCTTTTCTGAGTTCTTCTATTTTTCCTTTCACTATATCTTCACTATATCTTTCACTATATCTTTGTTTCTTTGTTTTCTTTCTTTTTTAATTTAAAAAAAAAATTTTTTTTTTCAACGTTTATTTATTTTTGGGACAGAGAGAGACAGAGCATGAACGGGGGAGGGGCAGAGAGAGAGGGAGACACAGAATCGGAAACAGGCTCCAGGCTCTGAGCCATCAGCCCAGAGCCTGGCGCGGGGCTCGAACTCACGGACCGCGAGATCGTGACCTGGCTGAAGTCGGACGCTTAACCGACTGCGCCACCCAGGCGCCCCTCTTTTTTAATTTTTAAAAAATGTTTTATTTACTTTTGAGAGAGAGAGAGAGATGTGAACAGGGGAGGGGCAGAGAGAGGAAGTCTGTTTTCTTTTTATAGAGGTGATGGCCTCATTTATTTTTCTAATTCAGAGGAAGTTATTTTTCCAAAACTATATCTGCCATGGTGACATTTTATTGGTAAAGAGAGCTTTGCATGTTGTATTTTGCTCCCCCCCTCCAATTTTCTTTATAGTTTCTTTATGTTGGTGCTGTGTTACTTCCTTTTTTATCTCCCATCATTGGATGAAATGCAGTTTCCTGGACCAGCGATTTACAAGAGTTTCCAGTATAGGTGGGAGTAAGGACAGGGAGGAGATGGTTTTTACTAGGTGTGGGCTCTCTTCTCTTCTGCCACATGGAAGAGATTGCTCCCTGCAAATATGGCTTATCTGTATGATTTTTTGTGTAGCGTCACTGGCACGGTTATTCTGAATCCAACTGAGTACAAGACCTTTTGTTGCCAGCATGGCTTGCCCCACATTCCCCACCCCCTTTTGCAAACAAAGGATAAAATTTCTTCAACTCAGGATGTGTTCCTTACCTTCACGTGTTACACTTTTACTAGCAGTGCCTACCTGGGTCTTCTTGCTGTTGAGATCCACCCCTGTGTTTTTTTTCTCTCTACTTTCTCCCATACAATTTCTACTCAACTTCAGCTGCTTTTGGCAACTTCTATACATGTTTTAGAATCTGGGCAGTATGGTAATGTCCTAGTTTGCAAAAGAAGAAAAAAAAAGGATTTGTGGATTTTGGTGTGTGTATATGTGTGTGTGGGGTGTAGGTTGTGTTTTTAGTCTTTGTAACTTTGGAAATCTTTGATTTCCAAAGATGGAAAGAGAAAATACTAATAAAGCTAGTCATGTCCAACCAAAAGTTCTCTCTAATTCCTTAGAATAGTGATACCACATTTTACAGATAATCAGAAACTGTGTGTTGTCTGAATTCTCTCCTAACGATACTCAAAATTATGGATTTTTAGGATAGTATTAAGAGTCCTTCAAGATTACTTAGTCAACTATTAATAAATTGTGCTACAGCCTACCAAAACTAGGGATGACTCAGATCTCTTGGCTAGGCCTTACTAAAGCCTCAGAATCACAACATGCTGGAAATTTCAAGACCCCAAGAGACAGACTAATTAAGGGTTTATATTGTTCATCTGCTCTGTATAAATACTATGCTAAGCAGTATTCAGGTATTTCCCATACTTTCTAGCTTGCCTCAAGGTCAGATTCTACAATTATCTGAATCGCTTGGGTACTGAGCCGGCATTGCTGGCACTGAATGGGGGACAGAAGTCCATTCCTTGCAGCCAAAAGTGTCTGCCCGTCTAGCTGGATTTATTTCGCATGGGGATGATGTCAGAGTATTTCTGGTCTTGAAAAGTATTTACCTAAAACAGAAACTCACGGATTAATTTTCATCATGACAATGACAATATAGTTAGGTATATGGCTGAACAGTTCTTGAGACATCTGGACTATATCCAAGAAGCATATGGACAGTTGAATTTCTACTCCAAGTTTTTGTTACTGATAGTTACCATCCGTTTCCTGCTAGATTGCAGGAAAGAGAGCCATGTAGGAAGACATTTAGGACAATTTTGTGACTCATATGCCACTTCTCCAATTTTAATTAAATTGTGTCTCTGATAGTATAGTTTCTTTTCCGGTCTGTGAAATTAAATTCTTCTTGCCACCAAGCTGCACGGATGAGAGTTACTTGGTAGTTCAAACACATCTTGAGGTTTGCGTGCCAAAAGCAGCTGCAGAAATGTAAAGTATGGTTCATATTCATCAAAATCTGTGTCTTTTGAAATGTGGACTTTATGTCTACCAAAATAGTACAGCAACTCCTCAAAATCTATAATTCCATTAAGCCCAGTTGCCATTAGCTCAATTCACATGCCTGGTTTGAGCCTGAGATCTTCATTTCCTGAGACAAAAGCCCTTCCTTTTCCCTGTGGTTTCAAGCTCTGTACACTCAGGTGTTTCATCAGATCAGCAAGAAAGTGCAATCTCTCGGGCCGCTGCGTGTTGAGTAAGTTGGGCCTCTGAGAGTCCTTTCAATTCCCCAAAGTCCTTGACCTCAAAACATCTCTAACTAGTTCCTGTAATCTAGCCTTCTGGCTGCATTAAAACACAACCCAACTGTACACGATGCTTTGTCTTTGTCCAACCCGGTGATGGTTAAGGGCACAGGCATAAAAAATGTTGACAACCACGACAACTTTCATCCTTACGCGAGGAAAAGAATCTTACACAGCTCAGATCACAAGCTGGCCTGTTGAATGAAGCAAGGAGGATCAGACTTCTCCTTTGTCTTGAGTTAGTATTGAAGCACTCCTGCCCTACTCCATTGCTGGTGCCCCACCCCTACTAAACACCCCTGTTTATGCCAAACTTCTCAAACTCCTTGCTGGCAGATAGCCCTTGAAAACTTTCTGTGTTCCAGCTAACCAGGGTCAATTAGGTCACCTCCTGGACACTGTTGCTTTATAGCATTCCATTCCATACAATTGGCACGTGGGCTGTGGATCTTAAATTTAAAATAAAATAAATATTTTTACATTGTTAAGTGTGTGTGTGTGTCACAGTAGTTTTCAAACTTCCTTTTTTTTTACATCTGGAAATTCGATGTGTAAAGGAAATAAAAGAGCAGCCAGCTGTACTAAAGGGGGCGGAGAATAAAAAAAGCATTCCCCAACCTTAGGGTGGGGCCTGTTTGAAGACCCTTTTGATATGTAGTCAATTTTTGTAAATAGTTCATGGGTAATTTACAAAAATTGACTATGCATCAAAGGGGTAGTTTTATTCTCTCTCACAACTATGTATAGCAGTGTATAAACATGTATATAATCTACCTTATTAATTATGTTACTTAGGGCTTTTCTACTCTTACTTATTATTTTTTTAGCACTTGATCTGTTTGCATGAGAGGTAAATTAATTAGCCATGTTTCCTGTTGATTTCTCCTTGGATCTGCTGTAATTTTTCCTCTATAAATTTTAAATGGTGTGTAATTTGGTTTATAGATATTTAGAAGTGTGAGATCTTAATTTTTGTACCTCATGCTTTTTTGTTATAAAGTGCCTGTCTTCGTCTCATTTAATGCTTTTTCCCTAAATCGAGCTTTGTTGGAAATAAAATTTTGATATTGGCTTCATTTGCTTAGTATACTCTCGTCTATCCTTTTATTTTCATCCTAAGTCACTTTGTTTTCATTATCTTATGTATGCAGCAGAGAGTTGGGATTTGATTTGATATTCCTTCTGAGAAGATTTTTAATTAATTGGTAAGTTTAATCTTTTTCTATTTAGTGAAATGTAAGTTATGTTCTATTTTAGTCCACCTATCATTTTTTGGTTATGCTTTTAGTTTATACTGTTCATTTAACTTTTTGTCACTATATGGCCTGTGTACTCTTTGGTATGCATGTTTTTGAATTTGAAAGGCATGCACTTTTTTTATTCCAGTGGATATCTTAATAACTTTATAATTATATATTTTTTAGATATTATTCAAAGCAGTAAGCAGTATATTTCCTGCTCCTCCTCTCCCATTCCCTAATTACATTATTTTTTGTAACGTTTACCTTGTTTCTCTTCTTTCTCAACTTCTATTGGTTGTTTCACTGATACATTGTCAGGATTTATAATTTACTCTCTGTTCTATGACCATATCCTTCTCATATTTGTTTTAGACATAATTCTACAGTTAAATGGATTCAAGGATCACTGTCAGTTTTGTTTGTTTGTTTGTTTTTGTGGGTTTGTTTGTTTGTTTTGGTCCTAAATTCATCTCTTGTTTGGCTGAGGTTCATTCTCTACTGTCTTACAAAAGGTTTCATGAAAACCATATTGCATGCATGTTCAAAAATGTTGTATATTACATTTGTATTTAAACAAACTTCTTTGTTGTAAAATTCTTGAGCACAAAATCCTTTGGGTCACATTTTGATATTTTTTCCCTTTACAGATGTCTTGATCATTTTTACCTAGTTATCCAAAAGATTTTCATTAGCTTTGAAATCCAATAGCTTTACTACAATATGTCTTAGTTTGACCTTTTTTGTGCCATTTTTTTTTTCCCTTTGGGTTATTATATACATTTCTGTTTGTAGTTTGGGTCTTCTTTTATTTCTGAAAAGTCTCTCAAAATACTCATCTAAGTTTTTTTTTTTTTTTTTCTGTTCCAATATCTAGATCCTCTTCTTGGTTTTATTCTTTGATTATGCATATGGTGGATTTCTTTTGTTTCTCTTCCATTTACATAATCTTCTCTCTAATCCTTTCTGTTTGTTCATTTCCATTTCATTTTACTTGCTTTTCTTAATCTGGTATTCTATGACTCTTTAAAAATGCTTTATTTTGTTTTTGATTTTTTTCCTTAAAAAAGTTTATTCTCCTTTGTGCTGTTTCCAAGTTTGCCTTCATTTCTGAAATAGTTTAATATTTTTCCTCCCTCTTCTTCAATTTATGTTTAAGCTCCTGTAGTGGTTTTGCTTTATTCTTAAAACTTTCAAGCAGAGTTAAGAAATCATAAATCATAATCATACTTAAATCATAAATCATACTTATCAGTTCAGGCCACATTATCGTAATTGATCATGCAAGATTAGTGTTATTTTTTTCCTTTTTATTTCTATTCCTATCCCCCAGATAGGCAACCATTCACATGTGTTAGGTGTGTATCTTTTTATGTGTTTTTATAAAATGGCTATTTTTATGTATATCGTTTCTAATGTACATACATGATATTGATCATACATCTATTTTTTTTTTTTCTACTTAGCACTATGTAGGGTCTGTGCATGTTGCTTTGTGGCCTTCTAATCAGTTGCTTCTAACTGGTATAATAGTAGTTATACCCATTTTTTGCCTATTTACTCTCCTGGTGATAAACACTAGAGTGCTTCCAACTCTGCCACCACAAATAAGCCTGCTTAGTCCGTTTGGGCTGCTATGACAAAATACCATAAAGTGCAAAGGTTATAAACAACAGAAATGCTTATTTCTTACAGTTCTGGAAGCTGGAAGTTCAAAATCAGAGTGCCAGCCCAGTTGGGTTCTGAGGAGACCCTCTTCTAAGTTGTACTTTTAATCTCTAAAATTTATGGCTATAGGTTTGGTTAAAATTTTCTTTTGCTTAATGGCAAGTTTTTCGGACGAACATTTTAATTTGGCATTTTTTTTTCCTGTCCCCCCCCCCCTTTTTTTTTTCTCATGTATCTTTGTATGCTGGTTCCTTTCTAATTGATTACTCATCTTTGAAGCAGGAGAGATTTCCCAAGTTTTCCAAGACATGCTACTTGCAGAAGGTTTGTGCTGAGGAGGGGCCAGGACCACGTGCCTGCTAATAGGAGTCCGTAGGATAGGAAGGTTGTGCCTGAGTACCGTTAATTCCTCCTTCTAAGAGACCAGGAGTTGCAGGGCTGCTCCCCTTGCGGACTCTTTTTTTCATCTTGCCTCACCAACGGAAGGCTTCTGAACATTCCTCTTTCAACGGTGCCTTACCTCCCTCTATTTTATAATAAATTGGGTTCACGGAGGAGAGACTGCTGCCAACCCATTTAGTACTTGATTCCTAGTTTCAAATGCAGGATTGTTGGTTTTGCCCCTAGGGTAAGTCACTTAATTGTGTGCAGTGTGCTTTGTTGTGGTTTTCTGAGCTCGCTAGCCATCGACGTCTTTTGTCTGATTGGTTAAGCCTGAGTCACATGCTTACCTTTGAAGAGGTAGAATTCAGTTCCACTTGAATCCTATGGACTACACGTGGTGAAAGGGCACTTGCCCAAATAAAATCATTGTGATGATTTCAAAAAGGTATAATACACGCTGAACATGAAAGCGGGGGGGGGGGGGGGGGAGGGGGGAGGGGGTGGTACGGATATTGAATCACTTGTTCCATCAACAGCATCAACAAATGAATCCTTTGAAACGTTGCTCCTTTCCTGTGCATATTGCAGAATAGGCACTCATTATCTCATAGTAGCTTCCCATCTAATCTTCTTGCCTCTCATTCCCCCCGCCCCCCATGTACTTTCTAGGCATTGCTACCACATTTCTCGTCTTAAAACATTGTTTTGACCATTTATTTCACCCTCCAACTCAATATCTTTCAGGAGCTTTCTTCTGACGCTCACATTCCTCGGTTTGGCGTTTATAATCTTGCGTAGTGTGACTCCCACATACCTTTCCAGGCACTTGTTCCGTGTGCTCATCATCACTGAACACATTGCACGTTTTCCTTACGATGCCTTTGCTCTATTGCGTGTTCTACCCCGTTGCCATTTCTCTCATCCTGAGTCTGATCTCACATGATGGGCCAGAGACTGCTAGTGGTCTCTAATATCTGTTCTCCTCTTTTTCTTTAGTGTCAGGACTGAGTACATGGCTACTCAGTAGAAATGACATGTTTCGACATTATTTATAGTTAAGTTCCTGGGCACATGAGTGGCTCAGTCAGTTGAGCCTCCGACTCTAGATTTTGGCTCAGGTCATGAACTCATGATTCATGAGTTCAAGCCCTGCACTGGGCTCTGCATTGACAGTATGGAGCCTGCTTCGGATTCTCTCTTTCTCCAAAAAAAGAGTTAAGTTCTGACCAATCAGGGGTAAGTGTAGTGAGGTATACACTGCAAGTGTTGTTAAATAGAGGGAGATGTCCTTTTCTGCCCTTATCTCTTTTCTGCTGGGTGGAAATAAGGATGTGATGGCTGAAGCTTGAACAGCCATTATGGATCATAAGGTAGAAGCTGCCTGTTCAAGATGGTAAAGCCACATGATAGAGAGAGAGAGAGAGGCTGTGTCTGTGTTGATCAGAAAGCTACCATACCAACATAAGAGGAATACATTTTATTTTATTTAAGCTACTGCTATTTTGAGTTTTTAGCTGCTACAGACACCAATCCCTCCATGAAAATACATTGTTTAGGGGCGCCTGGGTGGCGCAGTCGGTTAAGCGTCCAACTTCAGCTCAGGTCACGATCTCGGGGTCCGTGAGTTCGAGCCCCGCGTCGGGCTCTGGGCTGATGGCTCAGAGCCTGGAGCCTGTTTCCGATTCTGTGTCTCCCTCTCTCTCTGCTCCTCCCCCGTTCATGCTCTGTCTCTCTCTGTCCCAAAAAAAATAAATAAAAACGTTGAAAATACATTGTTTAGGATAATTTTCTGGTGGCCAATGATAGGAATCCACTGAAAATATAAGCAAAATGGCAGAATTAAACATACAAGGATTTGTCACAGAACCTATGGGTAGGAATGAAGAAAGCCTCAGGAATAGACTGGAACCTGGGACAGTGGGGAGGCCAAGAGGTCCTCTCATTGTGTCTCGCCTCTCCTTCTCTCTCACTGCAGATTATTTATATATCTGGCATAGAGAAGTAATAAATAAATATGCGTTCAATGGATAGCAATTTGGGTGTCTATAGATCTGAAGCCAATTACCCAAACTTTTCCTTATATGTATGTAGCTTGTTAAAGTGACTCTTTTGAAGAGCACCATACTTTTTAGAGTCTAAGCTCTTCTGTTAACCTTTTTCTCTCAGCTTTCCAATTTTTTGCAGTTGTTTATTCCAACATTAGAAAAAGGGCCTGAAATGCAGAATTGTCCATAACCGATCTAATAAAAGACACTTCAGAGACAGCTCTGCTTTTGTACAGAAGTTGTGAAAGCCAATTTTTGTGGGAATGCAAACACTAGCTTGCAAATAATTATTTTGCTAGACAAGGAAATATTATTTTTGGTACATTTCCCCTTGTAAACATCTTTCTTTCTTTCTTTCTTTCTTTCTTTCTTTCTTTCTTTCTTTCTTTCTTTCTTCCATTTTGCATTGTTATTATTTACTGTCTGGGTTCCTGCTTTTACCTAGTTTTTTTTTGCCCTTGAGGATTTCTTATGTTCTTATCAGCTTATTGATATGTTTGATAAGACGTTTTATATATTTCATCTAGCACTTTGAGTTGCTTTTGGTGGGGCAATCAGCCAGTCTCTAGTTTGCCATACTGCTGGACATGAAGTCCAGTATGCTTTTTAGAGTTTTAACTTCATTTGTCTGTAAGATATTACCCTGTATTCTGAAGACCAAGGCCCTAACTTTGGTGGTCCAAGCTCCCTGTCGGTAAAGATGAAGATTACCTTTCTACCTATGTCAAATTGTTTTTTGTAAAAGGTTCATGAGATAATTCGTGTGAAGTTAGTTTGAAACTGGAAAGTACCCTGTAAATATACATTGTCTGGACTTGGAAAAACAAGAGGCAAATAAGCAATAAAAAATTATAACTGATGACTTGTCAATTAAAAATTTCTGGATATTTGCATTCATCTCCTTCATTTTCTGGCCTCAGGTATGGATGTGAAAGTCTTAAGATTTCTCTAAAAAATACAATATCATATATTGTATAATTTATTTTTTTTATTTTTTTATATTAAAAAAAACTTTTTTTAACATTTATTTATTTTTGAGACAGAGAGAGACAGAGCATGAACGGGGGAGGGGCAGAGAGAGAGGGAGACACAGAATCGGAAGCAGGCTCCAGGCTCTGGGCCATCAGCCCAGAGCCTGACGCGGGGCTCGAACTCACGGACCGCGAGATCGTGACCTGAGCTGAAGTCGGACGCTCAACCGACTGAGCCACCCAGGCGCCCCTGTATAATTTATTTTTTTAATGAAAGAGAAAGAAGGCAGATTTGAGCACACAGCAAAATCTATCATCATATTTTTAAAGTTTGTGAAGTGTCTGTCTCTTTAATATATGGGTGAGCAATCTAACCTAGGATGCTTACAACACTTTACAGATTTTGTAGGCTCAGACTCTGAGTGTCTCACACTTTGCAACATACCTTGGTCTCTGTGTTGCAAGGACACCAAGGCATTATTACAGGTAACTACTCATATGGCTCTTTTCATTCTTAAACTATGCTTCCAGGTTAAGCATGTGGGAGGAAACACCTCTAAGTACATTCCAAAGAGCCTCTAGGATGGTAGGTAATTTGCAAATGGACTAGCCTAGGACTAAGGCATAAGGCTACTGGTTACTATTTCCTGTAGATGCTTGATGTCTTAACTCCTATGCAGAACAGATCACAGGGCCTGTCCTCTAAACATTTATATACCAAGACAGTGTGTCAGTATGTATGTCATTTACTCATCTGCATTTATTGAGCCAGTTCTACTACATGTCAGGTCTTGTGCTGTTCTCAAGAAGCTAATAGTAGGAAAATAGACAAAACCACAATTACCATTCTATGTGATAACTGCTAGAAAGAGACAAGGTCCTATGGGAGCACAGCTAAGAGCACCTAACCCATACTGGGGTGGGACAGGGCTAGGTGGCAAGCAACAGGGAAGGGTTCAGAAGGGAATTGATGCTTAGTCTGAATAATGAAGGATAAACAGGAATTAGGTAAGAAAAAGGTGGAGGGTCAGGACATAACAAGAAAAAGGAGTAGCATATGTAAACATGACATACATGAGAGAGTATGAGAAGAGTGGAGAACCCAAGTAGTTTCCTGTGTGCAGAGTTATTCATTCCACGTAGTTACTATTATGCTTGTCTCCCTCGCAATGTTTGAGTTCTTGAGATAGTGTGCAATGGTTTCTCTGTCCCCAGGTCCAGCAGTAGGCACAGAGATGGAGCACAGTAAGTGATGAATAACAGTATTCATTCAGGACATGACATGAATGACAGGGGGTAAGGGAGAATAGTTAGGAAGAAGGTTAATGGAAGAAGGTTATTATTATCTAGTGACAGTGAATAGGAAATGGGATAGGTTTAAGAATGACTTGGGAATTAGAATGGATAAGACTTGCTATATTGGTGAAAGTGAATAATGACTTTTCAGGTTTCTGTTTGGATGATACATGGATGATACCAGTAATAATGTTGTTAATAATAATAGCTAATATTCATTAGACATTCTGTCATGCAGTACAGCATTTTACATGTACTAAACCATTTGCTCTCTCACGAGTCAGAGAGGTAGATACTCTTATCATCCCCATTTACTGATGAGAAAATTGGTACTATTAGAGATCAACTTGACCAAAGGCACCCAGCTAGCACTAGTGATTTCAATCCCAGAAATCCTGATTGCTATAGTCATAATCTACTCTTCTTTACTGCCTCTAACAGATGTGATCAACATTTAGAATGATGGTCCTGGTCAGTATGTCTATCACATAAATTCCATGTGTTTTACTAAACACAGAGACACATATGGCGATCGCTTCTTACTGATCAGATTTTGGGAGCTTGGTTCTGTATTTTCACTTTTCCTACCCAGAGAACCTAAAGTGCGGTGGAAGTTTGATAAAAGAGTTGACACAAAAAATGAGAGAAGGCGGATACAGAAAGAACATTCTCGAATGCTCTAGCCACTGATCAGATGATGGAATCTGGTTCTATCAGACTTCCTCTGCTTCCATCCCTCATATACACACGCACACGCTGTAAGATACATATGGACGCCAAGTTTGAGGTTGGTTCTAGTAGTCCTCAACTCACATCGAAAGTTCATTTCCCGACTCCTGGACAGTCCAACACGAAGTTAACTCGAGGCGCCCATAAAGCGCAGGGAAACTTGGCTCGGCGCCGCCGGTGCTCGTTCCCAGGGCAACCGCCCGCGGAGCCACCTGGGGCACGCTCCTCGGCACCTGCGAAGAGCCCCGCCTGGCGCCAGGGGGCGCGGGAGCGCGTCGACTCCTCCCGCCCCACGCCAGCCCCACGCCAGTCCCGCCCCCGCCCCGCCCCCAGCCCCGCCTTCCCTCCACCGGGCCGGGCCGCTCCCGGCTCCCGGCTCCGCTCCCGGCGCAGGCGCAGTCCCGCTCTCCTTCGGCGGCTCCCAGCGCAGTGCGCCCACCTTCGTTGAGTGTAGCGGCGTCGACCGGCCGGCAGTCCTCTTCTTCCTCTCGCTGCCTCAGGACAGGCTCTGTACAGCGCTGCGAGCGCCCCTGAGCGCAGGCAGCGACCGCGGTGGTTTCGGCAGGTGAGGGCAGCCGCGGGAGGGAGAGGCCCCGGACGCGGAGCACCGCCCCCCTCGGCGCCCGCGCGCCCGCCTCTCTCCCGCGAGCCGGCCTGGAGGGGCGGCGGTGGCAGGTGCAAGTGCGGGCGCGGCGCGCGACGACCTGGCCCGGCAGCCCCTGCCCGGCAAGCGCGCTCCCCCATCTCGGCACACGGGCTCGGAGAACCCCGGTGGAGGCGGCGGCGGCGGCGGGGGGCGCGGCGCCTCGGGGCGTCTGGGGCCGCTGGGGCGTCGGCGGCTCCTCCCCCGCCCCCCGGACGCGGGCGCGTTACTCATTAACTGCGCGGTCCCGAGCGCCCGCGGCTGTGAGCCGGAATCCCGGTTACCTGTCGGCGGGGCGCGCGCGGCCGGGAGCTGGGGACCTGCGGTCGCGGAGGGGGTGGGGGTCTAAGAGAGTTCCCCGAACAAGTGTGCAGCCCCGCGCTGCGCGGGACCTGGAGCAGGGTGAAGCGGTAGGCTTGGACCTGGGGTCGTGGAAAAGGACAAGCGAGGCTCGGTGCCGAGGCGTAGAGGTCACGCTCGGCGGGTTTCGGCGAAACCTGGGGGACCGGAGCGAGCGCCCGGAGTCGCGCGCCTTAGGGTGGCAGCGCATTTCAGCCTGACTTTTGTTTCGGGGAGTTGAGAAGAGCTGCACCGACGTAATTGTAATTACACTGCCCTTTCAGCGTCGACAACTCTCTGACCGCCCTGGGACCAGCCGGCTCTAATGGACTCTAGAAGTGATGATGTTAGGTGGAATCTGCAGCACGTGAAGAGTTGCCAGTTGTTATGGGATTAAGAAAACAAATCTGTAATGGCTAAAGGGTAAGGTCTCGAAAATTAAGAATGCTGAGTTCGTACTGGTCCCTAAGAAGCAGACAGTTTAGTTTCGTGGAAATATAGCCTATCTTGAGGCTACCTGTTTCACACTCCTCTCTTTCTCCCTCCAACTCCTTCCTTTCAGTGTAGGAAAAAAGCCGTGTGATCTTTTGCCGTGGAATGATTACGTAATTGGAGGAGACCCATAAGCGGATTAAAACAAAACTGTTCTATGTAAATCTGTTGAAAGACCCAGTTTTTGTTCATTATCCTCTTTCTTATTTTGTTGTCCGTAGGGTTTTTGTAAAATGGTGGATGACAAATCAAGGAGAAAAGAAGCAGAATAGATTTGTAGACTGATCACAGTAAATATTTGATACTGTTAAATATTCCACCAGGTTTACGGGGCCTTGTTCTGTTAACATTTGTTATTTATTTACCAGTACTGTGCATTTTGATAGGACTTTTCATGTTCGGACAGACATTGAATCCCAACTGTGGTTTATGTGATCTAATCCTAAAGCCCATGTAGAATTTATAGAAGTTAGTTTAGCAGTTCTACATTTGTACTACAATAGTGCATTTCTTACTATTGGAAGAAAAGCCTTATGAGTTTTTTTTTTCTTTTTCCACTACAGTAAAGTTACATATTAGTCCATACCTTTGTTAACCAAAGTGGACACTTTAATATAACTCTTCCTTGTGTGTTTGGCAAACAATACTGCTGTGGTATTAGATACCTGTACCGTTTCACTAGGATGGACATTTGCTGTTCAGCTACTTGAGGGGTTTCTAATTAGATCCAGTTGTACTTTTTGAATCAGTATAGTTATGCATATGCTTCCTTTAGTATTTTTTTCCTATAATTTTCTTTAAACCCTTAGTTCACCACAACACATACATAGACATTGCACAGATAATTTTTACAATGGAAGGTTTCTTAGAAATCTAGGTCCCCATCAATTTTTAATATGGCAGAACAAAAACTTGTAGGTTTCAGTAATTTTGCATGTGTTATGGTACTTAGTATACCTTTTTTTTTTCCCCCTTCCTGAGAGGGACTCACCTAACCAGTTAGCTAGCTAGCGAAATGAAAAATTTTTATTCTGTTTTAAAGCTTTAGCTTCATTACTTACCGTGCATGTGACCTTGAGTAAATCATTTAACCGTTCTGAGCTTATTTTCTCTATTTGTAAATGGATAGAGTGAATTTGCCAGCTTTCAACTATTTTTACCTATTTATTTATTTTTAAATATATTATTAATTTACTTAAGTAATCTCCACACCCAGCTGGGGGCTCAAACTCACAACCCCGAGATCAAGAGTTTCATACTCTTCCAACTGAGCCAGCCAGACGCCCCTCGATTCTTTTTAATGTCGTTCAGCCTGATGTGAATATCATAATGGGGGGATGAGAATCAAATGGGATAGTCCATGTGAGGTATGGGAGTGGGAGAAAGGAACAGATATTAGCTTGGTAGTTGGCCATACACTGTGCTTGTTGATTTACATACCTTGACCCCTTTGGTCCTCAGGACATTCCTGGGGTATAGATGGTATTACCACATTATACAGATCAAAGAACTGAGGCTCAGAGAGGCAAACTAACTTGCCTGTGGGTACTTAGCTGTCAGTGGTCCTGTAGATGATTAATGGTAGAGCCAGGGTTAATGGAACTCCTAACATGCTTGCTCTTCCATTCCTTTCTACATCTTCTGTGGAAGAGCTTTGTAATTATAAGGAGACCTCAGATAAAAGGTGTTACTATCATTTGAATTTCTGGCTACAAAGTATCCAGGTTTTTTGGTGATGGCAATACCACAACTGCTACTACTATTATTGAACTTACAACTTACTCTGTGTCAGGTTCTGGTATAAACACTGTACCAAGTCATTTACTCTTACAGTGACTTACGAGTTAGCTACTGTTTTATTCCATTTTATTTCATTTTTATTTTTAATTTTAGAGAGCATGCAACTGAGGACGAAGGGCAGAGGAAGGGAGAGAGACAGAGACAGAGACAGAGAGAGAGAGAGAGAGAGAGAGAGAATCCCAAGCAGGCTCCACACTCAGCAAGAGCCTGATGTGGGGCTCGATCTCATGGGATCATGACCTGAGCCTAAATCAAGAGTTGGACACTCAACTGACTGGGCCACCCAGGCACTCCTGCTTTATCCCATTTTATAGTTGAGAAGATTGAGACACTGAGAGGTTATGTAGCTTCCTTAAGGTCACACAGCTAATTAAATGATAGGACTAGATCAGAAGTCAGGCAGTTTATCGTTAACCACTGAGAGCAGTGCTCGTAACCACTTTGCTCTGCTACTTCATGTGTAGATTGTCATGCTGAAGAATTGTTTTAATTAAGCTTTTATGTGATACTTAGCATAATAAGTAATTCTTTATGTGTCACCAGAGATTTTTAAATCAAATATTCATTGAACATCTACTTTGCAGGTCACCGTGGGGGTTAAAGGAAAGTATTCATGGAGTGTGAAAGGCAGACCTTATAATCATTCCTGTAGCTTTTATAAGTTCCTCAAAATTTAGAAGGCATCTGTGTTTCTCATATATGTGTTATTGTTGTAATTTTTTTTTAATGTTTATTCTTTGAGATACAGCCAGAGTGTGAGCGGGGGAGGGTCAGAGAGAGAGGGAGACACAGAATCTGTAGCAGGCTCCAGTCTCTGAGCTGTTAGCACAGAGCCGGATGCAGGGCTCAAACTCATGAACCATGAGGTCATGACTTGAGCCGAAGTTGGGCGCTTAATGACTGAGCCACCCAGGCACCCCATTGTAATTTTAACGAGTGCCAAATAACACAAAGTGCTAGAATAGTTGGAGAGTGGAGAGAAATGATGAGTTGTGGGTAGAGATACTGTGTGTTGGTTGAGGTAATGAGGGAGAGCTTTCAGGATATTCTGAGGAGGTTCGCTTTTCAAGTGTAAAAGCTTTGTCTTGTGTAGAGTTTTGGTTAAGGTATAGTTCAATAAAGGATAGTAACTTGGTTACTAAGTTACTTAAGTACACTTGATATTTAAAAATTAAATAACAAAACTTTTGAAAACTCCTGGCTAGCTAATTTCTCCTTTTCTCTACTGATCTCCTTAGCTTTGCTAGGTAGTACTTTTTTTTTTTTCTCTTTTATTCTTCCAGAGCACTGAGTAAATGCCTCTATTTTGATATTTATTAGTTTTGGTATTCATACTGTCCTGTAAGTTTTGTTGACCTTGAGTTCCCTTCCTCTAGTGTGCACATGCTTTGAAGGCAGGACTTAAGTTATCCTAGCCCTTTTATAGCGTTTGAACTGGGCCTGGTATACCTGTAGGTACTGGGCTGTGTTTGGTGATGGGTGTCAGTGGAGGAATGTCGGGATGTATTGAAAGTCATCTAGCAGTAGTAATGGAAATGTGTTCAGAGTGAGAACTGTGTGGGCTAAGGGGAGGAAGAGAGGGATACTTCCAACAGGTAGCATTAACTTGCTCTGTGTTTTTCTCTTCTGCTTCCCCTTTCAGTTTACAACAAATGAGGCAGTTTCATAAGCTTCAGCTGTATCTAGTCATGGTTAGAAAGAAGTGAAATAGTAGTGTTGATTTATCTTAGAATATCAGCAACACAAAATTGGATAGCTATAGCCATAAGCTGAGATTACTTAGATCAGAGGAAAAGAATGAAAATTTCTGTAGTTAACAGGATTGTAAACATAAGCATAATGGAAGTTAATAGAATTCTACATATATGAATTGACAATCTAGTATAAAGGAAATCTATGGAAGAATGTGAGAGTACCTTAGAAGTTTATAGGAGCATACAAATGATAGCTTTGAACCAGTTAAGTGCATTGTAATTTTATGTGTCCAGATAATAGTATTGAGTATTTGGGGGCACCTGGTTGACACATCAGGGTAAAATACAAAAAAAGGAAAACAAAATAAATTCAAAAGGCAATAAGTAAATGTGCATTAATTTCCTGTTAGGAAAAGAATTATATTTGATCCCTAGACATCCGAAAGAAAAACTTGTTTTCCCTTTTCTTTCCTTTTTTTTTTTTTAAGTTTATTTATGTGTTTTGAGAGAGAGTGTGTGAACGAGTGGGGGAGGGGCAGAGAGAGAATTCCAAGCAGGCTCCCCCCTGTCAGCGTAGAGCCCCATTTGGGTCTCGATCTCATGAACCTTGAGAACATGACCTGAGCCAGGATCAAGGGTCAGACGCTTAACTGACTAAGCTACCCAGGCCCCCGAGAGAAAATGATTTTTATATAAATAACATACTGTTATATCTATATCTATCTATCTGTATGTAAATAACATACTGTTTTGGTCTTTTTCCTTATTTATATAGTGTTTGAATAAATTTGAAAGCTCTCTAATTAATGGAGAATTTCAAATAAGTACTTACAAAAATGTAATGGATCTCAAAGTTCCTGTCATTTAACCCCAGTAGTCAGCAAGAAGAGTCAGTCCTGCCACATCTGTTTCTCCCCTTCTTGTATTATTTTGAGCAAATTCCAGGCATTGTATACTTTCATCTGTAAATATTCCAGTATGTTTTTTTTTAAAGCATGAAGGGCAGTTAGCTACAATACTGTTACACACTTAAAAAAAAATTAACAATAGGGGTGTCTGGGTGGCTTGGTACATTAAGCATCCTACTCTTGATTTCAGCTCAGGTCATGATCTCATGGTTCATGAGTTCGAGCCCTGTGTTGGACTCTATGGTGACAGCACAGAGCCTGCTTAGTATTCTCTTTCTCTCCTCCTCTGCCCCTCTCCTACTCATGTGTGTACTCTCTCTCTCTCAAAAATAAATATTAAAAAAAATAAATAAATTAACAATAATTCCTTTGTATCAAATATCCACACGTTTTTGAATACATAATAAGGCTGCTATAATAAAATCAAGTCTCTTTATTTTTATTTATATGCTTCTTTCATTCCCCTAAGTTCTATAAGAGGCTAAATAAGTATTTTAAACCCCACATAGCAAAATAGAGGAGGAAATGGTGATAGCAATGAGAGTGTGGGAAGAAAGAATAGAAAGAACACATCGCAATAGCAAATGCTCATTTTAGTAGCTGTGCATTAGAGAAACTTTAGTTTTCCCTTTCTGAAAGTAAGTACAAGATTAAACTGTGTTCTTGTTTAGATTGTTCACTTACTTATGGTTGGGTGAGACCTGCCCTAGAGTGCATCTGTCTTGATCTACCATTTATCTGAATCTAGCCTTCCCCCCCCCCCCCCCCCCCCCATCAGTTTTATCTTTTAAGTGATTCTTGGATGTAGTGGAGTCAGGTGTCAGAATCAGACACACCAGGATTGAATCCTAGCTGTTATTTATTGACATGTTTGATCTGGATGAAATTAATTATTCTCTCTGAGCCTCAAGTTCTTTTTCTGTAAAAAAAAAAAGATACAAGGGGCGCCAGGGTGGCTCAGTCAGTCATTTAAGTGTCCGACTTCGGCTCAGGTCATGATCTCACAGTCTGAGTTTGAGCCCCGCGTCGGCGCTCTGTGCTGATGGCTCAGAGCCTGGAGCCTGCTTCGGATTGTGTCTCCCTCTTTCTCTCTTCCCCTTCACTGCTCTTTCTCTCTCTCTCTCAAAATAATAATAAACATTAAAAAAAATTAAAAAAGTAAGAACCAGTTCAAAGGGTTGCTGTGAGGAATAACTGGAATAATGTATATAATGTGTTTGTGTGTGTATCACACATGCAGAGTATAGGTGTATATGTGTGTAATATATATGTGCATGTATGTGTATATAAATACAAATGACGGTATCCTGAAGGTTTTTCATGTGTGTATATATATATGTGTGTACTTCCATTCCTTCCAATATCAAAGTATCGAGATTGACATTAGATCAGACCTTTGTAATCTCTTGGCTAGCCTGTTGCAGTAACCTCTTAACCAGTTGCCTCTAGTCTCTTCTCTCTAGTTAAAGTCCTTATTGCCTTGGGAATTATTTTTTCTAATCTACACTAACTGCACTAATCTTTACTACATCAAAGTGTATCTACACTTGGTAAAATGTAGATCTGACCATCTCTCCAGGATAAACTACAAGCAGCATTTTCCATGTTAAATGAAACTTTTAATGATCTGTCACATATCTGCCTCTCTAGCCTGATGTTCTGTCCTTCTCTTCTTTGTTAGTTTCATTAGTGCCAGACTATTATTCCCTGACTGTCCTGTATTATTGCCCTGCCTTGTCGACCTATTGAATTCCTACACAGGGTTTAAAATTATGGGGCGCCTGGGTGGCGCAGTCGGTTAAGCGTCCGACTTCAGCCAGGTCACGATCTCGCGGTCCGTGAGTTCGAGCCCCGCGTCGGGCTCTGGGCTGATGGCTCAGAGCCTGGAGCCTGTTTCCGATTCTGTGTCTCCCTCTCTCTCTGCCCCTTGCCCGTTCATGCTCTGTCTCTCTCTGTCCCAAAAATAAATAAACATTGAAAAAAAAAATTTAAAAAAAAAATAAAATTTTATTTTTTATGTTATATTTTATTTACATTTTATAACTTATATTACTTATAAATTATATTTTACTTCTCCTGAAACATTTCCTTCCCTCCCCCAGCCCTCAGGGTAGTCATTTAGTGGCTCACAACAGGCTGTGCACCTCCTCTTTAGTCCCATTTCATTGCACCATTCTTAGAACTTGGTGCCAGGATTTGCCCCGAGGAGTTGAAGCTGGCAATCATCCTTCCATTCCAAATAGAATAGACACAATTGATAAAAAAACTTATTAAATACACTAATATTATATATGGATAAATGTATTTAATAAATAAAATTTAAATATTGGTGGTTTTTAAGGAAGTGACCTGATGGAATTTGTAACACTTTAATTCGTTATACACTGTTGAGATAGCAATCTAATTTTTAATGACAGGCTGTTTCTTCCATAATTCATGCTGAATTGAGTCATTTGGGAATTACTGAAAGCATCTGTACCTTCCTCCCTGCTTTCCATCCTCCAGCAGTCTTTCAATAAGTTGAAAGAGGAAAATAATACAGATGTAAACATTTCTGTATGTTATATACAGTATATATAGTATTATATATAGATGCTTGCTTTGTTGAGGAATAACATTTAGAACAGTATGCCTATAATTTAACAATATTTAAAAAAATTTTTTTTAACGTTTATTTATTTTTGAGACAGAGAGCATGAACGGGGGAGGGTCAGAGAGAGAGAGAGAGAGGCACAGAACCTGAAACGGGCTCCAGGCTCAGCTGTCAGCACAGAGCCTGACGCGAGGCTTGAGCTCACGAACCGTGAGATCATGACCTGAGCTGAAGTCGGACACTTAACCGGCTGAACCACCCAGGCGCCCCAAACAATATTTTTAAACCAAACAAAACAACCGTTGTTTTTTTTTCTCTTGATGATGTTTGTGCTGATATTTGGCAAGTATTAGATTAACACTGGTTAATTCTTCCCATCAGAAAGTCAGAATCTGGTCTTCCTTCTGGCCTACAGATACACTCACCCACCACCTTATAATCAGGATCATTGGTTCCAATTCCATCGCTAAATAGATGAAGATATTGGGGCTCAGAGAAGTTTAACTCACCTGCCCAAGTTTGCAGGTGTAGGTTAGAGGTTGATCAAAGCTAAGACTTGAACTTTCTTCTTCAGGTACTGGTGTTTCTGTTCTGCTGTGGTGCATATAGCTTGGAGGAATTTTAGTAAATATAGAATTAAAATTATTTAATTTTCAGATATTGGTCTAAAAAAGATTAAAATTATAGCCTTAAAGTTTTCTTTCCTTAGAGGTAAATCTTTTGTTTCTTGTTAAGTAAGTCAAATAAGGGGAATATGCTTTTTGTGAGAAAATGGATTTTATTTGTTCTTTTGGACTATAATAGAAATTGAGTTTCTCAATTTCATTTCAATTGTGTATGTATATCCATTTTATCCAAGTGCTTTAGTTTTTAATTGAAAATATTGTAGCAGCAATTCATCTTAATTTCTTGAGTTATTCTAGGGATGTTTTTTATTTTCAGTTAGAAAATTCACTTTAAATAGAAAAAAGAATTTTTATGACAAGTTACTGGAAATTTTCTAGGCATTTATTAAATAAGTTAATACATATGAACTTTTTAGCAAAAATATCTGACACAGATATTTTAACTTTAAATATTTTAAATATTTTAACTTTAAATATTTTAACTTTAAATATTGGCTGCTGTTTTAGCTGTGATAATACTGACTTCTAAAAAGAAGAAATAACATGAAATACATATGGCTAATCAGAAATAAACTGTTTTGGGGTGCCTTGGTGGCTAAGTTGGTTGAGTATCTGGATCTTGGTTTTGGCTCAGGTCATGATCTTGCCGTTCGTGGGTTTGAGCCCCGGGTTGGGCTCTGTGCTGACAGTAGGGAGCCTGCTTGGAATTCTCTGTCTCTCCCTCTCAAAATAAATAAAAACTTGAAAAAAAAATGAAGTACATTGTTTTGGTCAACTTTTCCTTATGATTCAATGTCAGCTTTATTGCTTTGAATTGAGTAATAATAAACCAGATAGGCTGTGTTGGTAATTCACCCATAAGAATTTAATGTCGACTTTTTCACACATTGGTAGTGGTACTTAACAGGTTTAGTTTATGGATTAGGGTACTCTCCAAAAGAAATTAGTTTTTTTGAATTACTCATTACTTGATGCAAGGAATACTACTGCTTAAAAATAGCAGCTTATTTTACTCATATAAAAACTTTGAATTTAAGATAAGTCTTAAAGCTTCCATACATTTTATTTATTTTGTTTAAATGTTTATTTGTATTTATTTTTAATTTTTTATGTTTATTTTTGAGGGGGGGGGGGGAGAGAGAGAGAGAGAGAGAGAGAGAGAGAGAGAGAGAGAGAGAGAATGAATGAATGAGTGGGAGAGGGGCAGAGAGAGGGGGAGAGACAGAATCTGAAGCAGCCTCCAGGCTCTGAGCTGTCAGCACAGAGCCCAACGCTGGGCTCAAACTCATGAACTGCGAGATCATGACCTGAACCGAAGTCGGCTGCTTAACCAACTGAGCCACCCAGGCACCTCTTTAAATGTTTATCTTTGAGGGAGGGAGGGAGGGAGGGAGGGGGAGAGAGAGAGAGAGAGAGAGAGAGAGAGAGAGAGAGAGAGAGAGAGAGAGAGAGAGAGAGAGAGATATGCAAGCGAGGGAGGGGCAGAGAGAGAAGGAGAGAGAGAATCCCAAGCAGGCTCTGAACTGTCAGCAGTGAGCCCAGTGTGGGACTGGAACTCGTGAACCATGAGTTCATGACCTGAACTGAAGTGGGATGCTTAACTGACTGAGCGACCCAGGTGCCCCAAGCTTCCATATATTTTAAAGAGCAAAAGATTTCCAGACCAGTGTGATTGGTGGCTGATTACTAGCTAAGTTACATTTTATGGAAATTGTATATGCTTGAAAAAGGCACTGAATTTAATCTTAAAATAATCTTTTTCAAAAAGTGACTTGAATTTAAACAAAGTTTAAATGTATCCTCCAGAATTAAAACTTGTAGGTAGATGCCCTGCCCAAGGGTGCTGTCCCAGGTGTTATGTACTCTTCTTTTATTTCTCAGCATATAAGGTAGAAAACCCAGGCACAGATTTCCAGATGAGAAACCTAGGCACAGGTTGGCCCAATAATTTGACAGAAGTGAATTCAAACCTGCCTCTCTTTGAGACTTGCATTTTATGTTCGTTACTTTTGTTTCAGTTTATAGTCTATTTGTATTCTCCATAAATGCTTTGCTTTCACACCTCAGACATGCCTGAAAAGCCCTTCAAAGAGCTTTATCTTTCTCATTAGTTTCTTGTTCTTTGGGTCTTTTCTTCGGCTTTCCTTTTTCTGGAAGTCTTTCTTGTGATTCATTTGCCCCCTCCTCTCTGGTCTCTTAATATCCTTTGTGTCTTCTGTGGCATTTATTACACTGTATCATTGCTTCTACTTGGCAGTCTCCTACTTTCTTCAGACTATTTGGGAGCAGAGACAATTTTTCATCTTCTTTCCCCAGAGCCTGACACATAGCAGGCCCTCAAAATACTTGTTGAAAGAATAGCTGAAATAGTATGTATATAGGTCAGAAAAATAAGATGGATGTTGCAGGGATGATGGATTTTATTCCAACATAAGAAACATTTTTACTCAAACATTCCAGCACTGGAATGGCAAAGCAGTTCAACTGGTGGTAGTATGTTGTGGTTAAGAGCTCGGAGTCTGGAGTTCAACAGATGGAGGTCTTCGTCCTGGCTGTCTTAAGCTGCAGTGTCTTTATAAATGCACTGGAACTACACCTGATATTTAGTAAGTGCTCAAAAAATACTAGCTGCTATTCTGAGAGAAACTGCCTTACCATCCTGTATGATTGGGACTGGTAGTTGGATGGCACAGAGTCCCGTTCCCTCCTTTTCCCTCTGGGTTATTTTGAAGCAAATCCAAGTAATTTTCAGTACATATATCTAAAAGGTAAGGATTTTTTTTATATAACCATAATATCATTATCCCTAAAAATTGACAGTAATTCATAACATTAGTAATATCCAGTGCTCAAGTTTCCTTGTTTGTCTCATAATTTTGTTTTTTAGTTGGCTTTATTCAAAAATTCAAACAAGATCCTCACATTGTATTTAGTTATATCTGTTAATTCTCTTTTAAATTTGTAAGTTCCCTCTACCTTTTTTTTTTTTTTTCTATTTTATTGAAAAAACCAGGTGGTTTGCCTAGTAGTGTTTCCCAAAGTCTAGATTTTGCTGTTTTGTCCCTGTGGTGTTATTTAACATGTTTGTTTCTTTTCTGTATTTCCTACAAACCACTGAAGACCTACCTACAGGCTTGATTTGTTTGGGATCCCCCCCCCCTTTTTTTTGAGGATGGCAAGAATGCTTCATGGATGGTGGTGCTGTCCGTTTCTTACTTCACCACATAATCCCATAATGTCTTAATTTCTTTTTGTGATAAGATGTCATCAGTGAGTTCAGGTCCTGTTGTTCTGATCCACTAACTGTAAAGTTCCCCACATAGCTTTTTACCTTATGGCTTTAATAGCTATTCATTATTGATGCCTAGACCCATTTTATTAGGATTGCAAATTCATATTTATTAAATGGAATTCTTTTAAAAAGAGCGTTTTCTCATAAACTGTTTAGTTCTCTGATATACAAGAAAATCAGGGTAAGCACCTGATTCTTTATTTTACCAGTTTTCATAATAATGAATCGGCTCCCTAGCACCAATCAAAGGGGATCAGTGAGATTTTGTTTTTATTTATGATCATGAGTTTCATAAATTTAAAAATATTTTTGTTTTCGTTCCTTACAGATAATATCTTTTTGATGTTCAGGTTGTCTCATCTTTGGTGAGTGGGAATCCTTTTGATGCCACTCCAGTAGTCTTTGATGGCCTTCTTGCTTCCTGGTATAACAGGATGTTCCAGGGTCTCTTTGTACGTTACTGCCCTTGGCCTGGAAATCAGCCATTCCTCTGAGGAGCCCTCGTTCTTTTTTTGTTGGAAATGGTATTACTCTGGGCATTACTCATTGCTCCTGAGTGGTTACTGTTGTTACACCACCTCAGTGGATACATTTAGGAATTTTTGTTTTAATAGAAATTTTTTTTTCTGATTTTTCTGATTCAAATGTAGAACTTCAGAGTTTTTGCTTCTTTGATTTTATATTTATAGCTCTTCTCATGTGCTGAAAATCTTAATTCTGAATGACATTAGCATAATAACTTATTTGCCTGATATTGTATAAAATAGTTTCAGAATAGGGATATCAACATTACTAATACGATTACTGAAAATAGTTTATAACTCTTTTCACATTTTTTATCTTTAGAATATATTCTGTATAGTTTTAATGTTTTAAAATCATTTGCAGTAGCTCTTTTCTATGTTGGGAAGCTACCATCTCAGTACATAGCCTGAATCATTTGTTTTATTTTTAGAGATTCTTTTTTAAAATTTAATCTTGGTTTTTTGTTTATGTGGTTCCAAGGTCAAATTCAAATACAAGGCAAAATCCATTTGGAAAAGTCTAGTTTTCATGCCTATCTCCTCTTCCTATTATCTCCCTCTTCCTATAGATAACCATTTCTATTAGGTTTTGGTTTATCCTTCCACTTTTAAAATATAAGTATGTATACATAGTAATACATCTAAATGTCATATATACATAGAAATTAATTTGTATTTTCTCCTTTTTTAGGTAAAAGGTAGCTTCCTGTGCATAGTTACTTATTTTGTTTTTTAATGTTACTATAGCCTCAAAATCCCCTCATAGCAGTATGTAGATATTATTTATTTTTTACAGCTGCATAGTGCTTCATTATGAGCATGTACATTATTAGCTCATTCAGTCTTTTGCTGTAACAAGACTTTTGCTAATGTTGCTAGCCTTATGCATTTATCTGTTCTTTTTTATTTTGCCAGTTTATCTTTGGAATAAAGCCCTAAAAGTAGGCATGTTGGGTCATAGGTTTAATGAATATGTCATTTTGCCAGATATTGTCAAATTTTCCTCAGTAGGGTTTGTACCGTGTTGCATTTCCAGAAATGCAAATGCTTTCACATTCTATGATTCCATGAACTTCCAAGGTGTAAAGACATGAATTAAAGGTATATGGGATGGTTGAAAGAAAGTATCAAATGGTTACCGAGAAAATGTTGAAAGGTTAATGAGAAAACCTGTTTTCTGCTTAAAAGTGAGTGTGATTAGTAAACCGTATTCAAATGAAAATGAAATTTTCAGGGTTAATGTTTGTTTGGTATATGTATGTATTATGAATAAGGAATGAAAATATTCTTTTGGATGAAAAATAATAAGTATTAAACACTTTAAATTCCTTGTTAATAGGACGTTTCATTTGGTGTAGTGAATATTTTGGGTGAAAAAACAAGAATTAGTTTCATTTTGAAGACTAAAATTATTTGCTACAACAGAGAAAACACTGGATTTGAAATTTGGCAGTTGCAGATATAATAGCTATAGCTTTCATTGTCCGTATATATCTTTGAAGGTTTGTGACATGTTGTAATTGCACTTTTGAGAGATTATATTAGGTCACCTCTCTTCTTTGCCAATTTTACTGCGGCCTTTTTGTTTTCTACTTGTCTTCTTTCAAACATTTTTTAAAGGATATAAAAGAGTATAATTTTTCAGTTTAATGAAATTTTCTGTATTTTATGAAGAAATTAGGTACTACATTGGTGCTTGCATTTGAGAATTTTGGTAGGATATCACTCACGATTATCAAAGTTTTATTGTAGGAAGGAAAAAAATTGGGAAGAGGTTGGGCTCAGATCATAGAAGACTTGGTTTTCAGGCTGTTTAGTTTGGACTGTATTCTGTAGATAGTGGAAAATTAATAAAGGATTTATGAGTTCTTTCACATTCAAGTGAAAAATTTGAGTGCTACAGTTTTTGGTTTTAATGTAAACTTTGTGATGTAATGGAGTGGTTATATGAAATATTTTTTGATTATGTAGATGCAGAAGTATACATGTTATTGTTAATGGCCAGTTATGGTAGCAAATGTTTTTTGAGGCCATACTGTGTACCAAGTACATAGTACACCACTAAGTACTTTATTTGGATTGTCCCCATTAATCCTTACAGCACTTTGGAGAATGGAGACAATGTTGTCATTCTCATTCTCATCCTATCAGAGGAGAAATTTAAAATTTTTTTAAATGTTTATTTATTTTGAAAGAGAGGGAGAGCAGGGAAGGTGCAGAGAGTGAGGGAGAGAGAGAATCGCAAGCAGGCTCTGAGTTGTCAGCACAGAGCTTGACGTGGGGCTTGATCCCACGAACCACGAGATCATGACCTGAGCAGAAATCAGCCTCTGATGCTTAACCAGCTGTGCCACCCAGGCGCCCCAGGAGAAATTGAAGGCTTAGAGAAATGCAACACATTATCCTAGATTGGATCCTGGATCTATAAATAAAGCCATTATTGGGACAATCAGTGAAACTTGACTGGGGCCTGTTGAATAGATTGTAATATCAATCAGTGTTAATTTCCTGATTTTGATGGTTTTGTGGTTAGACAGGAAAATGTCCTTGCATTTAAGATACATATATTGAGATATTAAGCAGTAATGGGCATCATGTCTGAAACCTATTCTCAAGTGGTTCCAAAGTGTTAACAGTTTCATAATCTGGGTAAAAGGTATATGAAAATTCTGCAGCTCTTACCTGAACTTGAATTTATCAGTTGATCCTTGACCAACATGACTTTGAACTGGACGGGTTCACTTTATGTGGGTTTTTTTTTTTTTTGGATAAACACAATACAGTACTATAAATGTATTTTCTTTTCCTTATGGTTTTAATATTTTCTTTTCTCTAGCTTTATTGTAAGAACACAATATATAATACATATAAGTACAAAATATATGTTAATTGACTGTTTATGTTATCATTACGGTTTCTGGTCAAGAGGAGGCTAACAGTAGTTAAGATGTTGTGGAGTTAAAAGTTACATGTGGATTTTCAGCAGTTGGTGCCCCAACCACAGTGTTGTTCAAAGGTCAACTGTATAGTATAATGTATATATCTCATTTTAAGTGTGAGTATATATGTATATACGTGTATATATATATATAAAGATATATATAGATATGTATATAGATATACATACATGTATATAGATATATATAAAGATATATACAGATATATATATCTTTATATATATCTTTAAATATATACATACACATACATACACATATCTTTACTGCATCTTCTATTTACTCTAACCAATATCATATGATAGAAAAGTTAAAAATATCAAAGAAATTTTTATTTATTCCTCATTGTTACTTATTAAATTACTCAGTTTGACAACATTAGCTATAACTTTCAAGTTTATTCCAAATCAGATTGTTTGTATTTTGTAATATTTATGCTCTGAGATCACTTAATAAATGTTAAGTGATAATAGTGTTTTTTTTTTTGTATTTTTTTTAGAAGTTTATTCTTTATAATGGACTGTTGTTAAAAACACATTTTATAAAGGGGCGCCTAGGTGGCTCAGACAGTTAAGCATCTGATTCTTGGTTTTGGCTCAGGTCATGATCTCATGGTTTATTAGTTTGAGCCCTGTGTTGGGCTCTGTGCTGGCAGTGTGGTCCTTCTCTCTGTCCCACTCTTACTGTGTCTCTTTACCCCCTGGTTGTATGCATGCTCTGTCTCTCTCAAAAATAAATAAACATTAAAAAAACATTTTACAAGTTATATATTTAATTTTAATTTAGTTTTATTTTGTTAATATAATTTTAAATGCCACTATCAAAATAACTCTGCTTTTTGTTTTAACATAGGTTATCTTATGATGAGGCTTTTGCTATGGCTAATGACCCCTTGGAAGGCTTCCATGAAGTAAACCTTGCTTCACCTACTTCTCCAGACCTTCTTGGTGTGTATGAATCAGGAACTCAAGAGCAGACTACCTCACCAAGTGTCATCTACCGGCCACATCCTTCAGCTCTGTGCTCTGCCCCCATTCAGGCTAATGCCTTAGATGTTTCCGACCTTCCTACACAACCTGTGTATTCATCCCCCAGACGTTTAAATTGTGCAGAAATATCTAGTATCAGGTAGGAGACCATTAAGATACTTATTTTGGAGTATCATGTTAAACAAATGACAGCTTGTTTGCCTTATTTTCAGTTTTAATATTTTAGAAAATTTAAATAATAAAAGCATGTCCATGAAGAGAGCAATACATGTTAATGTTGAAGAGCAGGGGTCAACAATCTTTTTATGTAAAGGGCCAGGTGGTAAATATTTTAGGCTTTGCTGGCCATACAGTCTCTGTTGCAGCTATTGAGCTCTGCCTTTAAAATGTGAAAGCAGCCACAGACAGTACGTAAATGAAAAAACTCCAATAAAACTGTACGTATGGACACTGAATTTTGAATTTTATATAATTTTCCCCATGTCACAAAGTATTTTTATTTTGATTTTTTCCCCCCAACCATTTGAGAATGTAAAAATGAATCTTGGTTCGTGAGCCTTATAAAACAGGTAGCAGGCTGAATTTAGCCTACATTTAATTTGCCGACTCCAGTTCTAGAGTAGCACTATCTGATAGAATTTTGTGATGATGAAAATGTGCTAGCCATTGGCCGTATGTGGCTATTAGACTTGAAATGTGTTAGCTTTGGCTGATTTTTTAATTAATAAATAATTTATAAATTATCTTAATTTTAAAGCTAAGGCTATTAATTAAATATTAGTGCCATTACAGACTTTTTGTGTTTATGCTAGTTTTGTATGAGCATATGCTGATGTTTCCTGAACTCTCCTTTATAGCATCCATGTTACAGATCCAGCGCCTTGTTCTACCTCTGCAGTCACAGCTGGGTTAACTAAATTAACTGCGAGAAAGGACAACTGTAATGCAGAGAGGGAGTTTTTACAGGGTGCTACTATACCAGAGGCTTGTGATGGCAGTGACGATATATTTGGGTTGAGTACTGATAGTCTGTCTCGTTTACGAAGCCCATCTGTTTTGGAAGTCAGAGAAAAGGGCTATGAAAGATTAAAAGAAGAACTTGCAAAAGCTCAGAGGGTAAGCAGAAAAGATGCTTTATTCTTCCATGTTTTCTATTTGAAATTAATGTTTACTCATGAAGTGGGGCAACTCAAATGAAATCATTGTAGTTTTATACCTACCTTCTCATATGTGTAGCCTCAGCTCCTGTTGGGCAGCATCTGGGAATCTCTGAAATTGGTGGAGTAGTAGTAAAGAAGCTCATCTAAGATTACTAACTGGAAAAATGAGAATCTGAAACCACTACATTGCCTGCTCCCTGTCTTACATTAATATTAACACAGATTTGATGGGTTATGTTCCATGTGTGGGTTTTCCCCTTCTTGTATATGGTTGACTTTATGGTCCTTCACTTGAAGTCATTTAGTCCAAGTCATTTTTTTTGGGGGGGGGGCGGGAATTGTTTTAGTAATAATTCCCTTTGCCATTCAGCTGGGCTTGAATATTTTCTGTATCTTGGAGAATTTTCCTTTTTTGGTGATTTGTTCTGTTTCCCATTTGGTCATCTTTAAAATTTCTGCTATTTATTCCCAGATTTGTGGCTATGTCCTGCTCTTTTTCTGTGACTGCAATTAAGTTTCAGAGGGAAATTTATAGTGCTAAATATTTATAATTAGAAAAAGGAAAAAGTCTCAAATCAGCAATCTTAAGTTCTCACTTTAAGAACCTAGAAAAAAAGGGGCACCTGGGTGGCTCAGTCGGTTAAGTGTCCGACTTCAGCTCAGGTCATGATCTGACGGTTCATGAGTTTGAGCCCCATGTTGGGCTCTGTGTTGACAGCTGAAAGCCTGGAGTCTGCTTCAAATTCTGTCTCCCTCTCTCTCCCTGCTCTTCCCCCACTCGTGTGTGCTCTTTCTCTCTCTCTCTCTCTCAAAAATAAATAAAAACATTTTTAAAAATTATAAAAAAAGAACCTAGAAAAAATGGCAAAAGCAGAGCAAGCAGAAGGAAGAAAATAATAAAGATAAGAGCAGAAATCAATGAAATTGACAACAGAAAAACTAGAGAAAATGAATGAAACAAAGTGCTGATTCTTTAAAAAATAATGAAATTGACAAACCTCTCACAAGACTGACAAAGACACAGATTATTAATAGCAGGAATGAAATGGGATATCACTACAGATTCTGTAGACATCAAAAATACAATAAAGGAATAATATGAACAACTTCCTATATAAATTTGACAACTTAGGTCAAATGGGCAAATTCACATTTAGAAACTTGAGAAGATAGGGCATATTTTAAATGTGTAATTTTTAGCATGTTATGACATTTCACAAACACATATTCCTTCTCTCTTGCTACCAGATTTGTCTCTTAAGAGTGTAAATTGTTGTTTGTATCCCTAGTGCTTAGCAGAATTCAGTACGATGCCTGACATTTATGCTTCCTTATGAATGCTTCAGTGAATGGCTGATAGCTAAAATAGCCACACAGATATTTTAAAACATTTCTGGTTAAATATATTTTATCAAAAAGAAGAATCAGTAGCCTTTTTATCTTTTTTCCAAAGGCAAGGGATATGTGATTGTATTTGGCAGAAGCCATCTGGATCAGACTCTGTTATCTTAATACACAGTAGTAAGTGCAATCACAGTTTATGTAGAGCTGAACTATTGAGCGTATATATCTATCATTGAGAATATGTTGTGGTTACTTATTGATGAGAACAGATTGCTAATTTCTTAGCTCAAGTTGAGAATTTCTTTTAAAGTCTTTTATTTGCTGTATTTAAAGGTCCTGTTGAGGTAATTGAAATAGTAATGACATGTGAATGTATACATATGGTGAATTATGAATGTACAAGATAGTATTAATACTTAGAGGTTAAGTCTTGAAAATGTCTTGAATATGAAAATATTTCTTGATTGTATCAGCCTGTGAATTAAAATTATGTCAACGACCATTCTCTTTATTCTGATTATTCTTTTAAGAGACTACAGAGAGTTACTGTTTTTCCATTCTTTTACCTTTAACTTATTTTTATCTTCTTCTATAAAGTGAGATTTTTACAGGTGGCATATAGCTATCATTTTGCTTTTTTATCTATTCTGTTAATCTTTGACTTTTAATTGGTGAGTTTAGACCATTTACATTTAATGTGATATTAATATGGTTTTGTTTATATATGCCATCATTACTGTTTTTGTTTTCTGTTTGTTCCATATGTTCCTTTTTCTTCTTTTTCCTTCTTTTATGCTTTCTTTTGGATTAATTCCATATTTTTGCTGATTTCATCTTGTCTCCTTTGGCTTATTAGGTATATATCTTTGTTGTGCTAACTCAGTGATTGCATTAGGGTTTATAATATACATAATTAACTTATCCCTGTTTATTTTCTAATGACGTTATACTATCTCACATATAATGTAAGAACCTTACAAAAGTATACTGCTTGTCTCTTCTTTTCCTGCCTTTGTGCTATAATTGTTTTTTGCTCATAATTATATTTTGAACGCATAATTGGTTTTCAATACGTTTTGTTGATTAAATGAATGTACATATATGTATGCAGTTACATCATTGTATGAATAGACACTTGTTAGGTAGGGACATGCTAGCTGCTTATAAGCAACCCCTAAATTTTAGTAACTTGAAGTTAATTTTTATTTACTGACATTCTGGAATAGATGTGCATAGTTGTTAGGCAGATCTTTATGAAATAATTCAGGGCTCCTTTTTCTTCTGTCTTGGATGTTTGTAATTTTTTGGAATTTTATTATCTATATCTAACCAGTGAGATGAGGGGAAAAGAAATCTTGGAGAAGGCACGCTGGCTTCTAAAGAGCCTTGACTTAGAAGTGACACACACAACTTTTGCTCACATTCCATTGCAAACCAATTTCATGCTGATACTTAGATGTGTGGTGGGCTAGAAAATGTAGTCCCTGCTGGGCAACCACTTCCCAGCAACAAATCCATACCATGTGTAGGGGGAATACTAATGTGATCATTGATTTTGAGGTACAGAGATGCCAGAAATGATACGGTAGTTCACTTGTTTGGCCTTCTGTAGGTCATTGCTGAAGAGCAGTTTTGATGGAATTCTGAAGTAGAAGTTGGGCTTTGGTTTACCTTTTTTAAATGTTGCTTCTTGGGTACTAACCAAAGCAATCTACATATTTACTGCAATTCCTATCAAAATAATGCCAGCATTCTTCACAGAGCTAGAACAAACAGTCCTAAAATTTGTATGGTATCAGAAAAGACCCTGAATAGCCAAAGCAATCCTGAAAAAGAAAACCAAAGCTGAAGGCATCATAATTCCGGACTTCAAGCTGTATTACAAAGCTGTAATCATCAAGACAGTATGGTACCAGCATAAGAACAGACACATAAATCAATGGAACAGAATAGAGAACCCAGAAATGGACCCACAAATGTATGGGCAACTAATCTTTGACAAAGCAGGAAAAGAATATCAAATGGAATAAAGACAGTCTGTTCAGCAAGTGGTGCTGGGAAAACTGGACAGCAACATGCAGAAGAATGAGCCTGGACCACTTTCTTACACCATACACAAAAATAAACTTAAAATGGATGAAAGACCTAAACATAAGACAGGAAGCCATCAAAATCCTAGAAGAGAAAGCAGGCAAAAACCTCTTTGACCTCAGCTATAGCAACTTCTTACTTGGCACGTCTCCAGAGGCAAGGGAAACAAAAGCAAAAATGAACTATTGGGGCCTCATAAAGATAAAAGATTTGGCAAAGGAAACTTATGCAAAAGGAATAATCAGCAAAGGTAAAAGGCAACTGACAGAATGGGAGAAGATATTTGCAAACAACATATCAGATAAAGGGCCAGTATCCAAAATCTATAAAGAACTTATCAAAATCAACACCTAAAAAACAAATAATCCAGTAAAGAAATGGGCAAAAGACATGAATAGACCGTTTACCACAGAAGATATCTAGATGGTCAGTCGACACATGAAAAAATGCTCAACATCACTCATCATCAGGGAAATACAAATCAAAACCACAATGAGATACCACCTCACACCTGTCAGAATGGCTAAACTTGACAACTCAGGCAACAACAGATATTGGCAAGGATGTGGAGAAAGAGGATGTCTTTTGCACTGCTGGTGGGAATGCCAACTGGTGAGCCACTCGAGAAAACCGTATGGAGGTTCCTCAAAAAATTGAAAATAGAACTATGCTGCAACCCAGCAATTGCACTACTAGGTATGTATCCAAGGGATACAGGAGAGCTGTTTCTTAGGGGCATATGCACCCTAATATTTATAGCAGCACTGTCAAGAGTAGCCAAAATATGGAAAGAACCCAGGTGTCCATCGACTGATGAACGGATAAAGAAGGTGTGGGTGGGTGGGTGGGGGAATACTATGTGGCAATCAAAAAGAATGAAATTTTGCCATTTGCAACCATGTGAGAGTATACTGTATTATGCTGAGCAAAACAAGAGAAAGACAAATACATGATTTCACTCATGTGGAATTTAAGAAACAGATGAACATAGGGAAAGGGAAGCACAAATAAGATAAAAAAACAGAGACAAACCATAAGAGACTCTTAAATACAAAAAACAAACAGAGGATTGCTGGCAGGTTATTGGGTGGGGGGAAGGTCTAGAAGGGTGAGAGGCATTAAGGAGGACACTTGTTGGGCTGAGCACTGGTTATGTAAGTGATGAATCACTAAATTCTGTTTCTGAAATTATTACACTATATGTTAACTAACTTGGATTTAAATTAATAAATAAAATAAAGTGTTGCTTCCTGGACTCTGTCCCAAATTCTGCTGAAATAATATTATCATGCTGAGGCTTGGGGATATGCATTTTTAATAAACTCCCTCATTGTTTCTTATTGTTTCTCTTAAGTGTGAGACCCTCTGGTATAATGTGTTACTTTCAGCTTTTAATTACTCTTCCTTAAAAGAGAGTGAAATAACTTGGAAAATAAAATTCAGTGGAATGACTTGCAGCCAGATAAAGTCACTCAAAAACACATACCTGTATCAAATCCATATTCAGCATGGTTCTACTAACTGTGGCCATGGATGTTCATAAACATGTACTATGTTCTTTTATAAACAGATATATTTCTTGAGTAACCAAAGTATTAACAGCATTGTTCGAAGCCCTATAGGGGGCAAAAATAAATTAGACTTGACCCTGTCTTTAAGGTGTTTACTAGTTGGGGAGAAAAGACATGTATACACGGTCATGTTTACTGATACGGAGTTGTACATTTTTTTTTTCCGATTTTAACCTTCATGACACTCATCATTGCCTACTTGTGTGGAACTTGGTTGTAGTTGTTGATGTGATTAATTCAGTTGAATTCTGTGAGTTGGGTTTATTTGTTGGTCTTAATTACTGGCTTAAATGTCTTCAAAATGACCTCATTATGATTGCATTGAAACAGAAAAATATTTAAAAAAAAGAATAAAAATCTCTGTCTCTGTCAGCTTAAAAGAGTTCTTCCTATAAGTGTAAAATGAAAAGTCTAAGTGGAAAAAAAAACAGTTTCATTGACAGCACTTTTTCTTTCTTGATGTATTAAATGTTTACCTTAAATACAGTAGTCTTAAGTTTGGAATATACTTGATCAGAGACCTAATGTTCTGTGGTTTGAGTATCAAATTTCTTTTCTTTAGTACTACCACTCTAAATTTGTATCTGCTGCCTAAAGTATACCAGTGATCAGTGAACTGTTTTTCTTGTATCTAGTCTTTTTTTAACGTCTCTACACTTCCAAGTTACCACTTTGTTTTTTTTTTTTTAATTTTTTTTTTCAACGTTTATTTATTTTTGGGACAGAGAGAGACAGAGCATGAACGGGGGAGGGGCAGAGAGAGAGGGAGACACAGAATCGGAAACAGGCTCCAGGCTCCAAGCCATCAGCCCAGAGCCTGACGCGGGGCTTGAACTCACGGACCGCGAGATCGTGACCTGGCTGAAGTCGGACGCTTAACCGACTGCGCCACCCAGGCGCCCCCCAAGTTACCACTTTGAATTGCAGATCTGATTGTTGCTATCCTGTTTAAAATCTTTCAGTGACTTCCCATTTGCCTTTGAGATAATTTCCCTTTGTCTTTAAAGGAAATCCTGATTTCCAAGGCAGTGCTTTTCAGGACAGGTCATAAACCTAAGTTGCTGGCATTATCTTTTTGTGGTGGTTATCCCTCCTCGTCTTTAGCTACTATAAAACATACTCTTTTATTTCTTCCTCTGCATTTGGCAAACTCATACTTTTTCTGGTATGTATGCATCACTATAGTCCTATTGAATAGCCATGTGAATCTGTTTAAAGATTTGCTACGCTGAACAGGAAAATCATTAATGGGGGTTTACTCCTTTTCTAAGTGTCCCCAGCACCTAGATGAATGCCTGATGCTAACAGAAGAATCAGCATTCAATCAACACAAAATTAATGTTTCTTGAAGGAATGAAGTTTGAATAACTATGTTATGGTGTAACATTCTGATAATGAAAAGTACAAATTCTGAGAAATAGTCACACGAATTACAAATTCAACTTCACATAGGTAGACTGAGAATAGACATTGAGGCATAGAGAGAAAGTAGTCAGACATTTACGTGGAAAAGGTTAAACCAGATGGATGGGCTCGGATGGGGAGTGAAACGAGTGAATCAGGCCAGTTTTACTCTAGCTTTAGAGTATGGATCACGGGAGATAACTCGAAAGGGAAATTGAGCACATGTTGTAGAGGGCCTTTAGTATTACAGTGAGGTCCGTGCCACTTTGGTAAATGATAGGGAACTATTCAAGAATTTTGCCTTCATGAACGACAGTGTATTGCTCTAGTGGATTGGAAATTTCTTTAGGGGCAGTATCTTAGCTGGTTTTGTATCCTGAGGGATTACCATAGGGACCACCTAGCAGGAAATGTTGAATAAATTGGCTTAGTTTTCATAGGAAATTGTAAAATAGTGATATTTTAGAGTTTGAAAGAATCTGGCATTAGATTTATGCAGTTACAGATTTAAAAATTAACTCAGGGAGAATTGGCATCTTTATGATCTCTTTCTACTCAAAAACATGGTGTGTCCTTCCTGTTTGTTTAGGACTACTTCTATATTTTTATATTTGGCAGTATTTTAAAGTTTTCATTTTGCATTGTGGTCTTTAGCGTTCTGAAGTTTTGTCATCAGTGATTTTTGCCCTGTATTCTGTCTAGTCTGATATCAAGATTCAGATTCCTATTTTATTTTTATTTGTATTATGTTTTAAAGCATACTTCACCCATTCTTTTTTTTAATCTGTCTGAATCACTTTGTTTTAGGTGTGTCTCTTCTGTATAGAGTACAGAGATAGATTTTGTTTTTTTAAGCCAACCTGAAAATCATTTTCTTTTAATTAGGTGAGTTATGCCCATGCACCTTTATTGATAAATTTGTTACGTTTGGGCTGGTTTCTGTCACATAGCTTTCAGATGGCTCCTGGGTGTGTATGCAGACCCTTATGTGCTCTGTTTTCTTCGTGTCTTCTTCCTTTTTGGTGTTTTGGAAGGTTTGATTTCCGTTCTAGTTGTTACTTTCCTTTAATCAAAGATGTATATATCTCCCAGCCTTTCTTGAGATACTGCTTTTGTTCCCTGCCATAAGCAATACTGAAATTATCTAGCTCCTGTTTATTTCTCTTATGTCATTGAATTTTAAAGTTTTATCTCAGTTTTAATCTCTTGCTCTTAGATATGTTTAGGTTTATAGTAGTTAAGTTGTGAGTCTCAAGTTGTATACCTTTGCTCCCCATGAATATTTGAGAAGTTTATGACTTTAATTTCATCTTTCTCTTATTTGTGTGTATGTATGTGTGCTATTTAAAAAAATTGTTTTTAACATTTTTATGTTAAGAGACAAGAGAGACAGGGTGCTAGCGGGGGAGGGGCAGAGAGAGAGGGAGCCACAGAATCAGAAGCAGGCTCCAGGCTCTGAGCTATCAGCACAGAGCCTGATGCCGGGCTCGAACCCATAAACTGCAAGATCTGAAGTCAGATGCTCAACTGACTGAGCCACCCAGGTGCCTTAATGTTTGTTATTTTTATATTCCTAAAGCTCATAACATTTAAGTAGCTGTTTTGTCAGCTCTATCCCTTTTTAAAAAATAGACTTAATTTTTTTAGAGCGGTTTTAGGTTCACCTAAAATTGAGAGAGAAATACAGAGTTCCCATACACCTGCATGGCCCCTCAGCACTATCCAATCCCACCCCAGGATGATACATTTATTATAATCAATGACCCTATATTGGCATATCACTATCCCCCCAAATCCAGAATTTATATTAGGGTTCCCTTGGTGTTCTGTATTCTATGGATTTTGACAAGTGTATAATGACATGTATTGACCATTGTAGTATTACCCAGAATAGTTTCACTGCCCTGAAAATCCTCTAAACCTGTTTATTCCTCCCTACCCCCAAATTCTGGCAACGATTGATATTTTTATGGTCTCCATAGTTTTACCTTCTCCAGAATGTCATATAGTTGGAATCAGAGTATGTAGCCTTTTCAGATTAGATGCTTTTATTTAATAATACGCATTTATTTTCCTCCATGTCTTTTCATGGCTTGGTAGCTCATTTCCTTTTAATGCTGAGTAATATTCCATTATCTCAATGTACCACAGTTTATTCATTCACCTACTGAAGGACATTTGGGTTGTTTCCAAGTTTTGGCAGTTAGGAATGTATAAACATCTGTGTACAGGTTTTTGTGTAAACCTGTTTCCAACTCCTTTGGGTAAATACTAAGGAGTGCAGTTGCTGGATCATATGGTAAGAGTGTGTTTAATTTTATAAAAAGCAGCCAAACTGTCTTTTAACCTAGCTGAGCCATGCTAAATTCCCAATGCATGGGAGAGCCTGTTACTTCCCGTCCTTGCCAGCATTTGGTATTGTCAGTGTTCTGGATTTTGGCCACTCTTGATAGGTGTGTGATGGTATCATTGTTGTTTTAATTTGCATTTCCTGATGACCTATAATACAGAATATCTTTTCATATGCTTATTTGCCTTCTTTATATCTTTGTTGAATTGTCTCTTCAGGTATTTTGCCCATTTTTTAATCTGGTTGTTTGTTTTCTTACTGTTGAGTTTTAAGAATTTATATATTTTTGATAATAGTCTCTTATCAGATATGTCTTTTGCAGAAATTTTCTCCCAGGCTTGTCTTTTCGTTCTCTTGATATCGTCATCTTTTAGTTGTAGTTCTACAGTTAAATATGTTTGCTTCTCACCCTCAGTCCTTAGCGTTAAAGCTTCTCCAGCTTCTTCTGGATTATCTGAATCTCATTCTTCACTTGGTCACTCAGTCACTCATAGGAGAGAGATTCTCTGAAGTTTTGCAGGTTTATAACTCTTTGTCTCTGACTTTATACTTTGGCTAAATATAAAATTCTCATTTCACAGTGTTTCCCTTGACTATCTTAAAAATGTTATTCTGGGGGTACTTGGGTGGCTCAGTCAGTTGAGCGTCCAACTTCGGCCCAGGTCATGATCTCATGGTTCGGGAGTTCGAGCCTCACATCTGGCTCTCTGCTGTCAGCACAGAGCCTGCTTCTGATCCTCTGTTCCCCTCTTCCTGCCCCTCTCCCACCTGCAGTCTCTCAAAAATAAAATTAAATATTAAAAAAAATGTTATTCTGGTGTTTTCTAGCATAAACTGCTGTTGGTATTTTAATCCCAATCTGATTACCTTACAGGTGACTTAGATTGTGTTTAACTTTTTTTATAACAGTAACTTCACATATCTGTGTTTGTTTTCCATATTTAAATGAATTGGATTTTCCTGGACTGTTAGGAAGGAGGTTCCTGTGAAGGAGGAGGATAAACCAAGGAGTTTCATGTTCAAGAGCTTTCCCTTCTGTTGTTATTGGTGTATCTGTGTAACCACTTCTGTCTTTCAGAGGTAAACCTTGTTCAGGAAGGTTTTCTCCTCTAGCCCAGTGCCTCTGCAAACTTTACAAGCTTAACATTATCTCTAAAAATGGTATTTCTAGTAGAAATATAAGAAAAGATAATTATTTTTTCTTACACTACTTTCTGCGATCTGTTTCCTTTGGAACCTTGCCACCCTCTTTCTCCTTTGATATCTTAGCCTTCTTTCTCTCTATGTCCATTATTCCTGTCCTGCAGTTTGGTTTCAGATTCCAAGCATTTTTCCCTTGGGGTGGGCTTTGTACTAGAAGGGTCTCTTTGCTGGATGCTGCGTGATTTCTCAGAGTTTAGGGCATTACAGCACTGTTTGCTGTGTCAGGACTACATACACATTTTTGCATTCCACCTGCAACTTGGAGCCTGTGAAAACCTTTTCCTTTTTCTCCATTTGTTCTCATACTTGTTCTCCCAGTTTTCAGAGAGGCTGAGTCCTCTCCTTTGGGGTATTTGTAATGATTTTTGGGTTCTGAGGCTTCATACGATACCTCTGTAGTCACTTCCACTTCCTGCTGTCCCTTCCACATAGCTGCTGATTCTTTGGTGTTGGTAGTGTAGCCACGTTCTCTCACAGTCTAAGATTTGTGGGGATTTCCTTCCGTAGTTTTGTGGGGTTCTTCTGACCTTCCAGTTGGTATATTTGATTTTCAGGAGTTGCCCTTGGGGGATTCTATGCTGCCACCACAATTACAACACAACAAATCCATTATTTCATTAGTGTAATTGTGACCAATATATAGGAAGGTGGGATTTTTTTTAGCCCTAAATTTGAAAGATTAATTTAGGAGAGCATATAAAATTGCATATTATTTACATCTTAATAAGGGATTTTTTAAACATCTATTTGATACCTTTTGAGAACTCATGTATAAATATTAGGAAGTGATTTTGTCGTTAACATTTTTCTTAGTTTTAAATGCAAATATGTTTCATTCACTTGTGGTTGCAGGGCTAAATGGGTATGGTCTACTAATGGAAATTTTAGACTAATTGCCATATGGTACATAGTTATCTATAAGTGAACAAATTTTAAAATAAACTTGAAAAAAACCACACTGAACTTTTACTGAGATGGATAAGCGTAATTAAAGAAATTCCTCCTGGATGGAAATAAATATCTTCAGAGAACAGTTAAGGGAAAAAAGAGTGAAGTTATTGAATTGTGTATTTCACATATAATATATAATCTTAATCTTTGTATGTCTCATGACGGAAACATTAAAATTTAAATATGTAAGTTGGAAATATTTGTAATTTTAGACTTGCCTCATTGTCTTCCACACAGCAAGTGCTAGATCAACATTTTCAGTGTGAACCTTAGGAGGGGACAGTATTAATATTTTGTAATTTTATTAGTAAAGATTATGTAGTCTGCTGAATCTAACTTCAAACTATGGAGATTCAAAGTAAAATGATCAATTTCTCATAGGAACTGAAGTTAAAAGATGAAGAGTGTGAGAGGCTTTCTAAAGTGCGAGATCAACTCGGACAGGAACTGGAGGAGCTCACAGCCAGTCTGTTTGAGGTTGGTCTATTTATGTCTTGGCCAAGAGCAACGTCTTGCTTTTTTTATATTCATAGAATTGTTCTTTGAGGGAATCTTGGAAAAGTAATGCTTAGCTTTACATAGTTTCTAAGTCATCTAAGAAAAATGAAATCTTTAAGATGGAGTCTACAATTTAAAATGATGGGAAAAGGAAAAGATACCGTAAGCTACCAGTATCAATCAGGTTGTTTAAAAATGCCCATGTGGGAAGAAAGGTTGTAAATTTTAATTCTGTTTTTATCAAGTATTTAGGAGCTACTTTAAGATAATCTTACAATGTGACTCCAGAACAAAGATGGGAAACCCTTGAGGTAGCTATCTGATAGGTGATGGTTTGAGGATTGTTAGAAAGCACACCTACTTGTTAGATGGCACACTTCACCTACCTACCTTCCTTCCTTCCTTCCTTCCTTCCTTCCTTCCTTCCTTCCTTCCTTCCTTCCTTTCTTTCTTTTCTTTTCTTTTCTTTTCTTTTCTTTTCTTTTCTTTTCTTTCTTTTCTTTCTTTTCTTTCTTTTCTTTCTTTTCTTTCTTTCTTTCTTCTTTCAAGTTTATTTATTTTTGACAGAGCAATTGGGGCGGTGGTGATGGGGGAAGGATCCCAAGCTGTGCTATCAGCACAGAGCCTGACATGGGGCTCGATCTCACGGATCACAAGATCATGACCTGACCTGAGATCAGGAGTTGGATGCTTAACCGACTGAGCCACTCACGCATTCCCACACTTATCTCCCTCCTGCCAACAGGACCAAAATTTCTGCCCAGTTCTAGCAGTGTTTCTCATTAAGGGTTCCACTGACATTGTCATTTTGCGTTTTTTGACATATTAGTCAGGGTTCTCCAGAGACACAGAAACCAATAAGATGTGTATATAGAAAGAGATCGATCTAAGAAATCAGCACCCGTGATTATGGAAGCTGGCTGTTCCCAAAACCTGCAGAGTGAGTTAACAGGCTGAAGACCCAGGAGAGCTCATGGTGTAGTTACAGTCCAGGTACACAGGTCTGAGAAACCTGAGAACTGATGGCGCAGTTCTAGTCCTAAGGCTGACGGGCTTGAGATGCAACAAGAGCTGATGTTTCACTTGGATTTTGAAGGCAGGAAGACTTTTCTTGTACTCCGTGGGGATCAGCCTTTTTGTTCTGTTCAGTCCTTCAACTGACTGGATGAAGCCCAACCACAGTATGGAGAACAGCCTGCCTTATTTCACATACCAATTCAGATGTTAATCTCAGAAACACTTCCACAGAAACACCCAGAATAATGTTTGACCAAATATCTGGGCATCTAGTGGCCTAGTCAAGTTGACGCATAAAATTAACCATCGTACTTAGTGTTGGCCCTAAGATAAAAGTTCCTTATTCAGAAAGGTTGATGTGTTACTGGAATGACTACTGTCATTATCACATCAATAATTTCTTTTTTTTCCTCTAAAAATTTGTTTTTAAAACTTTGTAGTAAAAGATTTTCGAAAAATTTCTTCCGTTTTTGTTTTTATTTATGCAACATTTTTTTCAGTTTTAGAGGTATGCATATTTTCTTACATAATTGTAATCCTAATATATTTTGTATTTTTTCTTCAAATAACATGTTTTTGTGTTAACTTACATGGTCATTGCAGTGATAGTCCTAATCTATCAACTTGCATACTCTACCATTTTTAGTGTTGTAAGTAACATCATAACAGGTTAAATGGGGGTTTCTTCAGATGTGGACTTTTCTGTGCCACACACCTTTGGCCCCTCCTCTGTCTTTTTTGGGATCATTTTCTTTCATGAACATTGGAAAACTGATCTATTATTATTTTTTGTTAGCTAGTCCTCAGAGATGAGAGGAAGATAAATGTAAGGATGGGAAGCGTGGGGAATTAAAGCTCTAGAAGACAAGAGCTATAGGACTTGTCACATTTTTGTTTGCAGAAGGGGTATGCAGAAACCTTAGACTTTTTCATCCAGTATTGTCTGGCCAGAAAAATTTCATAATGATGTATAGGTACTAGATAAGAAAGCAAATGTGTTAAGTTTCTCACGTGCCTGCCCATAATTTTAGCCTTGCTTAGTTCCTCTTGTTTGCACTTGTATGTATATTCTATTAGATGAAGTAGGAGGAGAACAAACAGGAGAAACTTCTCCCTCTCCATAGTGGGATGTGAAGGAACAGAAGTGCTGGTTTTGCAATGAATGAAAAAGTATACCAAAAAAAGGTTTTGGGTCCCTGATCTATCCCTGACCCCACAATGGCTAATAACCTTGATACTATGTATTCTTTCTGGGAAAGAAGTTACATTAATTAAAGATGATTTCAGTAATGAAGAGAATTGTCTTCAAACCAGTTATTTATGAATTTTGTGAAAAGGTGCTAAACATTTTTCTGTGGTCTTTTTAATTATGCCTTCATGATCTCAGTTTACCATTGTATTATGAAAAAGCTTTTTGCTTGCATTTTAGGTATATGTACGTATAGTTTTTTAAGAATTAAATATTATTTTGAATAAACAATTTGTACAACTTTGGCAAACTTAACATGTAACTTCAAATTAGGAGTTTGTTGTGTATGAATCATCTTGAATATAATATACTTTGTAGCAAAGTTGTGTCTTAAAAAAACTATCAAAAATAAGAACTCTAAAGTTATATAGATGTATTCCCACCTAGTATCTCAGATTTTGAGATAATATAGAATGAAATCAGTTGAAATAATGCTTTACAAAGAAAAAGAGGGGTAGCCTTAAGATTTTTCTTTTCTTTTTTTTTTTTTTACATTTTGTCAACCACTTATAGTAAATGTCTGTAATATGCCTAGTTTTCTCTCTGTAATGCCATGAGGCATATAATGAAAATTATTGTCATTTTATCTGTGAGGAAAATGAGGCATAAGAGGTTAAGGAGCAATGTTGGGATTCAAATTCATAACCCCAACCGTTACTTTAAGTACTATGGAAATCATAAATGGGACTTCTGTTCGTCTGAAGCCACAGAAAAGGAGTCATCATTGAGGACTCTCCTTTTTCTCACATTCAGACTGCCGTATTTTACAAGCCATTAGTATTTATTACCTAGCCCAGTAGATGCCACATTTTTTGATTATGTACTCAATCTATAAAAGAACAATTTGAGCATGTACCTTTATTATGATGAAGATATGTAATATTGAGAATTACCTAAGTGACAGGCACTGTTTTAAAAGCATATATACTTACTTATAAATTACATGTATATACTAATATATATAAATTGTTACATAAATTATAAAACACCAGTTTATAAAGCAACTCAATCGTAATTGCTTATTTTTTATAATAGTACAGAAATGTTTTATTCTCACTAAAACATGTTGTGCATATGTATATATTTTTTTAGTGAAAGTAGTACACTTGTCTATGTTACCTTGTTCTAGAGAATTTTAATCTTAACAATTTATGATTCAGATGAAGTTCTGGTCTAAATTCCATATTTTAAATGTAATGCAGCTAATAACTCACAAATACATGGATCCAAATGGAAGAAATACATCTTTCTCTATATTAAATCATTATACTGAATTTTCAGTTCCATTCCTGGTTATGTGAAACTTTTTCTAGAATATTCTCTAGTGAATTTGTATTCTCTAATACCAACGATGTCTTTGTGAATTAATCAGCAAATGTTGAGTTTAAACGTTATTTGAAAGAAAGAGTAAAAACACCTTCATTTGAATCACTGCTAACCAGATAGGAAAAAAATTCTGTTTTCAAATTCTGGAAGTGTATAGACATGGATGTTTATATCAGGTCTGCAAACTACAGCCTGTCTTTGCTTTTGTGCAGCCTTATGAGCCAAGATTGGTTTTTACACTTTTGAGTGGTTAGGGAAAAGAATCAAGAGAGTATTTTGTGACATGAAACCTGAAATTCAGATTTCAGTGCTGATAAATGTTTATTGAAACGGCCACGTTCACTGTCCACGTGTTGTCTGTGGCTGCTTTCACACTGCAGTAGCAGGGTTGAGTATTACAGCAGAGACTGTATGGCTCATAAAGCCCAAACTGCTTACTGTGTGACCCTTTACAGAAAAAGTTTGCTGACTCCTGGTGTACCTGATACTTGCATTTTTTTCAGCTTTCAGAATGGCAGAGTGATAGAAAATTTTCCAACTTGTTTTGAATCTACTTTTTGATGTCTTTTGTCAACTTGCAAAACCCTATACGTTATCTTTTTAGCTGTTGCTTCTGCCTCCTTCTAGCTCTCTTACCTTTCCATTTGGGACCCCAGGGACGCTCTTTTATTGTATCCCTCATATCACTAAGGGAAAAGGCACCCCAAATTCCAGCTCTCTTTGGGTTTACATCTTCTCCTGGATCTCGGTCCCCTAGTTCTTTACTTTTGTTAGTTCTCTGATGCCTTCAGACACATTTAAAAAAATTTTGTCCTTGTCCAGCTTTTCTGTTTATTCTCCATGTGAAGTTTGGTCCAAATTGCATAGTCTGCTGTTAAGGAAGGCAGAGTGCATTTCCAAACATTTAAACAGATAATCTCTCCCTCACATGAGTTACTTTTGCATTTGTAGTTAAAATGTCACTTATCCTGAAGGGTCAGATGAGATATGTTTATTATTTTGAAAATATCTTCCAAATAGAGATCTGTTGACAGCCACTTGTCAGAAGAATTCAGCAAATCTGGAACGTTTTTTATTTTTAAAAGAAAAATGCATACCTCATTATTAAATTGGCAGCTCTTAAGGACTTCGTTACAAGATAACCAGTGTAATTGTGCTTGGAAGATTTTCAGTTAATCTCATTTCATTATAAAGCATTGATAGTAAAGCATCTCTTATTTAAGCTAATGTGATCTGTAAATTCATATTATGGGCATGTAAACAAACTGCAGTTCACTACAGCACTGGAAAAGCAAATGAACAAATGGGCATGCTGCTGTCAACTCTGATGTGGAGAATGTCTACTCTTCCACTGAAAAGTTGACAGACTTAGTAAGGATGCCATTGTCAAACATGTATTAAATGTCTTTGAAGCCGATTTCCTTCCTTGCTTCCTTTCTCCTTTCCTTCCTCCCTCTCTCTCTCTCTCCTTTTCATCCTTCTCATAAACTGCAAAATGTAGTTCTAACATATGTGTTCTTAAATCCCAAGGGATTATCTCAAGCACCCTATGTACTGTTCCAGTCCATCCTTAATCCTTTATGGGATTATTCCATACAGCAGAGTAATTTTTTAAAAATAAAGATCAGTGACTGTCTTCCTTAAAAGATCATAAGGCTTCATATTGCACTTAGAATAAGAGCCAGGATTCTTCCTTGGACATTTTATTTGATTATTACAATGTAAACTGAATGTAAGCTCCTTAAGAGACAAGGACCCGTCTCTTTTCCCAGTAGATTGTTAGCACCTGGAATAATACCTCACAAAAAGGTGTCATGAGTAAATAATACCTCACAAAAAGGTGTCATGAATAAATATAAGAAAAGAAAAAGGAATTAAATACCCAGAGTTTCATAGTTATTGTACAAAAAATTAAGACCTTACTAAAGGCTAATCTCTGATTTGTCCTTTTAGATTAACTCTGCACAGAATTGTCACTTAATACCATTTTGTGAATGTTTTCATTGGAAGCCCTAAGGCTTTTCAGCTGTCATTCCTACAAACTGCAGCATTATTGATGTATTAATATTTTTACCTGTCCCTTCAGTATATCTTTGCTATGACTAATAATATGAGTATGCATATTGTGACCCAAGTTACAGAAACCTAACCACTGAGAATTTGGGTTTGACATGTGGGATGTTTATTCTTTCACACAGTCTTTTTACACAAGCATTCACCAGGAGGATTGAACTTGGCTACCTCAGTGATACTGGTACTAAAAGAAGGTACCTATTCCTAACTCCTACTAGTTTCTCTGTCAGACGACTGTTGTTATTTCAGGAGTTGACATGGAATACTTCATTTTCAGGTTAAAAGTTGGTAGTACATTTTTGCTACTGTTGTAGATACTTTTTGAGAGATTTTTGAAAACAAATGCTCAATACGTTTCCGAAATTTGAGATTTCACCTTTTTCAGGAAGCTCATAAGATGGTGAGAGAAGCAAATGTTAAGCAGGCAACAGCAGAAAAGCAGCTAAAGGAAGCACAAGGAAAAGTAAGTTTTTGCTGCTTTCATAGTAAAAAAGTACAAAGAAATCAGTGATTACTGTTTTAAGGATACTTTAACATCGATTGGCTTTTGTTCCTGTTGTAAACTAGTGTTTATTTTAGAAGATTTGGAAACTGCAGGAAACTATAAAATAGGGAATAACCACTACACAGATAGGGTTAATAGTGAACAGTTGGGGTTCACTGATATTAGAACCAAAGGATTTAAAGTCTTGTGAATCACATGTATTCTCAAAAGGACTAGACCATCACATTTTAAAGTTAATATTTTTCTTAATTCACTGAAAAAAACCCCACCAAACTGTTATTTTATTGTTTTAGGAATGAACCACAACTAATCATAAACTATTCTGTTTGGAGATTTTCAAAATTCACATGAAGTTTGTGTTAGACATTTTGATAATTTGAAAAATTTCCTTTAACATTGTGAATAGCAGCTGCATCTAAACTGTAAGAAACATTAAAAAACTTGGTTTTACTTTCTTTTTATTAGTCCACAACAAATACCAATTAAACTTATATTCATCTTTGAAAGGAAAGTGTTTTGATCAAATTGCTGACATTTAGCTGAATCTGTCATAAAACTTAGTGTATGGGACTATGTTGATTTCTTTTCAAGATTGATGTACTTCAAGCTGAAGTAGCCGCATTGAAGACACTCGTATTGTCCAGTTCTCCAACATCACCCACACAAGAGCCTCTGCCAGGTGGAAAGACACCTTTTAAAAGGGGGCATACAAGAAATAAAAGTACAAGCAGCGCTATGAGCGGCAGTCATCAGGACCTCAGTGTGATACAGCCAATTGTAAAAGACTGCAAAGAGGTAACGCGCCAAGGACTGTCCCCTCTGACTCTATTGATACTTAGTAATTCTCATCACTGACGTGTCAGTTATGATTTTTGCCAGCAAAACTTTTAGTACAAAATATGCAGTATTAAGATGGGGGAGGCTTTATCTAGAGCTGGCTGCTTTCAGGGAATCTCCAGTTCCATTCTCTACTTGGCTGACCTTGGAGTACCTGCTAGAAACTTGGTAAGTTTCTTCATCTTGCTATTTCATTTAGGGAGCAAACTGTCTTGTCTTATGTAAAGCAGAGTGGGTGGCTTTAATGATCTGGCTGGTCAGAATTTGTTGGTAGGATGCTCTAACAAAATATGAATGAAGGAAATGTGTGAAAATAAGGTGATTTTCTTGAACAGAACATTGTTTTTACTTAAATTCTAGGAGAGGTAGAATTTTTATTCTTTCACTGAGTCTTAGAGTTAATTCAGATAATTAAGCAACAAAAAATAGAACTAAGCCGTCCCTCCCCCCACTTTTTTAGAGCTCTGTTTTACATTGTTTTTTAGAGCTCTGTTCATCATTAATCTTTAAGAAGTTGTATTTGCTCATTTGGTTAAGTTTTTGCATGGAAGCCAGGAGTTTATTAAATTGAATAACCAGGGTTGTTACTTACTTTAATTGAATTGCATTTGTTTACTTATTAATAAAAAGGATGCTAGTGAGAGAGAAGTTCAATATGTGGCCAGATCTGAATGTGACAGAATCTAAAATCCATGTTCATGAAATACTTAAACTTTTTTAAGTTATAACCTTAATTTCTTTGAATTTAATTAACATTTTTAATTGCTTGGTACAACTTGCATTTTTGCTGCAATTTCTCAGTGTGTGTGATTATATACCTTGTTTTCCATTGTTTACACTAACGAAATTTAAATGTTTTCTCATGGAACGTTTTAAAGTTCTTAGTTTATGAACTCTTAAAATGTGAATAGGTAACATACAACTTTTTGCTTTGTAGATATATTTGGTATTCTAATGTTTTGTGAAAACTTATCAAACAGGTTTTTTTTTTAATGTTTACTTATTTATTTTTAAGAGAGAGTGAACGAATGAGAGCACATGAGTAGGGGAGGGGCAGAGAGAGAGGGAAACAGAGAATCCCAAGTGGGCTTGGAGCTAACGTAGGGCTCGAACTTACTAACTCACTAAAGGTGAAATCATGACCTGAGCCGAAATCAAGACGCTTAACTGACTGAGCCACTCAGGCGCCCCTCAAAAAGTTTTATTGGACAAAGGAAACACACAAAGTTGACCTGTGTAAGCTTTAGAAGAAGGTAAAACAGTTGGAGAGAAAGTGAAACATGCCCACATTTCTGTAAAAAAAAAAAAAAGTGACAGGTAGTCACGATATTTGCAGCATATCTGCTGAAAGCACTTAAAGCACACGTGCGTGCGTGTACGCACACACATTATGCAAGACTTTGCAGTCAAGTCACTTAGACACGAATCTGAACTTGTACCGGTTTTTTGATCTGTAACCTTAGGCAAGTTACTTTTTTCTCTAAGCCTAGTTTCCTTCTCTAAAACAGTGAAGAGCAGAATGTCTGTCTTGCACAGCTGTGACGATTAAGTGTTTAGGAAGTGCTTACCGTAGTTCCTCGCACAGGGTCAGCTCTTAATAGTTTAAGTTACTGCCTTTAAACTAGAATCTTTCCTTAGAATACCACTTAACCTGCTTTGGGGTTTATGTCCATTAAAGGGTAGACTTTACAAAGAAAATGAATTTGGAAATGTAAGTATTGTTATATACCTCAAAAGAAAGTCTGTGGGGAAGCTTGGATTTCAGACTCAGCCTTTCATTACTTCCATGGAAACCACCTGCACATGTGATTAAGCTGTCCTAGAGGCCAGAGCTGTAGTCAGTGTGTCGTTTGTGGTGTGTCCAGTGCTTCTGGACGAGAGTGGCTTAGAGCTGGATGAGGGGCACTACCTTGAGTGGGCAGCCGGGGGCAGGTGTGGCTCTGTATGTGACAGGTGGTATTGAGCTGAGTAGAGAGCATCTGGAGGGAAGAATACTTGGGGAACAGTTCATTTAAGAGAGGAGGGGGAAACGAAGGACAACTGAAGAGTGAATCGGGAGGCAGGTGCCAGCCTGGATTATTGTTGATAATTCAGACAGTAGTCATTGATGTTGCTGTGGCAAAATACGCCTTAATAAATGTTATGTTTTACGGTAGTCAATTTAGGGGGTATATATATGCTGCTTTTAGACCTGCTGCTTATACAAGAAACATTTTCAAAATTCTTTTGAAAGTGCCTTCAGGTGATAGCAGAACAGTTAGTGTCCCCTTTGACCCAAACTAGGTTTCACAACTTAGTCTCCATTTAGTCAAACACTTTATTTAATTAACTTCGCTCCAGATTACTTTTGGATTATTTTCAGAAAAGACTTCTCATTTGTTTTATATTCAGAGCAGTGTGCACATGTGTCTTAAGAGGAACTCCAGCACTTTTGAGGGGTGGGGTGGAGACAATGGTAGCATCATTGGACACCATAGTGGGTCCGTTGAAAAGGGCTCATTTGGATTTGTTTGAGAGCTTGAATTTTTTAAGAAAGTTGGTACCATATTATAACTAATCAAGAATGGTTGAATTCATTATTTTAAATGAGGAGGATTTCTTTTTCAGTAATGTTTAAATTAGGTTTTAGTTTTATAAAGTGATTTTATGTTTTGTACCTTTAAAAAGATTATTTTATGTTTTTTTGTTTTTTTGTGTTTTTTTTTTTTTGGTTTGTCAGGCTGACTTATCTCTGTATAATGAATTCAGATCTTGGAAGGATGATCCCACAATGGATAGATCGTGTCCTTTCTTAGACAAAATTTATCAGGAAGATATCTTTCCATGTTTAACATTCTCAAAAAGTGAGGTAATTTTTTTTTTTATTTTAATAGGAATGCATTAGAGTGGTTCCTGTACGTTTTGCTAAATCATGCTGTATGTTTTCTATTATGTAAATAAATTATTCTAACATGTTGTGATTTACCATTTTCTTTATTCCGTATTAAGATCATGATAATTTCCTGGCATTCAGTTACTGAACATCTTTGTTTATTTGAGCAGAGGATCATTCATAGAGTGAAGTGTTAGTTACACTGGAGTGAAGTATTAAATGTGCACTGGGGGTAGGGCTTAGTTCTTGATTCTTACTTAGCCCAACACTCAGGGTAAGGGAAGTTCTCTATACTCTGAGGTGTTTATTAGGTTTATGTATACATGATAAAAAAAAAAATCATAGTTTCTTCATCTTTAAAATAGAAAAAAATGCCTTCCTTGCCTATGTCACAGGGTTGTTAAGAGGTTAAAATGAAGCAAATTAAGTACATACAAAAACTTTTTAAAAATGTAGGGTACTATACCAATGTCAGGACACAGTTTTAATTTGTACATATGGAAGATTTGTCTATAAATATCCTGTCAATCAGTGTCTAAGAAATGTAATCCTAAGAGTCTTATGTTAAGTCTTCAGAGGATTTAATTATAACCTTACTTGTCAGGAGAAGTTAAAATGAACAGTAAAACACTTTTGATATGTAGGTATGTTACTCACTGTGTCTCTGTGTCTGTTTCTAGGTAGGCCATATTCTGTATTAGTAATCTTGCCAGACTGAAGCAACGTGCTGGTTTCAGCTGTTGTTGATCAGTTGCTACCATCTCCATCTGGGCATTTAATATTTGATAATTCAGCTAGTTCTTTTGTGCACATAAGTACAAGTTCAGAAAATACATAGCTGTAATTAGTATATATTGCTGTGTTACGAATGACTAGTATTCAAAAATATGCATGAATTTAGCAAAATGAGGCATTAGGGTATTCATCTTGAAGTAGTGTTAATAGTGGATGCTAATTGTGGGTAAGAGATGGACAGAGATTGGAATTAATGCCTTCAGTTCTCTTCTAGATAATGAGGTAAGTTACTTAGCTATAACTGAATTGCCTGCCTTTCATGATAATATTTGAGTTGTAAAAATACTCAAACCAAGACTGTATAGTTTCTTTTTCATTGGCTAAGACTAAGCTTACAGTAGAGCTTGGGGAAAGAATAATTTTGAAGATTAGTTTATTGTAGAATAAAATTTTAATATTTTTATGTCAGCATAGCTTCTGATACTTTCTGTTTTTTTTAAAGTTGGCTTCAGCCGTTCTGGAGGCTGTGGAAAACAATACTCTAAGCATTGAACCAGTGGGATTACAACCTATTCGATTTGTGAAAGCTTCTGCAGTCGAATGTGGAGGACCAAAGTATGTTTTTAGAACTGTGTCTTGTAGAAAACACTGAGTTTTAAAAATGTTACATTTGTAAATATTTCATTTTCCTACTTTTAAATGGTTAAATTTCTTGTTAGTTTTCTATTTTGTGCAGCTAAAGACAAATCCTCAGTGCAAGCTGTAGCATTTCAAATGTAGCATCAAAGGGAGAGCCCTTTTAATTCAAAAGTATACATATATGTTAGCTTAGGTGTTAGAAACATTTTTTTAAACCGTCCGTTGTGACTCATTAACTGATCATAAAATCAGTTTAGTGGGTCATAAGCAGAATATTTGTTATACATATACAAACAGCTGTGTGTAGTAGGTTTTGGTGTAGAATATTTCTTCCTAATGTTGCCATTAAAAATAGTTTGGAAAGACAATGAATTAGACCAGGTCTTATCAAGCATGAAAACAGGACACCAGAAAGACTTGAATAGTCCTCCTGTTTCGTGCTGTCGTATAAAGGATTCTCACTCTGGTAAATAATCAGTTCTGTCTTACATGAGAGCTACTTGGCAATTATATACCTTCAGAGGTAAGACTCCCACATTTCATAGCAGAGCAGGCTTTTTTCTCTCCAGTCCTAGGAGGAGGAAAGACTGAAACCAGTGGTACCTAGAACCTTTGGCATAGATGTTTGCAAAGTGACTTGGAAAGATTTGGAAGAAGCTGCTTACTTGGTGGTTCAGAACGATGTATATATGTGAAAGCCTGAGAAAGCTCCTAGAAAGCAGTAATTGACTCCTGTCTGAGTCATTTTGAAGGCAGAGGAGGAAAGGGCTTTTTGAGATTAACCAGTAGGTCTGTGTTAAAGCCTGCTGTAGGAGTTGTGTGCTTCTTCTCATTTCCTGTTGTGCATATTGCCGTTCTTAAATTTTTTTTAAAGTTTATTTATTTTTGAGAGAGAGGGAGAGGTCGGGAGAGAGAGAGGGAGGGGCAGAGAGAGAAGGAGGCACAGAATCTGAAGGAGGCTCTAGGCTCTGAGCTGTCAGCACAGAGCCCGAGGCAGGACTCGAACTCACGAGCCGTGAGATCATGACCTGAGCCGAAGTCAGACAACCAACCGAGCCACCCAGGTGCCCCTGCACATTGCCATTTTTAACAGGATCACACAATGTTAGTATTCAGATAGTTATTTGTGGGGAGTGCCTAGTCAAGTATTTGCTCTGTGAGCCACACATCCACCTAGCATTGTGTCCTGTTTTATGCTCCCATGTGCTGGTAGCACAGCGGCCTCTGAATTTCTAAATTTACATTTCTAAATTCTACCCTTTCAACAAACACCGAAGTATTTTTATCTTGATCAATTATAACAGTTTTTGTGCTTTGAAGGTCTATGTGTACCTTATTTTAAATGTAACATATAGCAGTTTTTATTACAGAATTTAAATTTCTATTTGCGTTATATAGAACACATACATGTGCAAATATCATATGACAAATGAGCATATCAGAGCGAATTTATGTAGTGTTTTGGTAAAATAATTATAGGTGTCAGGTTTAGGGAACACTTTACATAGTTTAGGGATATTGTGCTTGTGGTAGTGGGGTTAGATGTCAGGTGTTTGGGAGTGCATGTCGTGTGACAAAACTTAAGGAAGATACTCTCTTCTATGAAGTGTGCAGTATGGCCCCAGCCAGGGCTCTCCTGGACTAGGTAGTGAAGGTAATCACTAAGTAAATGGCACATGCTGTAGGAACGTTGAGAAAGCCAGGACCAGTCTTGTGATGGTGATGAGGGGCTGTTACTGGAGGCGGGGAGATTTGATCCGGGTTCTCGAAGCATGGGTAGAATTTGAGTAAAGAAAAGTACATGTGATTGGAGGCCTGGAAAAATCAGAGAATGGTGAGTGTGTAGATGGGAAAGATGTGACAAATCTGAAGAGCATTTTGGAGGGAAGAGATTCAGGTGGGGGCTGGGAAAAGAAGAGCTAGAGATGCGTCAGGTTTCCATATAGACATGTTGACCTCCCCAAGTGAAAATGGCAGGTGTGGGTTTGAAATCTGGGGACTAGAGCCGTTCAGACATACCAAGGTCCTGTAGCAGGCTGACAAAATGCACTTGGAGGTCAGAAGACTTGGCATTGGATCCTACCTCAAATGAAAATGTATTGGCTGTGACAGTTCACAGGTGGCTTTATAAATGAGATAAGAAACACTGTCATTATTTCAAAAGTTGATACTTGAAACCACTTTAGCAAAGCACTTTCAAAAGCAAAGTACTTGACAAACAGGTGTATGTCTGTTTCTGGAAGAGTAGTGTATCAATTGACTTTTATCAGTTCAATGCAACTTTTCCTTCTTGTGTAAATTACCCCTTTGGCGGTTCCAAGGACTCTTGACACTTGTGCCTGAAATTTCTTGATCTTCTATCCTTCCCAAGCTAGTAATTGGTATTTTTAAATTATTTTTATAGATCATTAAAGGAAATTTCTTTTTTTTAGTAAAAAAAATTTTTTTAATGTTTATTTTTGAGAGAGGCAGGACAGAGTGTGAGCAGGGGAGGGACAGAGAGAGAGGGAGACACAATCTGAAGCAGCTCCAGGCTCCGAGCTGTCAGCACAGAGCCCAATGTGGGGCTCGAACCCACAAACCATGAGATCATGACCTGAACTGAAGTCAGACAGTTTAACTGACTAACCCTCCTAGGCACCCCATGGAATTTTCTAAGAAAGGAGCAATGAAGCAAACTTTCTTTGAAAAGATGAGAATTCTTTTGTGGGTGGAATGGCCATCTCCAAAATTATCCTATTTTAAGTACACATTCTCCATTTGTTTTCTTAATATGGAGGTGCATTTGTATCATATTTCTTACAAGTATAACTGAAATTTAATGTTCGTGTAACGTAGTTTTCTTTATTATATAATTTATAATGTCGTTTCAAATGTTGGCCACTTTATCTTAGTTACAACTATATTCATTTTGCCTTGAGAGGGAGTGGTAGTTGTGTTCAGCCATGGTCCTTGCTTCGGAGGGTACCAGCTGGGCTGCTGTAGGTCTGCTCTGGCAGACAAGCCAGCATCATTGGATTGAGCTGTACAGTTAACAGGGGCTCATCACTTAGCCAGCAGTTATTGAATGTCTGCTGTATGCCAGGCACATGCTTGGTGCCTGGCATTTAAAGATAAATAAGATACAGTCCCCATCCTCGAGAGACTTACAGCCTCATTCCAACCGGAAAGCCTTCATACCAAACCTTAAGAGTCCATGGTATGCAAACAGAAAGGATGGTATGTTTGAATATAGCGTACTTTGTATAATTATTGAGGGTCAATATTTTTGTAAGGTGGCCTGTTCCTCTGTATTTCTCAGGCCTGGAGCCACATTAAATGCATATACTGCAACCAGACCCACCAAAAAGTACCACATCTAGAAACTTATCCTGCAAGCTGTCTTAGTAACATGTTTTGAGACTTGAACACTCATCATCAGGTTTTTTTGAAACTGAGGAAGTAGTTGAAGTCCTGATGGGAAACTCAGAACTGCCCTGTGGCTGGTTACTCATTTGTAAATTTGCTTCAGGATAGGACATATATTTGAAACATTTAGTTTCTGTTTGAAAACCATGGTGAACGTTCTGTTGTTGAGCTTATGTTAGAATGTAGGCCCCAAGGGGGCAGGGTCTTTGTCATTTTCATCATGATAGCCCAGCATCTATAACAGTGCCTGATACACAGGTCTGAAATATTTGTTGTCTTAGCAAATGTAAAACTTGTACAGAAGGTAGGAGCAAAATGTTTTTAATTAAAAAAACAACAAACTAAAATTTGTCATTATTTTACAGAAAATGTGCTCTAACTGGCCAGAGTAAGTCCTGTAAACACAGAATTAAATTAGGAGACTCAAGCAACTATTACTATATTTCTCCCTTTTGCAGATACAGGGTAAGTAACTTAACAATGAATTTTAATAAAGCTCGCTTTGATATGACATTTGACTAATGACTTTTTTTTTCCTTTTGGCCTAGATCACCTCTGTATGTAACTTCTTTACATACATTCGATATATTCAACAGGGGCTCGTGAAACAGCAGGATGGTGAGTGTTCTTAATTGGTTATAAAATGTTTACATAAGACTTCAGCAAAAAGTATAGAACATAGTAATAATGCTCAAGTTTTATGATTGGTGCATTTATATTGAAGCTCTTACAGTTCTAATGTGTGGAGAATTTGGGAACTGATGTCTCTTAAAATGATTCAATCATTGTATTTGCCTCATTTTACTCCAATTTTGAGTTTTAAGCAGGATCAGTTATAACTCTTAAGAGATATATGATAAACCAGATGGTAAATGTGAGGGGACTAGTAATTAGCTCATTGAATTTACTCCTAAGAAATAAAAATATTCATTTTTATTATTCAATTCAATAATAAATTCATTTTTATTCAAGCTCTAGACATGGTCAGATTTATTTTAATTGGTGGAAACCATGAGGATCTAACAATAATTTTTTTGTATATTTCCTACTTTTATGTATGAATTAATAAAGCAGTCATGAAGATAGTTCTGAATGGGATAAAGATTACTGTATTCTGAATCAGCAGAAACACGTAGATGATATATTCAGGAGAGCCAACATCATGCAAGTGTTTTAATACTTTTAATACAGTCTTTCATGATTACTGATGATTCTGTAGCCAAATGTCTTAAATGCCAGGCATAAAAATGAATAAGGCCCAACTGCTCTAAAGCAGTGTTTCTTGAGTACATGTGATTATTTTTAAACAAATAGCAAATACTGAGCTAGGGATGAGTCCATACCCATTTTGTATTTGATGTTGTTAGGGGAATTTCCTACTCATATTTTTTTAGGCACTGAAAATATTTTTATATTTAAAAACTGGAAGAAACATATTATCTTTCGGTCATGTAAACCAGTGACTCTTAATTCTGTGGAAAAGTTAGTTATGCTGATAAAAACTTAGTTTAGTATTTCCAAAGCTCTGGTATGTTGAGAAGAGACATACTGATTTAGAATCCCATATAATTAGGTTTTAATGCCTAAAAGAATGAGGGTGAAACCTCTCATTAATGTTTAATTTCAACCTGAGCAGCAAAGCCTTTAAACTGTACAGTACTTTTTATGACTTTTCATAAAATGGAAATATTTTTGAATACCTGTTGGTAGATCATAGGATTTAAGCCACAGAACAGATGATTTATGTTAAGTTAAATTGTCAAGCATGTTTTTTTCTCATTAAAATAAAAAAAAAAGGTTTTCTGGGGAAGATGAAAGATAATTTCCTTCATGAAAATAGTAAGAAATTGTCATGGGTGGTAGTGGGGGTGATGGTGATAGGAGTGGTCTCTTCTCTGGTTCTGTTACTTTTCCACTTCTGGTACTTGGTACACATCATATACCGTGTGAGTTTGTAGCAAATAAATATCATTAATTTTAAAATCTGTTAATTGTCTGTGCCTTTTGCCAAAAAGGATTTAGGGCAGCTAAATCTAAAGCAGGGTTTCTGAGGCTTGGTACTATGAATATTTTGAGCTGAATAGTTCTTTGTTGTGGGGGCTATATTGTGCATTGTAGGATGTTTAATACCATCGCTGAGCCTTACTCAGTAGAAGCCAGTAATGAAAAATGTATCCAGACATTGTCAGATGTACCCTTTAGGACAAAATCTCCCCTAGCTGAGAACCACTGATCTAAATCAATCCAATCGGATGATGTGTCTGTCAGAGGGAGACCTTTTGTCTGAAATACAAAGCCACTTTTTTCAAGTTACAGAAGTGGCTTGCCAAAGTAGAGATAATTGAAGTTTACAGATCAACCTTTGCATTTATTTTTATTTCTAATTTGAGCCACATACAAAACCTTTCTTATTATTACAAAGAATGTTACTGAGTTTTCTGGACTGTCTTTTGTTTTCCTTTTTTTCCTATTTTACTCTCTGTTGGTGTTAATAAACAGTGGAATGGCCAAGATGTAGCAAACTAGAGCAAGAAGATCCATGAGTTAGAATAATTGAGGACTGAGTGTAATTACTTATGAAGGCGCTAGGATTGCCATTTATTCAGGACCCTGAAAGTGTCTGCCTTCTGTTGGGCTAACGTGGTCATCTATGTATCTAACAAACAGTTGTGATAAAAGTGGGATGCTCACAAATAACATGAAAAAGTTTCTGTTGAAATAGCAATAAAATGTCGAGGCATTCGGTACGTCATTCAGAAATGCCCAATTGGCATTTCAGCTAATGTTAAATTCTCAGTGAAGCAGTTAAAAAATAATGAGGATGGTAATTTATGATTTATGTGTCTCCTTTTCTATTTGTATAGTTGATCAGATGTTTTGGGAAGTTATGCAGTTGAGAAAAGAGATGTCATTGGCAAAGCTGGGATATTTCAAAGAGGAACTCTGATGCTCTCTGCCTGGGACCATGCATGAACCTCCCTGAATACCTGGAAAATGGCTGAATATTTTTCTGGTTACTTGATATTTATTACCAAGGAGTGGGCCCAAGACTTTTTCCCTCTTTTGCAGATTACACTAAGAAGTACTGTGATTTCTTTTAAATTGACCTATGCTGTGTTTGCTTACTCTTTAGTTGAACACACTATAGAGAATTACAGGTGTACTAGTGATTGTAATTTATAGTTGCCCAAAAAACAAAAATAAAAGCTAAATAAATAAGTACATAAATGTTAGATTGAATATGTTTTTGCTTTCTCTTCTAGCTCTGACATGGTATGTAGGGTAAGCTGAATGTATTGAATTGTAGCTTTCAAACTGCACAGCAGCCTGTGACAAGGAAGAAGGCTGAGTGGACAGGATCATCTCTTTACCCCCACAAGAATGACTCTGTTTTTGTCTGTTTTGTATATTGAGCCTCAAAGAAGGATTTTATTTAAAGAAAGAAAGAAAAAAAAAACACTTCACTATATCCATCTAGAGAAAGCTACTGTTAGTATTTCTGAAGAATAGCTTTTTGGCTTTCAGATGTTTTCTCCCTGCATATGCATATTTCTGAAACAAAAAGACTTCCTTTTTTTTTAATGTTTTTTAAATTTTTTTTTTTCAACGTTTATTTATTTTTGGGACAGAGAGAGACAGAGCTTGAACGGGGGAGGGGCAGAGAGAGAGGGAGACACAGAATCGGAAACAGGCTCCAGGCTCCGAGCCATCAGCCCAGAGCCTGACGCGGGGCTCGAACTCACGGACCGCGAGATCGTGACCTGGCTGAAGTCGGACGCTTAACCGACTGCGCCACCCAGGCGCCCCTTAATGTTTTTTAAATGTGTATTTATTTATTTTGGGAGAGAGGGAGAGAATCCCAAGCAGACTCCGTGCTGTCAGCACAGAGCCCGATGTAGGGCTTTAACTCACAAACTGTGAATTCCTGACCTGAGCGGAAATCAGGAGTCACATGCTTAACTGAATGAGCCACCCAGGTGCCCCTAGACTTACCTTTTTTAAAAATTTTTTTTTTAACATTTATTTATTTTTTGATAGAGACAGAGCGTGATTGGGGGAGGGGCAGAGAGAGAGGGAGACAGAGAATCTGAAGCAAGCTCCAGGCTTTGAACTGACAGCACAGAGCCGGACGCGGAGCTTGAACTCAGGGACCATGAGATCATGACCTGAGTTGAAGTCAGACACTTAACTGAGCCACCCAGGTGCCCCCTCTAGACTTACTTTTTTTTTTTTTTTTTTTTAATGTTTATTCACCTTTGAGAGACAGAGAGAGACAGAGCATGAGCTGGGAAGGGACAGATAGAGAGGGAGACACAGAATCCGAAGCAGACTCCAGGCTCTGAGCTGTCAGCACAGAGCCTGATGCAGGGCTTGAACTCACGAACTGTGAGATCATGACCTGAGCCGAAGTTGGATGCTCAACTGACTGAGCGACCCAGGCACCCCCTAGACTTACTTTTTTAACTTAAATATTTTTTCTGCACCTCTTAATTACTACATGGTTTGACTATAGGATGTTCATATAACTTGTTTGAAAATTAGGTTTTAAATTATTTTTTGCATCATATTGCTGTGATCAGTATCTTTATGCATACTTCTTTGCACATTGTTGGGTTGTTTCCTTCATGTAGATGCTTAGATGTAAAATTGTTGGGCCAAGGTGTATGTATATTTTAAAATATTTGATCTGCTTTGCCACATTGCCCTCTACAGCAGTTGATTGTATTTTTACAAATACGATCTGAAGATGACCTTGTTTTCAATCCTGTCTTCAAAGACTTGGTCAACCTTACCTATGGAAGATTCAGTCACCAAAATGGATGGGACTCTACAGACAAAAGGATATTTGAGTATGGAATGGTATGGACTGGTAGAAACCATCACTACCCTGCCCAGTTCAAGAATCTGAAATTGAGCATGAAAAGATCTTTGAAACTAGAATTTTCTGTCCTGATAAATAGTTACTCAAATGTGAAGGCATAATAAACATGTTCTCAGACTTTCAAAACTTCAGAAAATTTTTCACACAAAGATGCAAGTTAAAAGCACTTAACAAAAGAAAAAAAAAAAAAACTTTTGGAAAAAGTACCTAAGGATGAAGATAAACAAATCCAAGGGTTGCTACAAGAGATTTGGGTGATAAAAAGAGATACTTATGAGGTTTGTTGATGACTTTAAAAGAATAAAAAGTAAGGCTAAAGAAAATAAAGTATATGCATAACAATGTAGAATTAAAATTCTTTACAGCATCAATATAGTGGGAGTGAGAGGAAACCAGAGATCTTGAGGGTAAAGTTCCTATCTTGTTAGAAGGAAGAGAAACATTAAATAGGAAAGAAAAAAGAAAAAAAAGACCAACTAAAGGAATGAATAGAGTGGTAGGGAAATAATATATTTATACACAAAGCATAAGGACATGGAAAGGTTGAAATAAAAGCATGGAAAAAAGATAGGAAAATACTAAAAGAAAGCTAGTGTGGTTATGCTATTATCCAACAAAACAGACATTAAAATAAAAGCGTTATTAAGGATAGAGATAGGTGATATATAGTGCTAAAATTTGAGTTCAAAACTTAGTAAGAAAACCAATAGTAATAGAAATAATTGAAGAAACTTAAAAATACTAGGGTGACTAATACCAAACTTGAAATATATAAAGAACTCCTACAACTCAGCACTAAAAAGCTAATAATCTGATTAAAAATGGGCACACGTCCAAAATAGACATTTTTCCAAAAGAAGCCATGAGGATAGATGCACGAAAAGGTGTTCAATGTCCCTAATCATCGGGGAAATGCAAATCAAAACCACAGTGAGATAGCACTTTACACCGGGCAGAATGGCTAGTATCAAAAAGACAAGAAATCATGAGTGTTGACGCGGATGCGGAGAAAGGAAAACCTCATATACTCTTGGTGGGAATGTGAATTGGTGGAGTCACTATGAAAAATAATATAGAGAGGTACCTCAAAAAATGAAAAATAGAATATCATTCAGTTCAGTAATGCCACCACTGCTGGGTATTTACCCAAAATAAATGAAAACACCAATTCAAAAAGATATATGCACCCCTATGTTTATTGCAGCATTATTTACAGTAGCCAAGATATATCCTAAGTGTCCATCAGTAGACAAATGGATAATGAAGATATGGTATAATGATACATTACTCAACCATAAAAAGAATGAAATCTTGCTATTTGCAACAACTTGGATGGAGCTAGAGAGTATAATGCTAAATGAAATAAGTCCGAGAAAGACAGATATCGTATGATTTCACTTAAACGTGGAATCGACAAAAACAAATGAATAAACAGAAACAGACTCAAACACGGAGAATAAACTGGTGGTTGCTAGAGAGGAGGGGAGTGGGCTTCCAGCAAAATGTGAAGGGGATTAAGATAAATTATGAGGATGAAAAGTATATCATAGAGAATATAGTAATATACAATAATATTCTAGTAATACTACAATAATAATTATACAATAATAATATTGTAGTAACTTTGGTGACTGATAGTAGCCATACTTCATGTGGGGAGTATTGAATAATACTATGAAATTGTCAAATTGCTATGTTGTACACCTAAAATGTATGTCATATATATATATATATATATATATATATATATGTCATATATACTTCAATTGAAGAAAAAGTGTAGAGAAAGTAGTGCTTCAAGGAAAATTTTGTAGCTTTAAATCTTTATATGTATATATATATATATATATTTTTTTTTTTTTTAAATGAGCTAGTGTTCAATTGAAGTTACAGAAGGACAAGATAAAGCTAAAGCAAGAGATAAGAACAGAAATAGAAAATAGAATAGAAATAGGATCAACAAAGTCATATGTTGACCGAAAAGATGAACAAAATGGACAAAAATTTCCGGTAAGTTTATTATGGAGAAAAAGAAAATGCACAAATAACCCATATCAGGAATAAAAAAGGTTATGTCACTATCAATACTGCAGATTTTAAACAGCTGAATATTGTGAACAACATGCCGATATATTTGAAAATTTAGGCAAAAGGGCAAAATTCTAGAAAATGTTATCTAGAAAAAGAAATCAGAAACCTGAACAGTGCCATTACTATTCAAGGAAAGGAAGTAGTTTAAAATCTCACAAAACTCTAGGCATAGATGATTTTAACAAACTTTAAAGAGTTAAGAGTTATTCTAATCAGATACATTCTTCCGGGAATAGGATTAGTATGTCTTGCACATCAAAAACCAATATAATCTTGATAGTAAAACCAGATTGGGAAGTTGATACAAGAAAGGAAAATTATAGATCCATTTTGTCATGAAGATATCTGCAAAAGTAAACACTGTAACACACTGAGTGGCATTTACGCCAGGAATGCAAAAATGGTGTATTAGAAAATTTATAAATGGAATTCACATTTATAGAATAAAAGTGAAAAACCGCCTGCCTGATCAATAGATGCAAAAAAACATTTAATGTTTTCAGCTTGATGAAGGATATCTTTAAAAATCTTACAGTAAACACCATCCTAAGGTGGGAAACAGTAGAAGCATTTTCTTTAAAATCAACACTGGGACCAAAATTATTGCTCTCTTCACTTTTATCCAAAATTGTACTGTAACTGTGTTCGTGCAACCAGACGAGAAAAATAAAGTTACAGTGATTGGGAAGAGACTGTCATTGTGATGTGATTGTCTACATAGAAAATCAAAAGTCTTCCACCAATTTGACATAATTGGAGAGTTTAGCAAATGCCTAAATATAGGATCAATGTCTAATTGTGAATTTTACTTATATACAGCCACAGTTAGAAAATAAGAGTTTTAAAAAGACAGCAAATAAGGGGCACCTGGATGGCTCAGTTGGTTAAGCATCTGATTCTTGGTTTCAGCCCAGGTCATGATCTCACGGTTTGTGAGTTCGAGCCCTGTGTCAGGCTCCACACTGAGCATTGCAGAGCTTGCTTGAGCTTCTCTCTCTCGGCCTCTTTCCCACTCACGTGTGCTCACTCAAAATAAATAAACTTTAAACAACAAATAATTGCAAAAACAATTCTGATGTATCTAGTAATAAAGCTAACCAAAAATGTGCCAGATCTGTGTACAGAGAGTTCTAAAAGACGTTAAAGAAGACTAGAGTGCCCTGTGTTCATTAGAAGGACAATTAGAAAGTCTTTTCAAATGAATGTATAGATTTATTAGTGCATCTCCAAACTAAATCCCAACATTTCTGCTGGAATTGACAGACTGTTCAAAATTTACATGGCAGATTTAAGGATGAATAATGACCAAGACACTTCTGAAGAACAAGAAAGGAAGGAGAGTTCATCCTACCAGAAGGACTTTTTATGAGGTTGAAGTGTTTAAGAAAGTCTTACTGTGCAAAAATAGAGAAAATGACCAATGGATAGAATAGAGAGCCCCAAAGCAGGCCCACACGTATTTGTAAATTTCATATTGACAGAGATGGTATGGTAGGTCAGTGACAGGACTAATTAAATGGAGCTGACAAAAACAAACAAACATACAAGATTGGATCTTTTCCTCATACCATACACACACACAAAACAACTGTTTAAATGTCCCAAAACTTTAGAACTTCTGATGTAGAAAATCTAGTTAAAATTGTAGGTGAAATATATTTTGAAAATACAGAGGGATACCTTCCTGATCCTGCTTCTAAGAACTTCGTAAACTGCAGGCAAAAGAAACCATAAAAGAGAACCATAAAAAAGTAATTGTGCTATATTATAAATTGTTAATTTAAAACTTCTGTCCCTCAAAAGGCATTTTAAAGACAAGCTACAAGCTATGAGAAGATATTCGCAAAACTCATAACCAATAATAGGTTAGCATCAAGAATATATACAGAAATTATACAAACCAACAATGAGAAAAACAAACACTAGCAGAAAAATGGGCAAATGACTGAAACAGGTACTCCGCGAGTTGGCAGTGCAGTAAACCTATTATGGGCCAGTAAACCTATTAAGTGGTTTTCATTTATTAATACTCCGGGAAAGCAAATCAAGAGTGCAGTAACAGGTTTACATTCATTCAACTGGCAAAAAGTCCAGCAAAGTCAAATGTTGCAGAGAATTTCAATAGGATTACTCCTATATTGCTGGTGAAAGTGTCAATTGGTATAACTATTGTGAAAAACCATTCATTAGAGAACTTGAACCTTCCCCATGGCCCACCACTCAATTCGTAGGCATATACACAAGAGAAATACTTGCACAAAGTGCCCCAGAATACAAATATAAGAATGTTTTAGAAGAAACCCGATGTCCATCTAATAAAGTGTGCTCACATAGTGGACAGTCACATGGCAGGCAAGATGAATGAACGTCAGCTGCAGGCAGCACAGCCACTTAATGTAATGGATTGAGTGAAAAAGCAAAATGCTCAGAAGACAACATGACCTAATGCTTTTCTCATAAAGTTCAAAAACTAAAACTGAACAAAACTAAAAACAGTCCAAATAGTGATAAACCCAGAGTTCAGGATAGCGTTACCTCTGGTATGGAGGAGGAAAAGGGAGAGAACCGGGGGACTAAATATAAGAGTAAGTCATTGTGAACGTTCTTGTCCCTGGGTTGGATGATGGGTTCATTTGTTATTAAGAGTAAATATGTGGATGGAGAGAATCATGCACAGACCACTGATAGTGTGTTACGAACCAAGAGTTAACGATGAATCCAATTATATGCTCCTGCATTCAGAAACAAAAAACAGGACCTGTTGATGAGTTGGATTTCGGACAGAGGGAAGAGAAATCAGGTCTGAATCCTAGGCTTTTGGCTTGAGCTGTTACTGCAATTTATTGATATAGAGATATCCGGAGTAGGTTCAAATTATGTGTGCATGAAATGGAGACAAGAATGCCTTTTGTGACTCATCGAGATGCCCATGAAGCATCAAAGTGGAGAATTAAGTTGGTATCAATATACAAGTCTAAATTCAATGATAAGGTCAAGGTAGGCCATACATTTGGGAGTTGTTGGCCATAGGATTAGATAGGCACTTAAGGGATATGGAGAAGTATGGCAATGGGCCCTGTGTTACCGTGACAGGGAGAGAAAAATCCTGAGAAGACAGGAGCTAGCAGAAATGGCAAGGCAAAGGAGATGGAATAATTTGTTGATTAACTTCGGCTCTGGAGAGTATATCTGGACAGAACTTAATTGCCTAAATTTCCAACTCTAAAAAAGAAGAAAAGACTTTTTGATAAGTTTCTATAAATAGGTTCAGAGCTGAGGAGAGAGCCTGGCCTCATGGAGAGAAGTTGGATTAGGAGTCACTCAGGAGACCTGCGTTCTTCAGGCTTGGCTCCCAAAGCTGATCAGTTAGGCAGGTCACCACTCCCTCTGGTCTTCTCAATAAAGGCTAAACCAGGTGTCCTCTGTTGTGTTTCCAGCTCTAGGACAATCCACAACCTTTGACTCATCGTTTACATTGGAAGAACAGAACAGAGATTTGGTTTCCAAGCATTGGATCTCAGCCCTTAACTTGCCACCACCCACCTACCTACTTAGCACCACCACCATATGAATTCTGTGTTTTTGTTTTGTGCAGCCAGAGTCTACAGTAGATGTGCTTTTATTCAAAGCTTTTGTTTTCGAAGGTTTTCTTTGTTGTGTTTTTCCCTCAGTAGTTTTGACACAATGTTTAAAACGAAGAGATGTCAAAGCAGTGTGAATTTATATTTATGTCTAACTTTTGTGCTAGAAAATAGTTCTTTGGGGTGCCTGGGTGGCTCAGTCAGTTGGGTCTGACTCAAGTTTGGGTCAGGATCTCAAGGTTCGTGAGTTCAAGCCTCATATTGGGTTTTGCACTGATGGTGTGGAGCCTGCTTGGGATTCTGTCTCCACATCTCTCTCTGCCCCTCACCTGCTTGTTCTCTCTCTCTCAAAATAAATAAATAAACTTAAAAAAAAAGTAAGAAAGGGATGCCTGGGTGTCTCAGTCGGTTAAGCGTCTGACTTTGGCTCAGGTCATGATCTTGCGGTTTGTGAGTTCGAGCCCCTCGTCAGGGCTCTGTGCTGACGCTCGGAGCCTGGAGCCTGCTTCGGATTCTGTGTCTCCCTCTTTCTCTGTTCTTCTGCTGCTTGCACTCTGTCTCTCGCTCAAAAATAAACATTTTTAAAAATTAAAAAAGAAAGAAAAATAGTTCTTCGTTTTTTTCACAGAGTGCAGTACAATTACCATCTCAGCAGACAAGTTTCTTGTCTCTGATATATAGGCAAATAAGGACCCAATAGTTTCTGTAAATTTTGTGCAGAACTTCTAGAGAGAATTCCACCTCATCGTCCACACACTTGAGTCTCGTGTGTGCCAGCTGCGACTGCAGGTGTTGGAGATACAGCAGTGAGCAAGACTGGGGAGCTCCGTGCTCATGGGGCTAGCTCTCGGTTCCGTGACGAGTGGACAGAGAGACTAATGTTAGAAGATGAAACAGGTGCTCTGTAGGTACTTAAAAGGGGGTAATGGGCTAGAAGGAGCATGGATGACTACTTCAGATTGGGTGGTCAGGAAAGGCCAAATCAGGAGGTGACATTTTTCAGCTGGGCTCTGACCAGATCCAGGCCTATGAAGAGAGGCAGGCAAGGGAGAGCACTCAACGCTGGTAGGAGGCCCCTAAGGAAGACCTGCACTTGACATACTTGAAAAATGGTGAAAAGACCTGGTATACAGTTGGTGGCGGGGAGATTGGTAAGAGAAAACTGGAGAGGTAGGCAGGGGTCAGACCTATAGGTCCAGTAAGCTACGGTGGGGAATTTGGAAGTTTTCTGTGACAGCTGTGGCCACAACTCTACCTGGCTCTTTCTTAGCTCTGCTTTTATTTTATTTTATTTTTTAAGTTTATTTATTTATTTTGAGAGAGAGAGGGAGAGAGAGAGAGAGAATGCACATGCCAGTGGAGGAGAGGCAGAGAGGTAGGGAGAGAGGGAACCCAAGCAAACTCTGTGCTGCTGGTACAGAGCCTGGCACAAGGCTGTATCCCATGACTGGGAGATCATGACCTGAGTCAAAATCATTAGTCCGATGCTTAACTGACTGAGGCACCCAGGTGCCCCAGCTCAGCCTTTCAATACTGGAATCACTATAAAGTTTTGCCTGAGCCCCCTTATCATTATCTAAATATTCTCTTTAAAAAAATTTTTTTTGAACGTTTATTTATTATTGAGAGAGAGAGACAGAGCATGAGCAGGAGAGGGGCAGAGAGAGGGGGAGACACAGAATCTGAAATAGGCTCCAGTCTCCGAGCTGCCAACACAGAGCCCGACGCGGGGCTCAAACTCACAAACTGTGAGATCATGACGTGAGCTGAGTCGCTCAACCAACTGAGCCACCCAGGCACCCCTCATTATCTAAATATTCTTTAGATCATCTCATCTGGGTCCCTGACCTTGAAAACCAAATATCAATTCCATATAACTCTACATTTCCAACCCTGACATCCCTTCCCTAGCTTTAGGCTATTGTATTCATTTGCCTATTGGCCCCTCCACTTGAAATTTTAATGGGTGCATCTCAAACCTCACATTGACTCTTGGCCCAGTTGCTTAAGCTACAGCCTAGGGCTTATTCCTGGTTTCTGTTGCCACCACCTCCAATCCAGTCCATCAGCAAACCACATCAGCACTGCAAAACATACCTCGACTAGGTAGGTCTACTTCCCTCCATGTCCACTACCGCCACTGAGTTCAAGCCAGCATCTTTTTAAAACTAAAAGAAAAACTACAATACCACAAATGAGCAAAGCTGCTGAAGTAAAGAGAAGAACAGAAACCCTAATAGCTCTCAAGGAAGTACAGATCCACACATGGTCTAACATCAAGATGAAGCACCGTGTTGTGAATACTAGCATTCTGGAGCTGTAGACCTCAGGGACTGACTTGAGAGAGAAAAGGTTCCCATCATTACATTCCCAACTTGAGCCACGTCACCAGATTTAACCGCAGCAGCTCAGCTCCTACCTGCTTATTTATTGGAGTTCTCTAGGAAACGTCAATACCAAAACAAATCTAAACCACAGCTACATTAGATTACTTCTCAAGAAACTAATCTCCCCCAAATTTGTGCAACATGGGATGCCCAATAGAATTAGAAGATACTAGAGATGTGGAGACTAAAGACCATAATCAAGGAAATATGGATGGTATTCGTTATTCTCTGAGAGCGAAAAGCCTTAAATCCCCATGGCCACCAGCTGGATTGCGCCTTTGGCTATGTGCTCTGGACTCATTCATTAATACAGATATATTGTCCAGCCATTCCAACAAATTTCTTCCACATTCTCTTTACTTGCCTCAAACCATGTTGGTTGTTCTAGGTTAGGCTCTAACCCAGAGATTGCAAACTGAAGTCCTGCAGGCTGAATCATGTTTTCACATATATGCTATTTGCCCTTGGCAGTGTTTTGGTTTACTCTTATGTTTGTTTTATTTTAAACAAATTAGTTGCAAAAACTAGAAGATGAATTTCTTTAAGCAACTTGTTGACTTGTCCTTAAAGGTCTGGAACCTGATGTGAGCTTCGAAATAGGATTCTAAGCCTCTTCCCCCCCCCCCCCCCCCCCGCCCCCAGTATAGAATTAGCTTGCCTGTTTTCAGGGAACCATTTATATGTATGAAGTGTTAAAATACTTACTAGGAAGCATACCACATCACCTGTACTGAATCTAACAATAACGAAACAGACAAATTCAGAATTGAGACATTCTATAAGACAGTGGGTCTAGATTGTTAAAAAAGTGTCAATGTCATAAAAAGCCAAACAACTAACCAAAATGACAAAAGGAGAATGTTCTATATCTTTTAAAAAGATATAACCAGGGACACCTGGGTGGCTCAGTCAGTTAAGCATCCCACTCTTGATCTCAGTTCAGGTCATGATCTCACAGTTCATAGGATTGAGCCCTACATCGAGCTGTGCACTGACAGTGTGGACCCTGCTTGGGATTCTCTCTCTCCATCTGTCTCTACCTCTCGCCTGCTCATGCTCTCTCTCTCTTTCAAAATAAATAAATAAACTTTAAAAGTAAATAAATAAATAAACAAACAAACATGACCAAATGCAATGCATTAACATTCATTAGATCCTTGACCAGGAAACAAAAAGTCATGAAAGATATTTTGGGGGACAAAGGTATTAATACTAATGAGATATTAGTATTAAATTTCTATTATATTTCTTGGGTATAACAATACTGTGGTCATGTGGGAGAATATCCTTATTTGTTAGGAGACATATACAGAATTATTTCTGGGTGAAATGTCAAGATGTCAGGAATATTTTCAAATGACTCAGCCAAAAGTGTATATAGCAAGTGAGAAAAAGTAAAAGTGGGAAAATATTAACTATAAATCTGGGTGAAGAGTAGGTGGGTATTGCATGGTATTATCCTTTCAGCTTTTCAATAGGTTAAAGACTTTTTCAAAATGAAAAGTTGGGGAAAAAGAAAACGAAGGGTTAAAGAGCCGATTGAATATCCTAATTATATTCTTAGGCTATGAAGTAAATTAATAGTTAAGTAGTGAAAGCAAAACATTTATTTGCATGTAGTTTTATATTTAGGAGTGAAACCAGCTAAAAGTGAAGTGTATACTCAACTGTAAGAATTACTGAATCAAATTTGCTCCTCAGAGGCACTTCTCATGCTTTCTAGTTTATACTTTCAAAGAAAATAAAATCTGGAGGAGACAGACTAGGTGTGTATCAGGGAATGTAAGTTTTCATTGTGATTAAATTTAGAAATACTTAACAAATCCCAACTCTTCATTATCACAAGTCTGTCTAAATTATCTGCTCCTCTAGGTATCTATAAAAGTGATTATTGATTTGCCCCCTTTCTCTAGGTAAACACACACACACACACACACACACACACACACACACTGTATATTTGCCTGGTTATGGCTAAATTGACCTGGTTGACAGAGGGGGAGATATAAATATATTGGTGTAAAAGGACAAATAAGAGATAAGACTATGTATTTATTGCCCATTTATGTAATTACATGTGTCACTAAGGACAAAGGTCCTTAAAGACAAAAGGCAGAGTAGAAGCAGTTCCCTACAGTAAGATAGATTTGTTACCACTTCCCTATTCATAAGGTTTTTTTTTCCCTGCATGGTCCCATAGCCTGGTCTTACAATCATTTGGAGAATTTAACCATCTTTCTGGACACAATTTGTTGGCAGAAGATATGCTTCACTCCAATAAAAAGAAAATGAAGACTTTTCAAGAGCATTCATAGGCGTCAAGTCGAGAGGACGAGCACTTAGTTCCTGAGGTCTGAGAACCCTTGTTCTATGAGGAAGCGTTACTAGGACCGCGGCACCATGGATGTGGTAGGGGAAAACGAGGCCCTGCAGCAGTTCTTTGAAGGTAAGTGCCCACTTTCCAACATGCAGTCCCTGCTTCTGAGAACTGGCTCTGCTCACAGTCACTGTTTTGCCTTTTTGGAATTCACTTAAACTTGGACTTGGAAGAAATGCCATCGTACTAACTGTCCTGAAATCTGAAGTGGAGGTTTATTTGCTCTGTTCATAGGAAAAACCAATGGTATAGGTAGTGATTTAAAAGAATACAGGATTTCCATCTTCTAGCTTGGTTGTTAAAAGAGTCACAGGGTCAGCGTATCTATGTGGCTAGGGTTTGTCTCTGTCCTGTGCTAGATTATATTTCTTCTAATCCCCTACATTTCAAAAATTACAGATTTGTCTTGTCTCTAAAGTTTTTGAGTATAGCACCAAGAAGGTGTAAGATTTCATTTAAAATAGTTTTTCTCTTAGTAAAATTAAATATAAAACAGTAAAAGAACACCTCCTTCCCCTTCTCATCTTTGTTTTTCACAACACTTTAAAAATGTGCAACCGAATAATGATTGGTTTTTGAAAGGAGAGCCATACTACAGAAATGAGTACTTCTTTCTTAAGGGAGGGGCATATTATAGGACGTGGTTACAGAGATTTTCTTTCTTTTACAAATCTAAACTGGCAGTACGGCTTCTATTATTTAATTGGGTTGATATTCTAATGGCGGGTCTGTTGAAAATGTCAGCAAGGACTCACCATCAGAGACTTCAGTCTTTGGTTCTTTATCAGCAATGCTCAGACTTCCATGCGAAGGGAAATGTGACCATAGCTTTTACACATTTCAAAGGTATTTCTCAGGAGGAAGTATGAGAAGAATTGAGGGTAGACCTGTTTATTCACAGAATCCAGAGGGCAGTTACCAGAATATAGAGGAGTGCTTTTGGCATTTCTGGTGATCAGTAAAGTACCTGACAAATTCTAGATGCAAAAAGGTTGAATGGAATTGACCCAACACCAAACAGTACGAAATAATGGAGTGGTCGTACTAAAGAACTAGTGAGATTCTAGGTCACCATCAGAAAGAATCACATACAATATGGTAGTTTCTGTGGCTTGGATTTTGCCAGAAGTGACAAGAAGAAAGCTAAGACCAAGAGAATTATCACATTATCTCAGTCGTGACCTATCCCATTGAATTTTCTGTCTCTGACAGTAGCCAAATCGGTGTGTCTACCTGGGTCAGGCTGTGTACACAGTAGGCACGCTAACGTTGCATTGCTCGATTGTTATTGCCTGATTTTATATTCTGTGTAACTTTCATCCATACATATGCTTTATTTAAAAAATTTTTTTTCTTAATGTTTTTATTTATTTTTGAGACAGAGAGAGACAGAGCATGAGCAGGGGAGGGGCAGAGAGAGAGGGAGACACAGAATCGGAAGCAGGCTCCAGGCTCTGAGCCATCAGCACAGAGCCTGATGCAGGGCTCGAACTCACAGACTGTGAGATCGTGACCTGAGCTGAAGTCAGACGCTCCACTGACTGAGCCACCCAGGCGCCCCATATGCTTTATTTTAGAGAAACCACCCATTCATTTTATAGAAGCATAAAGTCTTGGTTTCCTTCTGTAACTGGAGAAGACCTGAAAAGTGAATGTGGTCTACCTTCTGTTCTTTGGAAATTCTGCTGTACTTAGAGGATTCCTATACTATCTTTGTCTTATTTTCAGAAGTCTCCAGGGATATAGTTTCCACCAGTCTTCTCTGTCACTTGCTGCAATATCTGATTATTATTTTAATAGTATTTTTCTTAGCTTAAACCAAACTCTGGTCTTCCATTTGAAACCTTTTTTTTTTTTCATGAGGGAGGGGTCATTTCTCTTCATTTTTAGATATAAAAAATGGAGACACCAGCTTAAATGATTCTCTTCCCCCTGAAAACCACACAGCTCATTGTCAAATGTTTATACCTCCACTATTCAGCAAATATTGAGTACCTGCTGTGTGCCTGGTCCAACATCACCTCCCTTAAGTGGTAGCTTGTAAGGCTTTGAAGTCTTTCCCTTAGATTTTAACGATTTCCTTTCTCAAGTATTCCTTAGACTGAGGACAGCAGTGATATTCTAGTGAGGAGGACCAGTTGTTGCTCATCGTTCTCCTGTTGATGTGTCAGTTCTAATTAAATGCGATCTTGTATAAAAAAAAAAAAAAATCCAGGGGCACCTGGGTGGCTCAGTCGGTTGAGCGTCTGACTTCAGGTCAGGTCACGATCACGGTTTGTGAGTTCGAGTCCCACGTCGGGCTCTGGGTGACAGCTCAGAGCCTGGAGCCTGCTTCCGATTCTATGTCTCCCTCTCTTTCTGTCCCTCTCCCCCTCACGCTCTCTTTCTCTCAAAACTAAATAAACATTAAACAAAATTAAAAAAAAAATCAAGGTCTGAAAAATCAAGAAAAGTTTTGGCAATTTGTTACCCAGCTGAAAGCTATTTTTCTGTTTCCTCAGACCCTTTGTTCTAAGAAACTCAGCCCTAGCTGCATTTTTCCTTATGAACGCATTTGTATGAAAAAGTATCTGGATTGACAATAAATGGCCTTGAGGGTCAAAGCTCAGGATGATCTTAGTTTTTATTTTAAATTTCAAATATGTCTAAATCTTTACGATGTGTCTCAGGAAAATGATAAGAACAAAGGGTGGTTTCGGGTAGCTGGAATTCTAATTCTAATTCTAATTCCTGGTCTGCCCCTGATGCCACAGGTAGGCCCATTAACTAACTAAAGCAGAGGCAGATCAGGTGTGCTAGGGATCCCAAGATCCTCTGGAGACTGATACCATGTGAAATGTTTGGCTTTTTCAACAAAGCTGGTACCACTACAAGAGAAAGGGTGTCAGAAGAGAAGCATATTAGTTTCTTTTTAATAACTAAAACTTGGTTACAATCTAAATTTCTGATGGTGGTGGATTAATTAAATGAATTATGGTTTTTCCATATAATGGAATATTTTATAGCTATTGAAAATGATGATAAGGAAAAATGTTTATTATATATAGGGGAAAAGTGGTTTGTAAATTGGTAGATACAATTGAATATTTTTACATATGTAGCTTCCCAGAACAAAATTTATTATTAAAACTGATCTGAAAATATTTAATATATATACATACATGCTCACACATATACATAGAAACAACTGGATGAATACACTTCAAGTATTAATACTTGTTATCTCTTAGTGGTAAAAATATGCCAATTTTCATTTTCTTCTTTATACTTCATTATCTAAGTGCTTCATAATTGAAATGTATTATGTTATAATCTGATTATCTTAAATAGAGGAGAATGAATTTTAATTCAGCAAAACTCTTCTGTTTAAGATCCACGTCTAAAGAAAAATTACAAAAGACATTGACACAGATGAAAAAGATTATGGACATCTTCCGTAGAAAAGATCACATCCTTCTGGGCTATCAGATTCTGTGGGATTTACACCTTTTATTGTCTTAGAGATATATTAAAACTCTATACATTGTAGATAACTGATATCAATGCAAATGACTTTTGTCTATAGATATGCAAATGAATTTACTTTTAGTGGGATCAACAGTTCTAGTAAAAGACAGTTTTGCTTTTATTTGTAAATTCATTGCACGGTGTAGCTAGATAGGTACAGATGGGGTGGATACAGATCTAGATCTGCCGTTTGAATTCTCCTTGAGCCAGTTGTGACATCTTCCTGCCTCCATTAATTAGGTAGTTGAATAAAATCTTTGATATGCATCCATCTTATATTTGTAGGAAAGTCATGGTTTTGGGGCACCTGGGTGGCTCAGTCGGTTGAGCGTCTGACTTCGGCTCAGCTCATGATCTTAGGGCTCTTGAGTTCGAGCCCCGCATCAGGCTCTGTGCTGATGGTTTGGACCTTGGAGTCTGCTTCAGATTCTGTGTCTCCTTCTGTCTGCCCCTCCCCGCTCGCGCTGTTTGTCTCTCTCTCAAAAATAAATAAACATTAAAAAAAATTGCTTTTTAAAAGAAAGTCATGATTTTATCTTTAAAGAGAGATGGTTAACTATTTTAAGTTGGTTAACTTGGAAACTTTATCAATTTCACCTTTAGTTTGACCCTGATTACTAACAACATGTATTAAGCATTTACCATATGCCCACCCCTATGCTGTTGCCTTTACGTTCATTAATTCATTTAATTCTTACAACTCTCTGAGTAAAAAGGAATAAGAAAATGAAATACAGTAAATCTCAGTTCTTCAGTTTACTTCCTTTGTTTTTGAAAGCTGTGACTTCACATTCTTAATTTGTTTTCCTCATCGGTATTTTTGGGGACTGCCATGATATCAGAGGTCTCACTTTTTATTCCCAGGCTTTTTAGAACATTTTATAAAAACTGATTTGAGAAGACTATTTAGTTTTTCATTGTGTCTAATTTTTAAAGAGGAGGTTTTCTGAATTGAGAAGATATTTAGCTCATGCTCTTGGTAATGCCCTGAAGTAGGTTCTCAAATGCCTGTTGGCTTATCCTAAAAGGAGAAGAGGAGATTCATTCCTGCCCTGATTGAATGGAGTGGGGAAAACCACCTACTAGGAGCAGATAACAAGGAGACACAAGAAAGACACTGAGGGACTGAAACTCCAGCACACTCACTGAAGTTTGGGGGGACAGGGACCCCCATACTCTAATTGGTTGATGGCTCTGAATTCCCATGAGAGGAATCAGAAGCTCTGAACAGCTGAAAGCAGGACAGAAGGCCGACGCTGCAGTGCCAGGACTGGCCCTGGACAAGGCAGTCTTGTGGGTAGAGGGTATCTTTTTTTTTTTTTTAATGTTTATGTATTTACTTATTTTTGAGAGAGAGACAGACAGAGAGAGAGAGAGTATGAGTGGGGGACAGGCAGAGAGAGAGAGAGGAAAACACAGAATCCGAAGCAGGCTCCAGATTCTGAGCTGTCAGCATAGAGCCTGAGGTAGGGCTTGAACCCACAAACCACGAGATGATTACCCGAGCTGAAGTCAGACTTAACCGACTAAGCCACCCAGATGCCCTGGGTAAAGGGTATCTTTGACCTCAGGCCAGCCTCTTAATCCTTTGTCTTTCTTGCACATGGGGACCACCACTTTCTCACCCTCCCAGCACCCTTATGCCCTCCTCTTTCTGTCCCAATAAAACCTGAGCTTGCACACAAGGTACAAGCAGCAGATAATCTAATGCCACCATACATCTCTATAGAGTCTAACACTCAATGTACTTTCAGAGAACACAAAGATGTTTGGTCAAATGAATCAAAAAAAGTCACCTTCTCTAAGGGTAGGTTTGGTTGCTCTCTAATGATGGAATTTTAGACATCCTGTTGTATCCTAGCAACATCCTCCAATAATAACTAGAAATAAGGGCTTAAAAAAATTTTTTTTAACGTTTATTTATTTTTGAGGCAGAGACAGAGCATGAATGGGGGAAGGTCAGAGAGAGAGAGAGAGACACAGAATCTGAAACAGGCTCCAGGCTCTGAGCTGTCAGCACAGAGCCTGACACGGGGCTTGAACTCATGGGCGAGATCATGACCTGAGCTGAAGTCGGACACTTAACAGACTGAACCACCCAGGCGCCCCAAGGACTGTTTTTTTTTTTTTTTTTTTTTTTTTATTGAGCATTTACTATGTGCTAGATATAGAATTTTAATTAGGACCATGGCTTTGGAGTCAGTAATCCTGGATATGAATCCTGGCTGTGCCATTCATTGCCTCTGGGATGATAGAGAAGTAAACTTCTGCAGGTCTTAGTTTCCTTGTTTATAAAATGCGGATAACTGTATCATCTCGAAATGTGGTTGTAAAGGGCTATGCCTGGCACAGAGAGCTCAATTAATGGTAGCTATTATAATTCTCATTGTTACCCTGTTATCATTTTCTCTGTGTAACATCAAAAGGGCCCTGTGAGAGATTTTTTTCCTCCCATGAGAATCATGAGGCTGGCAGAGGTGAACTTGCTTGAAGGTCATCCAGGTAGGAAGTGGCTACAAGTTCGTCATTCATTCCGATCCTTTGTTTATATTAACCAGCCAATCAGATGCTGCCCTAATGGCTGGGGATTCAGTGGTGAACAAGCAGAGGCCTTTTCCCAAAGCAACTCCTCTTCTAGCTGAAGAAAGAAGACCATAAAGATATAAGCAAGTGAATAAAATGATTTCAGATAGTCATTAAGTATGAAGAAAATAAAGCCAGATAGCAGTGCAGAGAGACACTGAGGATGGGAGGGAGAGCGGGTTACATAAGCTAAGGTAACCAGTGAATCTTCTTAGGAGGTGACATTCGAGTAAGTTGCCCACCAGTCATCATCCATCATCCATCAGAAGAGCATCCCAGGCAAAGGGAACACCAGTGCGAAGTCCCTGAGCTTGGAGTGGGCAGGTGGAGGTGGGGTGGGGTGAAGAGCGTGCTGGAGGGGGCAGGGGACAGTGTTAACTGACAATGAGGAGGGTGGTAGGGGATGACATCAGAATTTGAATATTTATTCTCGGTGTGATAGGAAACCCTTGAGAATAGGCAGGGCTTGCAGATGGGTAGGATGTAGGGGATGAAGAAGGCAGAGAAGTCAAGGATGATGCCCTGGTGTTGGCACCAATAATTGGTGGATGTTGGTACAATGTACCCAGGTGTGCAAGACTAGGCAGAAGTGCTGGTGTATATGTGTGTGTGTGTATGTGTGTGTGTGTGTGTGTGTGTGTGTGTGTGTGTGTGTACCTATGTGGACACACACACACATATGAAATCAATAATTCATTTGTGGCACTTCAAGTTTTAGATACCTTTTAGACAGCAAAATGGAAAATATGAGAAGGCAATTGGATGTTTGAATTTGGGACCCAAGGAAGGGATCAGGGATATGCATATCAGTTTGGGGGTCATCAGCATACGGTTGGTATTTAAAGCCCTAAGACAAGATGAGATCCTGAGAAGGGAGACAGACTAGACCAGAGAGACCCATGATAACACTTAAGGATGTGAGTGAGAATAACTAACAAAGGGATGTTAAATGAGGTAAGAGGGGAGCCTGCGGTGTTGAGCTGGGAAAGAATAGTGTTTCAAAGAGAACATGATCATATGTTTTCAGTGTTTCTGAAATGCCAGATAACTGAGCATAGAATGTGGGAAAGAAGGTTTAAGTGACTTTGACAAGTGGTTTCCATGTAGTGGAGGAAGAAAGCCCAGTCCATGGGGTTGAAGAGGCAACAGATGGTGAGTGGCTAATATGGGTAATGTTTTTGAGAAGTTCTTTTGTCCCATGAGCCAAGGAGTTGAGCCAAAGCCAGAGGGGGTATAGAGGCAAGAGTTGTTGATAATTTCATTTTTTAAAGATGGGAGATACTGGGGCGCATGGGTGGCTCAGTCAGCTAAGCGTCTGAGTTCGGCTCAGGTCATGATCTCATGATTTGGTTCGTGGGTTCAAGCCCCGTGTCAGGCTCTGCGCTGACAGCTCAGGGCCTGGAGCCTCCTTCAGATTCTGTGTCTCCCTCTCTCTGCCCCTCCCTGCTTGCACTCTGTCTCTCTCTCTCTCACAAAAATAAACATTAAAAAAAACGTTAAAAAAATAAAGATGGGAGATACTGAAGCATGGTCTGCCGGTGGGAATGATTGAGTGTAAAGGAGTACGTGCATGATGCAGAAGAGGGAGGGGGCATTAATTGTGGGAGAGGAACCTTGAGAAGGTGGGTCAGGATGGGATTCAGAGCACCTGGAGACGCTTGCAACTCTTGCTGTCTTGTGATAGCAGCAGAGGTGGAGTATCTGAACAGATGCAGGTGGTGTGGCAGATTTCAGGGTGGAAACCCATGACAGGTTACTTCTGCTTTGCCTATGAAGTGTGAGGTGTATTAGGAGGGAGCTGGTGGCCGGAGTGTGGTAGGGGACTATTTGGGGGCGTTAGAAGGGAGAATCAGTTGTGAAATTCTTTTCTTTGAGAGTATATTAGTCTCCTAGGCTGACATAACAAACAACTGCAACATTGATGGCTTAAAACAACAGAAATGTGTCCTCTCACAGTTCTGGAAGTCAGATGTCCAAAATCAAGATGTTGGCAAGGTTGCATTCCCTCTGAAGGCTCTAGGGGAGAATCTGTTCCATGTCTCTTGCCTAGGGTTTGGTGACGCTGACAATCCTTGGTATTCCTTGACTTGTAGACTAATAACTCCAATCTCAGCCTCCGTTTTTACATCATCATTTTCTTTCTGAGTCTCTTCTCTTATCAGGACAGTCATCATTGGACTTAGGGCCCACCTTCATCCAGGATGATCTCAGCTCGAGATCCTTAACTTAATTACCTCTGCCAAGACATTTTTTTCCAAAGTTCACATTCAGAGGTCGTGGGCGGTCAGACATTTCGCGGGGGGCGGGGGGGGCATTTTTCAACTCACTACAGAAAATAAAGAAGCAAATACACTAGGAAATAGGATTGCTGGTCACTGCTGTGTCCACTTAAGATTTGTGTTCAATTACTTTAAGTGAGGCCAGTCAGTACACTTGGATGATTTTCTGAGCAACATTCAGATGTTTAAGTGCAGGGTTGGGGTGGGTGAAGAATTGGGTTTTTTACAAAGTTGAGGTTTTCCCAGATGAATCCTGCAGATGGAGAGAAGGGAAGAGAGTGACTAGTCTTTGCAAGGGAGTAGAGTGATGGGGCCTGACATCTAAGCTGGGTAAGAAGGGAAATGGGGATAGCAGGGGCATGAGGAGGTGTGGAAAAGTGGTAATAAGGTTCATGAATAGGGGATCCCAGTGGGTGATCTGATTCGAGTAGAGGCATAAGTGTCAGTGAGTGGAAAGGATGGGCCGGTCAGAGAATACAGCAGGTGGAAATGAGGTCTCAGAGGTTGATGCAGTTACTGGTTTGATGCCAGGGTTTAGCAGCGTGTCGAGAGGAGGTGTCTGAGGTGAGGTGGAGTAAAGGTGGTGGAAGTAGTGAGGAGTTTACGAATTCAAGAGGCTGGGAAGTATCGGGTGGATGTTGAAGCCACCAGCAGTGGTGGCAAGAGTGGTGTTGCAGGGAGGAAAAGAGGGAACCAGACGGTGAACAAAGTGAGCGACCAAGAGGTCGCTAGATGCTACTACCAGGAGGTGGCCCAGTCATGTGGGATCTGCTTCATTTGAAGAAGGGAGGAGGCAAGCTAATCCGGAAATAGCAGTGAAGACCAAAAACACCTCCCATTTTCAGCCCCCAGGGACATGTGGGAGAACCTCTATTGCGGTGTTTCATAAATGTTTTCAAAATTTATTTATTTTTGGGGTGGGGTGGAGATGGAGTGAGAGGGAGCGAGTATCCCAAGCAGGTTCTGCGCTGACAGCCCAGAGCCCAATGTGGGCCTAGATCCCGTGAATCCGGAGATCATGACCTGAGCCAAAATCAAGAGTTGGACGCTTAACCGATGGAGCCACCCAGGCACCCCGAGATGTTCCATAATTTAACCAGTTCTTATTGCTAGCCATTCGGGCGTGTTCTAGATTCTTACCTGTGAGAACCTTTAGTTATTTGCTTTGCATGAATTTCCTCAAAATAGAGTTACTGCCATATAGAATTTTTTTTTTAAATTAGCTCTTTGATAAATATTGCCCAGTTATCTGCCAGGAAAATTTTTTTTATGTTTATTTATTTCTGAGACAGAGAGAGAGCATGAGTGGGGGAGGGGCAGAGAGAGAGGGAGATGCAGAATCAGAAGCAGGCTCCAGGCTCTGAGCTGTCAGTACAGAGCCCGACGCGGGGCTCGAATTCATAAACCGCGAGATCATGACCTGAGCCACCCAGGTGCCCCTCTGCCAGGAAATTTTTTAAAAATTAATCTGTAGACTCTCACTGTTATGGCTGCCTGATATTTTCATTTTTTGACTTAAAAAATTACTCTATTCCCAGAGTCCTTAACCTAGGGTAAGATTCAGGTGGGCTCCAAGCCTCTGGCAGTGAGTGGAAGTAGGTATTTGTGTAGGCTCATATGTTAGGGAAAGTCTCCACACCTTTTATCGGAGGCCCAGTGAGCTCTACGACTCAGAAGATGTGAGGAACCCCTGCACTGGTCTCAGGCCATTGACGGCTCCTCTCACCTTCCCCTCCTGAAGGAGCCAGAGCCTGGAGCCACCCATGGTGGAGAGGACGTACTTTGAACCAGTAGAAGATCCTGGACGGGAGCATGTTTCAATGATCAGAGTCTAGAAACTTATAGACCCTACTTAAAATGTGGTTAAGAGATGGGAAAGGGAGGTTTGATGACATGATTAAAAGCAGTGATGAAAAAAAATAACTGTTTCATCTCTATATTCTGAGTTGTAACTGTATTGGAAAACACTCCTGCCAGAATGATACTGTAACCTAAAAGGGAGTGAATTCTGAAAAGTCTGCTCTCAGTTTCATCGGTGGGTATAGAAAACCACGTGACTTCTCCCCTAGCAGTTGACGTGACCAGAAAAGGGTGATTATTTCCTCTGCACTGGGCTTCCTTCTATCCCTGGGGGCTGTTCCAGAAGCACTTGAAGAGATGCTTCCGGAGGCCCAGTCAGCCAGGAGGAAGCTCTTGGCAATGGATTGACATTTGTTGATTATTTGTGCCTAGCCTGCTTTTGAAAAGATTCTGGGAATACTTTACATTACAGGTTACCTTAAAATTGGTATAATAAAGTCCCTACAAGGGAAAGGCAAGGGTAACAATATATACTCCCAGGGGGCGGGGAGTAATAGCAAAATTCAGGTATCAATGGGTCAGTGAGGAGATTTAAATCTCTTCTCTCAACTCTAGCCCTCCTTCCAGACATTCACTTCTCTTTCTCTTCTCTTTCATCACCAAACTCTGAAAAATACCCATTCTCTTTATTCTTTGCATCTCAAGCCCAATTAAATCTGGCTTTTTCTCTGACTTGCTCTTCTGAAATTTCTAATTGCTAGATTGTATTAAAAAAGCCTTCAACGCTCATCTTCCTGGTGTTGTCTCTGGGATTGGTCACTATCGCCCATTGTTACCTCATGGAAGCTCTCTCCTATGTAATTCCATGGCACCTTCACTCTGGTCCTCCTCCAGCCTCTGTTTCCTCTCGGATGCTTTCAGTAATTCACCCCCTCCTTGTCTGCCCAAGAGTCCTGTCTCAGAAACTCTTTTATTTGAACACCAAAAGCTTACCCTGAGTGGGCATTCCCATGGGTCAGCATATCCCCAGTTTCAGACCTGTATTTGCCAGGTTTCAGACCTATATTTACAGCTGTTTAAGGTACATATATATGGATGGATGGATCTCCGTTTTCCCAAATCAACACATTCAATGTGGAACTCATTCCCTCCCTGATTTCAGTCTTCATTGCCTCCTCTGTTCCCTTCACTCTCCAACAGACCTCCCAAACTAAAACTGGGGTATCACTCCTGACGACTCCTATACTCTATAGCTAATCCTTTATCAAATGGTTGCTTCCACCCTAAGGTGAAATGTCTCCCTGCTGCAACCTCCCCTTTGTTCAGACATTCATCTCTTGCCAGAGCCTCCTAACGTCTGTCCCTGTGCTAACCACCTTCCACTTTGCCATTGGCTCATGTGGATGCCATTGCTTAAACATTGCTGTTGAATCTCCATTGTCTGAGCTCAGCGTAGTTGTCCCAATATAACATTCCAGGCATCCTTACACTGGGGACTCCCCCCATACTGATATCTATTGCACGTGGTTTGGTACAAGTGGTTGAGAGCATGTTCCAGGGCCAGAGTTCTAATCTTGACTCTGCCTCTTGCTAGCTGTGTGATTAAGCTGTACTTAATCTCTCAGTGCCTCAGTTATGTATCTATAAAACTGGAGTGTTACTAGTAACTGTCTACTAGGGTTATTGGGCAAGTTAAATGATTCAGTATACATGAGGCTCAGAATAGTACCTGGATTCTGTATGTCTGTTATTACTATTATTATCTTCAGTATCGTTCTTACTCTTATCTATACCCCGGCTACACAGCTTTTCATGGTTTCTTGAATACATTCTTTTACTCTCCCTTTCCTAATGCTGGGTCTTTGTGCCTTCTGCCCAGAATGTACTTTCCTACTTCTTTATCCAGCCAACTTCCTTGGGCAAAGTTAGAGGTACAGTTCTCCATGCTCCTGCAGCTCTTTGTCCATACCTTTGGATATGCACCCTTTACATTAAAGTTCAAGTTGTGTGTTTACATGTCTGTTTCCCACAGAAGACACTTTAAGCATCTCCGTGTGAGGATTTGCCTTTGGGTCGTTCACCTCTGCAGGCTCAATGTCTTGCGTGGAGCACTTACTTAGAAAAATGTTTGCTGAATATGTGTTCCGTGAATGAGATTCTGGACCAGAATTTCTGGTGGAGAAGCAGGGCCCTTATTTTATTATACATAGTGGTTCAGTTTGTGTTCATTTTCTCACCGACATTTTAATATCCAAACCAGCTCTGGAGAGGAAGTCACAGCTCCTCATCAATACTGGTTATGTAGATTACTGTTAGATCCATGACCTATAGTAATGATCTTCCTCTAGTGTATGGTAACTCTGTTTTCCTTAAAAGCAACTATTAGTAGGGAGGGAATGAAGGTGGTGTGGCGCTCAGTAGAAAACATGGCGGAGATGCTGGCTGGGGACAGGCAGATTCAAAACCCTAGTCCCTTTATAACAGGTTAAGGCTTTAACTCAAACTGGGTCGTGAGCAGAGAATCAGAATCAATACTTAGAAGTCACTAGGAGGGGGCGCCTGGGTGGCTCAGTCAGGTAAGCATCTGACTTCGGCTCAGGTCATGATCTCACGGTTCACGAGCTCAAGGCCTGCGTCAGGTGAGCTCAAGCCCCACTCCAGTCTCTGCATCCTCTCTCTCTCTCTTTCTCTCTCTCTGCACCTCATGGGATTCTCTCTCTCTCTTTCCCTGTCTCTCTGCCCCTCACTCACTCACACTCTCTCTTTCAAAAATAAATGAATAAATTAAAATAAATAGATCTTAAAAAAAAAAAAGAAGAAGAAGAAGTCACTAGGAGGCTTTGCAGTCAAAATAGACAGGTGGAAGCTGCAGTCTGGAGAAAACTAAAGGTCCAAGCACCAGGAAACAGTCAAAGTAATGGCCCTGGGGGTTGTGGGAATGATCTTGGGGGGACTGTCTGATTACACAGCTTTCCCACCCACATCACCCCTGGAAAGTGGGCACCATTACAGATCACACACATTAACCCCAAGCTCCTGACTCCAATGTGCAAGTGTGGTGACGAGTGACATAGTGGTTAGAGCACAGGTTTGCATCCAGATTGCCCTGGGATCAAATCCCACCTCTACTTACAGTGGACTTACAATGCAATCTTGGCAAAGTCTCTCTGAGACTGTTTCCTCATCTATCAAGTGAAGTAGATATTATTTCATAGGAGAGAAGTGAGAATTCAGTAAGCTGATATATGTGAAATACTTTGCATCATGCCTGACCCACAGTTACTGCCCAGCGAAGTAGTATTATCAGTAATCTATAATCAAGAAAGTGTTTGTTCTTTTAAAGGAGGTCCCTGTAGCAGCCTGTGTGATCGGGAAGAAAACCGCTACCATTTAATGAACACTTGACCTTATGTTAGACACTGTACTAAACTCTCAGGTGTATTACTTCTTAGTTTGTACAACAAAATGAGCAAGGAGATAATATTATCACCACTTGAGAGATGAGGATACAGATTCAGAGAAGGTTTGTACCTTGCCCAAAGCAACACAGCCATTATGTAGCAGAGCTTGAAGTTGGATAGAAATCTTTCTCTTACGGTTTGACTCCTAGTCACTGTGCACAGTGTCTTCTAGACAGGTTGCGAAGGAACATCTGTAGAGTTGGCTGTGGAAATTATGGCTCCTGTTCAAATAACCAGGGTGGTGTGTGTGTGTGTGTGTGTGTGTGTGTGTGTGTGTGACAATTTGCACGTAATTCCATTCCTTAGATGAAATTATTCTGGAGTGTGAGTGCTTGGTACATTAGTGCTTTCTGGCGTTTTTTTGGCAAAGCCCAGCTCAGGTGTTAGTGGTAAAAGGGCACTAGTTTATGTTCATAGAGGAGGCAGCTACAGACACTCAAAAGATAAGGCTACCAATAAGAATACAAGGATATAAGAACACCAACGCTGGCCTACAGTACTGCTCAGTGCAAACCAAAAATTTATAGAGAGAATTTAGGCAGCTGGGTTGCTCACAAGTGTAGTAGCAGATATTAATTCTCCTTGGCTTTTGGAAACCAGAGTCAGGACAAATAGTCCAGTGAGATGATACCCTGATATTTGATACCCTGATGTTAGCAGCATATGAAACAATTGTCGGGGTGCCTGGTAACTCAGTCGGTTAAGTGTCCAACTTCGGCTCAGGTCATGATCTCATGGTTCATGGGTTCAAGCCCCGTGTCAGGCTCAGTGCTGAATGCTTGCTCAGAGCCTGGAGACTACTTTGGATTCTGTGTCTCCTTCTCTCTCTGCCCCTCCCCCGTTCATGCTCTATCTCACTCTGTCTCTCAAAAATAAAAAAATGTAATAAAAATTTTTTTAAAAATAAAAAAGAAACAATTGTCAGATATAGCCATGTGGGGTCATGTGTTCTAAGGAGAACATTAAATGACTTAATAGTTGGAAATAGTGTCACTCCCATAGGGTTAAAGTGACCAATATCCTCAAATACTAGGAGCCGAGAAATATGCTTCCTGTGAATCTATGGCTGTGGATGATGGCATAGGCCTTGGTTCAGGCATACTTGGGTTTGAATCCTGGTTCCTCTGCTTCTTAGTTATGTGACCTTGGGCCGGTTACTCAACATTTTTAAAATTTTAGTTTTCTCTACCTGTAGGACGGGTATAATAACATCTGTTTCTTAGGGTTGTGAGGATTAATGACGAAATAAATGATAGTTATTGATTTTATTATAACATTTTCAAGGTGAAGGAACCAAATTTCTTTCTTTCTTTCTTTTTCTTTCTTTCTTTCTCTCTTTTGAAATAAGAATGAGTACAAGCTATATACAAACACACACACACACACACACACACACACACTTTTTTTTTTTTTCCCAAAGAAACACTTCTGTCTCCAGGGAGTTATTACAACTTTTACATGTTCACATTAATTCCTGAGCCTTTATAATCATAAAATCCATTTATAGCCCTTAGTTGCCAAGCAACATAGGACAAAGTACTGAGTATTTCCTTTTATTGCAAAAGGTTCAGCTTTTCCATATTGGTCTTGAAATCAACATTTTTCAGAAAAGACAGAACAGTGAAAGTACTGTATTTCCAAGGTTTCATGAGCATTCCTTGTTTGGGGCTAGAATCAAAACTGAAAGGAATATATTGTTATTATTGTACCATTCTTGAATAGCCTAAAGAATTTTGTGCTAATTATACAGTCCATTTGTAAGAAATTCTGAAGACGGGAGACTGCAAATTTAGTTTAAGGAGAGAACTTGCTTTGTGTAACCTATGTTCTGAGACGCTCTCACTGTAGGAGAACTAGATCTTTGATCTGTCAGTGTCTTTCCAGAAAGGCTCGGGGGTGGGGGGGTGGAAAATTCATATGAGAATTGTTATCTGCTGACCTTGGTAACCACTGACCTCAAACAGGTCATTCAACTGGGCATTGGCAGGGTTTGGGGAAGCTGGCTTTGAGGCACATAACTAAATTCTCTTCTTTGAAAGGTATTAATGCTTTTAATTGTTTTTGTTGTTTTTGCCCGTGGATAATCAGCAAGTAAAGGTTGGAAATCCAAAGAAGGGCACTGTCTGATGTCGGCTCAGGTCATGATCTTGCTGCTCGCCGGTTCGCGCCCCACATCGGGCTCTGTGCTGACAGCTGGGAAACTGGACCCTGCTTCAGATTCTGTGTCTCCCTCTTTCTTCCCACCCCCCCGCCCCCACTCATGCTCTCTCTCTCTCTCTCTCTCTCAAAAATAGATAAGCATTAAAAAATATTTAAAAAAAGAAATCCAAAAAGAATCAAAAGAGTATATTACTGTTTAACATCCTATAAAGTACCCCAGTACAACTTATATTTTTAAAAGCCCATAAAAGCATGCATGGAAACAGTTTTTAAATCCACATAGCTATTTTTCTGTTTGTGTGTATTAAAACAGTGCAAAAGCAGATTAGAGTATCCCAATGGGAATTCTACCATGCAGTGGGATTCTATAGACGGAAAGAATAGAAGCAATGTTCCTCTTTCCTTTCTTCCCTTGTTGGGTTAGGCAAGCTTGTTGCTTTGAGACAAATCTGTTAAGTCACATACGATGTCTTATATGCAGGAAGAGGCAGAAAGGACACCTACAAACTATTTCTTATAAATTTTACAAGGTAAGAGCTAGTCAAGTCTCTTCTGCTAAGAGTAAATGTACTTTGGGATGACTCTGTGTGCGGGTATAAAAGGGTAAGATCTGGCTGTTAGCATGACTAGGCTAATTCCAATCGATCGGTAGAAGGGCACTTTAAAATCTATTATCCACACATCTCCAGAAGAGTTGTGTCTTAAGAAACAGTTGGAAAAATTCCATTTCTTCTTTTTATCTGCATGGGGATAAGACCCAGACAATAATCTGCTCTTCTCCCCAGGGGGCAGCAGGCTCCTGTGTGAGAATCTGAATTGACCTTTCATGGTAGTGAGGATGTCAGGGCTACAAGCTGTGCTCAGGACTTGGTCTTCCCTTTGCTGGTTGTTTATGGAAATGTTGGGAAAAAAATAAAAGTCCCTACTCGGCCACCAAATTTTTACATTTTCTTATTTCGCCAGCTCCTTCCTACCCATCTTCAAAGTTTTCTTCTCACCCTTCCATTTGTATTATGCTTGTGGATAATAGAGTTTGACATTTTACAGACTTTTTCATTTCCGTCACTCGTTGGTCCCTCTCGCAACCCTGGGAGGAAGGCATTTTACAGATGAACAAAATGGAACCTTAAAGAAGTTGAAAGACGTGTCTAAAACCACACTGGTAAATGCCAGTGGTCGTGGCAAAATCTTTGTCTTCTCATTCCCAGTCCAATGTTCTTTCCATCTTCATACCACTTTGCTTTCCCAAAGGAAAAAGAGATAACACTGGCCATGACTCACTGGCTCCCATAGTCTAGGGTAGATGTCAGACAAATACTTCAGTAAACTTAGCAGGCCTTTGGAAAACGCTCCTCCATTTTATCGTCCTCTTGCTTCCTGAAACCCAGTTACCACCTTGATTTCCCACAAACTGGCCACTGGCTACCCCACCGCACCTACTCTCCAGAGCAGGGCCAGCAAGTTCCTGTTATTTGGGCCTTCGCTTAACCCCCTGCTTTGATGAAACTGATCTTCCCTGATTTCAGCAATTGGTTCATTGTTCTGAGTCCTGTGTTTGGGAGTTGGGGGCAAGGAGCAGAGAAGGAACAAGAAAGGAGTGAACATTTATTATGTGCTGAACATTAGTAGTGTTAAAGAAAAAAAAAATCAGTGATATTCGTTAAAGCCTAGTAAGGATGACTTTATTCAAGGGAAGGAGTGTCACAACAGGTATAGTGACAGCTGTGATGGAATTTTGCAGTAGGGGAGAGAGACTGGGCTCAACCCCTCATGGGTCTAGCCAAGGAGCAGGCTAAGGGGGGATTCTGGCTAGACCAACCTAACAGGATTCTTTCTGAGAGCTGACCAAGGTGACCAGACACCCCCTGGGGCAAGGTGGGGGTAAGGGAGCTGATCAGACAGCAAGGGTGATCAGATATGGAGGATGGGGGATTCTGGTTAAGCTGATTTGTCAGGATTCTTGCTCAAATTGGATGATACAGACAGAAACATGAAAGTAGGCCTTGTTGAAAAGGTCAAGGGGGCCTGAGTAGAGTTTCATCTGGGAGTCAGTCTGACAGCAGCAGGATGACACGTCACATTTAGTCTGTGAGCAGTGCTCTAAGATGCTAAAAACTCATCTTTTTTTCCCACCTCCTCCCCCACCCCCTCACCCCCGCCCAAGATAAGGAAACAGGCCCAGAGAGGTTCAGTAGAAGTGGAATTGACCCCAAGTCGACCTGATTGCGGTCTTCCAAATCTCGTTCTTTCCTTGCCTGCAGGTTACATGGGGCTGCCTCCTTCTGGAATGCCCTAGTCTGCCCTGTTCACCTGGCTGATTGCTGTGCACTCTTGAGATTTCCACTTTGGCATCATTCCCTGAGGGCTCCTGTGTATTCCATAGTATTTTGTACTTCACCTCTAAAAGCGTGTATTGCCTTTTTTTGTGTCCGTCTCCTATGGACGACAGGAAGGAAGGAAATATGTCTCATTCATTCCTTTAGCCTCAGCAGCTAGGACTGGCACATAGTAGTCACTCAAACATATTTATGAAACCAATCAATAAATACCCTAAGCCTGACCTCTTTCCAAGTCTGCTGGGCTTCCCTCCTTATTTCTCCTACCCAAGACGACATGAACCTTCATCCTACACTTGACTGAAGACTCAGCCCTCAGTCAGTGCTCTGCTGGGCTGTCCCTTCCATATCTGCCTGGCTTGGCAGGAGGAAGGCATTGCTGAGGCAGGACAGACACGCCTGAAAGCCACAGGGTGGGCAGCTTCCGCATCACATTTCCCTTAATTTGTGTCATGCAGGGTCTGCCCACTGGGGCATCAATTTCATATTCAACACTGTCCATTCCAGAGGAACCAAACCACCTGCAAAGACTGTGGGTGGACATCCCCACTTTAGCTGACCTTCCTGTGGGGTGTCTTCCTCTTCGTCTTTTTCCTTTTTCCTCTTCTTCCTCCTTTTTGGCCCTTGGCAACATTAGACCAAACCAGAACAATAATTCTTCAAAATCTTCAACGTAAAACAAATGGGATTCAGGGGCACCTGGGTGGCGCAGTCGGTTAAGAGTCCGACTTCAGCCAGGTCACGATCTCACGGTCCGGGAGTTCGAACCCCGCGTCAGGCTCTGGGCTGATGGCTCAGAGCCTGGAGCCTGTTTCCGATTCTGTGTCTCCCTCTCTCTCTGCCCCTCCCCCGTTCATGCTCTCTCTCTCTCTCTGTCCCAAAAATAAATAAACGTTGAAAAAAAATTAAAAAAAAAAAAACAAAAACAAATGGGATTCCTTGATGTGTTCCTATACCATTTAAAAGAAAGTTTTCAGGGCACCTGGGTGGCTCAGTCGGTTAAGCATCCGACTTCGGCTCAGGTCATGATCTCACAGTTCTTGAGTTCAAGCTCTGCGTCAGGCTCCGTGCTGACAGCTCAGAGCTTGGAGCCTGCTTCAGATTCTGTGTCTCCCTCTCTCTCTGCCCTTCCCCTGCCTGTCTCTCTCTCTCTCTCAAAAATAAATAAACATTAAAAAAAAAAGAAGGAAAGGTTTCAGCTTCTGTTTCCCAAATGTATCTTCCACAGTTAAAAATTAGTATTGGTTAACATGCAGTTGATCGTGTTTTATTTATTCCTGTATATATTAATGTTAGTATATGCTATTGAAGAGAACATTGACAAAGCATAAAAGTTTAATCCTCATGGTGAAGGGCTAGGAGGAAGTTCAGCTGTAAGGTTCCAAAACTCCTTGAAAAATGGATTCCCAGACCCCCAGAAAGGCCAGAGGATCTTGCCTAATTTACATTTCCAATCACTAATTTGAGAGGAAAAGAAGTGTGAACTTGATAAGCAACTAATGAAGACATTGAAATACTTTCATGAAAATTGAGGTCACGTGATACAATAGACTGACCATTTTCACCTCCTACTTTAAATCCCAGGCAAATTTTTAGATTATTCACTGAGAAGCTATGCAAATCACCACAAGGGCAGCTCTCCAAAGGTATTGAGCAATCATTTATTATTTACACTGAATGGCTCCTGAGTTTGTGAAAAAGCAAATTGGGCACATTCATATGGAATTATAATAACGTTAGTGCTGAAAGATCATAGATCTACTACATTCTTAAGCTGTATATGGCAGACGCTATAAGCTGCCTTCCCAGTAGTGGTCCAGCCACCTTCTTTTCTGCGGGCAGAAGCTTAATCTCTTTAGAGAGAGGAGAGTCCTTGAGCTGAGGAAGGGTAGGCTGTAATGTAATTGATTTAAACCAGTTATCACAATCTCAAGTTCCTCCTCTCTCTCCCCTTCTCTTCATAATTCAGCAGCTGTAACTCTTTTTTTTTTTTTTTTGCAACCTTCTTCCATCATCCTTTTTATAAAGGGTAAGTTTCTCTATTTGCTGAAGCACCTAACAATATTAATAACTTGACATGACATTTTTATTAGGAATGTTATTATTTTTGTTAGTTTTTGAGTGGTTTGTCCCAACCCTACTTTCCTACATTCTTTCACATGATTTTGCAGAAAGCAAGGTTGTTCAAGAACACATTCATTACGGTAGAGTAGAAAACACCTGAGTCCGTGCAAGAACAATTTGTTATTGCAACTTGAACAAGTTATGTAAGCTGGCTAAGAATATTGGATTGGGAGCCCCCCAGGTATCTCCTTGGGCCTGACTTACCACACTATGTTGGTGCTGCCTGTTTTTTGTTTTTTTTTCCTGTGCCCCTCCCTCACCTTGAGGGTAAGATTGAGTGTTGCTCGCTATTGCATACCCAGTGCCTAGCGTATGCACACTTCATTAAATATTTATCAAATGCTGAATGAATTAAGAATTCTGTTAAGTGTCCAGTTGAAGTCAGATACACATTTCCATGGAGAGTCTCCTGATCTGCCAGCCTCAGGCAGCTGGACAGGCAAGAAGATGAAGTTCACCCACCTGGCTAGTTTTTGGTGGGCACATGAAGACTCTTCAGTGTCTTCTGCTCTTTGTAAGAGTCCGGCAGCCAAGTTTTTAGTGATCCTTTCCAGAATTTTGCATCTGTGACGGTTCTGGAAGCCCCGTGTGGGCGTTGCCATCCTGTTACACAATGTGCTGAAACTATTTATTCACTCAAGTTGCATAAAGGTTAATTTTTATTTTATCGTTTGATTATCAGGCACATAAATTTCAGGTGATTCATATCATGTTAAAGTCCAGACAGTCTTTTAATTTGGTCACGTTTCCAACAATGGGTCATGTTCCCTCTGGTTAAAAGAACTGATTAGATTCTTCCTGGATCAATGTAGAACTTCCTGTGCAAGGGGAACTGGGGAGACTCCAAGGATTCTAGGTCATCAGGTGGAGTTTTTCTTGGGAGCAGTGCCCTGCTGCTCCCTTCTGTGTCTGAGTGCAAAAACAGGATGATATGACACGAGCAGATGAAACCTCCAAGCTCCTTCTCAGGCTCCTCACCCAAATCTCTCATATTTCTTACCTCAAAGCATGAGCACAACCTCCCACCCAATCACCAAAACTAGACTAGACTAGAGAATTACCTAGCTTCCTTCCAATCAGTCACAAAGTCCAGTAGGTATCCCTTCTCAAATACTAGTCTCATCCAGTGGTGTGCTGGTGAACATTCAACAACCAACTCTTTGGGGAAAGAATTCCCAATTTGTAGTGTTTGCCAATTTCCATGGTGTAAACCCTCCCTCGTGGCCAATGGCAAGCTGCTAACACAACACAGCAAATAGGGATTTGGGAAGAGATGTGCACACGCTTTGTACAAGCTGGCTCCAGGACACCAGGGATTTTCCACCTTCCCGACACCCCCTCCCCGCTGCTGCTATACTGGATCAGAGTTTCATGGCATTTAAGACCCCAGGATCTGTCCCTGCTGACAATTCTAGCCTCATGGACCCCTATTCCTGGAAGCTTTGCCTGGCATCTTTTTGTTCTTATTAGGTCATTTAGGTGACCCGTAATGCCATATGTACATCTCTGTTGTCATATCACATTGCTGTGGTATGTGTTTATGTCAGTCTTTCTCGCTAATCTGTGAACTTGCTGAGCACAGAAACTGATAGTACTGACAAAGGGTAGTAGTTATTGAGCTGGGAACTATGCTAAGCATCTTAAATGCATTATCTCATTTCATCTTTGGGTGCCTGGCTGGCTCTGTTGGCTGAGCATCTGATTCTTGATTTTGGCTCAGGTCAAGATCTCATGGTTTGTGGGTTTGAGACCCGCGTCAGGCTCCCTTCTGACAGTGCAAAGCCTGCTTGGGATTCTCTCTCTCCCTCTCTGCCCCTAACCTGCTCGTGTTCTGTTTTTTTTCTCTCTCTCAAAATAAATAAACAACCATGAAAGAAAATTTAATCTTCAGAACAATCCTATGAGGTAGATGCTCTTATTATCCTCATTTTATAGGTAAGGAAGTTGAGGCACCAAGGGGCTGCATGATTTGCCCAAGGTTGAACAGCTGGTTGCACAAATCTACAGCCAGAGTTGATCCCAGGCCTGATTGTAGAACCAGGACCCTTAACTACTAAGGCCTCTTGTCTTTGTGTCTCTAGCATTTGGGACTCTTCCTGGTCTGTAGCAGGTGTGTTGAGTGATTTAATGAGGGAAGGCTCATGTTGGCAGCATCCCTGACTAGTCTTGCTCAGCTTCAGGCCAGTCTCCCAACAGCAAGAAACTATAAACCTGCTCACATTACCCCCCTGATGGAAATGTTGCAATGTCTCCATAACTTTCAAGATAAATTCCTTACCTTGGTACCTATGAAGCTTCATGATCTGGTGTCTGTTAGTTTCTCTAGATACCCCTTCCACTCCTCATCATCACATTTATTCATTCAAATTTTATTACTTATCCAACAGATGCAATATTTATTGAATAGCTAGGCCTAACAAGGTTCCAGCCCTTGTTCTAGGATGTATACGAAAGAGGCAGTTTATCCCCTAGAGAGGCTTAGAGGTTAGTGAGAGAGACAGACACACACCACACAACCACAGGGGTTGGAACAGAAGTGCATTCAGCTTTCACCAGGGTCTGCAACAGGCATTGTCTCTGTCTCTGACGTGTTCTTTACCTGGCTCTGGCCATACTATTGGCACATTTCCACAGGAGTCCTGCTGCTGGTTTTATAAATTCATCTGCACATGCTCTTCTCTGTTCTTAGAATTTTTCTTAATAACTACCTACTTATCTTTAAAAACTCCTCTCAAGTGTCACCTGCAAGGAGTCCTTCCCCTCTCCCACCCCTGCCAGCCTAATTGAAAGCTCCCATAGTATTCATGTCTACACCCATCCTAACATTTAACTCGTACGGCTCTAGCTGACTTTCTTGTCCCTCTCACTGGATTGTGAACTCATTTCTGATTTTATTCCCGGACACAAAGTGGACACTATATATATAAATGAATAAATTGAATATATTGAATAATATTGAATATATTGAATAATATTGAATAATTGAATAAATTGAATATATTGAATAAATTGAATATATTGAATAAATGAATGGAAAAATTCGTGAATTAATGATTGGAAATACCATCTTTTCTCATCTAACTCTGAATTGGCTGTGGCTCTAAACACTGACATTAGATTTGAAATCCAGCTTTAAAGACATCCAGATGGCCAACAGTCACATGAAAAGATGCTCAAGGTCGCTCCTCATCAGGGAAATACAAATCAAAACCACACTGAGATACCACCTCAGGCCAGTCAGAGTGGCTAAAATGAACAAATCAGGAGACTATAGATGCTGGAGAGGATGTGGAGAAACGGGAACCCTCTTGCACTGTTGGCGGGAAGGCAAACTGGTGCAGCCGCTCTGGAAAACAGTGTGGAGGTTCCTCAAACAATTAAAAATCGATCTACCCTATGACCCAGCAATAGCACTGCTAGGAATTTACCCAAGGGATACAAGAGTGCTGATGCATAGGGGCACTTGTACCCCAATGTTTATAGCAGCACTTTCAACAATAGCCAAATTATGGAAAGAGCCTAAATGTCCATCAACTGATGAATGGATAAAGAAATTGCGGTTTAGGGGCGCCTGGGTGGCTCAGTCGGTTGGGCGGCCGACTTCGGCTCATGTCATGATCTCGCAGTCCGTGAGTTTGAGCCCCGCATCGGGCTTTGTGCTGACATCTCAGAGCCTGGAGCCTGCTTCTGATTCTGTGTCTCCCTCTCTCTGACCCTCCCCTGTTCATGCTCTATCTCTCCCTGTCTCAAAAATAAATAAAACATTAAAAATAAAAAGAAATTGTGGTTTATATACACAATGGAATACTACATGGCAATGAGAAAGAATGAAATATGGCCTTTTGTAGCAACGTGGATGGAACTGGAGAGTGTTATGCTAAGTGAAATAAGTCAGGCAGAGAAAGACAGATACCATAGGTTTTTACTCATACGTGGATCCTGAGAAACTTAACAGGGACCAGGGGGGAGGGGAAGGGGGGAAAAAGTTACAGAGAGGGAAGGAGGCAAACCATAATAGACTCTTAAATACTGAGACAAAAACTGAGGGTTGATGGAGGGTGGGGGAGAGGGGAAAGTGGGTGCTAGGCGTTGAGGAGGGCACCAGTTGGGATGAGCACTGGGTGTTGTATGGAAACCAATTTGACAATAAATTATATATATATATATATATATATATATATACACACACACACACACACACACATCTATATCGATGTATATATACACACACACATCTGTATAGATGTATATATATACATACATATGTATAGATGTGTGTGTATATATATATATATATATACATCGATATAGATGTACATATGTATATGTATGTATATATATACATCTATATAGATGTGTGTATATATATAATCCAGCTTTATTTTCAAAACAAAATGTCCTTAGCAAATGAGAGAATTTGGTTTCTCCTCCTCTCCTCCATCTTCTCTTCTCCTACCCCTCCTCCTCCTCCTTTGGAGTACTCATTGGCATTTCTGCTTGAATTTCTCATGAACACTGGTGTATCATAGGGAAACTATCTTTATGTTTAAACCCAAAGGGCAACCATTTAAGGGGATCCTCACTGTTGCTTTTTAGAAACTTTTAAAAACCTAGGGGCACCTGGGTGGCTCGGTTGGTTAAGTGACCATCTCTTGATTTCAGCTCAGGTCATGATCTCATGGTTCATGAGATCGAGCCCTGCCTTGAGCTTCAGGCTGAGCATGGAGCCTGCTTAGGATTCTCTCTCTCCCTCTGCCCCTCGTGCTCTCTCTCTCTCTCTCTCTCTCTCAACTAAAAAAAAAACAAACCTAGAGTTGTTGTAATAGACAAATTTGTCATCTTGGCTGTTGTCTGAGTGCTCTGGGCAGGGATGCTGCAGGACAAAAGGTGAAAGAGTCAGTAAGGGAAGGGACAGGTGGCATCTGGGTTGAGGAAAGTGATGTGGGAAGGGAGTCTATCAGAAGGTAACAGGAAAGGACTGGTGGGTGGTGGATGGGCAGGTGGATGGAGAAAGCAGAATAAATAAAAGGAAGGTTCTTGCTCCCTACTCACACCTCTGGAGAAGTATTGTTTCCCCAAAGGTATATATATGTCTATTAACAAGTCCTGTGTATTCAACTTGGACTTGTCTGTGCTAATCCCTAGTGGATTGATCCCCTAACTATGTGTTTTTTTCTTGTCTGTCCAAGGCCTAGGGGTAGCAGGACAAGTTACCATGTGTCAGCTGTTGCTGTGCCTAGAAGGGGAGGCAGAGACCTAGGGTGAAGAAGGGCTTTCTTTCTGAGAGCAATAAAGAGGGCAGTTCTCTGGCATTCCCAGGAGGCCTGGGCAGCTTCTCCCGTTCTGAGTAGGATGGTGACAGCCACAAAAGACAAATGTAGAAAAGGGTAGAATCCAGGCTTGAAAGCGAGCCTCCCTGACAGGGGGTGGGCTGCCTAACAATGCCATCTCTGCAGGCTTGGGTGTAATAAATAAGTGTTTAAGACATTTATAGCAAAGTGATTATTTTTAAAAGCATGAGATTTATTTAACAGTCATTTAAGAGTTTCCCTGTGTGCGTGTAAAGCCTTCTGAAAACAATTTTATCTGACAGTATGGATTTATCTTGTTGAGTAATTTCCTTTGAGTCTGGAAGGTATAGATGTGATTTTAGAGTCCTAGAGAAAGTTGGCTACTGCGGGGACCAACTCTCCTTGTTCATTAAAGTGTTTGGACAGGCTACATGGGGCAGGTCCTGGGAGCTGTGGACCGTCTCCTATTTCTGCCTGGGGGATGGAGGTGGGGGAGCATGGGTCATAGAAAGCAAGTGATACATTGGTCAGGTCTTAGCATGTGTTGGCCACCTCCAATTTTTGCTGGAGCATTGTGTGTGTGTGTGTGTGTGTGTGTGTGTATGTGTGTGTGCGCGCGAGCACACTGTATAAAGCAGATGGGACACCAGCAGGGGCTTCAGTGGGAAATTAAACAGATCCTTCCCTCCATCTGCTTCTCTTAGCAATTGGCTTGACCAAAGCCCAGTGAAGTAGTAGAAGCAAGTCAGTCCTGTCTGCAATTTGGAGCATGGGATGGGGTGGTGATGGTGGGGAGGGGAGTGGGCGCATGCTCAGGAATCAGGCAGCCTGCTTGGATTCCCTGCGTACCACTTACTAGCTGTGAGACCCTGGACAAGCTAGTTACCTATGTAACCACTTTGTCTTCTGTGTAAGCTGGAAACATTAGTGTCCACCTCCTAGGGCTCTTATGAGGATTGATGAGTTAGGTAAAGTGGTTCTCTTTGCCTTGGCTCAGAGTCAAAAATCCAAGCTACCTCTGAATGTCCCTGGACAGCTATGATAGCTCTGGACTTCATTTTCCTTCTGTTCTTATCCCTTTATAGTCCTTTCCCACAAAGCAACCAGAATGGCCTTCTTTTTTTTCTTTTTGTTTATTCATTTATTTTTTGTGGATTCTACACATGGGTGAAATCATATGGTATTTGTCTTTCTCAGTCTGACTTATTGCACCTAGCATGGTACCCTCTAGGTCCATCCATGTTGTCACCAATAGCGCTATCACATCCTTTTTGTGGTTGTGTAATATTCCACTGTAGATATATACCACATCTTCTTTATCTGTTAGTCCATTGATGGGCACTTAGGTTGCTTCCATATCTTGGATATTGTAAATAATGCTGCAGTAAACATAGGGTTGCATGTATCTTTTTTTTTTTTAATGCTTATTTTGGAGAGAGAGACAGAGCCATCAGGAGGGTGCAAAGACAGAGGGGGACAGAGGATCCAAAGCAGGCTCTGCACTGATGCAGAGAGTCCAACGTGAGGCTTGAACTCACAAACTGCGAGGTCATGACTTGAGCCAAAGTCGGATGCTCAACTATAACTTTTCAGGATGCCCCTATAACTTTTCAGATCAGTGTTTCTATTTTCTTTGGGTAAATAACCCGTAGTGGAATTGCTAGATCAGATGGTATTTCCATTTTTAATTTTTTGAGGAACCTCCATACTGTTTGTCACAGTGGCTGTAGGGAGGAAAACTTTTAAAGATGTCAAGCGTATCATATCGCTTTCAAAAGGCTTCCCATTGCTCTGACCACCTCCCCTAGCCCCTTCCTTGTGCTCGTGTGCTTTAGCCACCCTGGAATTGTTTCTCAAGCCGGCCCTGTGCTCTTGCCCTTCCTGTTCTCCTCTGCCTTCCACGCTCTGCTCTTGGTCTTTGCATGGCTGGCTCTTTTCTGAGACGCCCTTCCAATCAGAAGGAACTCTTTCCTTCTGATATGATAAGCCTGCAGCTTATCATATCACTCTGTTTCACTTTCTTATGAAAATATCCTGTTTACTTATTGTTTCTTATATGTCACATCAGTCCTCCCCTGGCCCCCATTGATGCCACTTTTCCCTCCCTTAGAATTCAGGCCCCCTGAGGGAATGAGGCAATTTGTCTTTTTGTCTGTTTTACCCCCTTCTTGGTAGGTGCTTTTTTTTTTTTTTTTTTAGAAGAGTGCAAGCAGGGGAGGGGCAGAGAGAGGGGGACAGAGGATCTAAGGCGGGCTCTGCACTAACAGCAGCGAGCCAGCTCACCAACTGTGAGATCATGACCTGAGCTGAAGTCAGACATTCAACTGCTCAAGTGACTGAGCCACCCAGGTGCCCCGGGTAGGTGCTTGATAAATATTAGTTGAATCAGTGATAGAACGAATATGTCTTCCCCTGCTCATCTCCATCCTATTCTTTCTTTAACATCTCACTCAAGACTAAACTCCAGTATGTACTAGGAGGTCATTTCTCACCATCGCAACACTTAAGAATATCTTCCATCTATTTCCCTCTTAGTTTATGTCACTGAAAAAAGTGGGTGATCTCTCTTCTCATTCCCTCCTCTTCTCTTTCTTCCTCCCTCTCTTCCACCTGTCTCTGATATCCATCAATGTTTCCCATTTGGGAGGTGCTCAAGATTTTAAAAATTTTATTTTAATTGGTGAAGTAGAAAGCCAAAAGCTAAACATATAATGGTCCTCCTGTCACTAGTGCTGTGATCTGAATGTGAGCGTCCCTTGCCCCTGGAAGAATACAAGGAACTGGATTACATGAGGGATATTGGTGTGGGGGCTAGACAGTTGATGTGTTATATATTAAATTGTGCCTAGGAAAAAACCCACGAAGTTAATAATTGGTGAATATAAGTGAAGGGTGCAAGTGAGTTCCTGTAGCTTCTCTTTGGGTTTGAAATTATTTCAAAATAAATTGTTAAAAATTCTTTCCCTCTCAAAAAATGCACAAAGTTAAATTTATCAATCTTTTTCATCATAATTTTTGGCTTTTAGGCTGCGTTTGGAGAAACCTTTATCTTAAGATCATAAGAATATATTCTTTAAATTTTTTTAACGTTTATTTATTTTTGAGAGAGAAATTTACAGAGTGCGAGTGGGGGAGAGGCCGAGAGAAAGAGGGAGACACGGAATCTGAAACAAGCTCCAGGCTCCGAGGTGTCAGCACAGAGCCCTACGTGGGGCTCGAACCCATGAGCCATGAGATCATGACCTGAGCTGAAGTATGACACTTAACTGACTAAGCCACCCAGGCACCCCAAGATCATAAGAATATTAACTCACACTTCTTTCTATAGTTTTATTTATTTATGTTGGAATTTTTGCTCTATCTGGAATTTTGGTGTGGAAGTAGGAAAATAATCCATATTTTACCCCTCATATGTCTAACCAGGGTTCCCCAAAACTTTTATTGAATAATCACTCTTTTCTCACTGCTGTCAAAGGATTTGTTTATTGTGTGCTTAAAGGCCTAATATGTTACATGTATATGTGATATTTCTTGATATATCCTGGATATATCCTATATCCTTTGATGTGTCCTTGCGTGTATTTCTCAATATTTATTTACCTCCTCCTCCATAATTTTTCTGGTGATTTTTGACTATTTATTCTTCTAGAAGAACTTCAGAACACTCTAATTCGGGCATTAATTTCAGGCAACACACAAACCAGTTCAAAGGGGTTAATAGGGTATATGCAAGAGTTTGTCATGTAATTGGAGTAAAAGTCAAACAACCAGGCTTTAGGAAGGATTGAAAAATCAAGAAGGACCTGGGTTAATGTTATGGAGATATTTTGACTATTACTCTAGTTTGCCTAATAATTATATGACTTAATCTCAATCATCAGCTCTAAAGTCTAGTTCGGGGCACCTGGGTGGCTCAGTCAGTTAACCATCTGACTCTTGATTTTGGCTCAGGTCATGACCTCAGGGTTTGTGAGATTGAGTCCTGTGTTGGGCTCTGCATTGATGGCACAAAGCCTGCTTGGGATTATCTCTCTCTCTCTGTCTTTCTCTGTCCATTCCTCATTCATACTCTGTCTCTCTCAAAATTAATAAGTAAACATTTATTTTTTTATTTTTATTTTTTTCAATATAGGAAATTTATTGTCAAATTGGTTTCCATACAACACCCAGTGCTCATCCCAAAAGGTGCCCTCCTCAATACCCATCACCCACCCTCCCCTCCCTCCCACCCCCCCAACCCTCAGTTTGTTCTCAGTTTTTAAGAGTCCAATAAGTAAACATTTTTAAAAAATAATAAAATCTAGTTCAAATTCTTAGGAGAAATAATTGAATTGGTCACTGGCTAGCCAATGGATTGGTTCTTCCTGATTCAGGTACCTGTAGAGGTTGTATTACAAATATGGCTGCTAGAGACTATTTTCACAAGGGTAAAGTTCTTAGAAAATGAATATATGGGTTTGGCAGATGTTATCAATAATGTCTAGTAAAAGTTTTATGACACTGAATCCTTTAGTCTAAGATCAATGTCTTTCCATTTGTTCAAATCTCTTCCTATGACCCCTCATAGAGTTTTTTTTTTTAATATTGTCCCCAAATATATGTTTAGGTATTTTATACTTTTTGTCATTTTGAATGGAATCTTCTGCACTATATTTGTCAGAATTGTTGATTGGTTATTTTTTGTGTGTAAGGAGGTAATTATTTTTTTTTTTTACTTTTAATCAACTACTCTGTTGAGTTTTCTGGTTATTTTGAATTGTTGTCACTTTTTTCTCCTGAATTTACTAGGTATAGAGTCATATTTTCTACAAATATTGTTTCTACAAATTGTTCTACAAATATTTCTACAAATATTGTTTTGTTTCTTTATTATATATTCCTATGTTTTATATTCTTTTTAAATTCTAACATCTTTATTATTATCAGAAAGAAACCAGTAAGTTTATTTTCATTTTTTTAAATCAAGGAAAAGGATAGAAATATTGTGTTACATTTTGTGAAGTCTAACAAAAATGTGAAGCAAGATAGTGAACTTCTTGTTGAGCTTAACTGGAAATAATCTGCCCAACCATCCCACCTTCCTCCCTCCCTCCCTTCCTCCCTTCCTTCCTTCCTTCCTTCCTTCCTTCCTTCCTTCCTTTACTTCATCCATCCATCCATCCATCCATCATCCATCTATATATGCATACATCCATCCCATAAATGTTTATTGCTGCCTTTTTTATACCATAGATTCATGTGGCTACTTTAAGAAGGACAACACCCCTGCTCCTAAGGACTTTAGATGGAGAAACAGCCACAAAGGCAAGCAATTATAATAGTATATAAGGCAAAGCACAGGGTGTTAATGGAGGCACATAAAAAGGGTACCTACACCAGCCTTGGACAGGCAGGGAAGGAGAGTAAATCTAAAAAGATTTCTAAGGAAATATTTGAATGGAAGAAAGATCACACTCTCAGTAAATGTATTATGCCATTTAGTTGCTTTAAAATTCTTGGGTGTAGCCATGTCAATATCTTTAGCTGTTAGCCATTCTGAAATCTTCATGAATCTCACGATTTTCAATTTGCCTTCGCAGCTCACGGGACCAGTGACAGTCTGGGGAACCCGACGCTGGATACAAGTCTGCTGGAGGAATTCTTGGGCAATGATTTCGATCTGGGGGCCTTGTAAGTAATGAAAGTACTGCTCTCCATTTGATGTTTTAAAAGTTATGAGATAGTTAAGTGAACTAGGAAGTGTTCTCTCCTCTTCTGTTTTCCAGAAAGGCATGGATGGAGTTGATGTTTCTTCTATAAATCTTTGGCAGTTTTCATTGAGTGAGGTCAGCTGGGCCTGGAGTTTTCTTTATAGGAAGGTCCTCCCTTTCTAATTCAATGTCTTTACTAGATACTGGGCTATTCAGGTTATCTATTGGTAGTTGTCAGCTTAGGCAGTTTATGTGTTTCAGTGAATTTACTGATTTCATCTAAGTTGTCAAATTCACTGGCATAAAGTTATTCATCATATTCCCTTATTTTACTTTGAGTGCCTATAGAATCTGTAGTGATGATCCTTTTGCTCTTCTTGATATCAGCAATTTGTGTCTTTTTATTCTTGATCCATCTGGCAAGAGGTTCATCAGTTTTTCAAACCCTTTGAAGATCCAGCTTTGGTTAAATTTATGTTCCTAATCATTTTTCTGTTTTGTTTTTCATTGATTTCTGCTCTTATATTCTGATAATAGCATAGCTACTTCAGCTTTCTTTTATTTTTAATTTACATACAGTAATATTAAATTTTTATCCTGTATATAGTTTTGTGAGTTTTGACAAATTCATAGAGTTGTAGAACTGCTATCATGATCAGCACAAACAATAGCTCCCTCACCTGAAACATTTCACTGATGCTTCATAAGGGAAACTTATCACCCATCCCAAGACCTTAGTGACAGTTGATCTGTTCTCTGTCCCTATAGTTTTGCTTTTCTGGAATGTCACATAAATGAAATCTATGGTATATAACATTTTTAGTATGGCTTCTTTCACTAAGCATAAAGTCTTTGATCGATAGTTCATTCCTTTTTATTGCTGAGAAAGACTCTGTTGACTGTTTATAATACATTTTGTTTATCCACTTGCCTATTGGATTATTTCCAGTTTGGGACAATTACGAATAGCTTCTTTAAATACTAATGCACAGTTTTTTATGTGGTCAAGAGTTTTAATTTCTTTTTTTTTTTTTAATGTTTATTTATTTTTGAAAGACAGAGTGCAAGTGGAGGAGGGGCAGAGAGAGAGGGAGACAGAATCTGAAGCTGGCTCCAGGCTCCGAGCTTTCAGCACAGAGCCTGATGCGAGGCTCAAACTCACAAGCTGAGATCATGATCCTGAGCCAAAGTCAGACACAACTGATTGAGCCACCCAGGTGCCCCAAGAGTTTTAATTTCTATAGGGTAATATTTAGAATAAAGGCTCCTGGGTCATATTTTAAGTGTAAGCTTAGCTTTATAGAAATTGCCAAATTTTCTAGCGTGGCCATACCATTTGCCATTACCACCTGCAGCATATGAGACATCCGATTGCTTCTCTTTATTGCCAGTTCTTGGTATTATCAGTTTAAAATTTTTTTCTTATAGCTGTTCTGTAATAAAAAGCTATTCTATAGTGGTATCTCACTGTGTTTTAACTTGCATTTTCCTAATGATGGATGATGTCGAGTATCATTTAATGTGCTTGTTTGCTATTTGTATGTTTTCTTTGGTAAAGTGTCTGTTCAAATTTTATGCCCATTGAAGTTTTCTTACCTTTGAGCTTAGAGAATTGTTTAAATATTCTGTATATAAGAACTTCGTTGGATTTGTGATTTGTGAATATTTTCTCCCAGTCTGTAACTTTTCATTCTTTTAACAGTGTCTTTCCCAGAACAAAAGTTTAAAAATTTAAAAAAAAATTTTTTTAACATTTATTCATTTCTGAGAGACACAGAGAGACAGAGCATGAGCGGGGGAGGGTCAGAGAGAGAGGGAGACACAGAATCTGAAGCAGGCTCCAGGCTCTGAGCTGTCAGCACAGAACCCGATGCACGGCTCGAACTCACGAACTGTGAGATCATGACCTGAGCCGAAGTCGGATGCTCAACTGGACTGGGCCACCCAGGCGCCCCTAAAATTTTTATAATGTCCAATTTATCCATTTTTTCCTATACAGTTTAAGCTTTTTATCTATGCAATATAGATACTGCCTACTCTAAGTTCCCCCAAATTTTCTTCTGTTTCCTTCTAAAAGTTTTAGAGTTTTACATTTTACTTTTAAGCCTATGATCCATTTTGAGTTAATTTTTGTGTAAAGTTTGAGATATAAGTTGAGATTAATCTCCTTGTGTATTGATGTCCAATTATTCCAGATTTATTTGTTTAATAACCATTCTCCATTGAATTACTTTTAGTAAAAAATCAGTAGTATTTTTTATCTAGCAAAAAATCAATTGGCCATATTTATGTAGATCTATATCTAGACAAATATTCTGTTCCATTGATCTATGTGCCCATCATTCTGCCAATACTACACTATCTTTAAGAGATATATTTTCTGGCTATAAGTCTCCCCCCTTTTCAGCCCTGAGAAATAGAATAGAAACAGATGAGGGAGAGGGAGAAGATGAGAAAAGAAAAAAAAAAACAACTCTGTCACACAGTGAAGATAAATCAGACATAAAATGAGGCAGTGGGAATATAGGATATGACTAATAGAGAACATCTGTTTTTTTAATAAATGTCTTCTCATTTGCAAATATCCTCTTTTAATGTGTATTTTTGAAAGAGAGAGAGAGAGAGAGAGAGAGCGAGCAGGGGAGGGGCAGAGAAGGAGAGGAAGACATAGAATCCAAAGCAGACTCCAGGCTCTGAACTGACAACACAGAACCTGACATGGAGCTTGAACCCACATTCTGCAAGATCATGACCTGAGCTGCATTTGGGCATTTAACCCAGCTGAGCCACCCAGGCACCCCAGGGAATTTCTATTTTTAAGGGATATATTTTCTGCACATAAAAATTCCCCCCTACTTTTCAGCCCTAAGAGACAGAATAGAAACAGATGAGGAAAAGGGAGAAGATGAGAAACAAAACAAAACTCTGATTTCTATCTTGGTTATTGTGCTTTTATTATAAGTCTTGAAATCATATAGTGTAAGTGCTCCAAATCTGTCTTTTTCAAAATTTTGGCTATTCTAGTTCCTTTGATTTCTCATATAAATATTGGAATTATCTTGTTAGTATCTGTACAGTCCTGCTGGGATTTTGATTAGAATTGTATTAAGTTCAGAGATCCATATGTGGAAAGTTGGTATCTTAACAAAATTGAATCTTCCGATCCATCAACATGGTATATCTCTCCATTTATTTAGGCCTTCTTTGATTTCTTTCATCAATGTTTTATACATTTCAGCATGTAAATCCTGCACATATTTTGTTAGATTTATGTCTAAATATTTCATGTTTCTCTTTGAGGCATTATAAATAATAGTTTTTTTCCTCAGTTTTAGGTTCCAATTATTCATTACCAACATATAAAAATAGTATTGATATTTATATATTGGTTAGGTCCTGCAACTTAATGAAGTCATTTATTAGTTCTAAGATCTTTTTTTTTTTATAGATTTTTGGGGATTTTCTGTGTTTACAATAATGTCATATGCAAATTAGGACAGTTGTATATCCCAAACTCTATGCCTTTAGATACATTTTTTTTTTTTTTTTTTTTTGCTTTATTGCACTGGGTAGGACTTTGGGTATAATGTTGAATAGAGAAGTAGAGACAGCAGATGTACTTGCCCTGTCCCTGATCTAAGAGGGCCATTATTCAGTTTTTTAAAATTATTGAGTATGATACAATGCTTTTTTCCCCCTTTAAAATGTCTTTTTATTTATTTTGAGAGAGAGAGCGTAAACAGGGAAAGGGCAGAGAGAGAGGGAGAGAGAAAATCCCAAGCAAGCTCTGTGCTGTCAGCACAGATCCTGATGCAAGGCTCAAACCCACAAACCATGAGATCGTGACCTGAGCCAAAACTAAGAGTCAGAGTCAGTTACTTAACTGACTGAGCCACCCAGGTACCCCAGTGCTTTTTTTTTTTTTTTAACTGAGGGAGATTCTCTTCTGCTCCTGCTTCCTCTCCTTAACTTTTAAATTTTGAACAAACCTTATATTCCTGGGATAAACCTCAGTTTGTCGTGAGGTATTGCCTTTACACGTATTGCTAGGTTCAATTTACTAGTATTATGTTGAGGATTTTGCACCTACATTCATGAGGATATTGATCTGAAGTTTTCATAGATGGTGTTTTTCTGGCTTTGGTGTCAGGGTAAAATAGCTTCTTAAAATTATTTGGGAAGGGTTCCACCCTTTTAAATTCTCTGGGTAAGATTGTGTGGAATTGGATTTATTTCCTCTTTAAATATTTGGTAGACTTAACCAGTGAAACCATCTTTGCCTGTAGTTTGCTTTGTTGGAAGATCTTAACTACAGATTAAATTTATCCAATAGATATAAGACTATTCATGTTATCTCTTTCTGCTTAGTGATTTTGGTAGTTTGTCCTCCTTCTCTGTTGCCCCCAAGGAGTAAGTCCATTTCAAATATGGACACAGTTCAGAGTATTTCTTATTAGCCCTTTACAGACTCTGAGTCTGTAGTGATATTTCCTCTTCTGTTCACCATATTGATAATATGCTTATTTTATCTTTTTTTTCTTGATCAATCTGGGTAGACACTTAAACGTTTTGTTGGCAGCTTTTGGTTTCATTGATTTTCTGTATTGTGCTAGTTTTCAGTAGCACTGATTTTTACTCTTTATTTCCTTCTTTTGCCTGCTTTAGGTTCAGTTTGCTCTTCTTTTTCTAGTTCCTTAAGGTGGAAACTTAGTTCCTGATTTGAGATCATTCTTTGTTTTCTAATATAAGCATTTGATGTGTACGTTTCCCTCTCTCTATGGCTTTAGCTGCCTGTTTCAGTTTTTGACATATTTTAATTTTCTTCAGGCTTAAAATATTTCCTAATTTTCCTGAGGCCACCTCTTTGACTCATGGGTTGCCAGAACTGTGCTTCTTAATTTCCAAATATGTGTGATTTTTTTCTATGTTTTTCTGTTACTGATTTCAAGTTTATTTCTCTTATGGACAGAGAACATAATTTGTATGATTCTAATTCTTTTAAATTTGTTAAGGCTTGCTTCATGACCCAAGATAGAGTCTATCTTGGTAAATTTTCCATGTGCACTTGAAAAGAATGTGCATTCTGCTATTGTTGGGTAATATCTTCTATAAATGCTAATTAGGTTAAGTTGGTTGACATTGTTGTTCAGGTTATCTCTATCCTTGCTGATTTTTTTTACTGCTTTCATCTATTAGTGTGAGAGGAATATTAAGCCTTCAAGAATGATTGTGGATTTAGAATTCATACTTCTTTCCCCAACATTTAAAAAATTTTGACCTACTGTCTTCTGACCTTCATGGTTTCTGATGAGAAATAGACAGTTATTTGAATCATTTTTCCTTTGCATATGTCATTTTTCTCTGACTGTGAGATATTTTATCTTTGGTTTTCAGCAGTTTTATTATGATGTGGCTGGGTAGGGGCATAGTTTTCTTTGAGATTATATTGTTTGGGATTATATTGTTTCTGAATTTGTAAATTTATAGCACATTTGTATGTGCTGAATTTGTAAATTTTCAGGACATCCAGGAAGTTTTCAGCTATTATTTCTTCATATTTGTTTTTCTGTAATAATGTCTTTCTTACATGTTTTTAGGACTCCAGTGATACAAACGTTAGACCTTTGATACTGTATGGGTTCCTGGAGTCTCAGTTGACTTATTTTTTCAATTTCTTTTCTTTCTGTTGTTCAAATTAGATAATTTCTATTGATTCACTGTCTTTAAGTTCACTGACCCTCCTCTGTTATTTTCATTTTGTTATTAACCCTATCTTGGCATACCTGAAAATGCCCTCCCTCTTCTCCCCTGTGAAAAGAATGAAACCAGACCAGAATCTCAGTAATGAGAAAACCTATTTGTGGATATCTCTGGTACCTGGCTCTTGCTGCTGTTTGCCAACAAGAACATCCTTGCCAAATGACCATGGAAAAAAGGCAGCTCAACATTTTGCAAGCTAGTTAAACACACACACACACACACACACACACACACACACACACACACAGCTAGTGGGTTGCCAAATGTGTGAGCCCACACTCTGAGCCAGCTCTTCTGCTGTAGGCACTGCGTGGGTTGAACCTAGACACTAATTACCCTTGTGCCTGCCCTTACATTCCCCCTCACTCCATCCAAACCACTGATGTGAGTCCCTGTAGGAAGACTGGGCAGGATGTATCCTTTCCATCTCTGGCCTGGAAACAATCTGCCAGAAATTGTCTAGTCTCTCTTCTATGTAACTGCTCCTTAAGAGAAAGTACAGCTAATTTTACCAGGGTTCTAATCATCTGGATCACTTTTATAACTAGCAGAAAGAATTTTGGCTGTTTGGTGGGGAGAAGTGAACAAAAGTCTTATTCAAAGAATGGTCTTCTTATCTGGGAAGTCTGAAATCTGCCATATGATCTTAGTCTCCATGATAATAATGGTCCTTCCTGTAGAACCAGAGTTATCTCCTCATGGGCTATCACTATTGGTTTGCCTAACCAGATTCATTCTTTACCTTTAGGGGTGGTTGGGTGTAAGAGAGGTAGAGGAGGGAATTAATATTGTTGAGCGCTTACCAAGCAATGGGCAATGTTCTTTGTGTTTTACATATTCATTTATTTAATTACACATTTGATTTTTATTTTACACATTTCATTCTCTGAACAAATTTGCCAAATAGAAACAATAATATCTACATTTTATAAATATGGAGGTGGAACGAGAGTAAGTCCACAGGTCAATAAGTGGCAAAGCTGGGATTAAAATGTACCTGGCTCTCCAACACATGCCCTTTCTTCTATATGCAGCTTTTACATTAATTAGGTGATACTTAGGAGGATGTGAATCTCAGGGAAATACCTTCAATGCATCTAAAATTATCTGACAAAAGATGTGACTCAGGATGGATCTGAGCCATAGTTTGCAAAGATTGTCAGAGTTCATGCCCATTAAAGAAAAGTCCTATGATCAGATAACCTGTCACTGCTTGATAAAAACTGCTCAGCTGCATTAAATGAGGCTGCAATAAAACTCAGAGCGAGAACAAGTGGAAACAGTTCCAGTCCATGACCATGGGGCTGTTCAGGTGGTTCAATGATGATTACATCTGTGCAGCCTATTCAAATATTCCAAGTGTTGAGTATTTCTAAATACCCGGCTCTTTTTTGCAGGTTATTGCATTTCTCATAACAGCCCTGAGATGTAGGTTTTCTCGCCTGGGCTCACAGCTAATAAGTAGCAGATCTGGGATTGAAACCTGAGTTTCTACCAATCCTGAGTTACTTCCTCTCTATTATATTGCCTATGAATTGTGCCTTAAAAAAATGTCAGTGACAACTCTTTTCCTAAGCAATCTGAGACTACTGGGCTGCAAAATTGATGAGAGCCAGTTTAAATCTCATAGGGAGATTTTCATGTCTCAGTCATATTAAAAAATGGAATTGGAATTATTGGCCCTGTAAAACAGGTACCCCTAAATGCTGTATGGAAAACTGGTCCCATGAGATGTTGTGGGAAAAAAATAAAAGTTCATGGGCACTTGGGTGGCTCAGTCAGTTAAGTGTCCAACTTCAGCTCAGGTCATGATCTCATGGTTCATGAGTTCAAGCCCTGCATCAGGCTCTGTGCTGACAGCTCGAAGCCTGGAGCCTGCTTCAGATTCTGTATCTCCCTCTTTCTCTGCCCCTCCCCCCGCTCATGCTCTGTCTCACTCTCCCTGTCAAAATAAATAGACATTAAAATTTTTTTAAATAAAAAAACGAAAGTTCCATGATGAGCAAATGAGCTTATGACTCACTGGCTTAAAAAAATATTAAATGAACTTCACTGCAGGACTTTTCAGAGCTTTTGATATGCTAATGTGCAACTGAAGAAGGGAACTGATATGCAGTGTTTCTCAAATTTATTTGGCCATGAACCCCTTTTGGGAGGCATGCACTCCTACATGAGCACTGGGATATGCTGCTCAGGACTTTCTCATCTTTCTGTGTAAATCTAATTGGTATGTTGAGCTGGGACAGTCCTGTCAGCACATGGAAATTTCTAAATATTGCACTTAACCCTTTGTTTCCTTGTGTGGCAGAGTCCAGGGCAGCTGTCTGCCCAGGAGGAGCAGGCTGAAGTCCTCTGATTTCCCTAGGTTAGCCAGCCAGTTACCTACTAGGTACACAGGTAAGCTGTGGTGGACATACTGGGAAATGTCTAGGTGTGGAGAGCTGCTTGAAGGGAGGGTGGGTAGAGCTTTAAGAGATAGCATAAACCCTGGAGGATGCAGGAAAAAAGGACAAGAAGTGTGTGTGTGTGTGTGTGTGTGTGTGTGTGTGTGTGAGAGAGAGAGAAAGGAAGACTCCGGAAAAGGGACTAGTGAATCTGAAAACAGGCTTTATTTCTTTCAAAATGCCCAGAGGTTCACCTGCTTCTTTTCTTTCCTCTAAGTGTGGGTCAGGGAGCAGCAGCACCCGTATCACCTGTGAGCCAGAAATGTAGCATCTCAGACCTTACCCTGGAAAAGCTGAATCAAAATTTGCATTTTTCATGAGATCCCCATGGGATTCACATGCACATTATAATTTGAGAAGCCCTGCTTTAGGTCACATGAACATGCCTCCTTCCCCATCCCCTCCTATGTTCCAATCCAAATGATTTAGCATGGTTTGAGTATGTGTGCTCTGTGGGGGTCATATCATATCAGGCTTTAAGCTGGCCTTGGGGTCCTGATTGTGGAGTAAGAGAGAACTAGCTGAGGGCACTGAGGTAACACCTATTCACAGGTTTGAATGGGTGACTTCACAGGAGGGGGACCTTAAAGGCACATTAAGTCTGTGAGGAATCAACTGCAATCAATATTTCATTCTAATGATGGAGCTTATTCTGGGTTTTACTTAGGACTTGGCTCATTGGGGTTGGACGGCAAAATGAGCTAGGAGTCAATGACCAGCTGCGTGCTTTCGTTCTGCCGCCAGTGGAGTGGGGCTGATAAGCTCTTTGCTGTGGTGTTGTGAAAGGGGTGAGGTAACGTGTAGTTCTGTGAGAAGAGCTTGTCAAAGGCTGTGTGACCAGCTTGGCTTCTGGGTTCAAACTGATGCAGTGGGAGAAGGCTAAACAGAATCCTGTGTTGAAACATTACTGGCAGTGTCTCCATTCTAAAGGTATTTGTGGGAAGTGAAATCACCTATAATAATTAATTTGATTAGGAGAGTCTGTATTTATTTAATTTATTTTATTTTTTAATGTTCATTTATTTTTGAGAGAGAGAGAGACAGATTGCAAGCAGGGCAGGGGCAGAGAGAGAGAGACAGAATCCGAAGTAGTCTCCAGGTTCTGAGCTGTCAGCACAGAGCCTGATGCAGGGGCTCAATCTCACGAACCACAGGATCATGACCTGAGCCAAAGTCAGATGCTTAACCGACTGACCCACCCAGGCACCCCAGGATAGTCTGTATTTAAATCACTGTGTTCATTAGAGCATTAACTCTGGTGGGAGACCATTTGACTCCAGCTTGACTACTTGCCAGATGAATAACCTTGGGCAAGTTATTTAACTGCATCAAGTCTTAGTTTCTTTACCTGTGGAATAGGGGCATAGCTTTTCCTGTGATGATCCAGAGCTTCGATAAGATAACACATGCAAAGGGGGAGCTCAGTGCTTGGACCAGAACAGGTTCTCCATAAAAGTTTATTTCTAAAGCAGCAGAGGAGTGGTGGTAAGAAGCTCAGGGTCCTTGCAGTTTGCCAATAAAGGGCTGGAGGGGTGGGGTGACATCATACTTCCTTTGCCTTGTCAAGAAATTATTTTCTTGGGCTACCTTATCTACTGACAACATTTCTGCCAAGACTCTTGCTCATCCCAACTTCCAGGTAGTGGGTACAAGCTCTAACCAAGCTCGATCAAGTATTTATTGTGTGCCTATGACACGTTCACTACCGGGGCACTATGCAGAACACACACACACACACACACACACTCACTCACTCACACATATATACACACAGTATTAAGACATATTCTTAATGCAGATATCCATGTGGGAGGGTAAATCCCATACTTAAAACATTGGAGAAATCATTTTCAATAGCAGTTATTTCTCTAGTTGGTTGATGGGGTACAACAGTGAACCAAACAGATGAAATTGCTGCTAATGGTTTACCAAGGGCAGTGTGTTGGGAAGCAGTCTGCCCTGGCAGGACACCCAGGAATTTTTCTCTGAGTTGGTGGTGCATGGTGATAATAAAAAGCACACTGGCTTTTTGTAGGTTTAAGTATTGTTTTTAAGTTCCCAACAGACAATGCATTTCCTTATTGCCTGTTCCTGGGGTGAGCTGTTCCCCTGCCTTCACTCTTGATGCTCCACTGCTGTCATTCTGCTGTAGCGGGAAAAGAAAGACAATGGCATATGTCAGAATAATGGCAGAATTTAGTGTAAAGTCATTCAGTAAGATGAAGAAAAATAAGCATTAGAAGGTGAAGGAATAGGAAAAGGGGGTAGGGAGGCCATTATTTTTGATTGGGTGGTCAGGAAAGCCATCTTTAAATATATGAATATAAATATATAAATATATGAATATATAACCTAGGTTATATATATATATATACATATATATATATAATGTTATATATAAATAACATATTTATGGTCATATGTTGTATAAAAAAGCAGTCATTCATATTTATTAAGTACCAACTCTGTACCAAGCACTGTGCTGAGTTGAGATCACTGTGCAATAGAGTTTAAGAGAAGGCACAGTTGGTGTGTGAAGGCACTAGGGGAATCATCAAAGAAAACTGGGGATTGGATTGTGAGTAATCCCAGCTGGGCATTCACATGAAGCCCATGTCTCAATACTGTATTTCCCACGCAGTGCCTGGTATAGTCATGAGGACATAGTAGCCACTCAATAAAAACTTGGTCAAGCCTGGTTACAATCTGAGAGAAATATTGGCTGCTTTGGGCACAGTATGCAGTTGTCATGGATATACATATAATCTCATCAGCTGGAAAGAAGAGTCTATTTTGCACTCCCTCCTTCAGTTTGCATAGCATTCAACCCCCAGGAGACCATATTTATCCATATATCCTCCCAAACACAGAAACAAATTATATATCTGAGAAGAGGAGATTTAGAAGGCAAATTATTCATTTTTTATTAGTAGCTAAGAATCTCTCGATTATTACAACTATCTCCTACAGAAGGTGGAGACAAAGATGACCACTGAAGGAGTGATCCATGATTCTGTTCCTTTCCAAGTCCACTTCATGGAAATCACTTTAGCATAATAGGAAAATTCAGAACACAAAGGCCAAAACAGTCTAATATGCATGACTGGGTGTAAAGAGGAGATTAACAGCTCATTAACAGTCCCAAACAAAAGTATTTTTCTTAAAGTTAACTATTGCCTTTGTTTTAACAATTTGCTCAGTTTCAGAGGTAGCTGTCATTAATTCTTCCTTCAGATTCTCTTAAAAGGACTGTAAAATTTTTCTCAATACTATAAAATGCATCAAGCATGGAATGCAATGAAATAAAGGAGTAGCTGTGGTGAGTTTTGGAAGGGAGAGTAAACTGTAAGGAAAGCATTAAAAAATGTCAGTGTTTTCATTTTGAAACCATCCCCATATGTTGCTGCCACTCAACACAGGGACCTTTGATTCTCCATGCCTGTATTGCTACATAAAATATTCCATGCCATATTTCTCGAGTGAATTGATAATTTACTTCCGATTTTTAATTTTTATTAACGTTATTGAATTCTGTGGTGCCACTAATGTAGAGGTAACAACTGCCTAGAATCTTGAATGTGGAATTGTGAAATCAGAGAGCCAATCAAAAAATTTAATTTATAAATCTATAGAAGTGATACATGTGCAGGATTTAAGAAGTGAAATAGAACTGTGGGTATATGGCTTATAATGAAAATCAGCAATCCTCTGCCCTAGTTTTCACCATGTTTCTGAGTTTGGCTCTCCTAGAGGCAGATACTTTCCAACTCTTTTAGAGATTTCTACCACTTTACATCGGAATGGTGTTTTATATTGCTATTCTTGCTTTATGTATTTTAGAACTTAATATCATCTTCAGAGAGGATTTAACTTTCTTATACCACATCTGACGTCCACTTCTAGCACCAGCCTCCCAATATCATAAAGTTGTATAAAATTTTTGGTTAGGTCAGTAGCCAGGGCTTACATTATTATCACTATGTGTTCACATATTATTTATTACAATTATATTTTCTTTCTTGAACTTATTGTTTTTCTCAAACCTAGTCTTGTTTTCATGATTTTCTTGACTTTGACTATAACTATCATTAATTCTTCCCACAAATTCTCTGAAGAGAATTGCCAAATTCCTCTCAGTATTAAAACACATCAATTCCTTTTCTCCCTAAAGAAATTTCTCAGATGATCTTTGTCATTACTGACTTTTTTGTTCTATCAATTTGTACTACCTATTTCTCTCAATTGATAAGAGAGGGATGTTAAATCTCTATGATTGTACAATTATTTATTTCTCCTTTTATTTCTGCAAATTCTGCGTCATGTATTTTGAAGCTATTAAAGAAACAATCATGATTGCTATGGCTTCTTTTTTTAAAAAAATGTTAATGTTATTTATTTTTGAGAGAGGCAGAGACAAAGCATGAGTGGGAGAGGGGCAGAGAGACAGGGAGACACAGGCTCCTGTGTCCGAAACATGCTCCAGGCTCTGAGCTTGTCAGCAAAGAGCCCGATGCGGGGCTCAAACTCATGAACTGTGAGATCATGACCTGAACCAAAGTCAGACCCACTTAACTGACTGAGCCACCCAGGTGCCCCAGCTATGCCTTCTTAATGAAAGAACTATTATTGTGGAATGAGCCTCTTTATTTTTAGTAGTGCTCTTTATTATGAAGTCTATTTTACCTATTATCCATGAAGTCACTTCTGCCTTCTCATACACTTTTTTCTCCATTAATTTTCAACTTACCTGAGTGTTTATATTTAAAGTGTTTCTTGCAGGCAACATAAAGTTGGGTCTTGCTTTTTAAAGACCCATTCTTATAATCTCTACCTTTTATTGGAGTCGTTAATCCATTAACATTTAATGCAATTATTGATGATGTATTTAATTTTGCAATTTTATTATTTGTCTTCTTTTTATCCATTTCTTATTTCTTTGTAACTACTTTCCTACTGTATTAGCATTCCATTTTATCTTCTGACCTTACCTATATACTTTTTTGAATCATTTAACTTTTCACTGTCTACTTAGAGTTAATGAATTAATATTGTACCACTTTACATAAAATGTAGAAACCTTCAACTGTATAATTCTATTTTACCCCCGACTCCCTTCCTCTATGCTATAGTTATCATAAGTGTTACACTTTCATACATTATAAATGCTACAAGATAATGTCATAATTTTTGCTTTAAATAGTCCTATGTATTTTAAAGAAACTGAGAAAAAATGATTTTTATTTAGATATATATATTTTTTTATTCTCTACATTCCTTCCTAAAGTTTCAAGTTTCCATCTGATATCATTTTCCTTTAGCCTTAAATAATGTCTTTAACATTTCTTATTGTGCATGCCTACTCATGGTTTTACTTAAAATTTTTTTTAATCTGAAAATGTCTTTATTTTGCTTTTATTCTTGAAGGATATTTTCATCGTATTTGAAATTCTAGATTGTCAGTTTTGATTTTTCTCCAGCACTTTAAAGATAACTGTTGTACTGTCTTCTTGCCTCTGGAGATTTTGATGAGAAGTCAATGGTCATCTGAATCACTGTTACTCTACATGTAATATGTTTTTTTCTGGTTACTTTTGAAAGTTTCTCTTTATTTTTGCTTTACACTGATTTGACTCTGATGACCTATGTGTGGTTTTCCCTATATCTTGCTTAGGATTTGTTGATCTTCTTGAACCTATAAATTTATGTCCTTTGCAAAATTTGGGAAGGTTTTGGTCACTATATCTTTAATTATTTTTCTGTTATGTCCTCTCCATGGTTCATGAATCTTTTTCTCTCCCTCTTTTTAAATTCATTTCTCCCTCTCTGTTCTTTAGGTTGGATCATCCCTGTTGATTTTCTTCAACTTATTCTGCTACACCACCTAGGGATTTTTTCATTTTCTATTTTTATTTTCATTTCTAAATTTTTTCAATTCTAGAATTTCCATTTAGTTCTTTTTTAGTTTCTATTTATTGGCTAAGATTTTGTATTTTTTATTCTTTACAAACACATTATCCTCTCCTCTATTAGGCTTAGTTGTAACAGCTGTTTTTATAATTGCTGCTGCTAAAATCTGGATTTGTGTGCTAATCCAATATCTGAATCATCTCTGGGTTGGTGTCTTATAATTGTTCTTTTCCTCAAGGCTAGGCCATATTTTCCTGGTTCTTTGTTTGTTGAGTAATTCTTAATTGTATTCTGGAAATTGTGAATGTCTGGCTTTTTTTTTTTCTTTTTACATTCCTCTAAAAAGTATATATACTTTTGCTTTCCAAGCGGTTACTTTCTTTAAACTCAAATATAAACTCTGTCTCCTGTGCAGCAGGTCAAATATTTGTTCAGTTTTTTTTTTTTTTTTTTTTTTTTTTGTCTTGTTTTTGGCTGGACTGTGTATAGTCAGCCCCATACATTGATGGCTCAGGAGTCAGCCAGACATTTGGCCAGAGTTTTTATACAGAATCTAGGGTTTCTCCTCTCTGAATCTCTTTTCCCCAAGATTTCCCTTTCACTTGAAGCAGCTGTTTGCCCCCAACTCTGTTCTCTGGTTCTTTAGGTCAGAAAGTTTGTGTGTTTCTATCAGAGTTTTAGCTGTTCTGTGATTCTGCCGTCAACTGGGCCGGAGGCTAAAAGCTGTAAATAAGTAATTTACCTTATGCTATTTCCTTCATCCAAGTTTCAGTGTCCCTCCAGAATCTTCTTGCTTTTGACCACTTTCCAGTGTTTTCAGGCAGATTGTTTTTTGTTTTGTTTTGTTTTGTTTTGTGTTGTTGTTGTTGTTTTAAATTTTTCAGAGTTCACAGTTTTTATTTATGGAAGGGTCAGGTCTGGTAGGAGCTTACCAGTCTTATGAGAAGCAGAAGAGCTTTTTGTGGATTTTTTTTTTTTTTTGCATCCCTTCTTTATCTATTTGCTTGTTCTTTGTGTTTAATGTTAAAGGTTTCTGGAAATGTCTAGTCCTTCATCTTTTGTTCCCGTGTAAGACGTTCTGTTTGCAAACCACTATTTTCAAAGGATGCGTTTCATCATAGAGTGATCAAGCGGGGATTGGCTATGTTGGGGGGTGGGTAACTTCAAAATATCCTTTTTTCCCTTGAGGTCATTCAACTTTTCTGGGGAACAATCTTTCAATTTCCTACGGTAGGAAATCTGCTCGGATGCCTACAAAGTCAAGTTGAAGAAGGCTCTCAGGGTTCGGTATTTAGACTTTTAATGAATCCTTCCATTTTTAGCTCAGCAGTTTTGCAATCTCCCTGGATCTGTTTCTTCAGAGAGTAAAACTTTCCAACTTGCGTTGCAGTGACGGAGGTAGTTGTCTGGCTGTACAGGTTGAGAAAGCCACTCTTAGGAGCCAACCATTCTTTAATCAAGGTTTCAATCAATTCTTTTGTTTTCAGCTCCACCTTCAGCCTGAACTCAGAGGTTCCTGGTGACTCCAATGTCTTGGGCTTTTCTGAAGTTGTATTAAAATTGGATAACTTCTTGTTGGCTCCTATGTCCCTTCTGCCATCCCCAGGCAATCTTGTTTTTGCCTCTTCCATTCTACTAATTCAAGTTACCATCCATCCTACTTCAGTGTGCCACAATGTTATTAAAATATAGTCTTGTTGTACACTCTCTCTGCACAGGTACTCTATGTCCTTTTGTGTTTATGCCTGTTTATTCCTTTACTTTCATTTTTGGTGGCATTTTTGGAGGAAGGTGGTGTTTTCGGAGGAAGGTTTTCTGTTACTCATAAAGAGCGAATAAATTATAAAAGACTAATTTGAGGAGAAAGCCTAACTTTTCTTTTTTTTAATGTTTATTTATTTTGAGAGAGAGAGAGAGACAGACAGCATGCAATCAGGGGCGGGGGCAGAGAGAGAATCCCAAGCAGGCTCTGTGCTGTCAGTGTAGAGCCCAATGTGGGGCTCAATCTTAGAAACCGTGAGATCATGACTTGAGCTGAAATTAAGAGTCAGATGCTTAACCAACCGAGCCACTCAGGTGCCCTGAAAACCTAACTTTTCTAATAAATAATAAAAACAGACTTTTCATTGTACGAGGTTGAAATCTTAATCAACCAAGAAAAACACGATAGCTTACTCTTCCAGCAGGAGAATCAAGGAGAGGGTGGTAGTGCTTATGAATGACTTAGAATCATGGAGTTTCTGAGCCATAAGGGACTTGTAGGTTTTTTGGAACAGAAGATTTCACACTTTTTTAGTGGTGGTACTCATTTTTTTCTTAAATGAAATTTTACTTGCACCTCAATCTATAAAACAAAAAGTTATGATTTTTTCCCCCAGGCATTTAAATTTTTTCTTTTGTAAAACCACTGAGCTCATTCCAATCTCTTTGGGATTTCCCAGAGCACAGATGGAAAACCATTGCTTTAGTGGTGACATTTCACAGCGCTTTAGCCTAAACAGTGTGCTCAACCTTCTCTCTGGTATAAGAGCTTCAAGAACGTTAAGAAGTCAACAATACGGTTAATTAAACTGTATTGAGAACGCACTACATTTGGGGGTAATTATGTTATGGGTTTTACACATAGTATCTCATTTAATTCTCAACAGTGTTATGAGGAAGGCATGAAGATTATTTCCACGTGGTAGGTGAGGAAACGGAGACTAAGGTCTTGTTCATGAACACACAGCTAGGAAGTGGAAGAGCTGGGACCCAAACCCAGGTCTGTCTGACTCAAAGCCCATTTACTTAACACATGACACCAGGCGTGGCCTGGTGGGCTTTGGTCCCCATGGTGCACTGTGTGTTGTACCCAGCGGTGCCTCCCATTTGTGGCCAGGGTATAATGACCACACAGGTTACAACAAAAAGCAATGCATGTCTCTAATCCTCAGGCAAGGGCAGCTTCCGGATACTCCACCTTATTCTGCGTCAGACTCCTGTTCTCCTCCGCAGATCAAAGGTGAGTGCCATCTGCCTCGCGCACGCCTTGCAGCGTCCCTCTTCTTGGACTCTGGGTGGTCAGAAAGAGAGCTCTTCTCACCTGTGTGTTCCCCCAGGTGCATGCTGCCCAGCGGTGAGACCTGCAGCCGGGAGGACTCCAGCTACTTTCCTCCACTCCGCGGCTGCACCTGACTCGCTGCCTGCGCAGCTGCCGCAGAGCTCGCGTGAAACGAGCAACTCTGCCCGCACCCACAGCGGCGTCCACAACTGCTATCCAGGCTCCGGTCATTTTACGACCCCCCCGGACCATTGCGTGTCCTGCCGTCCGGGGATAAGCCGTTCTTACCATCAGCAGCCTCTGTGCCACAGCCCTGGGTAAAGGGCAAGATATTTAGTTATGAAAGACCTCAGAGCAGCCAGCACCCCCCGCAGTGCCGGTAAAGAATGAACAGTGGCGTTCTCTCTCCAGGAGATGGCGGTGTTGAGACATATATCAGACACGGCAAGGCCCCAGCGCTCTCGGCTTTAGGCCGTCTTTTAACTAACAACCCGCTAAACCCAAAGTCCTCGTTCGATGGAAAGTGAAAATGTCAGAAATAGAGAGAGACATTCTGAGTGATGGAGAAAGCACTATTTACATTTGCAGTCTCAGCTAGAATACGCAAGTAATTTGTGAATTACTTAACACATAGAGTCCTCAGATAAATGTTAAGCATGAACTAATATGCGTTTTAATTTTCTCTCTTTTCCTTCTTCTCCTCCTTTTTTTCTTTTATTCTTTCTTCTGAATCTACAGAATGGCAAGGAGAGTAGAGGTCATCAAAAATTGTGGTGAAATTCCATGTGAAAAAAAATGTCAGGTGTAAAATGGATACATATTTTATATACTTATATTTATAACACTATCTTGTCTATACTGTATTTATATATAAGTTCATATATTATATTTTAACTTCTCTGTCTCAATGTCTTCTCTGCCTTTGGAAACATTGGCAGTTTATTTTTCAGGTAGGTGAGTCTCCCATCCATTGGATATTGGGAAACTAAGTTTCAGACTCGCGGGTTTCTGGAACAGAAGCTTGCTCTTTCCACTCATGCACAACCTAGTGTTGCACACCAGTAGGGCTCAAGGAATCTTAGCTAACTGGAATTAGTCTTAAGAAGTCTGAGAGAAGACACCTGGGAAATTGAATCTGATTTAACGTAACATGGAGAGCACAAACTCCTAACCTGCATTTTGGGTTCTTGATTTTAGAGCCTCGTTGCCACCAACCAAGAAGAGGAAGTGCACACAGGCGCTGGAGGACTCCGGGGACCATCAAGTGTGGGCCCACCACTCCAGACCAAGTGAGCCAACCCAGGGCCCATCTCTGCTTTCGCCATTAAGACGGGGATTTTGACCAGTCTTGCAGTAGCCCTACAGAATGATTTTCTCTCTCATAGAAGGGCAAGGATAGGAGTTTCTTTCTTTCCTTTTGACATACAGTTTCGTGCAGTCTTCGGTGGGGTCATGTAGGTCCTTCTCTCCTAGGAAGAGGTGCCATTGTCTCTCTCTTTGGTGGAGATGAAATGCCGGTCCTTTCAATTTTAGGGGCAAGGTTCTGATTCAGTAGGCTTGAGGTGGGGTCTGAGATTCTGCCGTCCGAACAGGCTTTCAGTGTTGCCTGCTCAGGGAGGGTACTCTGAGGAGCAGACTTGGGAAGATTTCTCCAGTGGAGCAGGAAGGTAGAGAGCTGAGCTCCTCTAGCATCTGCTTCAGGTTAGCGGCTCCCAAGTAGGTCTTTGAAATTTTGTAAGATCATTTGCAAAGTCTTTCAGCAGACTCATGATGCCCAAGTGGTGAGACTACCTTATTTTTTGCCTTCTACAATATGTGACACATCGTGTTTCAAGCTTAGAGACCTTTTCAAGTTATGAACAAATTGGGGATTTGGAGTCTGAAGGCTTGAGCTTTCAGAAGAGATGCTATGGCACTTATCGGGTGAAAGGAAAATGCTCCATGCCAATTCTGTTAGCCCCTGTAAATAATCAGATGTAGGCAATGTGAATAGAACCCCGGATTCAGGGTACATCTCTTTTATTCCCACATGCAACAGCTTGACGGGAAGGTCAAGATTTCTGTCTTCCAGCTCTCCCCCCGACTATTGTCCCCCAATTCCAGAGGTTTATACTGCCCTGAAAGGTGATGTGGTGGCTTCCTCACCTGCTTGAGTTGCTGACTTTGTATTTCACAGCCTTATGACAAGTGCTGGTCCTCTGTGCCCATGGAGCCTGCTGGTGCTTTCAGGGATGGCTGGTCTCCGCTCCAGCATGGGCTGGAGGGTCCTTCAGCCAAGGCCCACACGGGGCCATTCCCTGGGAGTGCTGTGGCAGAACTGTGCTGGGTATTGGGCCCTTGCATGAACCAAACCTGTCACTGCCTTTTCTTTCACATGGATCCACCCTGGCCAGCAGGGTGCTTGGTGTTTCTTATTCAACGCTTGAGACACAAAAGGCTAAAGTCTCCTTTCTGGATAATATAGAGTTCACCATCCACCTTCTTGTGCAAAGCTTACTCTAATTTCTTCAAGAGTCCTTGCATCTAGCCTGCAACCCCTTTGTGATCCTCAAACATAAAAGGCTGAGTGAATTTCTAGCCAGACGAGGGAACCATCTGTTCACTTCCACAGATGCACCAGCTCACTGAGAGGACTGGGCAAGCCACCCAAACCTCCCCAGCGTTTCCTCATCAAACCAGATTGCTGCTCAAATCATCCTGGCTGTCTCAGAGTTAAGCCCCATCCTGTGATGATTTTCTGCTGCCTGTCTCTGGAGAGGCCATTGATTTTTCACCATCTCCAGAGAAAATCATAGAAGAGTAACTGAAATGTCTCAACAGATAGGAAATCTTGAATCCCGTGTTTAAGTCCTATTCCAACAAAGGTCACTGAAAAGCTGACTAAAGATAATTGGCCCCAGACAACTGGGCCAGAATGTAAATGAACAGGTGCCCAGGGCTGGCAAAAAAAAAAGACAAAAATCCAAATGCCATGTTTTCCTTACAGCTTATATTTTTAGCAGAAGTTTTCTAGTAGAGAACTCATAGTTGATGTGGCAGAGGCCGAGGGTGCTTACAAAGTTCCTGGGGAAATGGTACAAGGGCAGAGGAAGAAGGAGCTTATGCGAGTCTTATTAGGCAGGAATTTTGATGGGAAGAGATGTTCTAAATCAATCAGTAAGGCTTTTCTAGTGACCGTCTCCTGAGCGGTTTATTTTGCCCAAGGGGTTCCAAGATCCCCATTTATAGGGCTCACGGCGTAGACTCACTGGTTTGCTGTGGGCAGATGTGAAATGTTGCTTAGAGAGAAAGCAGCTGGGGGATAGGCTCTTGCTAGCTGGTTCCAGCCTCACATGGCCTAGATCCCAAATATAAGGGGGTTCTGCTTCCATCTGATCTGAACCCCAACTATGAGAGGATTCATTGACTCACGTAGTTTGGACCTCAAATACAAAAGGACTTTTGAGCCCCAGAGTTACGGCCTTTGGCTCCCAGTGAGAGGTGCACTGGCTGAATTCACACTGTAGAGTCAGAAAAAGTATCTGTCTCGTCTCCTCAGCAGTTGGGGACTTTCTGAGCCTGACTTTTCTTGATTGCCAGATGAGAATCATAATTTCTATTTCACCCATTTCTAAGATTTTTTTTTTTAAGTAATGTAGAAAAGAATATTTTGAAAGGCATTAAAATGCAAATATGAGTTTTTCCAAAAGGGTTGGGACTTGGGCAGTTTGCTGCCTTCACACTTCTATTTCTCTTCTACATTTTCTTGAGAAATCCTCGCTGGAGCATGAAAAGAAGAGGGTGGTTTGAATCCTGTCTCTTCCACTTTACCAGCTGTGACTCTGGGCAAGTTATTTCAGGTCTTTGAACCCCAGTTTCTGCATTTGTTAAATGAGATTAGGAATCCTTACTTCAGTTTGGCCGCACCTACTAAAGCATATCCTGTGACCCAGTAATTCCACTGCCAGGACTGTGTCTAACAGGAATGTGTACATATGCCCACGAAAAGACATTCACAAAAAAATACCCACAGCGGCATTACTTATAATAACCACAAACTGAAGATAACCCAAATGGCTGTCAAGGGCAGGATAAATTGTGGTATAGTCATACAGGGGAGTACTTACTCTACAGGCATGGGAATAAACAAAACGCCTGCCATTTGCAACAATATGTGTATGAGTGAATCTCATAAACATGATATTGGGCAAAAGAAGCCAACACGCAGGAATACGTACCATATTATTCCATGTCTATGAACTCCTCTATGGTATGAGGTATCGGACTAGTGATTTGTCTTGGGTAGGGGAAAGTAGTAACTGCAAGGGGGCATGAAGGTGTCTTCTAGAGTCCTATTTCCGGGCCTACTGATAGTTACCCGGTATAATTCACTTTATTAGAAAGTATCAAATTGTGTACTAATGGTCTGTGTATTCTTCTTTATGTATATTAGACTTCAATGAAGAAAGGTTATTGAAGAAAAGGCGTTCTTACTTTGAAGACTGGGTGAGAAACTATGTCAAGTGTCTTGGTACAGACAGGACACAGGAGTAGTAGACATTATTATTAGTGTGAATAATAGTAAGTCCCAGTATTGGGCTCAGGCTTGTGCCTGGCATTTCAGTGTGGGCCTGGGGTCCCTGGATGTCACCAGCGGATGGCCAGCTCCCACGGAAGCCATGACTGTGTTGGTGTTGTTAGAGTGACTGCCCCTTAGCTTTGCCGCTATAATGGGAAAAAGCAGGAACTGCTGTTATCCTTGACCTGGCTACCATGCCTGAGTGGGAAAGGGCCCACATTAGCTGATACTCACTCAGGCACTCGGTGTTAGTTATTTCACGTCGGATAGAATTACCACAGAGGCCAAGAATGAAGTATTCCTCAAGGCTTCTTGGGAATAACTGAGTCATCTGAGCCAAAACAAGTGCAGGTGGTGACGACAGTGCCACTAACATTCACCAAAAGCGCCATAGTTTACATCCTTGCTAGCGACAGGCCCTGTGCTCAGCACCTACAGTCATAACTCATTGCGTTATGAGTGAATCTCATAACACAGTGAGCCCGGGAGGTTTCATACTGTTGCCTCCATTTTGTAGATGAAGAAACTGAAGCCCAGAGAGCTGAACCCATTTTCCTAGATTGTACAGTTATGAAATGTACAGTTGTGCCTCAAGCCCAGGCCCATCTGATTTCAGACTCCAAGCTCCTGAACTTCCTTTACCCTCTGTCCCTTGTAGGACAGAGGAAGGAAAGAAGGAAGAACTGGTTTCTCCTCTTCTCTGAATTTGGTATAAGCAGGAGAACCGTGGAAGGTTTTTGTCCGTTTGTTTTAAAAAGTTTTTAGGTCTGGTAACTTTTGGAGGAGTGATGACATGAGGAGGTCCTTGCATTGCTGACCCCCTGTAGTCTTAGCCGAGGTGGCAGGGGTCGGGGGTGGGGGGAAGGTTTTCATGATTCTGAGAAATCTTTTCAAAATGGTTGGTCACAAAAACTGGAAAAAAAAAAAAAGAATGTTTTGCTTAGGTGACGTGTTGATAGGGACACCCCAAGAAAACACGTTTTGTATGACATTTGAGATCAAAGACAACCTGAAGCAGTGTGTTGTTTATTTATGTGAGCAAGTCTGCAGTGCAAGTATAAAGAAAGAAAGGTAGGTAGGTGAGTGAGAGAAAACCCTGCATTTTCTAAGCTCTGGGCTAAGTGCACGCTCCCCAGGAGCCCATGTTGTGTTTCTCTGTTGTTGCTTACAGCCTGCACCTGATCTTATGAACGCCCACTATTTCCCTTTCACTCCTGATGTCAGGCATGAGTGATAGTAGGGGAGTTAAAAGAAAAACAGAAAACGTACCAATAGAATTTACATAAAAAGTATCCGAGGTTGAACCACATGGTCTGGAAGCATACTCAAATTAAGACAAACAATTTACAAGGATTATGCAAAAAGAGTAGCTCGGGTATGTGAAATTGCTGTTATTTTAACACACAAAAGTGGCAATTTCATATAGTCAATACTACATACGGTATTTTGTTACTTTATCTTGGCATTAGCTTCTGAGTGCACTTGTACTATGATATTCTCTCTGCTTGATGTTGCAAGATGGGCAAGACATCTGTTTTAATTTCTATTGTGTAGTTGAGGGAAGTAAGACACTAAGTGAATAAATAGCTCCTCTAAGCTCAGAAAGCTAGTGCCACAAGGGACCCGTAACAGAGTAGAATGTATGGGTTGCAATTAACAAAAACAAAGAAACAAAGGACAAAACCCCCACACCTCAAACTGCCTTAAGGGAAAAACAAACCAAAAAACAAAACTGGAGGATTTATTGGCTCCTATAACTCAAGAGTTGAGAATTGGATCCCAGAACTCAAATCACGCCATCAAAACTGGGCGCCCTTCATTCTCAACTCTGTGTTCTGCTGCTGTGGGGCTTCATTCCTAAACATTCCCAAAATGGTGCCGGTAGCTCTTGGGGTTATATCTCAGAGGTTTAAAGCTCATGGAAAAGAGTAGGCATCTTTGAACCCCTGTCCGCTGAAGTGCAGAAGTGCACTGTGCTTGGATAGGATTGGGCCATGAGTCTACCTGATGGAATTATTGATGCAAGTAGTGAATGTTGTGTTCTAACTGATCTAGTCTGGGTCCCCATACCCTCCTCTGACTGGGAGTAGGCTTCCCTGGAACCACGTTGGCTGGAATGTGGCTATGCAGGAAGTAGGGTAGACAGACACGGAGGGCAAAATATCCAGCAAGTACCATTGCATCTTAGGGATCACTGACCCCAAATTGCTCTTTTTGCAGATGAGGAAACAAGACTAGCCACACGTCTCCTGCCTCCCAACACTTGTTACTTCCCACGTGCTCACTCTACCTCATCCATGGCCAGTTCATTGGCTCCCTGCAGCTGTCTGTGAATCTAGGAAAAACAGCCTTGGAGGAAGGATCTAACATGCCGATTTCTTTGCAGTGACAAATAGGAGTCACAGCAGTGAAGTGCAAGACTACGATGGTGAGGGACAGAACATGATGCCTGTGGACCAGTGTTCTCCTACTCTGAAGTGGCAGCCGTATCAAAGTGTTCCTTGGCACAGTTTGTTGAATGGTCATTACGAGAAACTGTAAGTGGCCCAGGGATGCCTGGTGCTATGCTGGAGAGTGAGGGAAGGAAGGCAGTGCTACTCTTTGGGACTAAATCCAAGTATTTGGGCTTTGATGCCACTCCTGATTGAATAGGATGGGCCAATGAGAAAGCGTGCTTTACTCCTTATGTTTTGCGTTCCAACTAGGGAATAGTTGAGACGTGGATTTCTGGCTGTTAGAACTCCAAAGTTAAAATTCTAACTCATTATAATTTGCCCACTAAATGATGGAGGGAGAGCGGATCTTTCTGAGATCAATACCCAGTTCACCTAAATGCTGGAAAATGGAGATTTCCCAAATCAGTAACATTTAACCCTGCAGTTAATTTAAAATTCCATAAAATACTGTTTTAGGGGGCCACATTAAATTGCTAGCTGGTGACACCCCTACTTCCCCAATATTTATGCTGTGAATCAGTATTGTCAAGTTCATTGGCAACATCTACTGAAGCAGTCACAGTTGGTGGTGGCTTTGTAGTAAGAGACTGAAAGTAAAACGTAGAAAATATCTTTAAACCAGAAAAATCTTCATCCTAATCTTGTGACATTATAGTTTTAAGAAATAAATGTGAACGTACATATTATTACTCTTAAACATCCTCTGAGCCTTCTCTTTATTCCTGAGGATATGTTACCCACTTAAGTCTTCTAGAATTTTTAAGATTAAAAACGCCTTCTTGAAAAACCTAAAACAATGTTAATGGATAAAGAATAAGGTTTTCAAGTAATACATATAACATGAAATAAGAAATGTTGGTCTACAAATGAGGGCCTTCGTGGTATTTTCCAAATTCAAATATAGCTTATTTAAGAGCAAAACTTATCACTAGGACTTTCATGTTGGATGAACTAGAAGGAAGAAATCTTTTCCTTCAAGCAAATTCTAAGGACTTAAACAGACTTTGGGAGTTGGTATGTTGAATGGGAGGCAGAAAGAAGCAAATTGCTAATTGTATCATTGAACTGTCATAACCTTTGTCTTTGCCACTGAGTGCAGTTAGAAAAAGAAAGGAAGGGTCCATAGGTCTTGGTTTTGAGTCTTAGTCCGCATTTAGTTATCCTTCGGGGAGTATTTCATAGGCTTTCCTAAATATGAGTACCAAGGTATGAAACCTCAACTTCTTGAGGTAACTTCTCTTTCTTCTCACTTGAGTAGTTTTTTTTTTTTAAGTTTATTTGAATAGCCAATCTAAACTCCACTGATCTGGAAAAAAAGGAGAACATGGATGGTATCAGCTCAAAGGTATAGAGGCAGATGTATTTTGAATGCTTAGACATAATTCACTTAAGTGCAAGAAAAGGACAATATTAATCTACATTAGAATTCAGGTCATCTTAATTCCACTACTCATATCATTGAGACAGAATATCACTTGTCTCAGATTATTATGTCTAATTTGATACAAAAATATTGTTTCCTTAAGTTTTCCTGAAAGCACTAAAGTTAGGGGATTGAAAATTTACCAAAAACATTTTTCTGAGTGATATTTAAAACTTGTGTCAACAGGGCTTTTTAAAAGCCAGTTTAGTTGACTTTATGTATATCTTTTGATACCAAAATCAGAATCACTATTTTTAGGTAAATAAATTTCTATAGCCAGAGATTGGTGTTTAAGATTCACAGGAATCTTCAACATTGTAATTGTTGGTTGGTGCAGTTTCTGCTTCTAGCAATCTTTAAATTTCAGGCTAATGCTCATATCTGAGCTACAAACCTTACCTTCTTCAGAGTTTTTGATAGTGAAACATGGAAGATCACAAAAAGATATTTTACAAAAAGGTATTTCCTATTTTCTCAACCAAGACCGTTCTTATTACCCTCTGCAGTAAAATCTATACGATTCAATTCATCTAGCCTTTAGATGAGCAAATTAGAAGATTAGTTCTAGAAACCTGAGTCAATATGAAGTTCCCAGATGGCATAAGACATGTGGTCTTTATCAAATCCTTCATTCAGTGACTGTTGCCGAACTTGCTGCTGGCAGCCGCATGACTGTGGAGCCTTTGACATGTCAGCTACTTGGAGGTGATCAATGGCCCAGTGACTTGACCCATTGGGAAGGAGCTTAACTTGCAAAGAACAGGAACGCTCTTTTCCCAAGAGACTCATCCATATTTTCTGTCTCTGGAGTTAAAGGAAAATTTAGAAATTCAGTGTTGTTCATTATACTGGCAGCCATCCAAACTGAGATCCCGGGAAGCAGAGAACCACATACACAGCCGCCGAGAGCCGGCAGAGCTCTAAGTCCTGCTCGCCTCTGCTTGTGGTCCTGGGAAGGAGCTTCTTACCTGAGGGAAACCCCACATTTAGGAATCTTGATGAATTAGAAATCATGTTCCGTATCTACAATATGTATGGGAAAAACTCGCCAAAAAGTTTTCACCTTTTATATTCTCTTCTCTATTCATTAAGGATGTTTTATTTTCCTTAACATTGGAAGTAGTTAATTAAACATGTCATACACATAGCATTGATATTGAACGTAATTTTATGGGGCAAATAAAACAAGAGTCTGATTAGCCACCACACCACTTCTGTTCCCAGCGAAAGTAACCAGCATAGTAGGTTTTCAGTGCTATTACCAGAGCAGGAGGCTAAGAAGGAAATGACTAAACTCTGGTGAAAACAGGTTTTCGATCAGTGTTCTGACTGACTCTGGTTAATGTGGTTTAAAGCTATTCCTAGTAATTCTGACCAGTCTGCCTTTTTCTTATGACCACCAACAGGCTGAACCTGAGGGATGCACTCATCTGAGGGAGTATTTGAGTGTGGTGTTGCTGATGACATTTAGAGGCTTTTTTTTTTTTTAAGGTGGAAAAAGATGAATTTTATCCCAGATATTTCACAAGTCTGAGTAATGTGGTGATTTCTCAACTTCTGGACTACGTCTTTCTATTGTGTGGTGGGGTCAAATTAGAATTCTGGAAAGCACAAAGGGAAAAGGCAGGCCAAGGCGACAGTGCTTCCATTTGGCAAGAATTGTGCTTCTTCCTTGTGAGAAGATAAAATGCTGTGAGAAAGCCATCTGTGTTTTGAAATAGCATTTTCACTTCCTCAGCAAAAATTCACCAAATTGATTCAATATAGCAAAAATCACTTTCTACAATATATTTTCTTTTTAAAAAAAAATTTTTTTTTCTTCAACGTTTTTTTTTTTTTATTTATTTTTGGGACAGAGAGAGACAGAGCATGAACGGGGGAGGAGCAGAGAGAGAGGGAGACACAGAATCGGAAACAGGCTCCAGGCTCCGAGCCATCAGCCCAGAGCCTGATGCGGGGCTCGAACTCACGGACCGCGAGATGGTGACCTGGCTGAAGTCGGACGCTTAACCGACTGCGCCACCCAGGCGCCCCTACAATATATTTTCTTGAAATGTTTATACAATTGATATTGTTAGTGAAAGAAAATGTGTGGATAATGTTTGTTAAACTGGTTTCTTGCTTCCTCTTTCCATAGACCCGATGTAGGTTATCGAGTTATCACAGACAAAGGATTTAATTTTTCACCAGCAGATGAAGCTTTTGTTTGCCAAAAGAAAAACCATTTTCAGATAACCATCCATATCCAAGTCTGGGGAAGTCCAAAATTTGTCCAAACCCAAATGGGCCTAAAGCCAATAGAAATGTTTTACTTGAAAGCTTTTGGGGTTAAGGTAAGTTTTTTATTTAGCTTGGTTTAATTAAGCTAACTTTTATTAAGTGTTCCTGTTATCCGTTGCTGCCTAACAAACTGTCCCCCAAACTTAGCAACCTAAAATAATAACAGCTATCTATTTGGGTCACGAATGTGCAGGCCAGTTAGGGGTTGGCTCTAGCAGTTCATGCCTGTTCAAGAGTCCTCAGCTAGGCCTGGATCCAGTGTCAAGATGGCTCATTTATATGTCTGTCAAGTGTGGACTGGCCATTGGCCAGGAGCTCAAATGAGACTGTGGCTGGGAGGCCTTGGCTTTTCTTCACACAGACCTCTCTGTGGGATAGGTTGTGCTTCCTCACAGCATGGCGGATGGGTTCTAAGAGTAAACGTTCCAAGACATAGGAGGCAGAAGCTGCTAATTTCTGAAGTCTGAAACTGGCTCAGAACCTGGGACAGCATCACTTCAAACCACATTTTGATAGTTTTCAGTATATAAATCTTGCACTCCTTTGACTAAATGTAATTATTTTATTCTTTTTGATGCTGGTGCATTTTCAAATGCAATAGATTCACAGTTTTCACCAAATTCTCAAATAGGTCCCTGATTTAAAAAACCAAGGAACTGTTAATTTGGTCAATGTCCCCTTTTTTCCAGTTTAACAGAGGAGAGACTGAGTAAAGTTACACAATTCATTCAAGATAAGTGGATGAGAGAGTTGACTTTAGAGTGCAGGTAGGATGATTTCTGAGTGGTCAACAACTCTTTCTTAACTTGTGACCTCAGATCCAGCTTCTCAGGGGGAAAAACATCCATTATCTGCATATTTTGTTCTGATTATTAACCTGAGCTTAGCACTGAGTCTCCCAAAATGAGGCTTGACTGCTGAACACATCAGCTGCTCTTGCTCCAAACTGAGTTGCTTGCTCCAAACCAAACCCAGAGTAAATACAGATAACAAACAAACAAACAGCAACAAAACATATTTTTCTGATCATGGAAGTAACGTGAATCCATTGTGAAAATTTTGGAATGCAAAAGAAAACTATAAGGAAAGAAAATTCATTCATATTTGGGACCCACCATTTGTTAGTCGAATTTTTCTCTTATTAAAATTAATTTCGGGTGCCTGGGTGGCTCAGTCAGTTGAGTGTCTGACTCTGTATTTTGACTCAGATCATGATCCGAGAGTCGTGGGATTGAGCCCTGCGTTGGGATTCTAACTGGGCGGACAGCCTGCTTAAGATTCTCCCTCCTCATCCCCCTCCTGCTCCTCCTCCTCCTCCTCCTCCTCCTCCTCCTCCTCCGCCCCTCCCCCGGCTCTCTCTCTCTCACTAATAAAAAGTTTTTAAAATTCATTTCATATTGTTAATAGCATATTATGAAAATAACATGTGATATTAAAGATTCTATAAGGTATTATTTACAAAGATGATACAGTTTCTATTGTATAAATGTATCATATTCCTGCATTATTATAAGTTTTGCTTGTTTTCAATTTTTTATTGTTAGTTAAACTTCAGTAAACACTCACATATACCTGTCTTTGCATGAGGATACATTCCAGAAGAATTTATACATCAAAGGACAGATGTTATTAAAACTCTTGATGTAGATTGCCCAATTGCTTTTCAGAAAAATTGTTATTATGCTAATACCCACAAGCCATATATGACGGGGCAGATCTCACTACCGCCATGCCACTCTTCATTAAGAGCAAGAAGAGTTTTGTAACAAGTACTGAAAAAATACCATTCTCTGTATTTTATTTATTTTTATTGTTTATTGTTATTTCTTCTTATTCAAATGCAAGCTCTTCAAGGGCTGAGATTTCTCTTAATTTTGTCCACTGCTCATCTTCAATGCCTCGGGCAATGCCTGGTGCATAGCAGGGGCTCCTACATGAATGAATAAATGAATGAATGAATGCAGGTATCTGTGGAATGAATGGATCAATGAACGAATGAATGCTTGCATCCTTTGAGCTGCCTCGCTGCTGTGTTTTGCTCCTGGTGTTTTAATCACCTACTAGCTCAGACTATAATCACCGCTCACCTGAAGTTTTCTGTTGTCTTGTGTTTTCATTGTTTAGTTTTACAGATAATTATTTCTTTTCTCACCAATAGCATACTGCTTAAGGTTGGGACCATTGTCTTATATGTCTTTTCAGTGACTTGTTCCTCCTACCCAGTGCCTATCATGATGCCTTGGAAAAGTTTTAAAGCACTTGAATGTTGTTTACTAATGAACATTTTTATTAATAAGTTTATGTAGTCAGTAACTAATTTACTTTTTGTTGTTCCAAACAGGTAGAAGCCACCAGTCAAATAATTGCTATTGAACAATCCCAAGCAGATAGAAGCAAAAAGATTTTCAATCCTGTTAAGTAAGATTTCTTTTCTGAATTCCTTTGTGAATGCTATGGTAAAAAGACCCATTGCCCAATATATTTTGTTTATTAAAAATGAATTCCACCGACCATGCGATTTCTCTTACATGTGGAATCTAAAAAACAAAACAAATGAACAAACAAACAAACAGAAAGCAGAAACAGACCTATAAATACAGAGAGCAAACTGATGGTTGCCAGAGGGGAGGGCTTGGGGCATGGTCAAAATAGGAGATACAGACTTCCAGTTATAGAATGAGTAAGTCCCAGGAATGAAAGATACAGCACAAGGAATATAGTCAGTGTTATTGTAATAGCATTGTGTGGTAGCTACAGATGTGGTGAGCATAGCCCAAGTAGAGAGATGTCAAATCACTGTGTTGTACACCCGAAACAAATGTAACATTATTTATCAACTATCTGTGAATAAAAAAAAGTAATAAAAAATAAAATGAATCCCACTGCAGAAACTACATTGGTAATAAGATGTTAATATTATGAACACATGCGTATCAACAAAAATAAAATAGGTAAAATACATTGAAATAATTTCAAACAAACTCTTGTAAAAAGCTTCATTTTTAAGTCATTATTTTCATAACCATTTATTACTGACACCTTTGCTAACTACCTGGGTTCCTTGACATAGGTTATGATGAGACCTTTCTTTTAAGTTACGCTGTGCTTACAATTCATTTTTTCTTATTTTTCAAAGCTATGTTGATAGATTGCCTAATGGGTTCCAAAATAGAAAGCGCACAGCCCTGGGATTATCCCAAGCAATATGGCAGTCCAAAGTGAGCATTCAGCCCGTGGAATGACTTGGAGTGTGATTTGCTTTTTGACTATTTGGCTGGGACGTAGCTGAGATATCCCAGTGTTCTGACCCTGAGGCAATCCCATTCGGGGTGGCACAAAGATGGTCCTACCGCCCAGAGAGACCAGGCAGGAGCTTGGCCTGACGCTCCGGTGGGAGCCATGTGTACAAACACAGCAATAAAGTCACCTGGTGCATCTGGTTCTCCCTCTCCCGCCTGGGCAGTCTGGGTGTGGTCTTCCTTAGGGGCCAGGCCCAGAGAGGGCAAATACGTGAAGGGGATACAAAGGAGTTCGCGAGGAACCTAGAGAAATTGCTTGTCAGGAGGCAGTTCTAGCAGCAGTGGCAGAGGCACAAATGAAATGTCTTTTCTCCCCATTGTGGAGTTAAAAGAACCCATATGTGGTATGGGGAGCATACTGCCCTTATGGGTCAGAAACTCCAGGCTCGAGCTTCTGCTGAATGAGCATATCTTACCTTTCAAGAATTATTCCCTGGCAGCCTTTCCAGGCCATGTTGTGGAGAGTTTATTAAAAATCAGCAACTGGAATAAACTGTCCTCTGCAGTGTGATGGGAATGGGGGACTGAACATACTTGAGACTCTCAGGATGAGTTAGGTATGATCGAGGAGTCTACGTTCTCTCACAGTCTCTCGGTATTTCTGCTGTTTGTTTTAGAATCGATCTGCTGGCCGACCAGGTCACCAAAATTACATTGGGCCGCTTACACTTCAGTGAAACTACAGCAAATAACATGAGGAAGAAGGGAAAACCAAATCCTGACCAGAGGTACTGGCATCCGTGTGTATGCCCCACGGTGGCCGGGTACTCGATCTGACTGGCCAGTGCCCTCCAGAGGCCCCTCTGGTCCTCTTGGTGCTGCCAGCCTGCCACCCAGGCTGCCCTTGGCCACTTCCCCCTTCTTGAACTCTTCCTGTTTCTTAACACGTCTCATTTACCCTTACTGTCTTTCCATGCTCATCCCCCACAGTGCCTACTCTCCTGCCCAACCTCAAATCTGCGTGCCTTGACTCCCTCCACGATTCTCTAGAATGACCACATGCTTATGCCTCACTGCTGTCCAAGGGTTGAGGACCAACTGCCCTGCTGAAACCTGTGTGCTGGTCACCTAGTGTAAAGCCCCGATTCCTGGAGTTCTGCTATAGCCTCTTTTTGATTAAAAAAGGAAAGAAACTCAGATCAATGATTTACACCTGTGGTTCTCATAGTGTGGCCCCAGACTGGCAGAGATGGTGTCACCAGGATGCTTGTTAGAAGTGTGATCTCTCACCAAAGATCTACAGAATCGAAAGCTCTGGAGCGGGGCCCAATAATTTGTATTTTAACAAATCCTCCAGGTGACTTTGATGCATACGCAAATTTGGAATCACTGGTTTTAGAACATATGTTTTGGAGTTGGAAAAAATTGAGTTTAAAATTTGAAACTGCCATTTACTAGCTGGGTGACCTTGAGCATGTGACTTAACCCTCTGAGACTCATTTTCCCATTCTCTAAAATGGGGACAATGTTCATATCCTACTCCAATGGGGTTGTTTTGGGGTTCTAAATGAAATACTGTAGATAACCTGCTTAGCCCAGTGTATGACACATTTTGAGGACTCAGATGATAGCTAATAATTATAATGAAAATAACAATTATTACTATGACTGTTTTACTTTAGAGATAGGGGACAACTCCTATTCTCTAAGGATTAGAGAATCTGTAGCGTTGCAGAGGAAGTTGGCAAGGTTTTCTCATGCGGTTCTTAAAACTAAAGCTACTCTCATAGGGATAGTTTTGTTTTGGTTTCAAAAAATGAGCTGATGTTAAAAATGCCTCATCAGTGTTACATATGAAGAAGCTATTAAAATAACCTTGGTGAAAACTCATTGGGAGCAATTGGAGGGAAGGGTCCAGGTTTTTGACTAAGTCACGACATGGGGGTATGTAGCATACAGGGCCAAGAGCAGATGGGGTGGGAAGGGCCCGGTGTGGTTGGGCAAACCCTGCTGTGATAGGGTAGGTGGCTTGGGCAGCTCTCGGTAAGGGGACCTCTAAGATGGCTGCCTGTTGTGCATTTGTTTGTGAGCAGCACTGTGCTGTGGGGCTTGCAGAACAGCTCGCAAGTACCTCAGACTGGGCAGAGGGTAGACCCAGACCAGTACCGAGTGAATCCACTGCTATTTCCTCTCAGAGGAGAGGCAGCTGAAAGCAGAGTAGAAAATCTTTAAATGTGCAAACCTGCCGAGATAAATGCACCATTGATGAACTGTTGTGTGGCATTTGATCGCACAAACTATGTCCCTGTTTCCTTACGCGTTGGCCTTGATCTGCTGTTTTTGACTTAGGTACTTCATGTTGGTGGTTGGACTGTATGCTGCTAACCAAGACCAGTTCTATCTATTGTCTGCCCACATCTCTGAACGGATCATTGTAAGGGTAAGGTTCAGCTCTTTAATCTTTCCGGATCCCACCTGCTTTTCTCCGCTGAAGTGGAAGTTGCATTTTCATTGGCATGCTTGAAGTATGCAATTTCTCATGATAGTAATAGCATGATGATAGTAATAGCAGATATTATTATTTTAGTATTCACATAATGGTTCTCAACCAGGAGACCTTTTGTCCCCCAGAGGTCACTTGGCAATGTCTGAAAACATTTTTTGATGGTCACAATGAGGGGGAGATGCTCCTGGCATCTCGTGGGTATAGGCCGGGGATGCTGCTCAATCCCTTACAATGCACAAGATAGCCCCCATGACAAAGAGTTACCCCTTCCAAAATGTCAGCAGTGCCGCAGCTGAGACACCCTGGTTTAAATGCTGTATTCCAGGCACTGAGCTGAATAATTTATATATGGCGTCATTTTACATTGGGCCACATTTACGTTACCTTCTTTACATGCAGAGGAGCTGGGGCTCAAGGAGGTGAGAAACTCATCGTGATTGCACAGCTTGTGAAGGATGGAGCCCGGGTTACAACCTAGTTCTCTCTGATCCCAAAGCCCACAGGGTGGGGAGAGTAGTAAAGAAGGAATTTCATACCCAAAAATGATTGGTGACCCCAGGAACCATCTGGGCCGCTGCCTAGCACATAGTCATGGTTCAGCACATTTTGCTGAATGAATGATTGGTCACAGCTGTGGACAGGCATCTTGGCAGCCACAAAAGCATAAAGCTGTTGGCAGCTGGAAATGCAGCTGTGTGAGGCCAGGCTGGCCACCGTTGAGAATACCAGGGGCATAAGGTAACGGGTCACCACGGGCCTGGCAGCCGGGGAGAAGCTAGCTGTCCTGTGACACAGGGAGGGCACGTGAAGTCCAACAGGAGAAATCGTCCAGTGTGGGCATGCCCACGTACGTGGCTGTGACTCTTAGGCCTGGGGACCAGATTGGCCTGTTTGGGGAAATGAGTCTTTCCTCTCTTGCCTCAAGCTGTTCTGAAACAAAGGGTCCTCTGTGTAATTCTTCCAGTCAATTAAAAATAATAAGCCACTTATAAGTGGAAATCCTTAAACTGCATCTCAGACTTTTAATGGGGGGTGAAGTAATGATGGAAATGAGGTAAAACACTTGTGTTCAGATGTCCCAGAGTAAGGGCTGGACTATGTGCCTGCCGTTTTTGTGGAACCCGATCTAATCTGTGGCAAACAGGGTGCCACTGGAGCAAAAGCTGGTGGAGCCTTCTTCTTTGGTCGTGGAGCAGGGGCAGTGGTTCCCCATCCCTCAGCGGGGGGTGGAAGGGTGGGGGGTGGTTCGGGTTCGGGGCCCAGGGCGTGATGTGATCTGGGATTGCTGTGCTGCACTGACAAGTGTGATTTAAAGTAAAGTCACTTATTGTTGCTGGTTTTTCATGGGGAGAATAAAGACAGATACTGCCATTCTTTTCAGAGTTAGCATAGATTAGATATTCTGAAAATGTTGCTTTGAGCTGGGAAACTCATGCTTGAGTCTGGCAGCCTGCTAGTCACCTGCACACCTTGAATAATTTACCTGGTGTCGGGTTTCTCCATTTCCTGCTGGCAGGTCTGTACTCCAGCAGAGTGGAGTACAATGGGGGTGGGGGGTGGGGGGTGGGGGGGTGGGAAGGGGAGCACTCTACTGTCTGATGTTCTATTTCCAGAACTCTGTTAATTGGTGCTTGCTCGTATCCAAAACACAGTTATCATTTAACTCGTGATGGTAGCTTTGAGAAGGTGTTTCTGCAATTCATATTTGTTATAAATACTAAAAAACATTAAATTATACTTAGTGAAGATTGGGTGCCATGTTATTCACTAAATTTTTATTTTTAAAAAATGATTCCATTCCAGATTTGATTGCTTTCTTCCAGCCATAATTGTTGGTTAAAGAGAATGCCCTATTTTAGACGTGTGCTGGGCAACACAAGGGTTATCCTAACAACAATGAGAAGAAGAATGGTGATAGGGAAAACCATTCTGCCCCTCCCCCGAACTGGAAATATCTTAGTGATACTATTTTATTCTGACCCCAAATGCAGAAGTGAAAATGCATGCACTTTTGAATCTGCTTAATTGTTTAACGTTGAAACCAACCAAGAGAAAAAAACTGAATTTCAGAAATGATGATATGTTTGGGGCACCTGGGCGGCTCCGTTGGTTGAACGTCTGACTCTTGATCTCAGCTCAGGTCTGGATCTCGGGGTCATGAGTTCAAGCCCCACATTGGGCTCCATGCTGGGTGTGAAGCCTACTTATAAAAGAAGAAAGGAAAAAGAAAAATGAAAAAAAAAAAAAAAAAGAACTGGTGATATGTTTGAATCAGTGAGTTTTCAAAATGTCCACAGAAAACATTTCCTGCCCCTAAGTTTCTAGAGAGCTCTATATAGGTATATGCCTTGGATATATATATATATATATATATATATATATATATATATATATAGTTAGTTAGTTAGTTAGTTAGTTAGTTAGTTAGTTAGTTAGTTAGACAGAGCACAGACCAGCTTACATTCTCCAAAAAAGCCAGAGGTGCCCTCCTAGGTTATGGCCTGGGTCTGTTAGTTTGAGCTCCAGAGTAAAGAAAGAAAAAATTGACAACTGAAGATGTTACAAGAGCAGACTACGTTATATGGAGAACTGAAAACTGCACGGAGCAAATGCAGGTTCATTTCGAAGCCTAAGAATCATTTTTCCCAACAGCAGAGATTAACATAAAGGGCAAATGTATGAGGCTTGGACTAGATGAGTTTCAGGCCCCCAAGAGGGGTTCAGGAGACCACAACTGTTAGAATTCTCCTTGGAGAGAGAATGGTGGGCCAGACCCAGTAATTGTTCATCTGGATTGTCAATCAGAACAGCTTTAGAAATATCTTATGGTCCTGTAGTGTAAATTGACCAATTTCATGGAAATTAAGCTTTACTACAAAGACAGGTTTATTTCCCAGGTCTTTGTTTTTGGGAGCATTCTGCAGTGGAGTTCCTTCACATTCTCTTGTTAATGACTAGGTTTTCATTCAGCTCCACTTTCCTTCTAAAACATGTGATTAGACCTGGTTTGGAGTGCTGTGTTGTAAGCAGGAGGGATGATTACTTTTGTCTGCCCTTCAAAGGCGCACTGGGGTTTCCTAGGTTTGAAAACTAATACATTATTCCAGTTTCTTTTCCAGAAGAATATAAATGGGCACGTCCCCAAGAAGTCCCCCTTTACTGCCCTGCAAACTGCACTGCCCTAAGATGGAAAACTGACAAACAGGGACAGGGAGAACAAAAGAAATAGTGCAGCTGCAGGGATGGAGAGGGATGGGCGTAGAGTAGGGCATCTTCATTGCTACCAGCTTTCACCCTTTTGCACAAAACCCCCTTCCCTCCCCTAACACACACACACACACACACACACACACACACACACACACACACACCTCTTCTGGAGTTCAGATGAATTTTTTATTTACCCAGAGGAATCAGTGTGTGGAGCAGTGTCCATTTCACCCTGTAGTTGGGATTCAACTTGCTGGTTAACTATGGAAGAGATAACTCGACCAGGTGTGTATGGTACAAAGAATCTCCTGGAGAGTAGAAAGAACAGAGATACCTGGGTCCCACCTCCGCAGTTGTTGGTTTTTTTGAAATGTTTATTTATTAATTTTGAGGTGGGGGGGGGGGAGAACTTGAGCAGGGGAGGGGCAGAGAGAGAGAGAGAGAGAGAGAGAGAGAGAATCCCAGTCAGGCTCCACTCTGTCAGCACAGTCCCCAACACAGGACTCGAACTCATGAACTGTGAGATCATGACCTGAACTGAAAGCGAAAGTTGGACACTTACCCGACTGAGCCACCCAGGCACCTCCACAGTTTTTATTCAGTAAGTTGAATATACATTTCTGACAAGTTTCCAGGAGATGCCGATGCTGCTGCCTACTGACCTCCAGACCACACTTTGACTAACACTGGTAGGGAGCATTTCTGGGCCCATTTTCCATAGCCCTTTCAAAAGATACAAAAATTGATTTGTTATTAACTGCCTTTCTCAACTCAGGCTCTCCTATTATGCTCTTTGGCTGCTGCTTTAGAAGCCCAAACAATGGAAAGCAAAGAAATTCCAGCTTTCCATTCCAAATTTAGAACAAACCTCAAATTACTGTTAATTGCTATTTCCTATTCCAAGCACCTGCAGAGGGCGCCATTTACATTTTACTCAGTGAATGGTGCTCACTGGCAGAATTTCACAACCTTGCCGCTGTGTTGCTGAGGAGAGCAGATTGAATGATTACAGGCATATTTCAGAGACATTGTGGGTTCAGCTCCAGACGGAACCTTTTAGAGATGGCGGAGGGTCCTGCCTCGAAATTCATGGTTGCTGACTGATCAAGGGGGTGGTTGCTGAAGGTTAGGGTGGCCCTGGCACTTTCTTAAAATAAGACAACAGTGAAGTTTGCCACATCAGTTGACTCTTCCTCTTATGAATAGTTCCTTATAGCATGTGATGCTGTTTGACAGCATTTTACCCACTATAGAACTTCTTTCAAAATTGGAATCAGTCCTTTGAAACCCTGTCGTTTTATCAAATAAGCTTATGTAATATTCTAAATCCTTCGTTGTCATTTCAACAATCTTCACAGCATCTTCACCTGGAGTAGATTCCACCTCAAGAGACAACTTTCTTTTCTCATGCATAAGAAGCAACTCTCATCAATAAAAGTTTTAGCATGAGATTTCAGCAATTCATCATATCTTAAGGCTCGATTTTTCATTCTGGCTCTCTTGCTCTTTCTACCACCTCCGCTAAAGCTGTGAGCCCCTCAAAGTCATCCATGAGGGTTGGAATCAACTTCTTCCAAACTCCTTTAATATGAATATTTCCACTTCTTCCAATGAATCAGGAATGTTCATAATGGCATCTGGAATGGTGACTCCTAGGGACACCTTGCTGGCTCAGTCAGGAGAGCATGCGATTCTTGATCTTAGGGTCGTGACTTCCAGTCTCACATTAGACATGGAGCCTACTTAAAACAAAAATAAAGGGGCGCCTGGGTGGCGCAGTCGGTTAAGCGTCCGACTTCAGCCAGGTCACGATCTCGCGGTCCGTGAGTTCGAGCCCCGCGTCGGGCTCTGGGCTGATGGCTCAGAGCCTGGAGCCTGTTTCCGATTCTGTGTCTCCCTCTCTCTCTGCCCCTCCCCCGTTCATGCTCTGTCTCTCTCTGTCCCAAAAATAAATAAACGTTGAAAAAAAATTTTTTTGAAAAAACAAAAATAAAAAGAAATACAGAATGGTGAATCTTTTACAGAAGGCTTTCAATTTACTTTGCCCAGATCCATCAGAAAAATCACTATCCATGCCAGCTGTAGCCTTCTGAAATATATTTCTTACATAATAAGACTTGAAAGTCAGAATTACTCCTTGACCCATGGGATGCAGAATGGATGTTGTGTTAGCAGGCATGAAAACAATGTTAATCTCATTGTATATCTCCATCAGAGCTCTTGGATGACCAGGTAAATTATCAATAAGCAGTCATATTTTCAAAGGAATCTTCTTTTCTGGGTGATCTCTACAATGAGCTTAAAATATTCAGTAAACCATGTTGCAAACAGATATGCTGGCCTCTGGGTTTTGTTCCATTTGTAGAGCCCAGGCAGAGTAGATTTAGGGTAACTTTTAAAAATATATATGTTTTTAATGTTTATTTATTTTTGAGAGAGAGAGAGAGAGAGAGAACAAGGGGGGGGGGCAGGGAGAGAGAATGAAACAGAGAATCTGAAGCAGACTCCAGGCTCTGAGCTATCAGTGCAGAGCCTGATGCAGGGCTTGAACCCACGAACCGTGAGATCATGACCTGAGCCAAAGCTGGACACTTAACCGACTGAGCCACCTAGGCATCCCAACTTAGGGTAGCTTTTTAAGGGCCTGAAGCTTTTTGGAATGGTCAGTGAGCACTGACTTCAATATAGAGTCAGCTTGTCCTTTGAAGTTTGGAAGCTAGGCATTGACTTCTCTGTAGCTACAAAAGTCCTAGATGGCATCTTCTTCCAATAGAACACTGTTTCGTCTACATTAAAAATCTGTTGTTTAGTGAAGCCATCATCATTGATTGTTCAGATCTCCTGGAGAACTTGCTGCGGCTTCTATATCAGTACTTGCTGCTTCACCCTGCACTTTTATGTTATACATATGACTTTTCCCCTTAAACCCTAACCAACCTCAGCTAGCCTCAGACTTTTCTTCTGCAGCCCCCTCACCTCTTTCAGCCTTCATGGAATTGAAAAGTTAGGGCCTCACTCTGGATTAGGCTCTGGCTTAAGGAAATGTTGTGGTCGGTTTGATATTCTATCCAGACCTCTAAATCTTTCTCCATATCAGCAATACGGCTTTCACTTTCTTATCATTCGTGTGTTCACTGGAGTAGCACTTTGCATTTCCTTTGCATTCACAACTTGGTTATCTGGTACAAGAGGCCCAGCTTTCAGCCTATCTCAGCTTTCAACATGCCTTTCTCACTAAGCTTAGTCATTTCTAGCTTTTGATTTAAAGTGAGAAACATGCGTCTCTTCCTTTTACTTCAGTACTTAAATTCCATTGTAGGGTTATTAGTTGGCTTCATTTTAATATTCTTGGTCTCAAGGAATAGTGAGGCCCGAGGAGAGGGAGAGAGATGGGGAAATGGGTAGTCTGTGGAACAGTCAGAATAATACATATAACATTTATTGATTAAGTTATGCCGTCTTATGGTCTTATGATTTGTGGCATGGTTTGTGGCTCTCCAAATTATAACAGTAATATTAAAGATCACTGATCACCGATCACCATAACAAATGTAATGGTGATAAAATTAAAAAGTTTGAAATATTGCGAGAATTACCAAATTGTGGCAGAGACATGAAATGAGTAGACACTGTGATATCCATAGTCTAGGGTGCAGACAGACTGGCTTGATTCAGGGTTGCTACAAACTTCAATTTGTAAAAAAAAAAAAAAAAAAAAAGCATAATCTGTGAAGTGCAATAAAGCAAAGCTTAATAAAAGGAGGTATGCCTGTATTGGTTGGACAGTAGTTGTTATGCACAGCAGTGTTTTAAGGATAATTTGAGATTATTCCTCCTCATTTTTGCCAAGTATTCCCATATATGTGATTTCAGTAAATTCCCACGACGCTGTGAGATAGGTAAAGAAGTCATTATTATCTTTATTCTTCAAAGAAAAAAGCCAGTACAGAAAGGTTAAGTGACTGCCCAAGGTCACACAGACAGTTTGTGTCATAACATAGATTAAAATGTTCAGGTTTTCCCTACATATATGGGGCTGTGGGATAAATAATAAAAGTATTTGGAGACTTTGATTCATTTCAGTGTTTGATATCAATGAACCACCAATGGACCATATGGGAACACAACTTCATAATTCCAGAAAGCGCTAGTACATTACAGTTTGTTTTGACACATTAAGATTGCGGATACCAGAGAAGGGAGAAGAAAGTTCGCAGATTTTATGACATCTCCCATTAATGACGAGGAGGACTCCTCCATAGGTCTATATATTTGGCAAATTGCAGATATGCGGCCCTTTCCCAAATGATCTGAACATATTTTAGGGATCTGAGTTTTCATCTGATGAAAGCCAAGTGAGATTGTTATAATTGTTCCAAAAAATTGAATCTACCTTATCTGCTATTCCAACATGATATCAAGTTTATGATAACAATTATTCCAAAGCTCATTAAGAAAAAAAAATCCATCACTGTCTATTTTGTTTTCTTGTAGTGGCTCCTTATGTTCAAGGTAGAGCAAAATACATCAACATTTATATGGTACACCGTTGGTTTTAGTTGACTGCTTGCTATAGAAGGATTTGGGTCAAAGCCAATTTGCCATTCACAACCCAGGGGGATCTAGGGACCTTGCAACAAAGCTCTTTGCTTAACTGACACAAAATGATGTTCAAAGTTTTTACTTCTTTTCTGCTTTCGCCTATCAAATGTCAATGGTTGACTCTTCCAAGTAGCTTGGGGTTCAGACAGGTGAGAATGAAAACCTTGGAGACTCCTACACGTGCTTCAACTGAACCCAAACTAAGAACTAAACTTTATGGGTTTTTAAAAAATTATTATTTTAAAATCAGTAGCACATGCTTGTGGCAAAAACATTGAAACAATACCAAGAGAGTATAAGTTGAGCAGTGAATCTCCTTCCCAGATCAGTTTCCCATCTCCCAGTTCCTGGCCTTGAAGAAACCACTGTTACTGGTGCCTCAAGTATTCTCCGGAGGTGATCTGTGCATATTCAGGTCCTGAGTTTGGAGTGTCCCCTGGGCTGCCCAGAAAGGCTGAAAGTCAAGACTTTGGTGTCAGCGTTGACTTCTTAGATGATCAGGGTCTATAGTACTTGTCTGAATTTGTGACAGCCTGCCTCAAACACACAAAAGTTTCACATTTAGAAGAATAGGCCATCATGTTAAAAACATTAATTCTGTTGTGAGGATTTGGAGGGATTCAGAGATCCCTACTTAAAGATATTTGGAAATATGTTCAACAGCCCCAGGAGGTGGGGAAGAGGGAAGGCAGTAGAGTGAAGAATCCCTCAGCAAAGGCTTTCATTTAAGAGCAGAATCTCCAGAACTTTGTCTAATCGCAATAGTTTCACTTGGATTCTCGTTGAAGACTGCTTTTGGCCAGGGCTACTTCTGATAGGAGAAGTCAGAATCATTATTTAATAATTAAAGGAAGTATAGGTCCAGCTCCAGAATTTACTAGCTTTGTGGCCTTGGGCACAGAGTCTTTTCGATTATCTGTAAAATGAGGGGAATGGTACACATCTCCTAGAATGGGGATGTGGACTAGACGCAACAAACGTAGCTGTTGTTATCCTTTTTCAATGTCATCTGTGTTTGGGGAATCATTGAGGTGTATAAGTATATTTGTCCTGTCATTTGCTTGTCAATTGTGTATGAAATCATAAATATTAAAGTGTTTTGAAACTATAAAAGGGCTAACTAAATGCAAAGTATTTTTATTTATCTGGGCTTTAACAAACTCGTAGTATCTTCTGATGTAAGGTTCTGGTTTTAAATCCTTATTCATATTATCATCCCTGAAAAGAAGGTCGTTTTGAGTTTTCTTCTTCCTTATCATCCACCCAGTATAACTTACACGTTCTCAACTCCACGTAGTTGCAATAGAGACTGGGCGTCCCAAACCATGGCATGCTGAGCTCCTGCTCATGGGCAGCAGAGCAGTTAGGGGCTCTCCTGGTGCCACAGTTATTTGGATATGTCAGAATGTCCCATCTGATATATGATTCGCAGGTGAAAGACTTACATAACATTCTGTTTTTCCCTGCTCTGAGGAATCAAGCAATCATCTATTTGCTACTGTAACTTCAATGGTAACATAGTTCTGTATTTTTTTCCAGGCCTCTAACCCTGGGCAGTTTGAAAATGACAGTGATGCATTATGGCAGCGAGGACAAGTTCCAGAATCTGTTGTTTGTCATGGTCGAGTGGGAATCAATACAGATGCGCCGGATGAGGCCCTGGTCGTCTGTGGCAACATGAAAGTGATGGGGACAATTATGCATCCCTCTGACAGCAGGGCAAAGCACAATATCCAGGAGGTGAGCACAGGGCAGGCCTTGGGTGCCTCCGCTGACACCTGAGTCAGGTGTGCTGGGCACTCCTGGACTCTGACACACCTCGCACAGAGCGTCTCTATATGTCACCTGTTTATAGGGGATGAACAAATGCGTAACGGTTATGAATGTTGGAGCCGACAGGCATCTCTGCTGAAAGGGTAATGTAGCTCCTACCCAGGAGAATGGATTCACCTGCCAGGAGCAGTGGTCAGTGACAGCACAGCACTGGCTTCCCAAGCAGAAGTCTCTGAGCTATTTTCCATGGGCCATTGCCTTTCCTTCCACACACTGTCAGCCGTTGAAGCTTGCCTTTTCCTTTCTGTCTCCAAATATCCATTTCCCTGTTCATCTGAGCACTGTCTCAGTCCAGTCCCTGCCTGTATTTCTACTAGACCCCCAGCCTCTTCCTCCCAGAGTCCCTGGGACCAGCCCTGCCAGCCATTGTCTTCCCCATTCATTGTCCTTCTCTGAAGAGCAGTTGGAGAAGCTCCTCTTCCCACCCCTAGCCTCCACCAAGGTCAATCCCCGTCGCCTGAGGCTCCAGACCAAGACCTTCTCCCTCTGTGGAAAGACAGTTACCTAGTGGAAGGCAGAAATCAGGCTCAGGAATCAGGTGGTGCTTCTCCACTTTAGGCTCGCCCTGGACGGAACAACCCCGCCCCAACCCAGTGCCTTTATCTGTAAGATGGAAACGGTGCCTCTCTGCTTGACCCCGCCAAGTCCTTTATTTGTTTTTACACATTGAGATAAGAAGAAGTGAATCACCATGGCAAGTCACAGCTGCTATGAAAACCTAAGAGATTAGGATTAAGATGCTAATCCCTTAGCCAGGCCACTCCAGTTTCTAGCTCTTCCATCCTTTAAGTCTGTTTCCCATTCACTGCTTCTATCACTTCTCCACCTTTGCACTCCCACTGCTGCTCCTGTAAGCGTTTTTGAGGCTGTGGCGGAACTGTGTTTTTAACCTCCTTCCCTTATTCTTTTTTAGTGAATAGGAGACACAATCTGTAAATCATTGGCCATTCTTCCAGACCGCATTCCTTTCCCAGTGCAAATCTGCACTGGTGTTTCCAAACCGGCCAAGGAATGTCCTCCTTTGCTGAGTGCATTCCAAAGAATGGTTGTAATTGTAGACTTTTATACTGATTGCAAAGCTGTGGTTCATGTTCGAAGAGCTGTGACCTGCTAGCCGGATGGGAACTCTTAGGGCTAGAAAGTTCTCACGTATATTTCCCGATTCCAGTCCTCGATACTGTGCTTTTTTGACTTCTAGAGAGAGATAAACTGTCTGCGTTTCAGATCACACCAACTCAAACTTATTTTTGCAATTGGCTATACAATTCCCTACAGGTCTTATCTAAATGCAAATGGAAGATAACAAGCTGGGAAAGTCCTCCACAGCTCCTCTCGCCACTATTAGGCTTTCACAGTTCACTTACCAGATGTCTTCGGGCGCTGCCCCTTGTCCGAAGAAAACATATTGTCTTAAAATAACAAGCTTCCCTAGAACTTCTCAAATCCCTTCCATGACATCTTCTTGTGTAAATAAAATGTCACCCCAATCCAGGCTCCAAAGGTGGAATTTCTGTCTCCCCTGCCTGCTCACGGCAGCGTGATGGTGGAAGGAGGTTTAGTCCTGATTCGGGCAAGCGCTGGCCCAGGAACCTTGGCCCAGGGATGTCCTGTGCTTCTGTTTATTCTCCTGTGAGCAGGGAAGGCTCATGTTCAATTCACTTGTGTTAAGGGCTTCTTCTAAGCTCATATACGTGAAGCATTCTTTAGCGGGACAAATAGATATTATTTACTTGTATAAAATGCAAATTACATGTAATTCATTTATTAACTTATTTCATATTAATATATTTGTTTTTAATAGGTCTGTCCACATGTATGAAATATAGATCTCTAGAAATCTTATCATAGAGGCTGCTTTTAGGCAACAGACTTGAGCAATGGAATGTAGAAAGGGCTCACAGAGACCATAATGCTGAACACAGACAGACCGACCCATCAGGTGACCCACCTCAAAATATCCATAGGTCTTAAGTAACCAATGGGCTACTTACAACCAGGCATGGTTACCAGGAAAGGGAAAATTCCCTATGTCCCCATGCCTCCTCGCCTTCCCCATCCAACTACAACCCCCATCCACCTACCTCACTGCAGACAGCCTCTCCCTCACTGCCTGCCCCTCCTCCTGTGGTATATTCACTAAACTTCTATCTCCTTTGTTCTGCATTGGGTGAATTTTTTCATAGCCCGTGCTGCCAACCTCCACCCAATCGAGGGGCCCCACATTTGGGGGCCCCCATCCAATGGGGAGAGACGCACTTACCAGTCCTGTTCACCATTACAGACAAAAGAGGCGATGATAATGCTGATGATGGGGCTGACAGATGTGTGAACTTTGTCTTCACCTCCTCCTGACTCAGTTTGCCCAACTTTTAAGAATAGCCATTCCTCCAAATGCTCTGGGAAGTGGGTCCTTGGTTGATCTGATTACAAGCATAGGACTTGAGGCAATTTCTCATTGTTAAAGGATGCATGATAACCAGAGCTGGCTTCCAGATGAGCTGTTGCAAAACATAGTGGCCAAACACATTGCCCAGTACTGTGATGATTGGGGGAGGGGGAAATAAATATAAGTTGCTTCCTTGCCCCGGCTCTGTGCATCTTCACTCAGGGCAATGGAGGTTGTTTTATAGGTATTGAGCACATGAGCACTCTGCATAGAGAGTCCTGGTGGAGATCCCTGTGCTCATCTGGACACGTCTACAAGACACGGAGAAGATAAAGTAGATGTGACCGACGCCCGTGCCCTGGACCCACTGGGAAAATGAGGTCGGCCTTAATGAGGAGCCCCCTAACATATCCCAACATTGTGTTTACTGATGTGACTACAGACTGCAGAAGGAAATGCAGCTCTTTCAATGGAAACAGCAAAATTAGGGTGGAGATGATATGCTGGAAAACAGAAGAGAGTGAAGATCATCAAGGCCAATGCAAAAAAAGTGAGGAAGCTGAAAGTTGAACGCATCAATGCAATTTTATGATGAAGGCTGAAAACAAGGTTACAAGAGATTCCAAAATAAAAACCAGGAACGAAATCCGTTAAGATGAAAGGCTCCAAGGGCCAGGAGCCAGATGCAGAAGTTCCTCAACTTGGGGTGAGCCAGTGTTGCTCAAGCTGCTCCTGATGCGAGACTAATAGTCTAGGCTGTGGCCAGTTGGTGGATAACAGGATCTCCCTCCCTGGACAAACTGTGGAGTCCCACAGACAAGAATGACTTTTCTGTGGTGCAGTTCTGGGGTTAATGATAGAGAAGCCTTACAGACGTCACCCGCCACTGCAAACTGAGTGAGTCCCTTTGATCTGGGCAGCACAGGGGCTGGTCTGCATCGTCTCCCTCGCTGAGGAGTGCACCTCTGAGCCCACCGAGCTGGGAGCGGTGAAGAGATGGGCACAGCCCTAGGCAAGAATGCCATGGACTCCTACTGTTCTTACCCAAAGTCCAGCAGTTTTTCAACTTCTCAGATTGAAGAAAGAAAGAAAGAAAGAAAGAAAGAAAGAAAGAAAGAAAGAAAGAAAGAAAGAAAGAAAGAAAGATGATAGAGAAGCCTTGGGCTTGAGGCAGCATGACCACGATGGCCATGTACATTCAGGGTCAAAACTTTCCGAAACTGCGGTGGGCAAGGTCACCTCAGACACCTGAATTCAGCTTCTAGCTTCTTACTCAACCCACGTGGATGAGTAAGGTGTGGTGTTAAGTGTTGGCCAGTGTTTGACTCCTGGAGGAGGATTCTGAGAAGGCACAGCCCTTGCCTCGAGGGCTTTCCCTAGGTCAAGTGTACACAGAGGGAGTGTGCAGCATGGGCAGTTTATATTTAACTTTGGAAAGTACAGCCCCACATTAGAAACCAGAAGAGCATTGTCTTACAGAAACGTTGTTGCAGAAGGGGTTTAGATCCCCAAACCAACCCTGAAAATTTTCTTCAGCCAAAAATCTCTCTGAAGCACAATGGTAATAATACCATCAAACCCACAATATGCTTCGTCCAGCAATATGCCTTCGGGGGAAAATGCATTAAAGGATCCAGCTTAGTCACCAGGGGTCATGTTCCCTCTGGGTAGCCCGGACAGCCTCAGTGAGGACACAGCCTCCTCTGCTTCCTGTTGGCAGCAAAGGTCACCCATGAGGGCTCGTGCAGGAACCACGGGGATAATGAAAAGTAGGCAAAGCAGCCACAGGATTCCCAAGGGTGCAGGGAATGGGGAACTGGGTGGGGCCTGGCTAGTGCAAGGCCATGCCACGCTGGCTCCTGATTGACAGGGATTGTTCTGCTGTTTCACTACCTTCATTCTTTCATGGCTTTTTCTTTCATTGAAGGTTTGGGGTGTCTATAACATGTGAGCCACTCTGCTGGGCACTCCAGAGGTCCTGAGATCAACTAGATGTGAGCCTTGCCCTCAAAAATAGAACTTTAAAAAAAAAAAATCTAAACTCTGAGTAAGAAATATTCATTGCATCTCCAATGCCTAGGATAGCACCTGGCACACAGTAGCTGTTCATTAAATATTTGCTGAATATAGGAGCTCACAGTGATAGCTGTGTGCACAGGGCAATGTGAGATTGTGACTGCCCCTCCCTAGCATGGCCTGCAAGGCCCTCCCTGCTCTGGCCTTAATCTTTACAGTCTAGTAATGCCAAACTCCACCCTGGTTGGGCAGACATCATTCAGGGAACTTACTCCCTTGGCACTTTACTCATGGTGTTCTTTCAGTCTAGCATCGGGTCTTGGCCTCACCCTTTCTGTCCCTTCTTTCTACCCTGCATCTTTCCCTGACTAACTCCTTTCTTAAATTTATTCGTATGAGGTTTATTTATTAAGTTATTAATTTATTTAAGAAATGTTAGTTGAGTGTCAACTACATGCAAGGAATTGTACTAGAAACTGGTGATTTGGTGGTGAGAAGGAAACCATGGCCGTAGATTTGTCCTCATCCTCAGGGGGTATATATCCTATAGGGAAGACAGATAATGAAGGTGACACAACTTTGTCTGGTGATAACCGTGATAAGCACTATGAAGAAAAACAACAGCTCCCATTGGCACACAAGGCAAAGGGACCCTTCCTGGTGTTGGAAATCAAGAAATGCTTCCCTGGTGAAGGGATGTTTAAGTTGGGGGAGAAGGTAGGAGTGGGAAGGAAGAGCTTTCGAGGCTGGGAAATGCCCTGAGCCAAAGACCTGAGCAGAAGGAACAGAACTTATTTGAAGATCAAAATAAGCCAAGATCTCAGTGGGGTTTTGCCATCTCTAGGAAGTCTTTCTTTATGCTCCCCTAGGAATATTTTGGGGTCCTCCTTGGAGCTGCCAAATTCTCGATCCATAGTTCCATTTTCATCCTGCATTTCTCACATTTTCATTTATGATGGGTCTGCCTGTCTAGTCCACAGACATTTAGAAAAAAAATTTTTAATGTTTATTTTCGAGAGAGAGAGAGGCAGAGTGGTGTGAGGTGGGGGGTGGGGGGGATGGTGCAGAGAGAGGAGGAGACACAGAATCCAAAGCAGGCTCCAGGCTCTGAGCTGTCAGCACAGAGCCTGATACGAGGCTCAAACCTACAAACCGTGAGATCATGACCTGAGCTGAACTCAGTGGCTTAACCGACTGAGCCACCCAGGTGCCCCACAAACATTTTTTAAAAATTTCATTTAATAGGTCTAAATTTTAGGAAACTTGGAATGTGTAATCCCAGAGAAACAGTATGCTACAAAGTCAAGACAATTAGAAAACTTATTTACTCATTTTCATTTTGTTTTAAAGTTTTTCTTAATTTTTATTTTGCTTATTTATATTTTATTTGAATATAATTAACATACAACGTTACATTAGTTTCAGGGGTACAGCACAGTGATTCAACAATTCTGTGTGTTATGCTATTATCATCACAAGTATAGTTGCCATAAATGGCTATTACAACCCCAGTGACTATATTCCCTGTCCTGTACCTTTTATTCCCATGACTTTTTCATTCCATAACTAGAAGCCTGTATCTTTTTTTAAAAATTTTCTTTCAGCATTTATTCATTTTTGAGAGATAGAGTTTGAGTGGGGGGAGGTGGTCAGAGAGACAGAATGAGCCACAGAATCCAAAGCAGGCTCCAGGCTCTGAGCTGTCAGCACAGAGCCTGACCCGGGGCTCAAACTCACAGACCGTGAGATCATGACCTGAGCCAAAGTCGGATGTTTAACCCACTGAGCCACCCAAGCGCCCCTGGAAGCCTGTATCTTCCACTTTCCTTCACCCATTTTGCCTATCCCCACCGTCCCTCTGGCAACCATCAGTTTGTTCTCTATACCTGCTTTTTGCTTGTTTATTCATTTGTTTTGTTTTTAATTGTGTTTGTGTTTAATTCCACAAGTAAGTAAAACCATATGGTATTTGTCTTTGTCTGACTTATTTCACTTAGTATAATACCCTTGAAGTCCATCCATGTTGTCTCAAATAGCAAGACCTCACAATGTTTTAATGGCTGAGTAATAGTCCATTGTATGAATATACTACATTTTCTTTACCCATTCATCTAAGATTGGACAGTTGGGTTGCTTCCATATCTTGGCTATTGTGAATAATGCTACAGCAAACACAGGGTGCATATATCTTTTTGAATGAATGTTTTCACTTTCTTTGGGTACTCCTCAGTGGAATTACTGGATCATATGGTATTTCTACTGTTAACTTTTTGAGGAACTTCCATACTGTTTTCCACAATGGCTGTACCGTTTTAATTCCCACCAACAGTGCACAATGACTGTACCAATTCACATTCCCAACAACACTGTACCAATTTACATTCCCACCAATAATACATTTTTCTCCACATTTTGGCCAACACTTGCTATTTCTTGTCTTTTTGATTCTAGCCATTCTGGCAGGTATAAGGTGATATCTTACTGTGGTTTTGATTTGCATTTCCGTGATGATTAGTGACACTGAGCATCTTTTCCTGTGTCTGTTGCCTCTCTGGATGTCTTCTTTGGAAAAATGTGTATTCAGGTTGACTGCCCATTTTTAATCAGATTATTTGTTTTTTTGTATAACTTCTTTATATATTTTGGATATTAATCCCTTATCAAATATATCATTTGCAAATATCTTCTCCCATTTAGTAGGTTGCCTTTTTGTTTTGTTGATGGTTTCCTTCACTGTGCAAACGCTTTTTATTTTGATGTGATCCCAATAGTTTATTTTTGCTTTTGTTTCCCTTGCCTTAGGAGACATAAAATGTTGCTGTGGCTGATGTCAGGGAAATTACCTGTGTTCTCTTCTACGAGTTTTATGGTTTCAGGTTGCACAATTAGTTGACCACAAACTTTTAAAAAGCAATCACTTTTTAAAGTCCCAGCACTTAGTGTAGTGCATGGTATGTTGAAGGTGACTGTTAAATGTTAGTTGAATAATACAGTGAATAAATGAATTGAACCAGGCTTTTGATGACAGCAAGTATCAAAATAACAGTGAGCTCAAAATTATACTTCCCAAGAAGTACCTGAAATAGAGTTTGCACAGTTAGCCAGGTAAATGTCAAGCCACAATTTTTCACAATCAGCCAAACTAGTGAAGGACAGGGAACTTTTAATGATATCGGAGGAGCTTTCCAACTCACCCAACAGAGTGGGTCAAGGGAGGAGCTGAAGGCCATTTCAGGGTGTTCATAAAACAAGAACAACAAAGCAATTTTGGTTACTCTAATACATGGATGAATGTCAAGGCAGTATAATTTTAATTGCCAAGAGACCACTGGTTTTGTAATCATTATATCCTAAAAGAAAATTATAGCCTAAGAGAAAATCCTAAAAGAAAAAGGGTGGGGTGCCTGGGTGCCTCAGTCGGTTAAGCCTCTGACTTCGGCTCATGTCATGATCTCGCTGTTTGTGAGTTTGAGCCCTGGGTCAGGCTCGGTGCTGATAGCTTGGAGACTGGAGCCTGCTTCAGATTCTGTGTCTCCCTCTCTCTGTTCCTCCCCCACTCGCACTCTGTCTCTCTCTCAAAAATAAATGAAGATTTAAAAAAATTTAAAGAAAAGAAAAGAAAAAGAGCTACCAGCATTTTACTTATAGAATAAGGTCATTATAAAAATTGATTCTACTATTACCATGAATACATTAAAAAAAACTCAAAAGGAAATCCTTTGAATGAAACATATTTAGCTTTAGGAAAAATTCACTCTATTGTGTATTACTATCATTTTGCTGGGACCCAGTGACATTATTTTGAGGAACTGGCAGTGGCAGTTGGGAATACCTTCAATAACCTGTAAAAGAAGTGAGCTCAGAGAAGCACACCATCACTGACCAGAGTGGTTTGGGAGAGAAGCCGTCTGTAGGAGAGGAAAGTCTGGATCTTGGAAGGTCCAGCAGGTGAACAATACAGCCTTGCAACCTGCCACTTGAGGAAATTTTCTCCAGTGAAATGTCCAAAAGCAAATCAATGGTATAGTAGTTATATCCATTCCTCAAAGGTTGTTACTTGAACTAAGCATTTTCAGTTTGTAAATACAAGGTTGGCCTATATTTATTTGGTGTTTATACTGTATGTCCATTTGGAAATGATCCCTTGCAATCCTGAGTGGCGATTTTTTCTCTCTAACGTGATCAGTCTCCATTCTCAGAAGGAGAGTTCACCCCTCAAAGGAGAGAAAAAAGGCAAGAGTAGTGAATGGGGGAGCTTTCACCCTGTAATTTAGACATAAAAACTCTGTCTCAGTTTGTCAGTGGATGGAAGTCATTGATATGGACCTCGAAGCTTTGGTTTCTCTGAGGAGAAAAACATAAACTTTCCTTAAAATAGTTCGGACAAGAGGAAAGAACCCTGCTGTCAACATTCCTAATTTCTCTGGGTCTCTTTGGGCATTGATTTGAATGGGAAATATCTAAATGGGTGAAATCCGCTCTTCTTTAATTAAATTAGGTTGACACAAATGAGCAGCTGAGACGAATAGCCCAAATGAGGATTGTTGAATACGACTACAAACCAGAGTTTGCATCTTCAATGGGAATAAACACTGCCCATCAAACAGGTATGCACACAAATTCCCTTTTTAATTTTGTGTTGTCAACTCTTACAAGTTCAATTCCCTCTTTATGTGGAGATTGTGTGCTATGGCATTGATTTCCTCTGTGAAATCCGTAATCACTAGAACAGGAAAGGTGAGAGAAATTTCTGTGTCATCTTGACTCAACACCCCCATCCTTACTCCTACACTCCAAGGTACTGGCAGAATATTTTGAATACATTGTTTCTTTTCACTGGAATCATCTTTCTCAGAGCTGGGGGGCAGATCACAGCTCCAGCTGTAAAAGGCAGACCCGGGAGAGGGAGAGGTGTGGAATAGGTCAGTCTAGGTCAGAGTGGTGTTTGTACTCTGATCCCGGAATCCTAGAGAAAGAGGGACCATTTAGGTGGCAAATCCTCCTGCAAGAAAAGAAAGGAAATCAAGCTAACGCCCCACCCTTACTTCTATATACAGGGATGTGAAGGTATTTACTCCTTCCTTCCAAAATCCGGCCCAGAGTCTCAAGGAAAAGTCAAGAAAATGACACCCCTGCTTTTAATCCTATGGTGGTTATGGGCTCAAAATTCCTTCTTTGCTTCAAATGTATCCTAGATCAAAGCGAAAGCTGTGAGGGGATAAGCATGTATTTGCAAAGATGTCCTGGAGGGGGCTGTCAGCCTTCCATTTTGATGTAGGCTAGGGAGGATGTTCTCCAGAAAGGTCTTTTCCTCACTAAACCTGTTGGGAGTGTTTGTGTCTAGGAATGATCGCCCAGGAGGTACGAGAGATCCTGCCCAGAGCTGTAAAAGAGGTCGGTAATGTCACCTGTGAAAATGGGGAGACGCTGGAGAACTTCCTCATGGTCGATAAGGTAACCACTGAGTAGATCTGCCATTGGAGCTATGACCCCACGGTGAACCCCTTTCTGTGGTACCACATGCACTGAAACTTCCAACCAGGAAACGAGACAGTAAAAAGAAAGCTTCACTCAGCTATGGAGTAATTGGTATCAGTTATGCTAAGCTGTTCAGAGGTGCCAAAAAGAAGCCCCATAAGGCAAAAAAGAAAAAGGAATATGTAACAGTGACAGTAGAGTGGAGCAGGTCTTAACTGTCGGAGAAAAACTGGCCTGGGGAAAGTCCACTTAACAGGAGCACAACTAAAATGTGACCCAATGTCATGTGAAATAGTGACAGCAAGATTTGATCAGCCTTGTCTTAGAAAATGGAACTCAAACTTGAGGAAGTGTAATTTATCTCATCTAATATACTTTAGGTTGTCATTAGGATCAAATAATTAAATTCTTAGCCTGATTAAAGGCTGAATGGAGTGTTGATTTTTCTTTTCAAGCATAGTTTTCAACAAAGTTGTATGTTCCATTTTCATAACACATAAAGTGGGTCAGTCTTAAAAAGATATTCATGAGCCTCATCGTTTTTTCCCAAGGGCCCATCTGAATTCTTTGATATTCAAATCATTCTCTTTTGAAGGAATGTCCCCATCTTGTAGATGAGCTCCCCTTCTCTTGGTAAGGGGTCTAAGGCTGTCATTCCCTTGCTTGCCATTGCTGTGTGTGTGTGTGTGTGTGTGTGTGTGTGTGTGTGTGTGTGGATTGAGTGGTTCTCCAAGCTCAGGTTTATGAATTCTGTGAAATCCTGCATTTTTTGCAAGGTTGGCAAATTCACCCTGCTGCTGACATGCTGTACATTGCACTGTTATATTTGATGCTGGAGGGAAAACTGATTGACATGGGGATGTTATAGTTGTAGGGAAAGATGTCTGAGTTGAGACTAATTTGTAATCTGTCAGTTCACGGGGGCAGTGCTTCTCGAACTTCAAAAGTGTACGTGAATCAGTGAAGGAACTTACAAAAATACGGACTCTGATTCAGCAATAATGGGGTGAGACCCAAGATCCTACATCTCTAACCAGCCTCTAGGTGATGCCAATTTTTCCACCCTCTCTGGTCAGCAAGCCACACTTGGAGTAGCAAGGTGGATAGATGGTGCCTTTCCATGCTGGGTCCTTCCTCGGTCTTCTCTCTACAAGTGCTTGGACAACAAATACTTAGATAATGGGCCTGGATGGCCTGCTCTGCCCCAAGACTGCAAGGACAGAGGGGCAGAGGTCGAGTCACTTACTCCTGCTTCCCAGACCCATCTCGAATAGAAGCAGCTCTTGGGTCATGCCCTCAGACCTGGGCTACCCTTGAGAGGTTTATCATGAGAAATCTATTTTTAATAATAAAGTACTGAAGTTTCCCAATTATTTACTTAAAATATAAGATAAGGGTGGGGTACCTGGGTGGCTCAGTCGGTTAAGTGTTCAACTTTGGCTCAGGTCATGATCTCATGGTTCATGGCCCTGCGTTGGGCTCTGTGCTGACAGCTTGAAGCCTGGAGCCTGCTTCGCATTCTCTCTCTCTCTCTCTCTCTCTCTCTCTCTCTCTTTGTCCCTCCCCTGCTTGCACTCTGTCTCTTTCTCTCTCAAAAATAAATAGTAATATATATATATATATATATATATATATATATATATATATATGTATATATATACACACACACACATATCATATATCATATATCATACCTATATGATAAGGGATATTCTGAGGTATTCATGTAATAAGGTCATCCTCACTGTCTTGCATTTCTAGAAGCTTCCTGGGTAAGAGAAAAGTATGTAGGCACAGCCATCAAGCTCAGGGTGCAGCCTTGGAAATGTGTCATTAAGCTACCAAGGTAGGGCTCTTGGGGTTACTCATTTGGTAGCAGCCATATCTCTTTTGGCTGTGGTCCTTTGCTGGAACACCCAGGGAAGAGATTTCTGTGTTTTCTGTGTAGGTAACATCCGTCCAGGGCCTTATGATTGTCACTCTTCAGGAAAATCATTAGTTCTCCCCTGGCCCCATGTCTTCCCATTCCCAGTTGAGTTGAATGAGGATAGTCAGGATTATTAGCAACAGCAGTTCCGAGGGCTACCCACTCCCTCAGTCCCCCACAGAGGCTACAACCCAAATTCATTCCTAAGAAGGGAAGCCTAGAGCCCTGGGAAAGTAAGGGTTGGTATTCCTATTGCAGGCAGCCAGGCTCATTTGTCATTTGAGAAGCAATCCATGCCAAGGCAGCATTCAGTTTATAAGTAAATCAAACTGACAGGAGTCCAGAATGAACAGGTTGTGATTCTCAGAGTAATAGGATCTTGTAGTGATTCAATCTATGAGGACATCACCAAGACCGCCCTCGTTTACAGAATCTGTAACACTAAGAGCAGGTGAACACCTCCATGCTCTGAAGCCTGGCCTTCCACCTTGGTTCACTTCTGAGGATAGATTTCAATTGCTGGTTTAATCCTCAACACTGTGAAATATCCCTCCACTACATTATAAATACGTCACAGAATATCTCCTTTATTCTTTCTTATTAAGAACATGGGTAATGTGACTCCTATTGCCCCATGCTGTTTGTTAATTGTACAATGGACAAGATATACAGGGAGCCTCTTGGTTTCCTGGCCTCCTACCCATTTGTGTGGGTGCCATGTTGGCCTTGGTTGCCATATCCAGGACTGCTTGTTTTAAGGAACTTCTCTAGGACTTCCTGGGCTTCGTGTACCATAGTAATAGGTCAGGTTCAGTTACAGTTTCTCCCTCTACACTCTATTTCTCTTCCACTGAATGTCCCATTTTTATTTTTTTATTTTAATTTAGTTATTCTTAAATGTTTATTTTGAGAACAAGCATGAGTGGGGGAAGGCCAGAGGCAGAGGGAGAGAGAAAATCCCAAGCAGGCTCTGGGCTGACAGTGCAGAGCCTGACATGGGTCTCGATCCCACAAACCATGAGATCATGACCTGAGCCAAAATCAAGAGTTGAACGCTTAATCGACTGGTCCACTTAGGCGCCCCTGAATGTCCCTTTTTAATAAAGAAATTTTTGTTGAAGCTGAAGTGCAAACTAGAAATGCACATGAAAATGTTGAAATGTTGCTCTCCGTGACTGTGCTATATTTTCCATATGCACGTTTTGCAACGTTATGCCCAAGTAAGAAACAGAAATGGCTGGATCTTTACAGACTGCCCATGTAACCAACCAGAGCTGGAGATTAGTGCTGTCGGTCAAAGTTGGTATAAGTCACTTTTGTCTCTCAGGACAGATGACTGTGCACGATGAACTTCTCTTACCTGGGATAATTTGCTTCTTCTTAGAAAATCCTCATGGTTCGTGTACCCCAGTGAAAGCTCAGTGATGGGAGGGGGCTGGTCCTGAGAGCCAGGAGCCATGGCAGGTGACCACCGCAGTCTAACCCTGCATTAGACCGTGAGGGCTTCGCTGTTTGGCTTACTCATCTGTCTCTTCGCTTGGCAACTTTATTGATTTCTGTGATTATTTAGGACCAGATGGCTACATTTCTTGAGCAGTATTATTAGGTGTGTTTGGTGTAAGAAAAATGTGCTCAATAAATGTAAGAGTGGCCTGAAGTGAATTTACAACTAAGCTTCTATAAAGATGAGGTTCACTCTGCGAATAACTAGGCCTTGAGTAATGTGTGTGTGTGTGTGTGTGTGTGTGCGTGCGCATGTGTGTGTGTGTGTGTGTGTGTATGTATGTTACAATAGCATGATATAAGCCACCCTACTATGCCTTAATATGTAGTTACTTTTCATTGGTTCTCTTTTCCTTCAACTGTAATGTGGCAGGAACTGTCTGTTTGAGTCATGCAAAGCTCAATAAGACAGGGTTCCTATCTTCAAGCAGCTAAGCGGGGTGTCTAAGCGGGGTGATGAGATAGGACGTAAGAATAGAACTCTGAATGACAGTGTGACAAGTACTGTGGGATGTGCAGTGCTCCTGTCTGTGGACACTAGGCAGGGGTTCACAGATGAGAAGGAAGCGGGGGACCGAGAGACAAGTGACAGAAGACAGTGGTGGACCTTGGGGTCCAAAGGTGTGACTGAGGGTGGAGCATCACAGATGGCCTTTCAAAGTTTCCTTTTTCTCATGCACAGTATTTGATTAGACACCAAGTGCTGCTGTTCTAACTTTGGTGACATCTCTTGTCTATTATCATCCCTCTTTATTCTCTTTATGTTTCTCACTTTTCTCCCTAAAACAAAAACAAAACTAAGCACCTCTAATCATACGATCTCCCTTTCCCACTTTGGCTCTTCACTGGTTTATTGCTAACCCTCCACAATCTGGATGGAATCTTCTGTTTCTAACTCATTTCCTAACACTCACACCCACTCCCTCCAACCCCAAAACACCTTCATAATACCATGTCTCTGCACACATGGGCACATCTGGTTTGCCTATCCCCTCCCCTACAACCTTTATTTTCTGTTCTCATGCTCACCAAAGTTTGTTGCTGCCTCAGAGCTGTTCTGTTGAGTGTTCTCTGCCCTTAAGACTCTTTCTTTAGATGATCTCATCATTTACATCTCACTGCCAAGACCTTCCCTGACCACCTCATCTAAAATAGTCTCCACATCACTTGGTTTCACTGTTTTGTAAGATTCAGGACCACTGAGAGGATACGTAGTGCCTTTGCTGTAATTAGAAAAAGGTGCCTCCTCTGGGCCAGTGCAGACCCCATCCAGCCCCTCAGCTGGGCTTCTGTGAAGGAGGCACATTGCAAACTTCTTCACGACAGCCTGGAGACTTCTGTCCCTAGCTGGAATTATCTTATTTGCCTATTTATTCTTTGCCAGTCTCCCTGGTTAATTGTGTGACTCCAAAAATCTTCTATATTTTTCAAAGCTATATCTCCTATACTTTATTTGTGGATTCAAGCCCAGGGCTTAGAGTACTGTAGGAATTCAACAAATACTGGTTGAATGACCTAATGAATTCTGTGATGCCTTGATTGATCCTGTCTCTACATTGGCTTAGGCTTCTGAATATAACATCTTCTAGATTATTTATCATATTGTGTTGTCATTCTGTTTCTATTCCATATCTCTTCCACTAGACTGTGAGCTTCTCGGGGTCAGAGAATGTGCCTTGTCAATCTTGTGCTGTTTAGTACGTATTTGGTATATTGTGGGTTCTCGTAAGAATTTGTTTATGTTAATGGCTGAGTTTCTGAATCTCAAATAAAGAAGAGAAGTAGTTCTATTAATATAAGGAAATCTGATGGGAGAAGTGGTTTTCTAGTGGAAAAAATGAGTTCAGTTTTGAGTTTGAGATGTCATCCGAACATTTGGATGAAAATGCCCAGTGGCGAGTAGGAGTGTGGAGACTGAGAGCACAGTAGGGCTTGAGGAGAAGCTGCAGACATGGGTGAAGATGTTAATAAGGGAAAGGTTATGGATGCTGGTCACAGATCAGAAGCCTGTGGCCAAGTCTGGCTTACACTCTTCTTTTCCTCATGGTGTGTTAAAATTTTTCAAATTTATTGCATATCTGTAAAAATTAGGAGATCTTAGGGGCACCTGACTGGCTCAGGCAGTTAAGCGCCTGACTCTTGACTTTGGCTCAGGTCGTGATCTCACAGTTTGTGAGTCCCGTGTCCTGCTTAGGATCCTCTCTCCCTCCTTCTGCCCCTTCCCTGCTCGCTCTCTAAATAAATAAATAAATAAATAAATAAATAAATAAATACCTTTTAAAAATTAGGAGATCTTCACACAAATTTTGGATTTCTGGCTCCCTTGAAATACCAGATCTGGTGACAAGATGCTTAGGAGAAGCTTCCCTACAAGGGCTTCCTGGGCCATCCCACCCCTACTTCCTGCTACTTGCCTGGTCTATAGGCTTTCAGTTCTTACGGAATAAGAAGCAAGTAGACTAAAAACAGCAGATTTCTTCTAGCTGAGGCCCAGAGAGGAAGGAAGAGACCTGGGAAGGCTGAGAGGGTTGGGCTACTGCAGGAGACTAAGGGGCAAGCACAGTGTCAGAAAGCCAAGTGAGCAGAGAGGATGGATAAAGACATGGGGGGGAAAGAGACGGGATGGGAAGAAAATGAACGTTAACAAAATCTTGTTGATTTTGATGACTGAAAAATCACCAATCGTATACGGCAAGGTGGTTAAGAACATGGATTTCAGCATCAGGTAAGACTTTGTCCAAAACCTGGCTCAGCAAGTTTGGGGGATTATAAAGTCACTTTCATTACTATACAGACCAAATTACTTTATTCTTTATAGTTCTCAGTAAATACAACTTTAGTATGGCAACTTAAAATTCTACCTTAATCACTTTTTCCCCCATGGAAGCAATTGCTTTTTTTTTTTAAACGATTTTTTTAAATATAAGTTTTCTTAAGACCACAACTTTTGGGGTGCCTGTGCGGGCTCAGTCTGTCAAGCAGCCAACTCTTGATTTTGGCTCAGATCATGATTTCACAGTTTGGGAGTTCAAACCCCGCATCAGGCTCTGCTCTAACAAGGGGGAGCTTGCTTGGGACTTTTTCTCTCTCTCCTTCTCTCTCTACCCCTCCCTAGCTCAAGCTCGCACTGTCTCTCAAAATAAAGAAAGAAACTTTAAAAAAAAAAAAAAGACCACAACTTTTAGGTCTGTAACGTAGGATTAACCTAATAAATGGTTAATTGTTGATAATTTTTTTCCAGATGCCACTCAGAGATGGCTACCACCTCAGCTGTCTTTGAAATGATTGATGTTTTTTCGACAGAATGACACATGCTATGTTTTTATTCAGAATAACTGAGTTGTAAAAAAATTCATATTAGTTTGAGTTCATATAGCTGGCTCAGAATCCAAACGTAGGCATTTATTTATTTATTTATTTTAAAATCATTAACGTTTGAGGAGAGTTGACGCGCAACGTCACATTAGTTTTAGGTGTGCAACACAGGGATTCAACAAGTTTATGTACATCATGCTACGCTCACCACAAGTGCAGCTGCCGTCTGTCATCACACAACACTATTACCCTACTGCTGTATACTGACTGTATTCCCTGTTCTGTGCCTTCTATTCCCCTGACTTCTTCATTCCGTAACTGGAAGCCTGTATCTCCTGCTCCCCTTCCCCCAAAATGGGGGCTTTTAAATGTCCTAGTCAGCAGCTGATTTAAAAATCTAATCTTTTCTCATCAAGGTAGGTAGCAGAACTCATTTACTGGCAGTGGCGATAAGTTTCCTGTCGGAGGTAAACATTCTCTGTTGCACTCACATGATTGATTTGACTCCAAGCCTGATGATTGCCTTACAGCTAGTATGTTATTAAAAGCAACCCTGGATATTTTAACAACTGATCATCTGTTTGTAGGCCATCTTCTTTCCTAAGAGCTCCTCACACTGGAAGCAGGGAGAAAAATCCTCTTGTTTCTGGTAGTAAACATTCAAAAAAAAATTTTTTTTTTTAATTTTTTTTTTCAACGTTTATTTATTTTTGGGACAGAGAGAGACAGAGCATGAACGGGGGAGGGGCAGAGAGAGAGGGAGACACAGAATCGGAAACAGGCTCCAGCCTCCGAGCCATCAGCCCAGAGCCTGACGCGGGGCTCGAACTCACGGACCGCGAGATCGTGACCTGGCTGAAGTCGGACGCTTAACCGACTGCGCCACCCAGCCGCCCCTCAAAAAAAATTTTTTTTAAATGTTGACTCATATTTGAGAGACAGAAAGAAACAGAGCGCAAGCGGGGATAGAGCAGAGAGAGAGGGAGGCACAGAATCTTGAAGCAGGCTCCAGGCTCCGAGCTGTCAGCACAGAGCCCCATGCGGGGCTCGAACTCATGAACAGGGAAATCATGACCTGGGCCAAAGTTTGACGCTTAACTGACTGAGCCACCCAGGCTCCCCTCTGGTAGTAACAGTTTAAAGAGAAACATGACATTTATTGTTTTCTTGGGAAATTTGGTTCTGTAGGAAAATTTCTTTTTGTAGTTATGTCTTCTTTTAAAAAGTTACTGCTCATTTTTTTCATGTGTCAAAAGTTCAGAAGTAACAGAAGTAAAACCAATGGATCACCAAAATAGAGATTAGTAAAAGTTTATTGTGCACACAAAAAAAGATGGTGTGCAAATTGGGAGCGCTGAAGCCAAAACATGGAATAAGGATCCAGGGTGTATTATTATGAAACAGCTTATATAGAGAGAAGGCAGTGACTGTTTATTTTTCACTCTGATTGGTTATAATATTAGAATTTTCTTAAATCATAGGGAATAGGTCAACCTTGGGAAACAGTTCATGTTTTGCTGCTGATTTCCAGAGGCACAAACAAGAGATGACCTATGTCAAGTTGGTTGTGCAAAATAAGTTAAATTAAGCTTTGTTAAATGACTAAACTAATTTTGTCTGCTCAGGGAGTTTTCAAGTCTAGTCTCCATTTGCTTTTTATCTTATTTTATTTTATTATTATTTTTTTAATTTTCTAATAATTATCTTTTTTTTTAATATGAAATTTATTGTCAAATTGGTTTCCATACAACACCCAGTGCTCATCCCAACAGGTGCCCTCCTCAATACCCATCACCCAAATCAGGTGACTATAGATGCTGGAGAGGGTGTGGAGAAACGGGAACCCTCTTGCACTGTTGGTGGGAATGCAAACTGGTGCAGCCGCTCTGGAAAACAGTGTGGAGGTTCCTCAAAAATTTAAAAATAGATCTCCTCTATGACCCAGCAATAACACTGCTAAGAATTTACCCGAGGGATACAGGAGTGTTTTTTATTTTAAAACATGTATTTAAACAAGATGGTTGGATGGATGGAGATATGTGAGAAAGTATGCTAATTGTGGAATTTAAGTGGTAGGATATATGGGCATTTACCAAACACTTTTGAAAACTTTTCTGTGCGCTCGAAAATTTTTGTAATGAAATGTTAGGAAAAGAAGATGTTATTCCAGACACCTAAGACTGCAATTTAAATATTGTGGCAGCAGGTGGTGGCAATACTTTGAAAATCAGATAGGCCTGTTTAGTCAAGCCACTGATTTAATACCTGGAATTTTATGCTTTACTAAAGTATAACTCAGCAGCCTGCTTTTCTGGTTTAGGGATTCTTTTTTTTTTTTTTTTTTTTTTTAGTGTTTATTTTTGGAGAAAGAGAGAGATGGAGCGAGAGCCGGGGAAAGGGCAGAGTGAGAGAGGGAGATACAGATTCCGAAGCAAGCTCCAGGCTCTGAGCTGTCAGCACAGAGCCTGATGCGGGGCTCGAACCCATGAACCGTGAGATCATGACCTGAGCCAAAGTCGCACACTTAACTGACTGAGGCACCCAGGTGCCCCGGGATTCTATTTTTTAAATCCGTATCAAGGCCTGGTGAGCTATCTACAAAATAAACTCTTGGACAGAGATGTAAAGCTGAATTTATTCAAAGGCCAAATAATTGCCTGGCACATCCATTGGCTAAAGGTTTTTCTCCCATTGGTAGTCATTTTCACGATGCTCAATTACAGGCTATTTTATTCCCATCATTTTATTATAAAACATCGGTTCATGCAACATCAGATGCCACCAGGAGAAATTTTCAAGTCTGTGACTGTCTCTGGGAAAGAAATAAGAAGAGCCTGTTTCAACTTCTCAAAGCTTGCTTTGTGATCAGACTTCATTCCCCTTATTTAGTGTTCAATAGAGGACAAGTTGCAGCACCCCAGAGAGAAAAGGAATGAGCTCTGCTGCCTGGCTGCTCCTGTTGTAGGCTCCTTTGTCATCAGAGATGTCAGGGACCCGGGAGCCTGCAAACTGTGTTCTGCAAGGGTTACCTGGGGAGTGAGGAGGCACTGAAGGACTTTTATCCATTTCCTGAGCCAAACCCTCCCAAAGAGGAAAGGACCTAACCCGAGTGGAAACCAGTTTGCTGGGTACTGTCCAACCAGTCGCCCATTGAGCTGAGGGCGTTACACACCAGTATTTCTTTGTTTAATTCACCCACATTTCCATGGACATTTCCTAACATGGAAATGGAATTTGGACCTCAATCTTTTTCCTTTTCTGAGAGCAACCTCAGACAAAAGAATAAACTTGAAGTTTGGCCACTCTTTATTTCACTAGAGAATGGTGCTATGACCTCTCAATGCCACATGACACGAACAGTCCTGGTAAGAATATTCGTTCATTTAATCATCAAATCCATACTGAGTTTCTGCCTGTATTGGAACATCGACTATGGACAAGATGTGGTCCTATCTCTAGGTGTTTACAATATAGGTAAATATGACAGTAAGTGGAAGGAGAGTGGGAGGTGGGGGAGGACAGGTGGTTCAGGTAGAGGGAGCAGCCTGTGCTGTGCTAGCCCCAGACACTAGAGAAAGCTTGATATGTTCAGCAAAGGGCAAATGGTTCAATGTGATTAGAGCACAGAGAGTGAAGGGGGCTATAGGAAAGGATAGGGCTTAAGTAAGTGACCTCCTCTAAGCTCAGCATTGCTCTGATTTCATATTGCTCCTTGTTGTTTTCATGTGCACATATACTTGCCAAACTGCCCCACGTGTCTTTTCAGAAAATATGTCATGCTGTCCATTTGTACCTTCACCCCAAAGCGAGCCTTACATGGGCACAAGATTCTTGTGTGATTTAAAGCAGTTTCTGTTTTCCCCCAGTCTCCCCAGCAATTATTGGTGGCAGGCTGGCTTCATGACTTTTGCATCACAGTTGTAAAGCTACATTTCAGCTGAGATAGTGGGTCCCATTAATATGGTTAATAATAACTGGACAGAGTTGAATAATTAAATTAGGTTCAATGATAAAATAGTTATGAACCAACACTGGGTATTAGATGGGGAAGCTTTTCAAAATGCCCCAGACTTATGCCCATCTGAGTCCTGATGAATATAAACCTTTACATAGGACCTGGATGTGTGTATTTAGATAAAGTTCCTCAGGGATCTAGGTGCATGTTCATGGTTAAAGTGAACTCACAGAGACCTTATCACTTGCATAGAAAAGAATATTTTCAGAAAATTCTGGATTATGTTTTTGAACATATTTATACTGGCTTCAGTATGATGATAGAGGATAGAAGTCAGAAGTATTTTAGTCAGAGTCAGTCCCTAGAACATGTCCTAGAAATTTATTTTTTGGTAATTTTCTATTGGATCCATAAAGTCAGGGCCATAATTACAACCAGGAAGGTAGTAGTAAATTCCCTCTCCATCTTTATTTCCTCTTAAGTAGGAAAACACATGAATTATCTTCTTGCCTATTGGATCTACTTAGAAGATGTATGGTGCTAGTAAACTTGAGTTGGGGAGATCAAAGCTGGCTTTTTATCATTATTTACAAGTAACTGGACAATTGCAGCCAATCGTTCATATCTCGTGAGGCAGCATGAAAAGTCCCATTGGGTAGATATTGCAGAATGAAATTACTGTGTTTAGAGGGGACTTTAGTATCATTCTCCATGGCCTGCTCTCAGTTGGAATCAAATTCATGGATCAAGCAAGCATTAAAAAAGAAGAGGAAGCTGGTTGCCGAGAAAAATAGAAAAGAATATTAGGTAGAGTAGTGCCATTGAAGATGGATAAAAGTGGGTGGATTCAGGAGATTTGGGACATTGAACTGATAGCGCTGCATGGTGGGATCACCTGTGGGTAAGCGGATGGAGGAGGAGTCAGAGATGATGGCTGGGAATCTGTCTGGATTCCCAGTGGTCTGGGACCACTGCTTGGACATAGTGACCAGTTATAATTATAGTATAAATCTTTCTACAATGTAAACATAGTGAATGGTCATAGGACATTTACTGTGATTTAGAACCATAGAACAATATTCTTGTCTTCGTGATTGCTGCCTTATTTTTATTAAAATAAATTTAGAAGTAAGCAAAAATTTGTAACAGAATTAGAAAATTTTAAAGAGCTTTTGTCGGGAGATTTTTTGTTTTTGTTTTTGCTTTCCGATTTATTTGTTAACATTTTTAATGAAAAACTTCAAACATACACAAACTGAGATTAATAGTGAAACCCACGTATATACTTAGCAAATTCGACAGTTTTCAATTTGTGTCCGATCTCATTTTATTTAAACCCCCCACCAACTATCCTCCCTTACCAACTGAATTTTTTTTGGCTTTGTTGAGGTATAATACAAGTTTAAGGCATACAACATGATGATTTGATACACATACTTATTGAAGAGTGGTTCTACAATAAGGTTAGTTAACACATTCATCACCCACACAATCATCTTTTGTGTGCATGTGGTGAGAACATTTAAGATCTACTCTCTTAGCAGCTTTCAAGTATATAATACAAGATTGTTAACTATAGTCATCATGATGTACATTAGATCCCCAGAACTTATTCATTTTAAACTGAGTTTGTACCTTTTGACAAACATCTCCTCATTTCCCCCATCTCTCAGCCTCTGGCAATTACCATTTCTACTCTCTGTTTCTCTGAGTTTGGCTTTTTTTAGCTTCCACACATAAGTGATATCATACAGTATTTGTCTTTCTATGTCTCACTTATTTCACTTAGTATAATGCCCTCAAGGTCCATCCGTGTTGTCACAATGGCAGGATTTCCTTCTTTGTTATAGCTAAATAATATTCCATTTGTGTGTGTGTGTGTGTGTGTGTGTGTGTGTGTGTGTGTGTGTGTGTGTATCACATTTTCTTTATTCATTTATCAATCAATGGACACTTAGATTGTTTCTGTATCTTAGCTATTGTGAATAGTGCTGCAATAAGCATAGGGTGCAAATATCTCTTAGAGACAGTAATTTCATATCCTTCAGACATATACCCAGAAATTTTTTGAGGTACCTTCATACTGAGTTCCATACTGCCTGTACCAACTGACCTTTCTAACAAAAGTGCACAATGGTTCCCTTTTCCCCACACCCTCACTAACACTTGTTATCTCTTGCCTTTTTCAAAATAGTCATCTTCACAGGTATGTGGTGATATTTCACTGTCGTTTTGATATGCATTTCCCTGATAATTAGTGATATTCAACATCCTTTCATGTACCTTTTAGTCATTTGTATGTCTTCTTTGGAAAGATGTTTATTCATGTCTTTTGCCCATTTTTAATCAGATTATTTTTTTTGTTTTTAGTTTTTTATTTTTGCTGTTGATTTGTGTGAGTTCCTTATGTACTTTGAGTATTAACCCTTTATCAAATATATGATTTGCGAATATTTTCTTCCATTCTGTAGATTGCCTTTATTTTGTTGATTGTTTCTTTTGCTGTATAGAAGCTCTTGCATTTGATTTAGCCCCACTTGTTTATTTTGCTTTTGTTGCTTGTGCTTTTGGTGTCATCCAAAACATGGTTCCCAAGACCAATGTCCAGAAACTTTTTCCCTATGTTTTCTTCTAGGATTTTTATGGTCTTGGGTCTACATTTAAGTCTTTAATTTATTTAGAGTTACTTTTGTAGAATAGGGGTTCAATTTCATACTTTTTCTTGTGAATATCCAATTTTCCCCACACTGTTGAAGAAACTATCCTTTCCTCACTGAGTCCTCTTGGCTCCCATGTCAAATTTTAGTTGGCCATATAGGTGTAGGTTTATTTCTGGGTTCTCGATTCTATTCCGTTGGTCTATGTGTCTATTCTTATGCTAGTACTATTTTCATTACTGTAGCTTTATAATATAATTTGAAATCAGAAAGTGTGATTTGTTCTTTCTCAGTGTTGCTTTGGATATTAGGGATCTTTTGTGGTCCCATATAAATTTTAGGACTTTTTTTCCTGTTTCTATGAAGGATGCCATTGGAATTTTGATAGGGATTGCGCTGGATCTGTAGATGGCTTTGAGTAGTATGCACATTTTAACAGTATTAATTCTGCTGATCCAAGAACATAGGATATCTTTCCATTTTTTCATGTCTTCGGTCTCTTTCACCAACGTTGTATAATTTTCAATGTACAGGTCTTTCACCTCCTGGTTACATTTATTCCTAAGTATTTTATTGTTTTTAATGCCCTCATAAATGGGGTTCTTTATTTCTTTCTCAAATAGTTCATTGTTAATGTATAGAAATGCAACTAATTTGTGTATGTTGATTTTGTATCCTGCAACCCTACTAAATTTATTAATTCTAATAGTTTTTTGAAGGAATATTTAGGGCTTTCTGTATATAAGATCATATCATCTGCAACAGATACAGTTTACTTATTTCCAATTTGGATAACTTTTATTTCTTTTTGTTGTCTAATTACTTTGTGTAGGACTTCCGGTATTATGTTGTGTAAAAATGGGGAGAGTGAACTTCCTTGATTTGTTCTTGATCTTAGAGGAAAAGCTATCAGCTTTTCATCGAGTGTAATATTGGATATAGACTTATCATATAGGGCTTTTATTATATTGAGGTATAGCCCATCTATACTTTGTCTAGAGTTTTTTTCAAAAAGATGCTGAAGGGTCCCTGGGTGGCTTAGTCCTGAGACCTTTGTCTCAGGTCACGATCTCATGGTTCGTGAATTCAAGCCCCACATTGGGCTCTCTGCTCTAAGTGCAGAGCCCACTTCGGATCTTCTGTCTCCCTCTCTATCTCTGCCCCTCCTCTGCTCTCTCTCTCTCTCTCATCTCTCTCTCAAAAATAAATAAACATTAAAAAAAAAAGATGCTGAATTTTGTCAAATGCACTTTCTACATCTATTGAGATGATATGATTTTATTAATGTGGTGTATCACATTGATTGATTTGCATATGTTGAACCACTTTTGTATCCCAGGAATAAATCTCACTTGGTCATGATGTGTGATCTTTTTAATGATTATTGAATTTGATTTGCTGATACTTCATTGAGAATTTTTTATCCATGTGTATCAGGGATAATTGCTTATAATTGACTTTTTTTTTGTAATGTCTTTATCTCACTTTGGTATCAGGTTAATTCTAACCTTTTAAAATGAATTTGGAAGTGTTCTCTCCTCTTCAGTTTTTTGGGAGAGGGTGAGAAGGATTTCTATTGATTCTTCTCCAAGTGTTTGGTAGAATTCACCAGTGAAGCCATCTGGTCCTGGACTTTAGTTAGTTGGGATGTTTGTTTGTTTGTTTGTTTGTTTTGAAGTTTACTTATTTATCTGAGAGAGACAGAGAGAGAGAGAGAGAGAGAGAGAATGAGAGAGCAAGTGGGAGGGGTAGAGAGAGAGAGGATCCGAAGCAGGCTCTGCACTGCCAGTGCTGAGCCCAATGTGGGGCTTGAACTCATGAACGGTGAGATCATCACCTGAGCTGAAGTCAGACACTTAACCAACTGAGCCATTCAGGCACCCTGATATATTTTTGATTATCGATTCAATCTCCTTTCTCTTAATTGGCCTGTCAGATTTTCTATTTCTTCATGATTCAGTCTTGGTAGGTTGTATGTTTCTAGGAACATCCACTTACCCAATTTGTTGGAGTACAATTGTTCATAGTAGTTTCTTATGATCCTTACTGTTTTTGGGGTATCAGTTGCAGTGTCACCTCTCCTTTCTAATTTTATTTATTTGAGTCTTCTCTCTCATTCTTTTTTTTCTTAATCTAGGTAAAGGTTTGTCAATTTTGTTTATCTTTTCAAAAAATTAACTCAATTTTGTTTATCTTTTCTGTAGTGTTTCTGGTCTCTTTTTCATTTATTTTTGCTCTGATCTTTGTTATTTCTTTCTTTTTACTACCTTTCATCTGAGTTTGTTCTTTATATAGTTCCTTGAGGTATAAAATTAGGTTGTTTATTTGAAATCTTTCTTTTTTCTTCTTAATGTAGGTGTTTATTGCTATAAACTTCCCTCTTAGGACTATTTTGCTATATCCCATAAGTTTTATTATGCTGCATTTCCATTTTTATTTGCTTCAAGATATTTTTTATTTCCCTTTTGATTTCCTCATTAACTCATTAGTTTTCCAAGTATGTATTGTTTAATTTTCACCTACTTGTGGATTTTCAAGTTTTCCTCCTGTTATGAATGTCTAGTTTCATACCATTGTGGTCAGAAAAGATACTTGGTACAATTTTAATCTTCTAAAATTTGTAACGCAGTTTTGTGACCTAAAATATAATCTAGATTTTAGAATATTCTGAATGCATTTGAGAAGACTGTATTCTGCTTTGTTGGGTGGAATTTCTGTATATGTCGGTTAGGTCCATTTGGTCTACAGTATAGTTCAAGCCCAGTGTTTCCTTTTTGATTTCCTGTCTGGATGAGCTATCCATTGTTGAAAGTAGACCACTGAAGTCCCCTACTATTATTGTATTGCTTCTATTTCTTCCTTCAGGTCTGTTAGTATTTGCTTAATATTAGGTGCTCTGATGTTGGATCTCTCTCTCTCTCTCTCTTTCTGGATATAGATATACCAATATCTAATCTATATATATATAGAGAGAGAAATATATATATATATATATAGAGAGAGAGAGAAATATATATATATATATATATGTGTGTGTGTGTGTGTGTGTGTATACACACACATAGAATATAGACATATATCGATACATATTCTCTTGAATGAATTGGCCCCTTTAGCATTATATGACCTCCTTTGTCTCTTGTTACAATTTTTGACATAAATTCTATTTTATCTGATGTAACTATAGCTACCCCTGCTCTCTTTTGGTTTCCATTTGCATGGAGTATCTTCCTTCCATTCCTTAAGGCTACATGTGTCCTTAAAGCTGGTGTGAATCTCTCTTGTAGGGAGCAGCATATAGTTGGGTCTTTTTAAAATTCATTTGCTCTCTCTATGCCTTTTGACTGGAGAATTTAATCCATTTATTTTTAAAGTAATTTTTGATAGGGAAGGACTTATTAATGCCATCTTAATCATTGTTTTTTGGCTGTTCCCTTGTTCCTTTCTTCCTCTTTCACTGTGTTCCTCTGTGAACTGATTTTCTGTGGTGGTATGCTTTGACTCTCTTCTTTTTATCTTTTGTAAGTTTTAGCTTTATAGTTACATGAGGCTTATTTATATAACATATGTTATAGATATAACAGCTTATTTTAGGCTGATAACAACTGAATTTTGATCACATACAAAAACTCTACCCTTTTACTCACATCTCCATATTTTATGTTTTTGATGTCATAATGTACCTCTTTTTTATGTATGCACCATTAACCAATTATTGTAGCTGTAGTTACTTTTAGTACTTTTGTCCTTAACTTTTATACTAGAGTTAAGTGAGTTATACATCTCATACTACAGTATTGGAGTATTTTGAAATTGACTATATGTTTACCTTTACTGTTGTGTTTTATACCAGTGTGCATGCCTTTAAACTTCATGAACTAAGCTTTAAGTTTGTAATGTTGAGCTTTTGAGTCCTTTCTGAGTGGTTGCTTTACAGTGTTTGAAACCTTTAAAGCTTCATTTTGCATCATGAGAATCTCAAAGACACATAGCCCTGAGTTTGATCCCCCAACTACAAAACAATCTTTCTCTTTTGGCTTTGACCTCATCATTTTACCATAGTGGATCAGCTTCTATGAGCCCCAAAGAATTCTTTGGCATTCTGAACTTGTAAACAGAGAGGGGGAAAGGAGGGGAGGTCACAGGATCAGGATATGGGTTGATGAGAGCTTTCCAATGTTTTTGTTATGGCTGAGAGACAGACACACATGTTTCTATGACAACTACAGTATGTGGGTTGGAGAAGAGATGGTTTGCACACTCTGGCTTTGGTTGGTTTCCCTTTCTTGCTCTTTCTGATGTGTCAGTGACCTTCCCTGAACAGATAGAATTAAGTGTTATTGTTTTAAATTTTGTTTGGGAGTTAGGCTAAATTTAAATTGTACATGGTAGATCATGAGATGTTAAAGCAGAAATTAACACTTCAAGAATTATCTTCTCAGTATGAAGAAACTGAAGCTCAGAGAAGTTGTTTTGTTTTATATGGGGTCTCACATCTAGTAAGTGGCAGAACTCAGAGAAAAGCCCAGGTCTTCATTCCTTTCTCCTTCACCTAAGTAATTTGATGCATTTTACCAGGAAGAACAAGAATCATTTCTTAGGAGGATTTAGTGATGTACACACAAATCAACATTCAGAAGCCTGTTCTTTCTTTTTATGAGTTTTAAATATAGTATAATGGCCATACAAAATAAATCTTCAGATTCCAAACTTGACAATGTCCTTCCGCTCCATTTTCTCTCTTGGATTACAAGGACATATTTCCATTTTATTGCAAATTGAACACAAGCAGTTTGACTACACAGCCAGCAGTTTAGCAAGATCATTTCAAGTTGCAAACCTCTCCAGTTTTGTCTTGAATGAACTTGAGGTTGGGTGTGTATATAACTATTTTCAGTGGTATACTTTAACTGTCTTTGAATAGGCTCAGACAGTTCCCTGGTGGTCTCAAACTGCAAATTTATGCCCTCTGTACTATCTTCCTTTCCAGGACCAGATCTTTATGGAAAATGTGGGCGCAGTGAAGCAGCTCTGCAAACTAACAAACAACCTTGAAGAAAGAATAGAAGAGTTAGAAATATGGAACAGAAAGCTGGCCAGGCTAAAGCGGCTCAGTAGTTTGAAGTCTTCAGCCAGTGAAGCAAGCTCCATCAGGTATATCCAGGGGCACCACAGGAGAAAGGAGACAATAGGGCCTTTCCATAACCAGATCAAACTAGATGCTCTTTCTGATCAAGCAGCAACCACTACTTTCTGCTAATGAAGTCCCTATTCTGTTTTTAGAATGTTTTGGGACACAATTGCCTTATGTGATAATGTTCTTATTTTTTCTGTTGCTGCTTTGAAAATGAAACAAACCGTGAAGCGTCTGTTTAAGAGCAAGGTGTTTTAGGAAATGTTGCATTTTACCAAAGGATGACTTCTCCTTTAAGGAGTAGAAGTGGCCATTTCTAAATTTAGAAAATCGTCTCTGGTTCTCAGGGGAAAAACTTCTAATTTTTTTTTTTTTCATTTAAGGAGGTAAATGCACATTTCCTGGGGTCTAATTATGAGAAAAAGAGAAATAACAACATTTAACGCATTCATTTACGCTTACTAAGGTTCTTTTTCTCAAAAGGAACTCTCAATTGCCTTGACTTTTCCTTTGTAAAATTACCACTGTATTACAGAAAAAATCATACTGCTGTGTTAGTGGCAGCCTGGGCTTTTGTCGTGTAACTCCTGGAGAGGCATTTGAACGGTAATTAACATTCTCTCTCTCTTTTTAAAGCAAATTTAGCAGAGCTGTTAGTGCATCTTCTCCAAGAAAGGCCATTCCCAAAAAAACCAACAAGGTAAATAGACTTATTTGTAATGCACAGTGGTAATTATATATATATATATATATATATATATATATATATATATATATATAAAGAGTGTTTAGAGAAATTGATCAAAAATGCTTCCCTTCATTTATCTGTTGATAGACTCCCTTGTTTGCATCTTCATGCACTTTAGGTATTTAATTACTACCCCTTTAATCGTTTTTTCAAAAAGATGTTTAGAGAAATAAGTACAGAACATGTTCATTTCAGAAATACTATTCTGCCGGTTTGTTTTTTTTAATATATTGCCTCTATCAAGTGAAATTCATCAGCTTCCACATGCATATGGCCTTAGGCTGCAAGATCTGTGTGGATGCCTTAACTCAACCTCATTCCTTATCTATGGCTTCAGAAGATCCCAGGGGGACTTCCATTAATCCCCCAAATCCCTTTTTTCCCTTTTGATAGTTAGTACTCTATGTGCGAATGGGGAAATAGGTATTCACTTTCTTGCAAAGGTTAAAGTGTGATGGTTTTATTAATGAATAAAGAGAACTTTCATCAAATAGGGTAACATTTACCTTAAAAAGTGAAGGCTAGTCATTTATTGATTTAAAGTACACCCTCTTCAATGAAGAGGAGTGTCAGTAAGGGAGAAGCTGCACTATTCCCTTCCTAGTACAATTCATAAATGCCATGAAACCCAGCTTGTTCCCTCTGACCCACCAGTGTTCCCAAAGGTGGCCCTTCCCCGGGAAGATATTCATGACCTTAATCTATATCTTATTAAGGACTGATCTGGTGTGTGGGCCATTGCCCCCATTTACTCTCTATTCTTCATGTTATACTGCATTGACCTATTTTTTTTTAAGTTTATTTACTTATTTTAAGAGAGAGAGAGAGTAGGGGAGGGGCAGAGAGAGAAAGAGAGGGAGAGAATCCTAAGCAGGCTCTTCACCGTTGGAACAGAGCCAGACAGGGTGCTTGAACTCACAAATTGTGAGATCATGACCTGAGCTGAAACCAAGAGTTGGATGCTTAACTGACTGAGCCACCCAGGTGCCCCTGCATTGACCTATTTTAAAAGAATTCAGAAAGAGTTTAATATTCTACTAAAAACTGCTAAAAATGTTATGTTGCTGACAAGCTACTTGGTGTACAAATAAACATAAATACATGGGTAAATATCTATGTAGAAGTGTCCTTGGGCAAGTTACTGAATTGCACTGAGAAATAAATATAATAATAGGCTCTATCTTGCAAAGATTGTTGATAGGATTAAAGAAGGTGAAGCCCTTAGCCACAGTGCCCAGCACATAGCAGTTTGCTCAATAAACACAAACTATTAAACATGTTGTGTAGGAAGGGTACTGTTTGTACTGACCAGTTTGCAATGGGATGGAGGAAATGCTACCTACATCCATGGCGGCACTGATTGGTGCAATTCGGTTATGTGCAACCTCTGTAGCTCTCACTCTGCACTTGGGGAATTTCTTTTATTTTGCAGTTATGTCAGAATAATAACTAGAATGTGTGATTCATGAGAACAGGCCCCATGTCTGCCTTCCCCAGGGACTGGCACATAGTAGGTACTCAGGCAGTATTTGTTAAATGAATGCATGAATGGAAAACCAGGTCTGATCATCTTCCCTGAAGGCTCACAATCTAAATTAAAAACATTGGGGCACCTGGCTGGCTCAGTCAGAAGAGCATGTGACTCTTGATCTCAGAATCGTGAGTTCCAGTCCCACACTGGGTGTAGAGATTACTTAAATAAAAAACTTAAAAACATTTTTTGTTAAATTAAACACATTAAGTAGTTTGGTCTCTTGGGTATGTGGGTGGGGAAGGGGATTGGCTTGTGGACACAGAGTAGAGGATTTATGTGGGTATTGAAGAGCACCCATTCAACTCAGAGACCTCTTGCAGTCACTGTTGTAAGTGGGAGGCAGACAAAAGTGAGTAAGACATGGCCTCTTCTCTGAAGGAATTTCTAGGTGGCCAGGGAATATTGGAGAACAATACAAGAACAGTTGTATCTGGATGTGGTAAATATTGTAAAGGCTCAGAGTGCTGCAGAGCATTATGGGGCCAGCCCTTCTAGGAGGAGTAAGCTCTGGCTAGATATAGGAGAGGTTCCAGAGAGGCTGGCAGAAGCAAAATCTGGGGGCCGGCACTGGCTTCATTGAAGGATTAGGTGAGAGTCGGCTGGGGGGAGAGTAGGAGGTAAGGCTGAAAATATAGGTAAGGCTCAAGTTTCCTGGACCACCTGTTATGGAATTCCCTTGGTAGGCCATGAAAACCTTTTGAATAATAACAATAACATCTAAGTTGTATAGTGGGCTTTTGTTTTACAGACAGGAGAAGGGAGGCAACATAGCATTGTGGTTAGGAGCACAGATTCTGGAGCCAAATATTTTTTGGTTTAAATCCTGGCTGTATGACTTACTAGCTGTGTGATCTTGGGTAAGGAACTTAGCCTTCCTATGCTTCGCTTTTTCCCTTCTCTATAAGATGGGGATGATAACAGTACCTGCTCTGAGGGTTGTTGAGGATTATCTGAGCATTAAATAAATTAGTATATATAAAGCACTCACAAGACAACATGGCACATAATAAGTACTATGCAAGTGTTCACTCTTATTAGAACTTATTAATAGAACTTATTAGAACTTGAGTGTTCTCATACTTTGGCATATTATGAGTCTTCCAGGGAGCTTGATAAAGTACAAATAACGGGGATGTTTTCCTTCCCTTGTGTTGTCTTTGCATGAGGTCTTGGCTATTTCTCTGAGGTTGACTTTCCCTTCCATGACATCAACGCCTAGGTATCCTCTGTTCCCTGGAGCCCCCATGATCCTTGGGTCATTGAAACACATGCGTGTGGGTGGAATGTGCTACTCTTAGGACGGGTGGCTGTGTTAATGAGCAAAGTGCTGGTTGTGAGCAGTTGGTGGACCTTAGCAGATGGTAAGAGGCCTGGCTGGGCCTTGCCTTGCCTTCCACATAGCTGCCGATGGTGGCACTTGTTCTGGAGGAAGATTGAGGTCTCCTGAGTAGCTCTCCTCCAATCTAGTGTTCCTCTTCCTTCCTTCTCTTTCTCTACCTCCAAGAGGTAGATGGGTGACCCCCACTGTGTATTGATGGTTGTGGTGAGATGGGAAGGTCTTCAGTCCTTTGAGCAGAATTTTCCAGGACCTTTAGGTTTTTAATAAATTCTGTAATAATTCTCATGCAGACCTAAATTTGAGAACCATTGCACTGTTAGTTGGACCCACCCAATAACTCTGAAATGTTGGCAGGTATTATTTTATCATTCCTATTTTATTGATGAAGGAAATGAGAATCAATGACATTTAGAGGACTTGTTCAGGACCCAACTCCAAGCCCGACTCCATGTCTTAGGTCATTTCCCTACACTAGGTCAAAGGATTTGGAGCAAAAGCATGGAGATTTAAAATAATTCAGCAGCCATGGGGAGTAGATTGGAGGGGAAACTCTTATCCTGAGCCTAATGCTGTTTAATTACAATCAATTCAACAAATTTCATTGAGTTCCTTCTCTGTACAGCACATTTTTAGGACATCCTCTGAACAGTTCCAGTGAGATGTAAGAATAGTAGAAACTATTCACTTCTTAGTATTCAGAGTGGCTTCCAGCTGCCCTTATGGGTGACTCAGTTACGAGAGTCCTAAGAGTTTGTATATTTGTTAAAAACTTGTATAATTAATCCTACCCCCAACCCTAATATAACATTGAAGAACATTTTATTGATTCAGATAACCAACCCAAGAAATTTAAATACAGACCAGTTTCAAACTATTTCTTAAGTACCACCATCCTTCAATTCTTTTCCAACCAAAAGTATGATTCTACCCTCTACCCTCCAGAAGGAAGCAAACGTAATATTCTCTATTGCATTCATAGAAAAGCTCCTATTTAAGGAGCACCGTATTAAAATGGGCAGAAAACCTCTGCTATCTTTTCAGCCAGATTCAACAGCAATTACACAGCTCTCTATTCTATAGTTCTTGGCCCATTCCTTATATGCAAGGTTTTATGCCAAAATGCATCAGTCTTAGAGGTTTGTCTCCTTTACTTCCTAGAAACTATAACTTACTTATTTTTAGAGCCCCCATAATGCGATACACAATAGTGCTTAATGAATATATAAGATGAATATGAATATGAATTTATAAGAATAAATAAGACACAGGCCCAGAACTGTCCTTAAAAATAGGTAGCAAAGGGGTGCCTCGGTGGCTCAGTCAGTTAAGCATCCAAGTCTTGATTTCAGCTCAGGTCATGATCTCACCATGCATTGTGAGATCAAGCCCTGTGTTGGGCTCCACACTAGTCATAGAGTCTGCTTAAGAATTTCTCTCTCTCTCTCTATCTGCTCCTCCTCCACTTGTGCACATGCACAAAAGAAGAAAAAAGAAAAAGAAATAGGTAGCAGAATTGAATATTGATGTGTATGATTTAAAGAGTACTCACTAGCTCTCACCATACAAGTCTTTTCCATGGTTTGTCATGGTGCCTGAACTTCTTCCATTGGAACTGATTCCATCGTCTCTTGAAGACTTTATTTTCAAAAGTGTTCTAGTGAAAGAGATGAACATCTGGGTTCTGACACTATCTTGTCTGATAGGTCCTCTTCTCTCATAAAACTTGAAGAATAAGCACTAAATGAACGGCACAGACACTTGTCCTGGATTCAGGGTGCTAGGGAAAAGAGAGCTTACTGTATGTAGCCTGGAGTGTCAAGGAAAGGGAGAGGCCTGAGGCAGGCTTTGAAAGAACTCCATTTTCAGGAGGCAGAGAGGAGGGAAATATAGGTTGAAGAGAGCACACTTGCCAGCCCATGGAAGCAGCAAAGATCCCTGCTGGGAGCGAGTCTTCAGGGGTCCTTCTCCCAGTTAGCATTGATGGTTTATCACTGCTCCTTACTGAATCTTCTTTTACAGGTTTATTTTTCAGGAAAAAAACAATTGTGTCCTAACTGGATTTTCCAGACCTTGGTTATAACTCTCATTGCTGTGATGGCCTTTTGGTAAGAAAATGTCAGTGTTATGCTGTGTCAAGCTCTTTTATCCTTCCCATCTTCCTTTTCTCATATATGAACTGGGGACTGACCTATTTACTTTGAAGACAAGGGGCTCTTTAACTGAACATTGACCTTTGATTTAACTTAGAGATAAGGGAGCCCTTTTTATTTTTATTTTTAAAAATTTTTTAAATATGAAATTTATTGTCCAAATTGGTTTCCATACAACACTCAGTGCTCATCCCAACAAGGGATGCCCTTCTTAAACTCATATTCTGAAGAAAAAAGCATAGGCTTTCTGTACTTAAATGTGAGAGGAAGGATTTTTTTTTGCAATTAATTGATACTTTTTAGCAACTCACTGTGCCTTTCCTGTGTGTGTGTGTGTGTGTGTGTGTGTGTGTGTGTGTGTGTCTTTTTCAGTCTCGCAAATAACTCTCAAATTCTTTGTTCTCTTTCCTGTCTACTTGGGGGAATGTTGTGACAGGGCAATCAGGTACAATGTATTCTCCCCTAGACACTCATATTTATTAGGATTCTTCTAGATCCTTCAGTGAAGACTTCACACCAAAGGGACTATGAGATAACCCCGAGAGGTACGATATTTTGAAATTGCAGCCAAATTTACCAGGCAGTTAAAGCAGACAGACACAGTAAGGAAAAGCATTTGCTGTGCAAACAGTGGGTGATTCGACTGCAATCCATCCTCTCTCTGCAAGGAAGTCGGGGGCATCCCTCAGTGGCATGCAGGGCGTCTTCCTCAGGGCCCTGGTCTGCAGGCTCTGCTGATGCAGTGATGGCCCCTCAGCCTTTGGGCCTTGGTCACCTAGCCTGTGTCCTCTGGGCCTTCTTGTTCTTAGGCTATTTGCATGGCCAAAGGGGTATTTATCTATCTCTCAAAAAATGCTTGGTGAGTGTGGGAAAGGACTCTCTTTGGGTCTTGCCTCAAGGGAGACAGTCGTTTTCAGAAGCAAAGTGAGGGAAGGTGCCAAGGTGTATCTAGTTCCTTGATCTATAGCTTCCTAGGTATAGAAGGTGATGTGAGTCTCTCTGTATCCTTCTCTCCCCTCAGCGCCTTGTCGCTTGCTACAGCCCACTGCAGGAAGCATCCCCAAGTGTCTGACACCAGGAGACAGAATTCCCATTCGAAGCCATTGTCCTTTTCTCACGGTCCTAAGTGAGCCTTCTTCTGCTGGGATTCCCAACGCAGGAGAGTGTGAGAGTCTACTTTAGCAGACATATTTAGCATTCTCTAGAGATACAGATTCCCATGAAAACCCAATGGGAGGGTTGTAGGGAGTCTAATTCTGATGTAAAGAGACTGCTTTTCAGATGTGCTTATCAGAATTATCTTATGAATTCCAATACTGTTGACTGCTAAGATCAAAATCGGGAGGTTGTTAGGCTTTTATCTTGTTTCTGGCCCGTGGTGGCAAGAAGGGTCAAAACCAGAATTTGCCCCCAAAGAAAGGAGCAGATATGTCCATTTCATCCTTTGATCCTAGAAGTTCTCTGGGCCATGCGTTGAAGTAGATGCCAGAAACAAATTAGAAAGAGTATTTAAGGCTTAGTCCTAGGGAGATAGAGAGTGGGGGATACGGGAGAGCAAATAAGGCAGACTGGACCAACAGCAAGCAGTTGCCAGGGTGATACAACAGCTTCTGTCTGATGGCATCTTTGGGACTCAGCACCACTTTTCCCAGTCAGGGTTGTGCCTGCTGGGCAGTTGTGCCAGCTACTGCTAAGAACACTCTGGAAATTTTTTCTTTATGAGTAGAATCCCAACGTGTGGCACATTTCTTCGTGTGTATTTAATAATGGTAAGCCACCACCTTTGATGGGGGAAAATATAACAAGGAGCCAATGTAGGGAACCAGGTGTGAAGTCAAGCGGGCAGGATGTCAAGTGAGGTCACCCTGTGTTAGACCCCGCACACAGTGGAATTGTAATGTCGTGGCAGACTTTCTGGTGCGGCTCATGTGAGAGGGCTACAGAACCCCCCAAAGAAGACAATGCTAAGTGAGCTTGGATGCATGAGCATTGTTAAGAATAGCTTCCCAAAGCTCAGAACCTTTAAGAAAAGCTTCTATTTGAATATATAAGTTCTGATCATTGGAGGAAAAGGACATAGTCATTATTTTGAAGTCACACAGTGTGGAAATGAAGGTTGTATTGCATTTATTTTCCTTCCTCTCCCCAATTTGGTGTGTTGTGCTCTGAAAAGACAGGCAGCCGGAAGATGTCAGCGCAGCAGCCAAAGGGTTTGGCATCTACAGCTGATTAAATCTGTGCCTCCTCTCATCTTCCAGTGCCACAGTGTGGACGCCCTCCACCAGTGGGATGCGGACTCTGCTCTGCCTTTTTCGGAGCAGAGGGCTGCCTCTAGTGGTTTACAGCTTCCTCTTATAATCTTCCACTGGTGACAGACGCTGCTGAGGCAGCTTGCCAGGGCCAAGGGGCCGCTCACTGGAAAAATCCATCGGTGCAGAGTACCCCAGGAGCCTCTTTGCTCTAGGAAGACGAGGGTTTTCTCTCACCAGGGCAGAGAAGCATAACTGTGCTGTTTCCATGGTGCTTCTGTCAGCCATGGCTGCCCCTCCCCCCCTCCCATCTGTGTGGCCTGTGAGAACGTTGGCCAGCTGGTTGTGTGAGATATATATGAACTCAAATCTGTCACATAATGCTTTCTTCTTCTTCTTTTTTTTTTTTTTTAACAGTGCCTTGACGATAGTCTCCCTTTACATCCTTAGCTTAAAAGATCAAGACCGACATGCCCCAAATCTCTCTCTGAGGTGAGAGTTCTGGTCTTGTTTTCCTTTGGGGAGCAGTAGTCTTGAAGGCCTCCTTCATTAATCATTTTGTTTTCTTCCTCCAGCAACATCACAAGCTCTCAGGAGCCAGCCCTGCCACCCACAGCCTCCCCCTCAGGTAAGATTTTCACATTCCTCGCTCTCAAACCCAGCCCGTGTTTCATGTGAATTGTCAACAAAAGAACCAGCCTTTCAGGTTAACCTTGTTGCTTCCCTCGGCTCTGCCCAACGCTTTGCAGCAGCACGTAATACATCTCTGGCAACCACACAGTCCTCCTTCCGAGTACCAGAAATCACTTTCTGTGAGATTCTGCCTTGTCAGGAGACTTACTGCTGCCCCATCTGGGGAAAGAGAAGAGTCCTCTCAAGTCTTGTGCAAAGGCGTTCCAAGGAGGAATTCCATCAGAGGCCGTGGGCAGGTAAAGGATGTTCAAAGAGAAGCAACCAGGGCTCTGAACCTGAGGTGTTTTGTATTTTTTTTCTTCTTTGCAAATATTTACTTGCATGATCTGTTAATGATTCCAGACAATCGTTTTCTATTGAGGTGGCAAGATCTTTAAAAACACAAATACACAAACTTGCAGTCATCTGTAATATTAAGTCCCCCACCCAGGGATGAAATTTTGGTTGATTCAAGTGAAAAAGTCTCATCTGTCCATTGATAGCAAAGATAGTAGTAGTAGAACATGTAAAGTAATCATGTGTGGATTGGGTAGATTTTCTGGCTCACTTAGAACTTATAAAATGATGTCGTAGCTGGACTTTCTGCCCAAACCAAGTAGGGAAAAATGTAAAGGGCTTTGGAAATCCAGTGAGTTCAGGGTAAGCTGCCAGTCAGTGAAAATCACAACCACTTTCAGAATATCTTCTACCTTCTAGGGACACACACACACACACACACGCACACACACAGAATGTTTTTGAGTAACAGAATTTTCATGTTAAAAACATTATGGAAACTTGAGTAAGGGCTAAAAATGTAATTATCTCTATAAAACCATATGTAGTACATCCAAATGTATACTAATTCATTATTATTTTGGAAATCTTCTGCATACACACAACAAGTATATAAAATAATAATGATGATAATGCTGATAATGGCAATATGTACGTATTAGTAGGGATTATATATCAGGATGTTGTAGCAACAACTTCCAAATTACAGTGACTTAATGTGGCAAAAATGTATTGCTGATTCTCTTTCTATGTCAAATATGGGTCAAAAGAGGGTTCTTGCTCATCATGTCATTTGGAACTTAACTAATGGAGACTCCATCTCAATACATATTTCTACCACCTCTGTAACAGTAGGTAAGAGAAAAGGCAAATTGTGCACTGGCTCTTAAAGTTCCAACCTAGGTATAACACATGTCACTTCTGCTTACGCTTTATTGGCCAAACCAAATGATGTTGGTCATGTCTAATTTAAAAACAATTGATAAAGTGCAGACCTAACATACGCTTAGAAGAAGATGAACCAGAATATTTTTGAGTAGTCCAAATGACTGACATGTAAAATATGGTCAGTGGTTGAGGTTTTGGGGCAGCAATGTAATTTCTTTTTCCTTTTGACATTATTTTATATCGTAGAGTTGAATAAATAACTTGTACAAATCATTGTCACCATCACCACCGCCATTATCATTATCATGTAATGAGGTAGTAATGTATACAAAAGCACTGCCATAAGTAATCTACATGAGTAAACCATTCAAGTCCTCACCAACCTAAAAGACAGGCACTGTCATTATCCCCATTCTTTCCAACACGAAAGTGAGACATAGAGAGTTTTTCCCTGCACCCATAGAAGGCAATGCTTGCACTATTTTTCCCATGAAAGCAACTTTTGATTGAACTTGGCAAGAGATGCAACACTACAGGGCAAAGATGCATCACTACTTTCACAAAGATGTGAAAGGAATTCGTTTGAGTCAGCATATTCTCCATAGTTTCAAACATGGAAAAATTCAGTATGGTTACAAAAATCCCCCAAAGCCTTCATCTCTTGTGAAAGCACATGGAAACTTGTGGCTGGTAAACTCTTTTCTTACCTCGGGGTCCACCTTGGATATGCCTGGTGTCCTTTTCTGAGAGCAGTCCTCAGAAGAGACTACCTCACCCACGAGAGACGTGTAACAACAGATCCTGTACAGGAAGAGGTCATGGACAGATCCAATCTTCATTTGCAAAAAGGTTCTTGACCCTTAAGCAAACTCATTCCTGTGGCAACCAGCTCTTCACATGGAGGGAAGAGAAGCCTTATCAAACCAGATGAAGGTTTATTGCTCTCTTCTCTGGAACAGGGGGTATCTGCAGGTCTTATATTTCCATGAGTATGGGAGACACTGAAGAGACTCCTAAAAAAAGAAGGTCTGCCCCACAATCTCTGGCTGTGTTCTACTAGACACAATTATCAGCGTTGTCTGGCTAAAAGTGAAATTGAGGGGCACCTGGGTGGCTCAGTCAGTTGAGTATCCGACTTCGGCTCAGGTCATGATCTCGTGGTTTGTAGGCTCGAGCCCCACATCACTCTCACTACTGTCAGTCCCCCTGTCTCTGCCCCTCCCCCAGTTGCATGCTCATGTGTGCGTGCTCTCTCTCTCTCAAAAATAAATAGACATTAAAAAAAGAGATGTGTCTTTCAAATAAATAAATAAAAATGAAGTTTAAGTCCCGCCTTACCAGGCTCCCTGATACACTGGGAAAGTTGTTCCCTCTTCTCTCTTTCGGCTGGAGAAAGATGGAAAGGATTTTCTTCACTTCACTTCACAGTTCTCTTCACTATCTTGTTGAGGAAAGCCGCACACTTTGGGGGATTTCGAGTTGTAGAATGTCAGAGAGCAGTACACCAGTGGCACCCTAACTTTTTGACCCATAGAATCCACTATTAATTCATTATTCTTTTAGGATCATTTGACTGAGAAAACACCTAGAGCGAGAATGTTACTGTAAACTCAGTTAAGCTTGTAATCAAATTATTTTTGTTAGTCCAAAGCATAAGAGACTCTTAAAAACTGAGAACAAACTGAGGGTTGATGGGGGGTGGGAGGGAGGGGAGGGTGGGTGATGGGTATTGAGGAGGGCACCTTTTGGGATGAGCACTGGGTGTTGTATGGAAACCAATTTGACAATAAATTTCATATATTGAAAATAAATAAATAAATAAATAAATAAATAAATAAATAAATAAATATTAAAAAAAATATTTTTGTTAGTCCAACAGCAATACTTGAAAAATAGTACACATCTGTGGGAGAGTTGTTACTTTTCAAGTCCACAGACCCCACTGACCACTTTATGCCATCACCTGGGGTTCCAGAGTCCCCAGGTCAGGAAAACCTCTGATTTATACCAGCTTACCCATTTTACAGCTGATGAAATGGAGGCCCAGGACCTTGCTTAAGGATCTGCAGTAAGCTACTGGCAAAGTTGGAATTGGAATTTGAGTCGTCTGCCTCCTTGTCCTGGGTTCCTTCCCATCTACCATTGTGCGTCCATTTATTTGGGCACAGTGTGTACATGTACTCGGGATCAGCTTTAGAGGACTCAGAAAGTATTCATTCTATGGCTCTGGAAAGCCCCTTCGGCATCTGCCTCCCGCAGGTTAGCCTGTAGCCATTGAGATGTCCCTGTTGTAGGATATTTCTGGGGGTGTAAAGAAAGCCTCTTCTCTTCTGCTGCTGGTCCATCCTCCCCCTTTGTCCTGACCACTGTATAACACCGGGGTTCCTAAATCTGAAAGTGGAGAAAGCCAGGCAAATTCTTTCAACCAGATGTTTCTGAGGCATTGAAGACTAATTAAAAATTAAGGAATCGGGGCGCCTGGGTGGCTCAGTTGATTAAGCATCCAACTTCAGCTCAGATCATGATCTCACGGTTTGTGGGTTCGAGCCCCACATTGGGCTCTGTGCTGATAGCTCAGAGCCTGGAGCCTGCTTCGGATTCTGTGTTTCCCTCTCTCTCTCTGCCCCTCCCCTACTTGTGCTCTGTCTCTCAAAAATAAAGATAAAAAAAATTTTTTTAAGTAATAAAAAAATAATAAAAATTAAGGAATAAAAATAATAAAATTCAAGGGTTAAGGGAAAAACAAAAAAAAAACAACAATTTGGAATAACTCTGTAAGATGAATTGTAATATCTAGCAGTTTACCATCACATTTTTATGATATGCTGAGCACAAGCTATTGTTCTTCTTTTGGGCCTAAATTGATTGTGTAAAATGTCGTCAGAAAGTTTATCCCCTCTTCCCACTTACTATGAAAGGTTTGGGGAAGACTAATCAGGATGTGGAGAGTGGGTATTTTGGAACATTGAGCTTCTAATCTGAGGCACCAACTGAGTGTGAGGGATTAGATTTTAATCTATGGAACCGATAAAGATTTAAATAGAGTTAGATATTACAAAGTAATGAGCTTGTGAGGAAAAAAAATCTGTGGATTCCACAGAGTTTTGGTGAAGATTTAAAAAATCTCATGGGGGCGCCTGGGTGGCGCAGTCGGTTAAGCGTCCGACTTCAGCCAGGTCACGATCTCGCAGTCCGTGAGTTCGAGCCCCGCGTCGGGCTCTGGGCTGATGGCTCGGAGCCTGGAGCCTGTTTCCGATTCTGTGTCTCCCTCTCTCTCTGCCCCTCCCCCGTTCATGCTGTGTCTCTCTCTGTCCCAAAAATAAATAAAAACATTGAAAAAAAAATTAAAAAAAAAAAATCTCATGAAGCTAAAAGGCATGGGAATTCCTGCTTATTTTGTTTCGGAGTTCAGTACTCTGAGAAAAGCAAATGGTTGCAATAAAATAGTTCCCTGTGTTAAAGGACTCAGTCATCAATTGGTTGGGCTCATTGACTTTTTCTTGGCATGAGTCTGGTTCAATCAGGAAAGAAAAAGGTATGCTGCTTTGGAACTTAGCCATAGAGCACAATTTTATAAGTAATGCTATATACACATTCTACCACAAGAGGATATGCTTTGGTTGGACGCCATCTTAAATCTCTCCTCTCCACAAGTTTCTAATTTAGTTTATTGGGAGATCTTTCCCACTGATTGTGAAATATATCTCCAACTTTACAGGGAAAACCACTAGGAGTGTATATTAAGTTTATAGTGAATATTACTGGAAGGCATTTGTAAAATGAGAGTCACCCCTATATGACTACAGGAGAATTTATGGTTTTCCAATAACCAGCCTTTCAGAATTCAATAGTCTTGCCTCAAAGAGGTGAGAAATTAGAGGTGTTTTATAGGAGATTTAAAATTTATTTCCAATCCTGCCATTTTCATAATTCTAATCTGCAAGATTATCTCTCCTCAACCTTACCTTTTAATTACTGTTTTAAAAAATACGGTTATCCCATAAGATACTACATCCTATCTTAGGAGTCTATGTCCAGGAAGCTGAAAACATGCTTCTGTGGAAGTGAGGCAACTCTGTAGTTCTGTTGTCAAAATTTACAATGAGCCCTTTTCTGCAAATTCAGCGGGAAAGTAAAAAAAAAAAAAAAAAAAAAGGTAAAGAATAAAAACATACAGGATGGAGAAGTTCTGGTTTCCTCTTCTTTTTAAAACAATTTTTTTTAAACATTTATTTATTTTTTGAGAGACAGAGAAAGACAGAGCAGGAGCAGGGGAGGGGCAGAGAGAGAGAGGGAGACACAGAATCGGAAACAGGCTCCAGGCTCTGAGCTGTCAGCACAGAGCCCAATGTGAGGCTTGAACTCACGAACCATGAGATCATGACCTGAGCCGAAGTCGGACGCTTAACCGACTGAGCCACCCAGGCACCCCTGGTTTCCCCTTCTTTTCATGCCTCATTTGCTTTATAAATTCACAGCCTTCTGTGGAAGCAGTCATAAGCAAAACTCATAGCAGGGGATGTGTACTGACAATTATTATTGAAATAGCTGGAATTCAAGAAATCTAGAGGCCTTTTAGGCAGCACATATATTTATATCTAAAGGGAAATATATATTCAATTTTCTAGGAAATCCTCATGTATCATGATCCATTTCTTCTTAATGAAAAGGATCATATTAGGCAAGATCCTGAGGAAACCTGCCTCTCTTTCAAGTTCTATCTCACTCCCGTTTGCCAATGGGGCAAAGGAGCCCAGGTTCCCATATCCATTCCCAGCATCGTCTGTACCCATCCGCTGGCAATTTCCCCTTTGAGTGTGTAAGAGGAAACATTTTTCTACAGGGTATATGATTGGCTCTTCTTCTTTTTTTTTTTTTTAATTTTTTTTTCAACGTTTTTATTTATTTTTGGGACAGAGAGAGACAGAGCATGAACGGGGGAGGGGCAGAGAGAGAGGGAGACACAGAATCGGAAGCAGGCTCCAGGCTCCGAGCCATCAGCCCAGAGCCTGACGCGGGGCTCGAACTCACGGACCGCGAGATCGTGACCTGGCTGAAGTCGGACGCTTAACCGACTGCGCCACCCAGGCGCCCCTGATTGGCTCTTCTTCTTTCCCTGCCTCTCTTCCTTCCATCCTCCCACAAATATTTGTTGAGCATCTGCGGAGAGCCCAGCATTGCCTTGCCTGGGGCTATGGCAGTGCACAGGATATGTGTGATGTTCCAGAAGCTCACGGTTGGTTTTGCTGACAGGCGAACAAGCCTATGTGCCTAGTGTAAGAAGTACTAACCAGGGCAGATTTACTTAGGAGTGATGGCCCCCAAGTAACGTGCACTCTTGCGTTTGCTTTCTATCCTGAAATTCCATACAGAAAGTTGAATAGATCTTGTCTCTCTTTTCTTCCTGAGAGTAGCACACATTGTATTAACTTATGTCTCTTCCTAATTGAGGTTACTGTCTGTGTTTTCCCCAAAACTGTGTAGAGAGATATAAACATATTATTTAATGCAAATGAAGGAATACAATAAAGAGTACACATACTTGAGAAAAATCAGCAAAATTAAAAAATGCAAAAACTTTAAAATTCTTTTTAAAAGCTTGTTTAGCAACCCACTAAACAACTGCTTTCACTATTCACTTTAAGGATATCTGGGTTTTTTTTTCCCCAAAGCCTTAACAACAATCATCTGAATAGTTACCTTTCCAAAATTGCTTTTAAAATGACTTTTCGGCTATGACGGGGTCAAAACCACTCCCCCACTTCCTTCCTCACAAGCGAGCTCTGGCCCTGCACCAGGGATCTGACTCTTCAGCTGCAGCACAGTCCTGACCTTGAGTTTTAAGTGTTCTTTTTTTCCTGTGTGGATCACATTATGGTAGGAGTTACAGAGGAATCAAAGAATTTTAATAGAGGTTCCCTATTCTGGAGTTGTCAAGAAAGGGCAAAAATACATACGAGTTAAATAATAAAACAGAGATGACAGGCTTTGGATGTGGAGACAGATCTATCACTAATTAATCACCATATAGATGGTTCAGTAGTAATGCTGTGACACTGGAAAGGAGGGGACTGTGGGCCGCAGTGATCTGATCTGCTAGGGCCGCCATAACAAAATACCACAGACTGGACAACTTAAACCACAAAATTTATTTGCTCACAATTCTGGAGGCCGGAAGTGCAAAATCAGGGTGTTAGGAGGTCTGGTTTCTTCTGAAGCCTCCCTCCTAGACTCACAGATGACCACCTTTGTGCTGTGTCCTTGCAAGGTCTTTGGTCTCTGCACACCCCTGGTGTCTCTGGTTGTCTCTTCCTATGGGGAGGGATACCAGTCAGATTAGAGTAGGGCCAGCATAGCAGCTTCGTTTTAACTTCACGGCCTTTTTAAAGACCCTATTTCCAAATACAGTTATATTCTCAGGGGTGAGGGCTTCACCGTAAGAATTTGGGGAACACACATCAACCCAAAACAGATGGCTTCTTGGAAGAAGGTGAGAATATGCTAGATCTGTAAGAAATGGGGTAGGGATTGGATGGGTTGAAAGGTGGGAGAGAGAAAGTGAGGGGAAACATTCAACTGACAGAGACAAAGAGGGGCTCCTACTAGGTTTCTTCTCATCCTGACCAAGCATTAAAGATTGACAGAGTATTTTCTTCTTCAGAAGACAGAAGCATGTCATTCCTGGCAAGAGATGCGCTAACCAGCCCTGACTGGGGGACTGACTGTGAGTTTACATTTACGTGACTATTCTTTGACTTTGTGGAGCCAGGTAGAGTAACAACAAGCCGTAAAAGCATCACTGGAGTGAGGAACAGGGATGAAGGCTGCACCCTGCCAGAACACTCACAGGGATCATGTTTTTAGAATCAACGCCCACCTAACCATTAAGGAGACATTAGAGTTGGTCTCTCACTACTGGACCTGTTGAGGTTTATCTCCATGGATTTGAATAATTTATTTGAACTCTCTGCCTTTTTTTTTTCTATGCTAACTGTATTTTTAGCTTGTTTTCTGTTTTCTGAGTTTTTAAAAGCCATCTTTATTGGCCAGATGGCATTTCATATTGTACTCTCCATTTTCAATAAATGTCAATTTAGTAGGACTTCCAGGGTCCAGAAATTCTTTTGGATGCGATGAGGCTGCCTATTGGAACCTGGATTTTTATTAGTTTTCTTAAAATTTACTATAACAACAACAACAACAGAAGCCTTCTCCCTGCCCTTCTCCTTCTTTTTCCATTTGAATGCAAATGGAACCCATTTATCTAGGAAACTCTTATTTCACATTCAGTAATTTGGAGACTTTGCTGGAGCTCAATACTCTTGTCCTCTGCAGAAGAGTTTACTTTCTTTTCTCTATTTCTTCTCAATTCAGGGATTGACACAACCATTAGTTCTATTCAGATTATGGAAATCCAGCAAGTAATAGATCATCGGTATTGCAATGGAGACCACCAGTGCGGGTGGGTAAGCCTCCCCATGATACCTCGATTGTTTCTGGAATTTACTCAGGGCTCTGGGTTTCTGAGACTGGAATGAAAGCTAGAACGACATGGTAAAATCGATGTGTGCTTACATTGCTCCTTAAGTGAAAACACATTTGTTACACGGCGGACGAGGGAATCATAAAATGGTTAGTATTAGCAAATATCAATAAACCAAGGCTCCCACGATTCCAGTCTCCCACTTTAATGGGTAAAGCCAAGGCAAAAAGCTTAGAGGGCAGGTCTGTGGCTGACTCTCTGAGGACACATACCATAGGCCCAGAGCTGCTGGTTAATTTTATAGACAAGAAAGACATTGTTACTGATGGCTCCAAGTAATGAGTGAGCTGACATTTACACATTTTAATAACAAGGAATACCATTGTTTTAATTGCTAAATAATATAGCTTATTTTAGCTTTTTCAGTTAGGAGGAAAAAAATCCAGATACTGAAAAAGTTATCAGCAACATCCATGTCTGTCGTGTGCCGTAAGGTAATGACGCATTTAGGAGCATAGAGTACAAGTAGCTTCAGAAAGCACAATATGCAAGTTGAAGGCATTAAGAGCGGGCAGATAATTTTCTTTCTTTGATAAATATGTACTGGGTGACTGCTAGGTTAAAGGCAAGGCCCTGTATTTGGAACTGGTGTCACAAATCCTTTGCATTCTCAGCCTTATTGCTTTTTTCAACCTAATGTAATGTAGGCTTCAGGCTTCAGGCTTGATTATACTGAGCTTTAAAAATAAGTTGTCTGGTGCGTTATGATTTGTTTATGGCTTTGACATTCGTTATGTCATCGAATTCTCACAAAGTCCCTATGAGGTTGGTCTAGTTGATCCCCATTCTGCCATTAAGGAACCTGAGCTTCAGTGAGCTTAAACAATTCAGAGACAGACATTAATTACTGTGTTAGGGTGACATAATGAAGAAGAGTAGGATGATTCGGGTTCAAATACCAGAACTTTGACAAGGTAAGTTCATTCCCCCTGAGTGTCCATTTCTCATCTGTGAGATGCTACTGCATGCAGATGCTGGGGGGCATGTGGTAGGAAGTAAATTCCATTTATCTAAGCTTCCTCTGGTAGAACAAGGCTCTCCTGATCTCACTTCAGATCAGTTTTAACAACTGCTTCCTCATTTTTAACAACCTACTTTAGTGTTATTAAAGAGAATCTAAAATGACCCTGGCTCTTTTTCCAACTTATCTGGTTTTGTTTCTCCATATAATTCAAGGTATGGCCCGGACATAAGAATTTGTGTTAGATATAATATGCTTTTCTGCTGGGGTTTTCAATTCAGTATGAGTCCCAGGAAGTCCCGCTTTCTCCCAAGTATCTCTCTTAAAGGGGATGTGTGTGTGTGTGGGGGGGGGGTTGGGGGGGTTGGGGGCATGTCTCTGTATAAGTCCTTCTGTGGTGCAGTTTTCTCCCTTATGAAATGGTGATTCAGACTATAATAACACTAGTTGATTCAAGTTCTGAACGTGCGTGGTATTTCCTGCTAATGTTGCCGAAAGGGGAGCGATTCAGGATAGAAAAGCTGGTATTCATTATTTCCAGTCCTCCTTTCCAGAGGGATTGTTAGTTTGCCTTTGCCTCATTTGTCTTCCGAAATCTGCGTCTCCTTAACAGGGACTGGAGTCATTTCCGGTGTGCTCAGTTTTATGCATTTGGCCTGGGATTTGGCTTCCCGTCATTTTGTCTGTGTGTTCTAACAAACCATAAATCTCTGTGGTATATTTTATATATTAAGACCTAAAAGAGATCACTTTGAAAATTTGACAGGTACATCTCTGGAAAACATAGAACTCTCCCGTGCTAAATTTGATTTTCTGTGTTTGTTATAGAGCATTTCACAGTTCGCATAGTATTTAATGAGTAACAAAAGCCTTTTGAAGCCTTTCCTGTGTATTTTGATTTGTGGTTTTATTTTTTTCCATAATTAGCTCTGGAAACTACAATTACAATATTCCTGTTAATAAGCACACACCTGCCAATGTCAAATTCTCTCTGGAAATCAAGTAAGTGCATAACTGTAGAAAACAATTCCGCTTCTATCATTATCTGAATAGGAAGTCTGAACTTACTTCACAGTTGATCAGTAAGTTAGAAGGTGGGAAGTTATCAGTCCATGCCGGCGGATGGTAGTTGGGTCGAGAGGTGGGCCAGCTCTAGGGAGTTTTCAAAATGAAGGCTGGGATCTTCCAGGCTCCTCCAGTGAATGGAAAGACCCTAAGGATTCACACTCAGCACTTGTAAAATGGGAGCAGTCTTGGGTTTGATGCTCTCAAGTTGCAGACTCCCCCCGACTGTGTCCCTTTGAATTAGGGTAGGAGCAAGAGTAATAGCACAGTCCCTGGGTTGGGGGGGCTGGGCAGTTGGGCGAGTCCCTGGTAGCAATGCTGAGGCCGACACCACCCCCTCTCCCCAGGGGAGTTCAAGGAGTCAGAGTTTGGAGTTGGGCAGACCAGGGTTCAGATTTTGTCTCTGCCACTTACTAATTCTGTAACCTTGGAGAAACTACTTATCCTCTCTGAGTTGTTTTTGTCTGTAAAACAAGTTTGAAATAAGACCGGAACAAGTAGAGCTGCTGTGGGAACCGCTGTTAAGAATAGTGAAATTAATAACTACCATTTGCTGAGCACAGAGCTTATGCCACACACTCTACACTTTAATGGTGGGTCATATAATCCTCACAATAACCCTCTGAGTTCGGTATTTCTCTTCTAGTTTATATTTTTCAGGTGGGAACACTTAGGTCTAGGGAGGTCAAACACACTTGTCCTGAAACTCGCAGACAGTAAATGGTAGAGTGGGTTTCAAACTCAGCCCATCCTTTAAACCATCACTTTCCTGCCTTCCCAGTGAGATGAGAGATGTAAAAACGTTGCCCTTTCCTGGCACATATGAGACACTTAATAAATGATAGCTCTTTTTTTATATAAAAATTCTAAGTTATTTTATTTTGTTTGAGAGAGAGACAGTGTGAGTGGAGGAGGGGCAGAGAGAGAGGGAGAGAGAGAGAATCCCAGGCAGGCTCTGTGGTGGCATTACAGATGTGGGGCTCAGACTCACAAAAGCGTGAGATCATGACCTCTGCCAAAAGCAAGAGCCGGACACTTAACCAACTTGAGCCACCCAGGCGCCTCAATTGTAGCTTTTATTATCAGTACCTTTCCTTCAAAATCACAAAGCTCTAATTTCATCTATTCGTACCAAATATTTAAAATAACTATGGTACTTCTAAGACTTTCGACCCACTTCATTCAAATTTATGCAGTGAGCTGCTCATCAGGAAGATAGATGGTTTTTATTTTGTGTCTCTTGATTATAGTCTCTCCCTTTCTCCCCCCTCTCCACATTTCCTCTCTTCTCCCCTTTGTTTTCTGCCTCTCTTTTCCTTTTCTCTGTCCTCCACGCTCCCTCTCTGCTTTCCCAGCTCTGTTACTCCTCCTCCATCTGTCCCTTCTCCTGTTTCACTTGGGCTTCATACTTCTTCCCTCATCAACTTTGCTTCTACAATGAGTTCATGACACTCAACCCAACGGCTTGCCTTGGAAAGGTTTGTTTCAAGCAGCAAGTGTTTCGTGACTCAGAGCCCATCACATTTCATGCAGAGCAAGAGCTAAATGTACTGTTTTCTAGCACTCCCTGAGTAGCCTGGAATAGCATTTCCTCCTTCATTCCTAGCTTCAATGGCAGGAAGTAAGCCGACACGGTATGTCCCCTGAAGTGGCAGAAAACCATCTTGAGCCACTAAATCAGGCTTTTTAGGTGAAGAGCCATTTGTCCAATACGTGTGATTTAAAAATAACACACATACTCAACTGAGATTTTAGGTTGTCCCACTTGTGCAATAAGATCATTTCCAAGGACAGATGGATCTCAGCCTCTTGATGATAATTAATGGGCTAACCTCCAGAGAAGAGTCATTCTTTCTGGCAGGACTTCTACTCTGATAGCTTTTAAGGGAGGTAAATTCTAATGGGGCTCACCCCCACATCCCTTCCTGTGTTTGTGCACCTTGCTGCTTCAAACAGTATCTCCTCAGATCAGGGGTGTGTAGAATCTGAAATCCTGGAAACTTCAGGCAGATGCAAATTCAGTTGCCAGAGAAAAGAGAAAAGAGAATACTTCAAAAAGTATTTTCTAATCTGTGGGGATAAGAACTTCTGATGCTAGGGTGATTTAAGTCATGAGATTCGATCTTAGGGACTCTATCATATGCTACCCCAGTAGTTGTTTTGGTCAATTCAGGCTGCTATAACAGAGATACCATAGACTGAGTGCCTTAACAAACATTTATTTTCCACCCTTCTGGAGGTTGGGAAGTCCCATATCAAGGCACTGGCAGATTTGGCATCTGGTGAGGGTCTGCTTCCTGTTTCATAGAAGGCCATCTCCTCACTGTGTCCATATAGCAAAGGAACAAGAGAGCTCTCTGAGGTCCTTTCGATAAGATCAGTAATCCCACCCATGAAGGCTCCATGCTCAAGACCTAATCACTTCCCATAGACTCTACTGCCTGACACATCACATTGGAAGTTGGGATTTCAGCATATGGATTTGGGGGAGGGGAACACAAACATGAAGTCCATGACAGTAATCATCTGAGACTGAGTTTCTTTCTGTAATAATGAGATGGGAATGGGCATACTGGCATTGATGAGCTTTGTGTAATAAAATGCATGCAAGAAACTTTGAATAGATTTCCAAGTTACGTTCCCATTCGCACCTCTTTTTATCAAGGTATCGCCTAGTGGAGCTGGTAACTGCTTTCCGTTTGCCCTTTCTCTCCTTTGTCTCTTGAAGCACAACAGAACCATTGATAGTCTTCCAATGCAATTTCACCCTCGGAAATATATGTTTCCATAGTAAAAGGGAAGCCAAAGGGATACAAAGCCACCAAGAGGTCTCCCAGGAGATGACACAGGTAATGTTTTCCAGCCCCTGGGCATTCCCTCCCTGTTCCAGAAGAAGTGTGTCTAGAATTGCGGCACAGCCTCTGTTCCCCACCAGGAGAGGGATGCCGCGAGCCAAATGCCGCTGTTTCTCCTTGCTGGCTGACCCTGGTCACAGGGCTTTGCTCAGCATCCTCCATGTGTGCTTCAGAAACTGCAGACTGTTTTAGCGACTCCTGTCAAAAGCTATTGTCATGGATACCTTTCCTAGAGTAGTCAAGGAAATGCTTTCTCAGACTATAGTCTTTCCAACTGAGTGTAAAATGTGGTTATGAAATGGATCTCCCTTTCATTCATTATTTAGGGCTATCAGCACATTTGGAGCCTCCCTGTAGCCCCATTCTTTGATAGCACATACCACTTCCGTGTAGCTGCACCGGTAAGCTTTCTTTCTTTTTTTTCCCCCTTTTTCTTTTTCTTTTCCGGTGAGAAAGAAACAGACCATTAAATCAATCCATCCATCAATTCAATTCAGTCAGTCAATTACTTTAACTCATTTTTACATTAGTCATTCTCCTTTTTTCTTCTGTTCTGACAGGATTTAGCTGACTGTTCAACGGACCCTTATTTTGCTGGGATATTCTTTACAGATTACTTCTTTTACTTCTATCGGCACTGTGTCTGATGTATTCGAATTTGGTTGAGGACCTCGCCAAGGAAAAATACTCAAAAATACGGCGAACAGAAACATAACTTCTTGCAATCTCTTTCTTCTCTTTGTAAAACATTCACATTTATTGCCATAGGGCTTTTTCAAGCTTTGGCTTCTGACAGTTTTGAGACGTTAATGAGGAGAATAAAGTGCCGCAACTTGAGATAGTGTGGTTTTTGATTTTCCCGTGATTATGAAGCAAACTCTTCCTGGAGTAAACAGCACTGTTGGGCTTGAAAATACTGCTTCTGGTATTAAGGAATCTGTGAGGCCAAAGACGCAGGTCAGAGGCTGCTTTGTGTTATGTATTTCTTACTGTAGCTTTCGAGAAAAATAAAAAGGCCCGTTTCTGCCAACGTGGGCCCACTAAACACAGACTCTTAACAGTGTGTGATATGGTGTGTGTTAGGGGGATGGATGGGTAGTGTCTCACAGATGAGCTCACATTTAGGCAAACTATTGCTATGTGTTTATGGAAGAGAGGGAGAAGAAGGGAAGGAAGGTGGAAGGGAGGGAGGGAGAGAGAGAGAAAAACGACATATACTAGAGTGCAGAATGTTGCTTGTTAATGATTTGGATAAGAGAAATAGTCGCAATTCTACCCTCTAATGCCTAATGCCTGATGGACACTAAGTTTTGTGTGCTCTCTTATGAAGCACTAACTTGTGACAAGTTTTTTAAGGTAACCCAGATAATCTAGGCCCAGGTTATTTTCCAGTTTTCATTGGTTTGGTTTCTTCTCCCTCTACATATGACGGCATTATGACCCATCTCTATTGTTTTCAGCTAAATTAGCTCTTGGATACTTCTGCCTGGCTTATGGGTACATTCATATGCCTTTCCCAATTTAGAATGGCCAGAAAGCCTCTTAGCTGGAGTCTATCAACCATGTTTTTTATTTTCTGTATTCAAACATTTTGACATTTGGGGGTCTTACTGACCTTAAGGGGACTCTACCTCCTAAGGTTAGCCAATTCCTAGAAATAGTAAACAACTTGTCCGTGAGTGCTTTTCAAATACAAGCCAAACAGTCCAGAGTCCACACTGCAACCCACCTCCTTTATTGGGCTCTCACACTCCACCTGCCCTAACCACGCCAGGGCTAGGTACCAGACAGCTAGGCACAGCCCCAGAGCCTGCTGAAGTTATTCACATGAGCCAGTCCCCAGACTGTCCACCCTGCCTCGCTTCTTCCTTCCCATAGAAACCAAAACAAAGGCTCTTGCCCACAGTTCGCCCCCACTTCCTCTGCCTCCTGACTGACCCTGGTGCTTCCCAGTGTGGCCCCCAACATGTGGCATGTCCCCTTCTCTTGGGAACTATCACAAACTATCTTCTCAATGGCAATCATCTCCTGATCTGTTGGCCTTCCTGTACGTCAAATTCTCTATTAATACACTGTATTTTAGGACATGGATATTTGAGCCACTGTAGCTCTAGTTCTGGGTGACAAGGCTGCTGAGTGGCTGGACTTCTCTTATCTTACTATTGGCCTGGGAGTCAATTAGGAGATGAGAGTTGTTTTTTTTTTTTTTTTTTATCTTGACAGTGATAATCAGTAGTAATAATACATCCTCCTCTTCCTTGTTTTCAAATATTACTACACCTGTGCCATATGAATGGAATTGTGAGACCCCATCTATTAAGAAGAGATACGGTCTTTGCTCTCACAGAAGGCATTTTGAAATAAACTCAGTGACGCAGAGGTAGTTTAGCCCAGTAGGACCTGAGACTTCAGATCCAAACAGTCCTTGCCTTGAATTCAAATCCTGACTTTTCTCTGTGTACCCTCAGACAGGATACTTAATGTCTCTAAGTCTTGATTTCCTTCTTTATAGAAGAGGACAATGAGTATCTAGATAGGATTAAATGAGATAAAATATGTAAAGCACAGATAGGCTGCGAATAAATATAAGCTATGATTGTTTCAACTGCACAGAACAGAATCATTACAATGATTACAGTGGGATTATAAGGAGATTGAGTCACAAAACACTCACACATACATCAAGGCATGTTTGTCGACTATAAAAACCAAGCTACAGACAGAGCATATGCATGTGTGTTACATAATGTTTATATTTTTTTCTATATTTGGAAAATTGTTTTACCTTTTACTAACAGCATAGCCCTTGTACAAAATTAAATAGAGTAGTTATTTCTTGGGAGGAGTATTTCAGGACCCTGCAATTTCTTGGATTCCAATTCAGACTTGGTTGTCCTGGGTTGTATACTATCAGCCTGTCCCGGTATGACCTGCGTCTAGAGACTGTATTTTCCATTCCATTTTTAAATCATGTCCCAGGTTCGTGGTGTGGGAGAGACTTCATTAATTTGACCCTTCCACTGGAAGGAATGTTTGTGAGAAGCAGGGTTACAGAGTTCTTTCCAGCACATAGACCCCATGTTCTCATTCATGCATTTATGTTTGGGATAACATGGAGTTTCAGATATCTAAGGTAGTTCACTGACATTGCCTATAAGAGGATTTCTCTCAAATAAACTCTGTTTTCTAGTTAAATTCTATTACAAAACTGAAAGTCTTTCCCCCCAACAAAACAAAACAAAACAAAAACAAAACAGAAGAAGCATACAACAGGAGACTGTGTTGAAAATCCTCAGAAAGAAAGGATTTAACATAATGAAGAGACCTGTGGCAATCTATGGCATCCTAGGATTAGTTAAGGCTACTAAACTTTGCTGGAAGATTCTCTTTGTATTTTCAGCACTTTCCCAGTTGTGAGATATCCACCGTGGACCATGCTGCTTCAGGCCAAAAAGATTTTTCCTTGTGCCAGAGAACTGTCTGACTCTCTACTGGAATATCCCCAAATTTAAGGAGTGTCTATAAATCTTCCTCCCCAAAGCTCATAACCTCAGTCCAACTGTGAGCAAAACATGAGACAAACCAAACAGAGTGCTATTCTACAAAATACCTGACCAATACTCCTTAAAATCATCAAGGTTATCAAAAACAAGGAAAGTCTGGGAAACCATCAAAGCCAAGAGGGACTTAAAAAAACATGACAGCTGAATGCACCGTGGAGTCCTGGATGGGACCCTGGAACCAAAAAGGAGCAACAGATGAAAACTAAGGACTTTTGAATAAAGTATGGACTCTAGTTAATAATAATGTATCCATGTTGGTTCATTTGTTGTGACAGACATTAACAATAGAGGGAACTAGGTATGGAGTTTATAGGAACTCTGTGTCCTAGCTTCACTATTTTTCTATAAATCTAAATCTGCTCTAAAATAAAAAATATATATATCTCTAAAAAGTCAGAAAATAAGTCCATAAGAGCTGGGCTTAAGTATCACCTACTGCCACCAGGTGCCATTTGTGCTAACATAGGATAAGTTCAATCCTGAAAAACAGGTACCATTTTTAACCTCAGGTCATTTATATCTTAGTTACTGTATCTCATATCCAGTATATATTTTCATATAACTAATTATTTGCCAATTTGTCAGATTCTGTATATCAGTGTCATAGAAAATGCCATATAAGATATAAACACTATAAAATATAAAATAATCACATAACATAAACAAGTAGAATTACAAGAATTTTGAGTTCTAATAAACAAGATTTTGAAAGCTATGTCAGATTGTTTTTTAGACAACCACACCATAAAAATTCACTTAAAACAATTTGCTTGCATGAGTTCAACCCTCCGGCACTTAAAAAAAAAAAAATTAAAAAGTAGAGCTCTTAACCTACCTCTTTTCCCATTTCCCATATTTTTACTTCTTTTGCCTAAGCAATTTTTGGATTTCAATTTTAGTGGCAGATTCCCAGCAAAACATCATTAAAGACCTCCAACAGAAGAGCAATTCTGTTGGCAGTTTACAGACCTCATCTTTCTGGATTCTCACCATGACCTTGTAATATGGGGAGTGAAGGGACTTCTAGTTCCCCATTCTATAGATAAGGAAACTGAGACACAAAGAGGGTAAGCAAGGACAAGAGTTGACCCAGGTTTTCTGGTGCTACATTTCATCCCTTTCCACTATATGACATGCCTTATTCAAGGTGGCTGCTTTCCAGAACTTAAGACGGGGTGGCTTATTGCTCACAGTGCTGGGGTCTGGAAGTCCCGCAGGCTCAGTGTCTGCTGGGGCTTCTGTCTCGGAGGTGCAGAAAATTGTCTCCTTGCTGTGTCCTCATATGGTCTTTGCTCTGTGCAGGCAGGTGGAGAGAAAGAGGGAAGAATCAAGCTCTTTGGTGTCTCTCTCTCTCTCTTTTTTTTTAATGTTTTTTTTTTTTTTAATTTTTGAGAGAGAGGGCGACAGAGTGAGAGTGGGGAGGGGCAGGAAGAGAGGGAGACCCAGAATCTGAAGCAGGCTCCAGGCTCTCAGCTGTGGGCACAGACGCAGGGTCTCCAACTAACAGACCGTGAGATCATGACCTGAGCCGAAGTCAATCACTTAAAGGACTGAGCCACCCAGGCACCCCCCCCATCTCTTTCCATAAGGGCACTAATCCCATCATGAAAACTGTCTCCTCATGACCTCATCTAAACCTAATTACCTCCCAAAGGTCCCATCTCCAAATACCTGGAGTCTAGGGTTTCAACATATGAATTCCAAAGGGAGACAATTCAGTCCTTGGAAGTACATCCCTTACCCTTAGGAATTTTATTCCTTTTTCTTCACAACCCACCCAAAAGGCATTAACGTGTTAATGGTGCTGGTAAGTGATGTTTACACTGACCAGCTCTCGTAAACCGATAGGATTTATTAGAGGATTTAGTCATCACACAGAATGGAGGGAGGGCAGAGGGACAGAAATGAGTGGAATCCCCGTCACCAGCCACGAAGTCACAACTATTTCTATTGCACCAGGGCTTAACAGCTCACTTAAGAATGCTCCACACCAACCTCATTCCGGGGAATGCTTCAGGAAAATCTTCACTTGGCAAAGCTAAAAGTGTTTTTTTTTTTGGCTTTCATTTCTTCAAAGACATGTGTCATTGATTTTTGTGTCTGATTCTAAAGAGCCAGATGAGCTCTTAAGAAGCATCCAAGGATTTAGAATCTAGTGCATTTTTCACGTGTGTTTGTTCAAAGCTTGTGGCAGCGCAGCCGCAGAGACCTCCCATTTACCAACAGTGTTCTGCGTAGACTCCACCTTCCCTTGGCTGGATTCTGTGAATGGGGAAAGTCTCTGCCACATAATTGGTGGAAAGGATGGGTGCCGAAAATCACAGTCTCAATCCTTCAATTTCTTATGGCTCCACACAAATACGTGTGAGATCACATTTTAGAAAGACTCTTGACAACACGTCTTCGCCAAAGTTGGGTCCACAAGCCATTGTTGGCTGCACCAGCCAGACCTCCTGCTTATATGCGGAGTAACTGGAAAAAGGACTAGAGTCAGAGCTGGGAAGCTTGGTTTTGGTCCCGGCTCAACCGTTGGCCTTTGGTGTCATCTTGGGTACTTTACTTTCTGGGTTGCAAACTCGGACCCGTGATCATCCTGTCTGCATGACAGTTACTGTGAACACTGAAAGCGATATATACATGAGGCCTCTTGTAAAGTGGAAGGTGCTGGGTGAACGCTACGGGAATACAGTTAAGAACAGCTCTTGGGAAGACATTATTTTGAACAAATAAATGAGAAGTTGGAAATTCTCACTTCTTGTAATGAGTTTCAGTTCATGACACTTAGGGTAAGTGACTTACCTGTCCATTCACCATCTTCTTCACGTGGAAAACATGTTGCCTAGCACTCAATAGATGCTCAGTTAACATGTATTAAGTGAAAGGTGGGTAAATAAAAAATTTCCTTGCATTTGCCAGGCGTATGGCAAGATGGCAGTGGTAAACCAGATTTGAACTGTTCTCTCTCTTCCGCTGTGATTTTTTTTAATTGGTATTATTTGGAATAATAGGATGTTATTACCCTCTTCCCCAAACACATTTAAAATGTCTCTACATGGCTTCTGATAGAAACAAGCAAATCCATGGCCTGTTGTCTTTCAGAGGGTTTCAAACCCTGATAGTCAGCTACAGCCTATTATTCATCGTTTGTATTTATACTGCTGATTTTTTTTTCCATACAGCACAACTGCATGAAAATCTACATTAATTGCAGATTAATTAGAAAGCACGCAGTGAATGTTTCATATTATATCCAAACATGGAGCATGACAGTAATGAGGCTGCTGCAGTTTTCCCCTGAAGTGAGTTGTAAGACCTCGGGCCTGTCATCCTGTACAAGTCCCGAAAAAACATTCCCTTTGAGTGTGGGTATTCTTGGCTCTTAAGAGCAGTCTCTGGAATTATCTGTAGTACAGAAGCTACTCAAAATTATGCTAAGAAGCAAAAGTCTTCATGACTTCACGAAGGGCGCCTTTGCCTCTGAGAAGACACTCCACGATAGATGATCTTTCCCGCATTCAGCCCCCAGTGCCGTTAACAGCTTGCTCATTTTCACTCTTTTGCTGAAACGTGTGGGGAGGACTTTCCGTGAGCCAGACTCTAGGGAACGAAAGGAGCAGCACGTCACGGGTGACCTCTCTGAGGCATCCCCCACCCGGTGGAGGAGCCAGACAGCCACACGGCCATCACACCACACGAAAAGCCCTGTGGCTGTGGCATTGATGTTGCGCTGTGAGCAGACAGGGATGGGCTGATAAGGCTGGCTCTCAGGTAAATGAGAAAGAGGATGGAAGGGAAGGAAGGGGGAAGGCTTCAAGCAGGAAGAGAAGTCTGAGCTGTTCTGGTTCCGAAAGAACGACAGATGTTTTTTGGTTTTGTGTCTGGTTTCTTTTTTAAACGGAGACATTAAAAGAAGGTAGAGGTTGGTTGCCTATGAATCAATTCTTTATAAGAAAGAAGCTGATTTTTAAGTGCGCCGGGAACTGCAAAGAGAATAATTACCACCCCCACCCACCTGAGCCAGCCCTTCTGCGAGCTTTGCTCACAGGAGAGGCACTCCTGTTGCTAAAAGACACCCGTTCTTTCCTTCGGCTCCGGCAGCCAGCCATCTGTCCCAGGAGATTCGAGGGAACCGTGGGAAAAGCAAAACACGCTGGGTGGGGCACGGGATGACTCAGGGAACTGGCAATGAGACTGTGGGTGGGGAGGCTGAGCCTCAGGACAGTGACTGACTCATCCACAGGTACCCAGCTCTCTGTGGTAGGGGCGTGATAAGTACTCGTGCAGTGGGCGAGGGCTGGCTCCCTAGGGGCCATCTGCCTCCCAGTCTTTTGGTCACTCTGCCCATGTTAAAGGAAAGAGGTTTTCCTTCCTCAAGAAAGTTTACTTCTCATTTTTCCACCTCAGGTGTTCATGGACTATCTCTTAAAAGTTCTCCAGGTCTGACTTGCCCCTTCTTTTGGCAACACTAACCCCCCCACCCCCGCCCCGATTTTCTTTTGGCCAACTCTGTTCCCCCAGGTCTCCATCTCTGTGAATCAGGTGAGGCCGATACCACTCCCTCACTCCAGGGAAAAACGTGTGACCCAGGCCCGAGTGAAGAAAAGATGGCATTTCCTTGGCCACAGTGGTTGGTTTAGGGGTGACTGTGTGACCCAGTTCAGGCTGATCAGAACCATCCCTGGGAGTTTGACCGGAACTGTAAGCAAAGAGGGAGTTTTCTGTGGGACTTGTTAAGCAGGTAGGAGTAAGCCTGGAGCTGCTGGGGGCCATCTTACCATCATGGCAGACCGCCTGCCTGAGTACGAAGCTCACCCGAAGGGAAGTGGAGCTGAGGTATGAGGAAGGCACATTTCTGACTGGCCGAGCCTGGCTCAGCTGTCCCCCTGGGCTTTAGTGAGCTGTGGCCAGGTGAGAGGGTCATGCAGTTAGCAGCGCTGCCTCTCAGGCGGGGTGTGGTGGTGGATAGATTCCGCACGTACGGAATGTGGAAGGGAAGGGAATCATAAGCATCGTGGGTATAGCCCCTTTGTCCCCTATGGTCCCTATATTTCTGAGACACAGAAATGATTATTATTTCCATTTCACATGAGACTTAGGGTAAGTCAGAGACCATGCAACCGGTAGGTGACAGATGTGGAATCTTCAACGCAAGAACTTTCCATTTATGATCCAAATTGTTTCCTCGGCGCAGTTCTGTCTACTGTGGAATTACATAGTCTCCCTTTCTCGAGCCTCACAATTGCATCTAGTTTTCATGTTCAAGGATTTAATAGTACTAACTCAATGTTTTAAAGAAACAGTTGGTGGTGATCCAGAAAGAGAAGATCAAGCAAGAGAATCTGAACCGCGGGTCTTGAGCGATGCGCTGCTGTCCATTAACGAAGCAGCCAGCGAGGGTGAGGATTCTGTTAGCAAGTGTTCACGGAACGGCAGTTGGATAAAGGTGGGCCCTGTGCCTGGGACACCTGTGGGGTCAGCGGCAGCTGCAGGGGTTTTGGCAGCAGCTGAGGTGGCTGCGAATTTGATTCTTAATTTATAAGTTTGAGTAGCAAATGCCATTAACCCAATAGTGGTAACTTGTTATAAAGTGCCCCGTCCGGGGGGCAGCTGGGTGGCTCAGTCACTTAAGCATCTGACTCTTGATTTTGACTCAGGTCATGATCTTACAGTTTGTGGGATCGAGCCCTGTGTGGGACTCTGCACTGAGCTTGGAGCCTGCTTGAGATTCTCTCTCTCCCTCTCTCTCTGCCCCTCCCCTGTGCATGCTCTCTCTCTCAAAAAATGAATACACTTAAGAAATAAAGTGGCCCACTGGGCCTTCTGTAAGCACGGGTGGCTGAATCTCAGATTTATAGCTTATGCTTCCACAAACTTAGACTTTAATGTTCTATCCTTTGTTTTCTATATCCCACCAGTCTTGGGGCAGGCGGTGAAGGAGGAGGAGGGAAGGAAGCGTTCACTAATACAATCACAAAATTGTGTTTCTTTGTCCCTGCGGTGACCTGCTGTGCAGGACTCCCCCCCCCTCCCACCCCACCACCCCCCTTCTCCAGTTCTCAGTGTCCCTGAGGGTATGTCATTCATGTACAGCAGTGGTCTTTAGTTGTGATGTGACAGTTACCATTCTCCTTTTCTCTTTTGTGGCTCTTTGAGGCGTTATCTCTGGTCACTGCCACTGCCCGATTTAGCGACTCACCCACTGATACTGACCAAAGATGCCACAAGGAGCTGCTGAAGGTACTGCTGTTACTGTCCATCAGTGTCGGTGCCTTGGCAGAGGGGTTGAGGGCTTTGTCTGCCAACACGGCCCCCAGAGGTGCCAGGTCTGCTGATGCCAGTGCTTGTCCTCCGTGGACCCTGGGCTAAGGCAGCTCTGTTTTGGCAGCCTCCTCTTACGACGAGTCGGCCTTGATTGAACTCATGCCAGTTGGATCAGGGGATGATCTGAAAGTTGGATTTTATTACATTAAGTGTTTATTTATTTATTTATTTTTATTTCTAAGGGTTTTTTAAAATTTTTTTTTAATGTTTATTTATTTTTGAGACAGAGAGAGACAAAGCATGAATGGGGGAGGGTCAGAGAGAGGGAGACACAGAATCTGAAGTAGGCTCCAGGCTCTGAGCTGTCAGCACAGAGCCCGACGCGGGGCTCGAACTCACGGACCGTAAGATCATGACCTGAGCCGAAGTCGGCCGCTTAACCGACTGAGCCACCCAGGCGCCCCTCTAATGTTTTTAATGTTTATTTACTTCTGAGAGAGAGAGAGAGAGCACGCGCATGAGTGTGGGAGGGGCAGAGAGAGACAGAGAGAGACAGAGTGAGAACAGGGGAGGGTCAGAGAGAGAGGGAGACACAGAATCTGAAGCAGGCTCCAGGCTCTGGGCTGTCAGCACAAAGCCCGATGTGGGGCTCAAACTCACAAGCCATGAGATCATGACTTGAGCCGAAGTCAAACGCTCAACCGACTGAGCCACCCAGGTGCCCTAAGGACTTTATTATATTAGAAACACCTCCCAGGAGGCTGCATTTTGTCCTAGAACCTAAAACATGTGGACCTCTATCCTTGCTCCCCTTGGTCTGTCATTTTTTTTTAAGTTTATTTTTTATTTATTTTGACAAAGATACAGAGAGCAAGGGGAGAGGGGCAGCTAGAGAAGGAGACAGAATCCCAACCAGGCTTCACGCTGCCAGCACAGAGCCCGACCCAGGGCTTGAATTCACAAACCTTGTGAGATCATGACCTTTGGTCTGTCATTTAAAAGACCCTGGGAACTCATCCCATAGCCAGACATGCTTGAATCCTAAGTGAATATAGATTTTAGACCAAAATGTAAACAAATACATGCAAATGCAGGGACACCTTCTGACAGACTTTCCACGGTTATCAAATAGTGCTTTATATAATTTTACCCCTGAGGCAGAGTGAAACCAACTCATATCAAACCTTTTTAGAAATGCAAATGTATCACACACAGCTTTACCTTAGCTCCTGTGCTCTTGGATGCAGAAGGATCTTGAGGACAAAGTCCTCCCAGGCAGCTCTCCATGCCTTATGCAAACCAACTGGTGCTTGGCTAATCTCTCAAGGAGACGGTGCTCCCGACCCTTGCAGCTTGCTGGTTTCTGTTTCCTTTGTGGCAAGAGCAAAACCAAACCAACAAAACATGGAGAATAGCACTGCTCCTGAGAAGCACATAAACCCAACTGGAATATTCTCCGGGGGAGACATTTTCTCTCCCCTGACCCAAAGTTCTCTGACCTTTGAAGTTTTAGAAAAATGCACAATTATTGAAGTCTGCGCACTAATACTTCTTTAATGTGTTTTAATTTTTTTATTCACGTCTTAGAGACTTTCTGGAACAGACTGTTTTTTTAAACAAACCAAATTTAGGACATCTATTTAAATCTCTTTTGAAATGCAAAGAATTTTTTTTTTTTTGATAAATAGTGATTTACAAATGGCACCATTCCATTTCCATTATGACACTTTGACAGGTTATTAAAATTATGTGTTCACATGGTTATTTTTCGACCAGGGGACTGGAAGATGGAGAAGATGATAACAGTGGTGAAAAGAAGGAATAATATGTGTGTGTGTGTGTGTGTGTGTGTGTGTCTATGCCAGAATAAGGTAGTGAAATGTTTTCCTCAACCCACTTAAGATTCCTGGCTGGGTCTCAAAATTAAACTGACAAAGACAGATTATCAGGGGAGAAGCACGCAAATTTGTTTAGTGCAAATTTTACATGACACAGGAGCCTTCATAAGGAAATAAGGACCTAAAGAAACAGATAAGCCTGAGTATTTTTATGCTATATTTGCTGAAAAGTGGACACTCGTGTAGAAACACGATAGGCCAAAAAGTATGAGGTAAGTGTAGTAAACTGGGGGAAACTTAGTGAGGCCCGTTCAGATTTTTGTTGGTGGTGTCGCTTTGTCTTCAGAGATAAGAACACTCCTTTCCTCCGGATACAGGGAGAAGATCTCTTAATTGGGGATTTTATAATCTGTTTCTGAAGAGAAGAGCTATAGGAAGGGGCCCATTTTGCTGTTTCTCCAACTCCTTCAGCTTAAAGTATTCAATAGGGGGTTCCGGTTCAAGATGGCAACCCACAATTGGTTGGGAACGCAAAACCTGGGGCTTCTCCCTAAGGATCAAAGGGCTCATACCCTACCTTTGGCACCCCAGCTTTTAAAATCAGCATCTGAGAGACAAGCTCCCAAAATATCTGGCATTGAAGACCAACAGGGTGCCTATATATCAGACCTGCAGGGCTATGGCAAACCGAGTCTCTTAAAGGGATCGTGTGTTGACTCACCCGATCCTGGGCCAGTGCAGAAGCAGCCCTCTGAAAAGTGCCCAAACTTCATGCGAAACTCATTTCTTAATTTTAAAGTGTTGGTCTAAGGTGGCAGGAGCCTGCAAGAATACCCTCCAGGGAAAGAAGTTGTTGGATGCCATCTTGGTGCTTTCCCTCAGCCTTGCTAAGGCCAACAGGCACCATCTTTTTTTTTTTTTTCCTTTCCCTTGGGTGTGGGCTCTATACTCCAGCTGGCAGGGGCCATCTTCCATGCGCTCCCTCTTCCTTGCTGAAGCCGGCAATCACTGTCTCTCTCTTAAACTTCCCTCCTTCCTCCTCCTCTTTTTTTCTTTCTTTTTCTTTTTTCAAACTTATTTTCCATGAGTCTTATCTTTGAACTTCCTCTCTGTCTCACTCCAGCCAGTAGTGCCATCTTTATGCTCTCTGCTTGTCACTCTCAAGGGCCAGTATCTCACAGAGGGAAAAAGGGGAGCGTCTGGTGCCTTGGTTTTTACATCTGGTGACCTGGGTTTCGTCGCTGCCACCTAGGAGATGCCCCGTGACTGCCTAGATCTGGAAGCCGTGCAGGGGTTGGGGTGTGTGTGATCCTGGGTCCCATAAGATGTAACAATGGGGGAGACAGTTCTTGGCAGGCCGCTACTCCTAGGGCACTCCGCAGACAGCAGACTGAAACACACCCCAGTCTTCCTGAGAATGAGGCATATTTGCTTTTCCAGGAACTTTGGACTGAGGGGCAGGCTTCTGGTTTGGCACACGGAAAGGTCTCAGAGGGGCTCTTGGTGAACAGAATCTTTGCATTCTCCCTCTGCCTTGCCCTGGCTCCCCTCTATCTTACAGAAAAGAGTTTATACCCTTCCCTGGCGCCCTGGTTTTTGTGGCTGCTGCCTAAGAGATGCCCCTTGATGGCCTGGCTCTGGTGGCCAGGGGGGATGTGTTCCTGGGTCCGACAGGCCTGTAACAATGGGAGAGACCGTTCTTGGCAGGCCACCACCCCCAGGGCACTATCCAGACAGCAGATTGAAACACAACCCCAGCCTTTCTGTGAAAGAGACCTACTTGCTAGTCCTGGAGCTTCAGTTTTAGGGGGAGGCTTCAGGTTTGGCACACATTTAGAGGCTACAGAAGTGCTCTCAGGGAGTGTAGCCAGAGGGACGCCATTTTTGCACTCTCCCTCTACAGCCCACTGATAGCTCAGAAATGAGCTTGTATGCTTGTCTGGAGTCTCGGTTTTTGTGACTGCTGGCAAGGGGACACTGGACACCACCAGATCACCTGGCTCTGGGGGCCAGCTAGGCTTATGCTTGTGGAATGTATATATTTGCCTTCTTCAGAAGCCTGGGGGTCCAACTTCCAATCAGCCTGAATCTAGGTGCTGATTGAGATTCTCCCCTTGGGACACTGACGGGTCCTGGCACATCCTCAACTACTGGGAGCTATTAAAAATAAAATAGGCTGCTTGGACAATCACAGAAGTTTGAGAGACAGCTAATAGCTAGGAAGATAGGTCAGGGTCGAATGACAAGGCTTATCTCCTACTCGAGGCCACTCTTTCAAGACCATGAGAGGTGGCTGTTCCCTCTACTGCATAGAAACGGTGGTTGCCAGAGGCTGGGGGTTGAGGGTGGGCAAAATGGGTGAAGGGAGTCAAAAGGCACAAACTTCCAGTTATGAAATAAGTAAGTCACGGGGATGCACGGTGACTGTAGTCAATAATACTGTGTTGTATATTTGGAAGTTGTTAAGAGAGTAGATCTTAAAAGTTCTCATCACAAGAAAAAAAAATCCTGTAACTGTATGTGGTGACAGATGTTAACTAGGTTTATTGTGGGGATCATATCTCAATATATACAAATATTGGGTCATTATGTTGTGTGCCCGATACTAATATACTGTCATATGTTAACTATACCTCAGTAAAAAAAAAGGAAAAAAAATATTCAAGATGCCATATTTGAGGGTAGTGTATCCTAAACCCCATTACTGGCCAAACATCAAGGGGTCCTTATATTCTATCTATATAACACTCCCATGTCGGCACAGGCTCACAATTGTATTTAGGATCTTTTCACAGGAAGGTGATAAGAGTATTCAACCTAGTCTACCAGGTGTTGATGAAGCACCTTTTATGTGTCTCTCATACACAACAGGGGTCTAACGAAACACAAATGCTTTTGAAAGCACCCTCCCACTCTGAGTTGCTTCCCTTAGCTGTTGCTCCCAAGGACCCTGAACAGGAAAGATTAAAACCCACTTCAACTCCACTTCGGCTGCAACTTACATTCAGTCTCGTATTTAACCAACTTTCCCAAGGCCGAGACGATTTTGTATACGTGGATTTGCATTTTATTGGCTCCCTCACCTCAAAAATCGCCCAGGATTATATAAGGCAGTCTCTCTCTCTCTCTCTCTCTCTCTCTCTCTCTCTCTCTCTCTCTCAAGTGGGCCTATCCTGAGCAAAGGGAAATGCTCGCCAGGAGTAACCTGCTCGGTCATACCTGCTGAATTCAGTGGGATCCGGGAAGAGCACATGGGAACCTTTAAGAAGGCCCCATCCTTTAAAGTTGGCCATGTTGTATTTCACTGGCAGTAAATGAAAGGAAAACAGAGCTCCAATAACTGGCTGCGTTTGTTTAGTGCCCCAGAGCAGGACTTCTCAAACTTTAATGTGCATATGACGAAGGGATCCTCTTGAAATTCTTGTTCTGAGGCAGTAGGTCTGGGGTGGGGCCTGAGAACTTGCCTGTCTACTAAGTCCTGCACGATGTTGATGCTGCTGGTCTGGGGACCCACTCTGAGTGGCAAATCTTTAATTTGCCAAGGGTTTTCCTATGTCATCCCATTCAATCCTTAACACAGGCCTGTAAGGTACTGGACACATCCCCATTTTACAGAAGTGGAAGCAGCTTCAGTGAGGAAAACAGGATTGCTTAGGGTATGCAATCAGTAGGACCTATACGCAGTCATCTAAATCCAAAAGTCCAGTGTTTCCTCCCCCGTGACTGTGACCCTCCACCCATGACGTCACCCGGGTCACTAGGCATCAGGGCTTTTGATTTCAGAGGGCTGGTTCTGCAGCACGCCGCCGTGTGTTCCTCGTCCTTGAATTGTTAAATCTGCTCCTGGGGCGCCTGGGTGGTTCAGTCAGTTACGTGTCTGACTTCGGTTCAGGTCACGATCTCACCGTTTGTGGGTTTGAGGGGCTCTGCCCCCACAGTGCGGAGCCTGCTTGGGAGTCTCTCTCTCTCTCTCTCTCTCTCTCTGCCCCTCCCTGACTCCTGCTTTCTCCCTCTCTCTCTAAAGAAACTGAAAAAAAAAAAAAAAGCCGCTCCTTGCTTGTTAGCATGTTTTGGTTGGTGACTCTGTCATCCTGCATGCTATCCTTCCCTACTTCATACTTTATCCATGGGTAGGTATAAAATTCCTGGTTTCTCATATCTGAATCATAAATATAGGCTTTTCAGTGATGTTTGGAGGCTCAAGTATCGATGGATACATAGAGGACTGATCTATAGTAAGTAAAACAGGCAGTATATGGAGAATTGCAATGAGAGATTAGACATCTTCCTATTGATAATAACAACAGAATAAGAATAATAGTATATGCTAGAAGTTGACAAAAGCATAATGGGTAAACAGAGGGGCTTGGGAGTTGGTTTAAAAGTTTATTTATTATTTTGGGGGAGAGAGAGAGAGAGTGCGAGCGAGTAGGGGAGGGCCAGAGAGAGGGGGGGAGAGAGAGATTCCAAAGCAGGCTCCTCACTGTCAGCTCAGAGCCCGATGCGGAGCTCAAACTCATGAAGTGTGAGATCATGGCCTGAGCTGAAATCAAGAGTCAGACACGTAACTGACTGAACCACTCAGGTGTCCTGGGAGTTTTGAATCCTGGTTCTGCCTCTTACCAAATGAGTAACTTTGGCTCAGTCATTTAACTTCTCTGCGCTTTGATTTCCTTGTAGCTTAAAAGAAGATAATACGGTTTTTGTGACAATTAAAATATTTAATTCATAACTATGTCCAGCACATAGTAAGTACTCAATAAATATTAATGAGCATCATTATTACCAGTCATACCAACCTCCTTAATTTTAAGATAGAGCCACAGAGGCCCGAAAAGCTCAAGCTATTTCAACATTCATTAGGAAACAATCATGAGGCTTTTGCTATGCAGCAGACATTTACTAGTTGATGGCTAGACTTCTGTTATAAAATGGGAAGTCGGAGAGCTGCTAACCAAACACAGACCCGCCGATTTCTGTTCTATTTTGGAGAGTGTGAGCAAATGATCACCACACTCACTGCCACTCTGGCTTTTTAACGGGGTTTTGATATTCCACACGGTTCCTTGGGTGGCAAGCATCACCAAATGAGTAACTTGGGGTCAGCATCTTCCTCCATTTGTCTTCTTGGCATGGAGGGCCCTGCAGTGTGGACAAAAAGGCATGAAGCCCGGAGCTGAGCCGCGGGGGCCGCAGAACCGGCTGACGGGGTGCCTGGCGTGCAGGTCAAGAGTGCTCTCACAGCCTCGTGCGGGGGGTTGCTCTTCTCACGCACACGTTTCCAACCCCACCCAGAGACTGTTGGGTTTAGAATCAGCATCACTTACCTGGCTGAAGTTAGTGCTGTGGGCATCTCTGTCCCCAAGGACGGTAAGGAATCTAGTTACCCTGGGCTGCGGGGCAGGGGCATCGGTTTGCAGCTGACCTGCCGGCCGCATTATACAGTTCTCTATTGCAAAGCCTTTGTGTCCAGAGAATTCTCTGGCTCTGAACTTCGCTACTTTTGTTTGGAACAATCTCGCCCCAGTCTTCAAGTTTCAGGCAAGGCACCTGGCGTATAACTAAGGGATAAGCAGAAGAAATAAAAATCTTTTATTACTTGAGTGAAGCCAGGTATGTGCAAATAAACAATGAAGAAGTGCAAATGACCTCAAGAGAGGAATTGTATAAACTCCCAAGGGACTAGTCCCCATCTTTACAAACCAAGGGTTGCTTAACATTTCACTACTTTGTTTTCCTCTTCGTGCCGAATGCAAATTTATGCTCGTTGGCAGCAATCTAGGGGGCACATTCCCTTAAAAATTAAGCCTCTTATTTCAAATATTTGTCTCACTGCAAATTATTTCAATGTTATCAAATAATTCTTCCTTCAACAATAGCTCCTGTATGTGAAGCCTGTGCATGCAGAAAACCCAGACATGTTGAAAATAGACCTTCATAGACAATCTAGCCCAGGGGAGTTCACTGCCCCAGTTACAGTGTTTTTGGATTGCACAGGATAAAGGGCTCCAAATTGAGGAATGTGCAAGATGGGAAAAACTGTGATCTTTTGTCTTTATACAGGGAAGGAGGAATTAGTGATACTGACCTCCCAATGCACTGAGTTATGGAATTGGACAAAATTCAAATTTTTTTAAGTTTATATTTGAGAGAGAGGAGAGCGTGTGAGCCAGTGGGAGAAGGGCAGAGAGAGAGAGGGAGGGAGAGAGGGAATCCTAGGCTGATAGCACAGAGCCCAATGCAGGGCTCGAACTCACGAACCATGAGACCATGACCTGAGCCGAAGCCAGATGCTTAAGTGACCGAGCCACCTAGGCGCCCTCAAAATTCAATGTTTCTAAATGTGGTTTTCTCAGAGCAACATGTGCAAGTGACTTCAGAAGTTGAATGGGACTAGTAAGCTCATCGCTGAGGCCATGGTTCTCTCCTATACACCCATTTCACTGTCCAGTGGCAACTATTTTCTGCTCTTTTAAGCTCTTTGTTCTTGAACGAGGCCCATGCTTCTAAAGAATATGCTTATGCTGGGGCGCCTGGGTGGCGCAGTCGGTTAAGCGTCCGACTTCAGCCAGGTCACGATCTCGCGGTCCGGGAGCTCGAGCCCCGCGTCAGGCTCTGGGCTGATGGCTCAGAGCCTGGAGCCTGTTTCCGATTCTGTGTCTCCCTCTCTCTCTGCCCCTCCCCCGTTCATGCTCTGTCTCTCTCTGTCGCAAAAATAAAAAAATAAAAAAATAAAAAAAAAAAAACGTTGAAAAAAGAATATGCTTATGCTGCTGTTGTCCACCAATTTTAGACATTACAGTAGATGAAGATTTAGCTCAACTGCCTTCCATTTCATCCTGCAAGATGTTTATACCAAAATTCTGTAAGTTTATGTTCTGTTTTCATGATTCTGAATGCAACGTCATCATTGCCGAGCTGAGAAGACTGATTGCACTTTCTCTAAGTTGTATTGTTGTTGTTTCCTACAGCAGTGGGGACATTTTCCACCAGGTACACATTTCCCTTACTTCATCAGGCCAGTGACCAGAATTTGCCAGACTTGTGGTCGACAGATGTCTCCGCTAACAGCACATCTTCGGGCAGCGTATTTATCTGGATTGATTCCCTCCGGCTCCTGCCTAACCTCGTTGAACAGCAGAACACGACACCCCGCCATGACCTAAGCTTCGTAAGTAAGACTTAGAGATGGCAAGGAGAGAGAAGAGCATAAGTAAAGGCGAGAGGCAACCATGAGGATGGCATCATCTGGAAAGGATTTTCTGAGATCTTTAGATGCTGCCTGCTATAAAATCTTACTACAACATGGATGTCGATACCAAGTCAGGGGATAGATAGCTTTAGAATCGCTGTGAGGGTTTTCCATTCTCTTCATAAATATGACATGTACATCTGGACAGCCTAAAAGTCTATTTCATTCGGAAATGTATTAATTGGCTCATGAAACCTGGAAATCACTCACCCCGTGTTTTGCCAGCAAGCCCCTTATGGCGGTGTCTTCCTCCTTCTCCTTTCCTTGCCACTGTTGAGAAAAGACAAGCATCTGCCTGCGGTTGCATTCCAGCCTCTGAACAGATCCCCCGGAGTACCGAGCATAAAGGGATCGAAGCCTGTGCAACCACACACAGGCATGCACGCAATTACACACATCCCCAGAAGTAACAAGCACGCACAGACTCACACAAACACACACACACACACACACACTGATCTTCACTGGATTTCCATCTAATCCTCCCTGATTCTTTTAAAGCCTTTTTTTCCCCAGGAAAAAACTAAGAAACAGACTCTGAATTATAGAGAACAAACTGATGGTTATCAGAGGAGAGGTGGGTGGGGAGATGGGTGAAATGGGTGATGGGGATTAAAGTGTATTCAGGATGGAAAAAAATAGGAAAGGTAATAATGAATGGACGAATTGGCAGGGAAGGGATGATGGAAAACTCGAAAAGCATTCCTGTTGCACTCTCGCTTTGAAACCCAAGGTATAGAAAAACATATTTATAATAACCAGTGCAAGTTACTGCAGATGGTAAGCCAAGGGCATGAAAGCGAAATGCTGGTTAGTAATTTTAATAAAAACTGAGAATTTCTCTGCTTCAGTTTCCCTGTTAATGTCCCTGCTAGGGATGGGACTAACTGAAAAGATTTATAAAGTGGTCAGTCTTCTCATGACCAGTGGAGACTCCTAAACTTTCTTCCAGGCTTGTCACTGGTATTTAGTCCAACACAACATGAATTGAGACTTTCTTTCTGAAACTTTCATTTTATTTTATTTTTTTCATTTGTTTATTTATTTTTGAGAGAGGGAGAAGAGAGAGAGAGAAAGAGAGGAGGAGGAGGAAGAGGAGGAGGAGGAGGAAGGGCAGAGAGAGAGAGGGAGAGAGAATCCCATGCAGGCTCCTCACTGTCAGTACAGAAGGGCTTAGATGCAGGGCTGATCCCATGAACTGTAAGATCATGACCTGAGCTAAAATCAAGAGTCGACCCTTAACCCACTGAGCCACCCAGGATCCTCTGAAACTTTCATTTTAAAAGCCATGAATTCCACGCAGGGAAAGCAAAGCTTCAATCTGAAGCACAGGCCTTGCTCTTAACTCCCCTTCCTCTGACTCCACATTTGCCAAGAACATGGCTGACTATAATCTGGTTTTCCATATAGAGTTTCCTATAGGGAGCAAATATTTGATCAACTGACATAAACATCCCAGTCTGCCTGGACGCTTTGGTTCTCATTGTGAATGAACTGGCCTTTGGGTTTTTTTGTTTTGTTTTTTAACGTTTGTTTATTTTTGAGAGAGAGCACACGCGCACGCGTAGGGGAGTAACAGAGAGAGGGACACACAGAATCCAAAGCTGGCTCCAGGCTCTGAGCTGTCAGCACAGAGCCCAATGTGGGGCCCAAACTCACAAACCTGAGCCGAAGTCAGATGTTTAACCAAGTGAGCCACCCAAGCGTCCCTGGCCTTTGGTTTATATGCCACTTGCTTGAGAGGTGGGTTTACATGAGGCTGACAACCAAAGAGCTGCTATGTTATGGTGCTCTAACAAAATCAAATTAATTAACCTGCACATACATTTGAGAGCATCCATTCACTCCCTTTCTGCCTACAGGCCTACTCCTGCCATTTGCAGAGCCCAGGACAGAAGTACAAATGGAGGACTCAAGCTTATGTCTTATTCCCCTTTTCTTCACATCGATGGCTTTATTCTTCACATTAGGGGCCATGTGAGCATCCATGAGGACACCGCAGTCACCAAGTCAAAGGTCTGCCCCGGTCCCTGCCTGCCCAATCGCCACTCTTTGGTCATCTCAAGGGCCCAGGGGTGTGCATAGAGTAATGGCTACCTTTGGGAGGACAGACCCAAGACAGAATCCCAAGCAAGATCTGCTGCTTGCTACAGGCCATTTGATGAGGATGGTCTACGTGTGGCAGGTTGACTTCAGAGAGGACCTGTGTCCTTGACTTTAGGGTCTCCTCACTATGTGGAAAGGGTTTTGCAAAAGGAAGGGCCTGGGGAACCTAGTTGCCCAGTTCTAAGGATGATACTGCCTACGTGGCCATCCTTTCCCCACTCCGAGGACATTCAGGAGTGAATATATTACCTTGTTGGATGATCTATCTCAGCTCACTGAACCTGCAATACTTCCTACTAGAATGTAATTTGCCAAGTTGTGGCCGAAGGGGAATCTGACTCAGGCCTGTGGACCATAAGCAAAGCCATATCTTGTTTGAAATTGCTCTCTAAAGACCTGGAAGAAACTTTGGGGTTTCCTATGAATATTTATAGAGGTTCCTCAGGCAATTGGACTGAATTCTGAACTATGTAGAAATGCAGTCAGGGGTCACAGTCTCATCTGTCTTAATTACAGGGTCAAGGACAGAGAAGACTTAACTGCTAATGGAAGCCCTTAATCTGACTGAACCTGAACCGTTTGGCCCAGAGAAATTAGCACACAGTGATAGCTAATGTTATTCAAATAGTTTTAAAATAATCTAATCTTCCAGAGCTCTGTGCCTGGCTGATGGGAAAGAGAAGGTGAAAGGAACGACATGGAACTTACTTGCTTATAAATATGCTTTGGGGCAGAATGGTTGCAGGAGCGATCTCATTTTGTTCCAAGAGATTTCACTGCTGTTTCAAAAACACTCCATTCGGTCTGGCTAATAGAACCAAGCCACAGAGCTGCGCTAAGAGAGGGGCAGAAAAGGATTTTAATCTACGTAGCCAGCTGGTCTGTCCTCTAGATTATACAGGGGGAGGAGGAAGAGAAGAGAAAAATGTAAAACACAATGCGACACACAGAGCAGTGTGATGTGATTACCCGAGAGAAGATGCCTTAAAGGTAAATGGATGGGAAATCAATATTTATAAAGTTCTGGGTGGGGGGAGGAGTTGGCCCTTTCTGCTAATATCGAAACGGCTGAAGAGCTGTGGTCAGGAGGACTGGCCTGTTTGGCTGCTCACTCAATTTTATATCTGGCCAATCATCCATTCATTCAGCAAGTATCTAAGTATCGGCCATATGCAAGGCACTGTTTAGCAAGAGATCATTTCTAAGGATCCTTATCTTTCACCTCCTTTCTTCTACTCTCCATCCTCAACCTCATCCTGAGGGAGGTAGCGTCACACAATAATCAGCCACTCAGGCCATGTAACCATTATTTTGCATCCTGGAGCCTTGGATTCCGCATCTGGAAAACAGGGATAGTAATAGTGCTTAGCTCGCATTGGTGGCTTGGCACACACTGAGCTCCCAGTAAGGGTTAAATACGAATAACGTTGTGAAAAGGATAATAATAAGTGGCTTCAGAGGCTGTTGAGGCTCACTGGGAACCACCTTTGGGAAGAAGCGGAGTTTGCCAGAAATGAATCGAGAATGTTTGTAATGTCCAATGTTTTGCATTTCTTTTTTTTTTTTAATTTTTTTTTTTAACGTTTATTTATTTTTGAGACAGAGAGAGACAGAGCATGAACAGGAAAGGGTCAGAGAGAGAGGGAGGACACAGAATCGGAAACAGGCTCCAGGCTCTGAGCTGTCAGCACAGAGCCCGACACGGGGCTCAAACTCACGGACCGTGAGATCATGACCTGAGCCGAAGTCGGACGCTTAACCGACTGAGCCACCCAGGCGCCCCTGTTTTGCATTTCTTGAGCCTGAAGGAAACACCATCATTAGTTGGGCGTGGGGTGTGCTAGGATATAAGCAAGGCTTTTGAATCTGTGATATTTGTTGGGGCCAGAAAATAAAACAGTTTTCATTTACCCTCTTAAGTTGAGGGGCAGAGGCCCTGAAAAATAGAGTGATAAGAGGCAGATTGGCAGGAGAAAAAGGCTTATTTCATATGACTATGGCAAGTCTGACAGGAATGAAGTGAAAAGTCCAAAGAGGCCGGAAGGCTTACGTACCATTTTAACGAAGAGTGATAAATGCGGAGACGGGATGCGACAAAAGAAAAAGAATCTGAGCTTCTGAGCTTGTGGGAAGTTAAATATATGTGGGAAACTAAGGGAAGATAAGGGTTGTTCATTTGAGGCAGGTTTAAAATGCAGATTTCTCTCAGTGCCATCTCTAGGCTGATAAGAGTCTTGAGTTGTCTCCGATGATTGTCATTCTGCCCTTCCTGGTATTAGAGCGAGGAGCAGGGGGGAGGCCAGCGCAAAGGGAAATTCACGCTCTGCTTTGAGGCAAGGCAGGGCGAAGGTAGAAAGCTTTGTTCTGCGTCTATGATTTCTCAATTCCTTTAGTTCAAAATAACCCTTCTGCCAAAATGCCGTACTTTGGGTGGCATATTATTATCCACACCGTAGTATTTAATAACTCTCACACGATACTCTATAAATTGGGTATCTTGTGATGTCCATTTTATATTTGGGTAAACTGAGGTTTGGAGAAGCACAGTACTTGCCACGCTTACAGAGACGGTAAGTGGTCGAACTGGGAATCAGTTCTGGAAATTCGGGTTTCACGAGTCTCGAAACAGCCCCCTCAGCCATCAACCTCCCTGGAACTCTGTGGACACAGCAGTGGCAGAGATCCTGAAACAGCCAGGATGACAAATAAATTCCAATTCTAACCATTAGATGAGGGAGAAAACTGCTCAGGAGCTGGGCACTGGACTCTGGTTATTGTTAAAAGGAATTCATCATCTGTCAGATGACAGACTTCTATTATAGGAAGAAGGGAAGCAAGTGCTGAAATTCTGAAGGAAGCCTCCAAGTCACTCGTCACTGTGGTTCCATAGTGACCAGTCATTTCTTCCTCCTTGGTTTGCATTGGCACTTGGTAGAGTCCTTGGGCATTTAAGTGGCTCCTTGTTTGTGGAATGAGAACATTTTGGTAGATTGGTGCTCCTCTCCGTAAATGTGACAGAAACTGCTCTTCTGGAGAAAAAAACAATTAGGGCCGTCAAGACTCTTTAGGGCGGACTAATCGGCTTTTATTAGGAATCATTGTGTGCAAAATGAGCACGGAGAAACTAGTTGTAGAATCTGGCCATACAAAACAGGTTGTTTTGTTTTATTTTGTTTGGTTTTAACTCAACAAATCTAAATTCACAAAGCCTAACTTCAACCCCTGAAACTCAAATCTCAAACAATTGGCTCTTTTGCTTTAACTGCAAATTTATCCCAAGTGTTGATTACTTGGTCTGCCTTCCTACTCGAAGACCTCCACAATTCAGCCACATGTCCTTTGGTTTCCCACTGAATGGCTGTACATATGCTTCCTCTTGGGGGATAGGAACTCTGAAGTCATTCTCCATTGGTGAGCCATTTGTAGACTGATTCCTGGTCATACAGATTCAGTCCCCATGTACCCACACAGTCGTATAGGCTAAAGTAGCATGATGCTAGAGCAAGTATGAGGGGAAATTCCGACGCCTAAATGCAGACATGCCAACACACAGGCAACTGATGTATTATCTCCACACAAAAACGTCTCTGCTCAGGATCAAACGTAAGCTCCTTCACACAGAAGAAAGTCCGGGCCAGTAGTTACAAATACAGTCCCGGAGACAGAGCTTAGAGAAACCAGGTCCTGAAGGTGCTGCAGGAAATCCAAACACTCCATCCCGAAATACGTCACTTTGGTAAAGGGATCATTTTGAGTTGGAGGAAAATGAGAATCAACAGATGCAGAAAGAAGCCTTCTTGGAACACCCATCATCGGACTAAAAGCAGAAACTTCTGAGAAATGAGGACTGTCCTCTCCTGGGGAAGTTTTATGGCAATGAGGTAGATGGGAAGTTGGCACCAAGATGAACCAGCACGAACAAATCTTCCTCTGTTAATTTTCCCCATAGATTTACCTTCCCACCGTTGGCTGCCCTCGAAGCCTAAAACCCTGTCCTTTCTCTTATCACTTCTGTACACATTTATTCTTCCTTGTTAAGATGCTATATAAGCCCCAAGTTCTAACCACCACTTTGAGTTACTTGTCACGGAGTTTCTCCTATGTACATGCATGCTGCACATGTTAATTGGTTTTTGTTTTTGTTTTTTTTTCTTGTTAATCTGCTTTTTGTCAGTCTAATTTGTAGGGCTCCAGCCAGAGAACATAGGAGGCAGGAAAGTAACAGAGAAAAATTTTCTTTTCCTCCCCTACAATGCCAACAGGAGCCCTGATCAAGCTGAGCTGAAAGCCAGAACTATGACTAGATTTTTCAGACACGTACGTCAGAACACTTTTGTTCTGCCTAAGCCATCTTAGGTGGGTTTTTCCATCACTCACATTCTATTTCCTGGCTATCAGAATTTTCCCCAATATCGAAGCCTGTTCAAATGCACCTCTTTGTGAAGCCTTCCTTATTCTCTGAAGCTTTTCTTATTCCCTTTGGTCAGAGTGGTATCTGTCTGCCTCTCTCCCTCCTTCTATTCCCCTGTAGGACTCAATCGGTGCTTCTCTAAATGTCCTTACCAAAGACACCTTAAGTGCCTCGGGACTCTGGAGCTGGATTGCTTACATTGTAATTTTGGTTCAAACACCTACTGGCTATGTCGTATAATAGAATGTAACTTCAAGCCAAGATCTCTGTCTTGAGCCCTTTTCCTATTGTGCCACACATCTTGCTGTCCCATCCCCTGTGAGCAGGGCCTGTATTGTAGACCTATCTTAGAATTCCTGTGTTGTCCTCTGCCCTCCCTCTCATCAGAAGAATGATATTCCCTTGGCCTACTTACTATGCTCAGACTCCAGGTCTTTGCCTGGTCCTGCAAATATGTTGGAATCCCAGGCTTCCTAAATCTTCTCCATTCTAATGATGCCTGGTCAGGATTACGACATAAACCAACTATCTCAGTGACTGACCCCTTCTTCTGGATTCTGGAAATGTCTGGTGCTTAAAGACAGATAAGTTTGATCTAGCAGTCTATCTTGACTATAAATAATTCATTCCACAGAATTAGAAAGTAAATTCAATTCCCTGACTACTATAAAATGTATTTTAAATCTGTACAGTCGGTCTTGCTTTTTTGTTTGTCTGACAGGCAGTCTGAAGGGTTAACTGTTGACAAAAGCCCTTCATTCAAATGAATAGACTCTGAAGAGTTTGTGGAAAGAATATTAAATCCAGATGTTCTACTAAGATGTTGTCCTTGAGCTAATGGGAAAATAAAAACAATATAATTTAACAGAATCAAAATGTACGTAAACAGAGAACAGAAAGGATTAAAGGCTTTTTAGACAATAGCCTGAGTTATGGTCCCATTTCTTCCACTTAATAATATATGACCATGGGCAAATCACATAATTTCTCAGTGTTCCCTTCTACATAATGGGATTAATAATAAGCTATTCTATCCCTATTATTCTGGGCTGGGATGATAATCTAACTGGCTGACATATAGTTGCTTTGCTACACACAGAAAGTATTGTTGTTATTATTCCTATTTCCCAGCGACCCAGGGTGTAAAATCTAATTTCTTAGTGGGACTTTTACACAATATTTGGTAACTATTAAAGTACAGCATCCTCAAGAAATTCAAGCTTAATTCTTTGCGGAATGGCCATATTTGTTTTGTGCACAAAGAAAGTCATGTCTTAACTTAAGAAGTCTATTCCTGCTACTTTTGTGTTTAGATTGACCACTCTAATTAGATTAGGTGACAATAATATGATATAACTACATAATTATAGTTCTTACGGCAGATGGATAAAAAATAGAGCAGAAAAGCAAGTGGGAGAATTGAATCCAGGTTTAGATGTTGGGTTAAAGTTTCTTAAGGTTTGTTGTTGTTTGTTGGGCTTGAGCTTACCCCGTCCTAATCAACTTTGGGTTTCTCTGCTTTAACATCATATAGCTTATTTTCAGACTCCTCATCATTGGTGTGAACTTAGATTCTTAGGTGTCATGGAATTTGTTTCCTTAAAAGTATCCCTCAGCAACATTAATATCACTGAGGTCTGCCCCTAGATTGTCACTATGTTGACATTTGCACTGATGTTGCCAAAGCAATTTGTGTAAAACCGACAGTTCCTTAGCAGTAATCAAGAGAGTGACACCAAACTTTACTAAAAATCATTGATTGTATTCTTATCCACCGTTAACTTCTAATCTTGACTTCCTGAATACCTCCACGTAGGAAAAGCCTCACACAGGATGGCCACATAGTGTCTGGGATGCTGGACCACTGAGGCACTGAGCGCATACATGTCAGGGAAGTCAAGGACATCTGGACTTTGGTTTGGGCAACACAGGAACTCAGGATGAACTGGGACAAACGAGAGATTAGAGGACCTTCTCCTGGTTCTGGGCTCCAACCCAGACTCTGGACAGATTCAAGCTCTAATAATGTCTAAAATGAAATTCTGCCCCAGACAGGTGGGATGGGAGCTTCGAGAGAAAAAAAAAAATGAAGTTGATTTAAAGGAAATGAGAAAATGCCAATGGTATAATTCTGGCACATTTGAGTTTGTGGGTGGAGATGAATATCTGCTACTACGATAATGTGTGCTGCATTTATATTCTCCCTGTTTAGGGGACAGCTTATTTTATGGAAGATGCGTCATTGTGTGGCACTGCTTTTGTTCTAAAGCCAAGCTGAAGTTTATTATGCTCTGCTGAGACACTAATGTCTTGCAGAGTGTTTTTAAGGCAACTGATGACACCCCGGAAAGAGCAGGATCAGAATTTGGAAAACCTTTGGCACATTCTTTGGAGAATGGACAAATATAAGAAGAAAGGAGTCTAATAAGGGAAGAAACAATTCACTAAAAGAAGAAAAATAAATGGGGGTAGAGAAAGTTGAGTTTGAATACATTACCCACTTAGTCACTGGATCAGAGGACAAACACAAATCAATAATTCCAGTCATCTCCTGGAATAATTCTTTTTTTTTTCTAAATAACACTCCTCCTCTCATGTTAAATCCACCCAGATCAGAATTTTCCTTTTGCTCCCAGAACCCACCCCATCCTAGCGAACCCACTTCATTTATTTCTTCATTTGGAAAATATGTTTTGAATACTTCCAGAGGTGCCAGTCATCACATACATAAAGAAAATACCACACAGTCTTCACCATAACCACGAAAAACAATCCCAGTTAAGTTTATTTCTTTCTCTTCTAGGCACAAAACTAGATGCAAACAGGCTAAGAGAAGATTAAATAAGTAAGTTGCCTTGATTATACAGCTAGTAAAGTTGCAGGGTGGGATTTAACTTTAGGGTAGGCTAAGTTCAAATGTAGATGACAGGCTCAAAAACAGACCATTCGCTGACCATTCCCTGTATTTAAATATTTAAATCCCATGCCTATCTGAATTTCAGAAAGGACTTCACTACCAGGAGAAGGCCTGGCAACCTTCCCTGCAGTTAAGTACAGTCAGGTGATGGTGTAAGCCAGTAGAATGTGGGTGGAAGTGATGTACGTCACTTCCGGGCCTGACCCCTAAAAACCTCTCTCACAATCCCCCAACGGGCTCTATTTTTCCTTGTCTGTCAGCCAAATGTTAATAAACTAGTAGAAGATTTGGAGGACGGAGGGGATGAGGAGATCACAGGATGCAAGAACCTGAGACCTTAAATGACTATGGGGAGTAAATCAGCCCTGACTAACTCCCACTGGACCAGACATGAGTGCGAAAAAACCTACCCTTATTATTTTAAGCCACTGTGAGAGTTGAGACTTGTTTCAGGAGTTAGACTACCATGAATAATGCATGCGTCCTTACATAAAGTGCATAGTCCAGTAGCGAAGACGGAAATATAAAAATATCACACCCCACAATAAATAATTACATCCCTCAGATATATAATGGTGTTTGCGAACTCTCTTTGGTAACAGATTCATAGAATTGCAGCCCTAAAAGGAAGTGTGACAGATCTTCCCACATGTGATGCTGGAAAAAGGAGTAAAACACACAAATATTCCAGGGGCCAGGCCTCACACGTGCAAGCGTGAGAATATTTGAAAAGCAGTCAAATGTGAGACAATAGGGCGTCACGGGAAATGGGTCTCAACTAGAAAATGGCACGACCATACCAAAAAGCAATCATATTGACTCCCAAAGACCTTACTGGCTAAATAATAAATGTCTACTGGTTAATTTGCCTATGGAAGCCACAGTTATCATGTGGGAGATTTCGCTTAGGTGTCTGTAGATGGCCTATGCTAGCTCTGATTGCCAAGAAGTTCTTGGGTATACACTATTTTCTTATCCATTGTCCCCAATATCCATATTGTCTTATCCATTGTCCCCAACATCCATGATATTAGGAATATCATCTGAAAGAAAAACTTCCAGTCCAAGATGCCACGGTTTCTTGATCTTCATGCTTTATTCCTTTGAGACCTAAAAGTTCTGATTTCCGAGAGTCCAAATTATTAATATATAATACATAACTCTTGACAAGATCAGTTACATAATTTGTGAGGCCCTTTGCAAAATGAAAACGTGTGGCCCCCCCCATCCAAAACGCAGGAAAAAAATGCGATTAAAAAACACTAAAATATTAAACCTTCTCTTTTGTGGTTTCTCTCTTGATATGTCATAGTGTTTTATTTAATGTGTGTGAGAAGTCAGTGAGATGACTCATTTTCAGAAATACCAAATAAAACCTGTGCTGTCTAGTTAACAATAGGTTTACAACCTGTTGGAAATACGTACGAACACCCCAGCCCCCAACAGTGGAGTCCCAAACACTTAGACACTTCACTTCCTCGTTCTTTTTCCCCCTTCTCCATTTCATGGGCTTATTTTTTGCAGGCTTTGCAACAAGCATGCACCAAAGAACTGGAGTCTCTGTGTCACCTCAAGTAATGTACATTTGTTCCAATCAGACTACTTTGTGCCTTACGTAGGCATAGGCGACTTCCAGTTAAGGCTGTAACCTCTGTCGTACTCAGCCAATGAGGAACCACGGGAGGGGCTTGCACACTAAGAGATAAATTGCCTGCTGTAACTGCCCTGAGTGTGCCTGTCCATCAGACACCCGCTCTTGCAAGGACGTTGATGAAAGCCTCACTTCACTGTGCTCCGCGAGTCTATGCGTCCCTTCTTCGATTGGGTCAGTGGGCTTATTTCTCACAGTGTATATTTAATGTTGTTAATTTAATTTAAACTAATCTGATTTAATTTTGTCATTTAATGGCATGCTCCCTTGGGTACTGGATGCGCCTGGGGAAATGCTGATCTCTGCGGAAACCTGGGGCCCCATTCCATGACTCACTATGTAGCGCTGCGTCTGATGTGCTGGGCCCTGGCTGGGGACAGGCAGGTCCTCCAAAGGCACTGCAGCCTCCACACCAGGATGCACTTGGTTCCTGGATCAGGTGTGGTGAGAGGCTCGCCATGGTGGAGTCACCCACTGAATGCATTTGTGGAGCTGCCCGTCCAGGGCGGGGTGGCTGCTGCCATGCCCATCCAGTAGATGCTGCAGGGCACAGGCACCCAGAGGCAGCCTTTTGGCATCCATGCCTCGGCCAGAGTCACCGTCTGCCTACCCCGACCACCTACCTTGTCACCCAGAGCACTACAGGTGGGGAGTGTGCAGCCAAGAACCCAGAGAGGCGGCCCGTGTGGAGGTGGTGGGAAGAGGGACCACATCTGAGCCGAGCCTCAAAGTGCCCCGCCCATGCTCCACTGTTCCATCAGACTTCTTCCACAAAACACAGATTCAAAGATACAGTCACTAAGAATTTCAAGATGGTGACTACAGAACAGTAACACCAAGCAAGTGTGGAGCCCTTCCGAGTGGGGGCCCTGTGCCACTGCCCTGCTGGAAGACCCATAAAACCAACTTTGATCATGGACCGTCTACCGCCTGCTGAGCACAGGGATGCAGCTATCACCAAAAGAGAGCAAATTTCTACCCTGATGGCGTTTACTTTCTAATCAAGTCCTTATGGAAATGCAGATGAGCATGGGAGGAGTCACGCTTCAATGAACTGTTTAATTACAGGGAAGGTCAGCAAATGGTCAACATTTGAGACTTCCTCAAAGATGTGAACTTTGCACCGCCCTGGGTTTGGACCCTGCTCTTCCACTCTTACTAGTGTGTGACGGTGGGCCATTTACTCAACATTCGCTAAAGCTATTTCCTCATCTGTAAAATGGGAATGATAATAGTACCTATTTCTATAGGCAGAGAGCCTAGAGGGGCACATGCTCATGCTCATTCTTACTATTTTGTAGTAGTGGTGTTGGTGGTAGCTTTAGGTTAAGGGAGCAGAAATAAAGCACATGAAATTGGAGACAGCAGGAAAAAGGAGAGTAGTCAAATGGAGGAGGCGTTTATCTCATTGCAGCTAACTGACCCAATGTTGGGTTATTTTTCCTTATTTAAAGCTAGCTGAATTAAATTGTCTTGTTTTTTTCTTCACAGGATCGACTGAATGATTTGGCACTGTGTGAAAAAAATGTAATGGTACAGCTTCCTTTTATTTTTTGTTAAAGGAAACTTGGGTTTCTAAGTGAAGTGAAGCAGTTTCTGGTTTCTAGAGGCAAGGAGATGATCGTGTGTAATGGGCCTCTCACTATACCATGAGTCATGAAATTTGGCATTTATGGTTATTTCCACCACTGGCCTGCTAAGTGCATTCTCTTCAATCTCTGGAGAATCGTAGTGGTACCGCTTGTCACATTTCCTTCTGAAGTATTTTGAGGATCAGGTCAAATTCTTAAAATACTAGCGATTTAATGAAAGGTATTTGCTTAAAGAGGAGGCAAATCAATGCAGACACTCTGTTTCCTAATTTTAAAAAGAATCCAGGAAGTGTCCGAAATACAGTTGGATTTCTACACATCTTGATTGTGACCTTCCAGAAAAGCATTCATAAGTCTGGAATTTCCCAGGATTCTTTGCCTGGAATTAGTGTTAAATTACCAGAAAATCGATATGACACGTAGTATCCATTTATGTAGATAGTAATTCAATACACCTGCCCCCCCCCCATTGTAGTGCTCCAATTCAGGAGAAAAGGGTGTATCCTAACCAGAGATGGAAAGGATTCATTTCACAAGTTGTTCTATATAATCATCCCTAGTTGGAAACATACATTTATTCATGATAAAACAAAATTTCTATAGTTTTTATACTCATCCTGAAAAACAGATCCTGTATTTTTTTCAGCTTTAAAAATTTTTGTCTTAGATTTATTTTCATTACTCATCACGCAATTCCCTAAGCCCCGCCAAGTACACCATTAATATGAACTACACCCGATCTAACTCATCTCCATTTTTTCTCTCCATCTTCCTTTCTCCCACTCCGTGTGTGTGTGTGTGTGTGTGTGTGTGTGTGTGTGTGTTTGATTTCAGCAATCTTCCTTTAACATTTCCACAGTCAGAAGTCCTTTCTATGCCTGGCTGAAAGCCCAAGATATCTAGACCATCTTATAAAATAAATCCTTTCTATCTCTGGTTAGTGCACTCTCTGAAAATCCACGTGCAAGGAAGAGATCACAGGGTTAAAAACTCAAAGAGCTGGGGGAGGGGGAGAAAAAGAGAAGGGAGCCTGGGAAGAGTGGATAGAAAACATTTGGTTCTTCATCTGGACTGAGTTACTTAATCACTGTACCTTCAACCAGAGCCTCAAGACATCCCGAGAGAATTCCTGGAGTCTCTCAGGAAACAGATTACTCCATCGGAGTGAAATATCCCTTGGAAAATAAATTACAGAGAGAGGGAGAAAGAGAGAGAGAGAGAGAAGGAAAAAGAATGCTTCAGGCTCCCATATGTCTATTTCAAATGATTTATCCTCTCTCTAGAATACTTGAGCCTCTTTATGCCTTGGGTTTATTTTGTTTAAAATAAAATCCAAGCGACTATATGGAATTCAGCGACCTAGATTCTGCCCAATTTTTGTAGTCCTTTAGAAATTCCTTTAGAAATTAAATAGGTAGTAATTATCAGGCACCATAATGGAATTTTCCTACTTCTTCAAGGGAAGATGAAGAAGTGACTCAGTATCTCCTCATTTAAATTACCTCCAGCTTTAAACAAAGCTTTGTTTAAAATCCCTTGATATTTGTCATAAAGGTCCGGAGCGCCCAGAAGTAAGCTGGCACATTTCGTTGTGTCTGTCTAGGACCAGTTACAATATTTATGGCCTGCCTTCCACATGTGACGGAAATGACTGTAAGTTTCTGTGTATGTGTGTGCATGTATACAGAGGAACACTTAGATGCCCTATACTATCACTAATAGTTCTGTCCATACTTGAAGGCCTTTATGAAGTTTCTCATTGCTAAGTACTCCTCAAGAGAGGAAAACGGGAGGCAGGGAGATGGGTGGGAAGAGAGGCTAACATGTCTTTGGAGGCCTGTTGTGTGTGAGACACTGCCCTTGGCATAAAGCGCAGAGGCTGATCCTGTGCTTGTTTGATCCTGCTTCCGCCCTTTATTGGATAATTGAATTTGGGTAAGTTATTTAACTCTCTGAGCCCCAGTTTCTTCATCTGTAAAATAAGAACATTTATGCGATGATATCTAACATTTAAAACGTTTTTTTAATTTATCTGGGGAGAGAGAGAAGGAGAGAAAGAATCCTAAGCAGGCTCCGAACTGTCCTCATAGAGCCTGATGCAGGGCTCAAATTCACAAACTGTGAGATCATGCCCTGAGCCAAAATCAAGAGTAGGAAGGACGCTTAACCGACTGAACCACCCAGGTGCCCCTAATATTTTTTGAGTGTGTTTTTTTTGTACCAGGTGCTACTCTAAGTGCTTATGTGCACACAGAACCCTACAAAGTAGGTACTAGGGATGGAAGAATAAATTTAAGTAAAGTGCTTCGCAAATAAGTGTTTAGCAATGGCTACTATTATAATAATAATGTATTTTATTATTATCTATGTCTTATAGATATAACAGATCTCAGTTAATTTTCTCAAAACCCCTATAATTTTTTTTTTTAACGTTTGTTAGAGTCAGAGCATGAGCAGGGGAGGGGCAGAGAGAGAGGGTGACACAGAATCTGAAGCAGGCTCCGGGCTCTGAGCTGTCAGCACAGAGCCCGACACGGGGCTCGATCTCATGACCTGAGCCAAAGTCAGATGCTTAACCAACTGAGCTTCTCAAAACCCCTATAAAGTTGATATCATCCATTTTTTTATTCATGAGGAAGCTGAAGGAGGTCAGAGAATTTGTAACGTTTACTTAGCTGCCAAGAGATAGAGCAGGAGATTCAAATTCAGGTCTCTGTGGTTTTAAACATGTTCTCTTTTTAATATATTACCAATTTTTTTTTTTTTTTTTTTTTTTTTTTTTTTTTTTTTTACCAATCTGTGCTATAGAAACATTGTCTCCTGCTCTGTGGCTGCAGGATTTCCTCTCATCTGTGCCCCTGCCTCACAGGTCGGGACTGGGTTCCAACAGCTTCATTGAGAAGAGGGCTCAGCTTTCCAGGGCACCTGTGCTTGAGGTGGCATGTGAGAGTATTTGCACAGATGTGTTTAGGTGTTGCTGACATTATGCCCCCATCCCTGACGCCTTACCTGGGAGAGCTCCTGGAACCTCCATCAGCATCACCACCACCATCACGTTGCCCTAACTCACCCTCGCTCAGCTTCCGAGGCTTAGTTTGGGCGTCATGTCCTTAAGGAGGCCTGCCCTGCCCGCGGACCCTCTTTTTGTCTAGTCACTTATTCAGCAAATATTTGAGAGGGCCAGCTGTATGGCAGGCATTCTTCTAGAAGCTGGAGTACAATATTGAAACTCCCTGCTCTTGGGAGGCTTTCATTCTTGTTTAGGTTAGTTTCCCCACAGCATCCTGAAATTCTCATTCGTAACCTCGCGTGCTTGTGGTGATATATTTGGAAGAATTTAAATCAAAGCTATTCTTCCCCATTAATTTCTTCTTTTAAAAAAAACTTTTTAAAATATTTACTTATTTATTTTGAGAGAGAGAGAGAGAGAGAGAGAGAGAGAGAGAGAGAGAGAGAGAGAATGTGAGCAGGGGAGAAGCAGAGAGAGAGGGAGAGAGAGAATCCCAAGCAGGCTCCATGCTGAGCGTGGAACCTCACGCTGGGCTTGATCCGGTGACTGTGAGTTCAAGACCTGAGCCCATATCAAGAGTTGGGTGCTTAACTGACTGAGCCACCCAGGTGCCCCTACCCATTAATTTCTAGATACAAAAAAAGGCACAGACCACATGAGATTTTCTCCATTAGAATGGAACTTTGCACACAGTAGGCACTCAAGAAATATTTGCTGAATGACTGACTCACAGTGGACACATTAATTCATCTTTTTTTTCCAGGAAACCCTAGCAATGGGCGTTCTCAGTACCAACTCCCAGGAGCTTCTCAGGTGCTCTGAGCTCAGACATCCAGCCTGGGAGTGAGACACAAAAAGCCCATAGTCTCAAAGAGAGCTCCCTATTGTGACCCATTTCTTGTTGGTGATCCCTCCCCTGGGGACGTGGAGACAAAGGAATCTTCACACTGTGCTAATGCCAGTATAGATTGGTACAGCCATTCTGGTAAGCAATCTTGCAGAATTTAGTCAAATTAAGTACACACACATCCAGTGTTCCAACAGTACAGTTCCTGGGTGTATATCCCAGAGATGTTCTCCCCTAGGTCTGAGAAGACATATGCATTAACATTAACTGCAATATTATTTGTGGGCACCTGCCCATCACTGGAGTGCAAATGGGTAAGGTGTTGTGGAGACGCATAATTGGCCCATCATGCAGCAGCCAGGAGCAATGAATCCCAGATACAGACAGCAATATGGAATCTGGCAACATATAGCCACACTAATGTTGAGTGGAAAAGGCAGAAAACAGAAGGCGATGCTCAACATAACCATTGATGTAAGTTGAAAATCCACGAACACAAAACGTTACATGTTTTGCAAAACACTTGCAATTAAAATATCCACACTAAACACATTAAAATGATTGCCTGTGGTGAAAGGAGCATGGGGGTGGGGATGGAGGGATAAATGGAAATTTATTTATGTAATAATGTAGCTTATTACATAAATTAATTTTTTTATTTTAAATTTGTTTAATGTTTATTTCTGAGACAGAGAGAGAGAGGGGGAGGGGCGGAGAGAGAGGGAGACACAGAATCCGAAGCAGGCTCCAGGCTCTGAGCTGTCAGCACAGAGCCCAACGCGGGGCTCGAACTCGCAAACCGTGAGATCATGACCTGAGCCGAAATCGGTCGCTCAACCGAATGAGCCACCCGGGCGCCCCTACATAAATTAATTTGTAAGTAAAATAAGTGAGAGGGCTTTCAGAGACTATTGATGTCACTGAATAGAAGATTCGAAAGCAGGCAAACAAAAAATGCTTGTCAGCCTCTCTGCCCTGTCTGGGGCACCGTTTGCCGGGCTTGTCTGTCTGTTGTGTCCATTCCTGATGTCACCTGTAAGTCATATGGCTTGCAGAGATACTCTGAAGTGTTTTAGATTTGTTTCTTCTTCATTGATGGCCACCCTTGCTCAGTCTTTGCTATGGCGGCTGCTTGACGACTCTGAGTTCCCAGCGGATGCTTCTGTCCAGCTCTCAGAGGAATTTGGCAAAACAAGCCATCACTGCAGCCGGCTCATCTGGTTCAGCTCCAGGAAGTCGCTGTGAATGATCTCTCTCTCTTGCTGCGGATACTGAGGTCTAGCCTGCTCAGTCATTCAAATGTGGCATCCTGGCAGGGCCCGGTCTCTTTGTCATGTAGAAATGTTGACGTGACTCCTGCTTTTAGTCTGGATCTTGATGTCACATCGGTGGGGCTCTGGGTTCTTGGGATGTATCTGGAGTTTCCTCAACAAAGACAGGTGTCTAATGTTTCTTTGTCCACTCCTAGCACTGCGGTTGATATTGAAATTGACATTGTTGTCTTGCCACAGCTCCCGAATCACTATTTCCAGAACCCTCTCTAGTTACATACGTGCGCCTCTCCCTAGTAGAATGAGGACCCAGTTTTCCTCCACTTACTAGTATATGAACATCTCTTTTTCCACGTTTACAAACATTAGAGCCATATCATTCTAGTGCATGGCTTCATACTTTTCATTGTATTGATGTCATAATTATGTAACCAAATTCCTACTGTTAAATGTTCAGGTCATTTTAATTTATCAGTACTATAAACTCTCTGGTAATTAACATCCTGTTGTTTATTTAATTAATTTTTTAAAGGTTTATTTATTTTTGAGAGACAGCATGCAAGTGGGGGAGGGGCAGAGAGAGAGGTGGACAGAGGATCCAAAGCCAGCTCTGCGCTGACAGCAGCTAGCGGGTTGTGGACCTTGAACTTACAAACTGCAAGATCATGACCTGAGCCGAAGTCAAACGCTCAACCAACTGAGCCACCCAGGTGCCCCGTTTGTTTATTTTAACACGTTTATCCAGTTATTTCCTTAGGGCTAATTTCTAGGGGTGGGACTTCTAAGTCAGAGACTTAAAAATTTTTTTTTGTTTAATGTTCATTTATTTTTGAGGGAGAGACAGAGAGACAGAGCGTGAGCGGGGGAGGGGCAGAGAGGGGGAGACACAGAATCTGAAGCAGGCTCCAGGCTCTGAGCTGTCAGCCCAAGCTTGACATGGGGCTTGAACTTGTGAACCACAAGATTATGACCTGAGCTCAAGTCAAAGGCTTAACTGACTGAGCCACCCAGAGGACCCAAAGGTAGAGACTTTTAAACAGGCTTTTCTACATGTTGCCAATTTTTTCTCCAGGAAGGTTCCACCAATTTAAACTCCCATCCAAAGTGCATGCATGTGCCTCCCTCCCCAAAGCCTCACCAGCACTTGGCATCATCAGTATCAGTCTTCTTGATCATTCCCATTCTGACATCTGGTTCTTCTTTTGAAGCCTGGGCTCCATCACCAGTAGCTTGACCTTTTTCAAGGTCAAGCAGGCATGGATGGCACTTTATTATTTAAAGAGCTAGCTTCCCAAGGGGACACATCAACTTTCTTCATAAGCCAGTATCTGTTCATCCTGGTTTTCAAGGTTGAACTAAATTTCCCTTTAAACGTGTGCCTGGATTTCTGAGTTTTACTGGCAAGGATAGATTGGGCCTGTTTCAAAGCTGAGTAAAATTAATGGCCAAGTGAAGGATCGTTTGTGGCCAGAGCTGACCTAAACTGGAAAATCATCGTCAGGACACCGCTCAACTGCACCTAGGTCACCATCCCTCTGATTTATCTTAGAACTTGAGGTAAACAACGTATTTCTGTTCTTGAAAAATCTGTCTCTTGTTCAATCATGCTATTTGTTTTAAGGGGTTTAAATTTTTTGGGTGAATAATGAAACGTCTCACTTAGAGCTAACAATATTAACACGCTTCATCAGATTTTTTTACTGAAGTAGTGAGATAATTACAGAAATTATGACATTTAATTTCCTAGAAATAATTTAACCTTATAATTTGTGTGTTTTTTTCATTTCAGAATATCACTTCCATAAATACACACACATACCCACACACACACTAAATAATTTTTTTCCCTCCAGGACTCCCTGTCCTCTCAAGAGTTAATTTTCTGTACCTTATTTTAAAAATGGTCAAAACAGAGCTCCTGGCTTTGTCCTGCCAGCTCCTGAGTTGGAGAAGACATTTGTCAGCTTGCACTTGCTCTTGTGTCAGTCGAGGGTGAAGTCCAGCCCAGGGCTCCACGTGGATCCTCATGTGACCCAGGTGCCTCTTTTTAGGCTGGTTTTTGGAAAGAAGTTACAAGTGTTACTCAACCTATGTGCACATTTTATGGAGTTCTTTCTAAAAGATAAAGTTATAAATGTGACTTTGCCCGTCCTAAGGCAAGTTTACCGGATGACTTCTAGGACCCGTGAATGCGGAGAAGGGTGGTTCCAGAAAGATGGGCTGGCTGCAAGCGATGGCTGAAGGAGGATAAAGGTATGAGCTGGGGGCGAATGATCAGGGTTATTTCCTGCACACAAGACCCAGGATTTCAAATTGGGGCAGCAGAGGCTGAGAGCACAGACTTTAAATGAGGCAAAAATGAGTCCAAATCCTTCGCCAGCTCTGCCATGTTCCCACTGTGTGACCTTGACCATGCTATTTTTCTTCTCTCAGCCTTAATAATGTTATTTATTTTTGGACTGCTTTAAGGATTAAGTGAGCAAATGCATATAAAGCTCTTAGGCTGGCACTCGGTGCAAAAACTTGTCAATAATGAGAATTGTCACCACTACTCATTGAGACACGGGGGTCATCTCTCTCCCAAGACAGTGTTAGGCAAACTACAAGCCCACAGGCCAAATCCTGCCCGCTGTCTGATTTTGTACAGCCTGTGAGCATGGGATGGTTTTTACATTTAGAAATGGCTGAACAAAGATCAAAAGAAGAATGATGTTTTGTGACATGTGAAAATGATATGAAATTCAAATTTCAGTGTCCATAAATAAAATTCTGTCGGAATACAGCCACAGCAAATGTTTACATATTATCTACGGTTATTTTTGTGCTACAAAGGCAGACGTGCACAGTAGCAATAGTGACCAGATGGCCAGTAAAGCTGAAAATACTGACTCTGGCCCTTTACAGAAAGTTTGCCAGCCCCTCCCTTGGGGAGTTGGTGAACATGGAGCCTGTGAGGACTTTGGTCCTTGCTTAGGGTCAAGGAGGGTGCCGTTCTCTGTCCCTTTCCACACGTGTTGTCTCATTCTCGCTAATGGAACCATTTGCTCAGAGCTGTTCCCTGCAAAACCCAGAAGGATCGTCCTTGGCAATGGTGTGCTAGTAAATGCTCAAAACTGGCTTTACAGGAGAAAAAGGAGCCGTGATATGTACCATTGGCTGGTTTGGATGGTTTGAATAATCACACCACGGTTGACTTCAAGCCACCAACATGTCATCAGCTGGCTTGTAAAATTCTTAAGACTTTAATCACCCGTTCTCATGAGCCATGCCAGCCAGCAATAGCACAGCCTTGTCCTTGACCTCCACTACTACGCTGCAGCCTGGAGCTCCAGGGGGCCATGTCTTTACTGCACAGGGGGACCTTGATGACTGAGTAACAAAGAGAGGGCTTGACTTAGGTTTCTGTGAGGGGCTTATCCCAGAACACATGTTATTTAGAAATACTGACCATCTGTGAGAGATTTGGTACAGAGGAAAGCTGACCCACATATGAGGAAAGTACTGTGAGCAAAGTTGGTGAGTAATACAGTAAGATATTTGGTACATTTGATTGGATCAGAAGGTCCCAGGGATGCTACAAACCCTACAGATTCATCTAACTTTCTTTCCTCCCTGATGCTGGCTTTTTTCTGAGCATGACTGAAGGAGTGAGCCACAAGGATATCTCCAGAGACAGCTTCCAGCTGAGGGAAAAGAACAGGTGCAAACGTCCTGGGGTCATTGCCTCTTAATTCACTTCCTCCTTTGCTATTTCTGCGGGCCCTGACTCTTCAACTTGGTTTTTACTTTGGGGAAGTATTGGGTTGCTTACACATTGACTAGACTGGGAGCTCCTAGAGGCTAGAACTCTCTTACTTGTCTTTGTATCCCTAGTGTCTAGCACAATGCTAGTTATACAGTGAGTGTGCAATAAACAGGGCACATGATGCAGCACCTGATTAATCTAATTCCCTCTCTACACCTCCTCTCTATATTCTTTCCAGCAATTTGTTTAGGGGTTCTGAGAGAGAATCTTACCTCCATGAAGCAAGCACTTCCACAGTCCCACGGAATCCCTTTCCTCCTCTTTGGGCAGCCCATACCTTCCCCTTTCTGATAGTCTTATGTGTCAGGACTGAATTTTCCTCTTCACACATCCCAGGCACAGATTTGGAAGTTAAGACAGAGAAGCATAGCAAGGGTTATTAAACAAACGTTTGCCAACAGAGTGCACAGAGCTTTAGAAGAGGCTCGAGGCCCTGTGGCAATTTTCCACTTTCAGACCAAGTCAGAGGATGGAGGGTGGAAAGAGACAGACAGCAGCTGCCCCCGGCCCTGCCCCCACCATTTGACCAGTGGGTGAAACTAAAGAATAGCAACCGTGGCCAATGAAAGCTGTCTGGAGAGTTTTCACCTAGCCCTCATTCTCCTTCAACTGCCAATATGTCTCTCACCTATCTTTCTCTCTGCCCTCTGCCCAGCCACTCATCACTTTCTTGTGGTCACTGATTTGATACAGAGACAGGCAGTGTTGAACCCGCGTGATGTGGAGTCAGTCCCAGGCTGTTCCCCACGTGATCGGGGCTGTGCAGGGCCAGCTACAGTGAGAACTTATTTGGGGCAGGAAATACATGAACTCATAAAGAGTTATTTTTGCATTACTTGTTTTTCTGATTATAACTATACTCCAAAACATATTTGGATTGAAGCTTTAAAAAGCTTGATGCATAAAAGCCCGCAGGGTGTTCTGAGCACAGGATAATTTTAGTTCAGACCACCGATCATGCTAATAAGTGAGGGCACTTTCCACTTTAGGCTCTCATTCCTGCTCCGTTTGAACAGAAAGCAAACTTCAGATTTGCCTGTGGTTTGTGCGCTAGCTTACTTTGCTCAGAATACTCTGGAAGGCTTTGCTGGGTGAGGGAGGGTAGCTCTTGGTCAAAACAGGCAGACTAAACCAAATCAAAGATTTATTCGTGGGAGCCAGTTTCCAACTCTTGGCTTCCTCAGGGACCCTTGAATAAGGATCCACACAGGACCAGGAAATGGTTTTCTTCGTCCTCACTTTTCCTGTGTGTGTGTGTGTGTGTGTGTGTGTGTGTGTGTTTAGTGTTGCTACTAGAGAGGAAGGGATAAAGAATGACTATAGATTCATCCAAGTGTTACCTAAAATTCACCACGGTTCACTGTAAATACTATATTTCATCAATTCAAAGGTATACATTTTTTCACATTTTAGTATTTCTAATATCAAAATAAGCCCCATGATCTATAATATACCATAGTTTAATTGGTAGTAGTTAGTAATTTTCTTAGTCATACACAGAATTAATGATGTGTGTGACAATCAATGGTATCTTAGATTCAATGACATATGGGATCTGACTTGGATACTTTATCTGTACCTGTAGCTGTAAAGGCAGAGCTCACCTGTCAAAGTCCTCAAAGGTCATAAAATCAAGGTATTGCGCCATGAAAGCCCATTTCTGCCATCTCCAGTATTATTGGCTTAATGTTCTGCTGTGTCTCTCTATATTATATAGTTCACAGTTACTGAGTTCTTAACTGCAGTCAGGCAATATTCTAAGCACATTAGGGATCTAGTCTCACACTTTCGTGAAGTAGGTGTTACTATCCTGTTTTAACCAGGGTCCAGGCAGGAGAGAGAAACCATGCTAGTTATTTAAACATAGAAAAGAGGGGCGCCTGGGTGGCGCAGTCGGTTAAGCGTCCGACTTCAGCCAGGTCACGATCTCGCGGTCCGTGAGTTCGAGCCCCGCGTCGGGCTCTGGGCTGATGGCTCAGAGCCTGGAGCCTGTTTCCGATTCTGTGTCTCCCTCTCTCTCTGCCCCTCCCCCGTTCATGCTCTGTCTCTCTCTGTCCCAAAAATAAATAAACGTTGAAAAAAAAAATTTAAACATAGAAAAGTGAGGGGGGCAGCAGGGGGTGCCTGGGCGGCTCAGTCAGTTAGGCATCCGACTTCAGCTCAGGTCATGATCTCACCATTCATGAGTTCAAGCCCTGCATCGGGCTCTGTGCTGACAGCTTGGAGCCTGGAGCCTGCTTCAGATTCTGTGTCTCCCTCTCTCTCTCTGCCCCTCCCCTGCTGGCACTCTGTCTCTGTGTCTCTCAAAAATAAATAAACATTAAAAAAATAAATAAACATAGAAAATGGAACAGAAAGACTTGTTAACCAGGTATGAAGCTGATAACTAGTAACTAAAAGAGTAAGGAGAGAACTCTAAGGTATCCAGGAGGCAGTAGCTGTAGGAAGCAGGTACCACCCCTGCTGGGGGAGCAAAGGGAAGAGGCTGGAATCATTCAAACTTAGGAATGTGGAGGAGGCGAACTCAGACCCAAACCTTAGGCCCGTGCTGGCACGGGGGCTCCTGAGGGGGGCCCAGGGAAGCTGGGAGAACTGCAAACTGTATAAAAGAATTGCTGTGGCTGTGGTGAAGAAGCCTGGGGGAAAATGAAGCTCTCAGGAACAGGAAGCAGGAACAAGCCCTTTCCTCCTTCTCAGCCAGCTGGCAGAGCCGAAATGTAGTCGTAGCCCCAGCATTGCAGAGCAGAGTACAGAGGGCTGGTTTGCAGAGGAAAAAGAGCTAAGTGTCTGGAACCTGGCCTTACTTTTACATAGGAAGAAACTGAAACGCAGAAATATTACAAGTAGCGGGCATATTACTCCAAATCATGCAAATCTGAAGATACAAAGCCAGGATCTGAAACCAGATCCACCCGACTCCATACTCTCTACACTTAATAACTAGCCAGACTTCTTTCCTATCTGTGGTCTTCTGTGTGTTTCTTTGTCTCACTTTTTCATGTATTCAGACAACGGTTATTTCTTGAGTGTCTACTCTCTGTCAGGCACTGTGCTTGGCTCCAGGGAAACCAGCAGCAAATGAAACAGACACACTTGTCCTCAGGGAACTGACAATCTAGCTCTATTTCGGTGGGTAGTATTTTGTCTTCCTGTGGCTTGCTCTCTCCCTCTCTCTCTGACTTTGTCTTTTTGCCAGTGCCTCTAGTCTGCAAGGGTATATTCCTTTTTTTCCCATAATTTAATACCTGCTTTTCTCTGCCTTGCTGTCTCGATCTCTTTCTATATTTTTTTAGTTTGTCCTGGTCCCTTTTTCAACTAATATTACCTGCTTTTTCCTTCCTCATAGTTCTCTTCCTATTAGTGGCCAAGATGTAGACCCAAGTGTAAATTCTGTTTGTGTTTTCTCTTTTGACAATTTTCACGGGCTTTGTTATTAAAAATTTTTAAGCTGGGGCGCCTGAATGGCTCAGTCGGTTAAGCATCCAGCTCTTGGTTTTGGCCCAGCTCACGACCTCACGGTTTGTGGGTTCCAGCCCCACGTCGGGCTGAGGGCAGCTGGTTCCCCAGCGGAACCTGCCTGGGACCCTCTCTCTCTTCCTGTCTCTCTCTGTCCCTATCCTGCTCTGTCTTTCTCTCTCTCATAAACTTTTTGCAAACATTTAAAGATTTCTTACGTGAATGAATGAAATAGTGTACAGTTCTTTATCTTACAACGCAAACAAATGTAATTCAGAGGCTTTTGCTTTTTGGACTTTCATTTTCATATGTGGCTAGCTATCCAAGGGAATCAGTCATTAAGAGAATAATGCAATAGATCAAAGGAAGCGCAACATTTATAATACTTTTTACAAGCAGGACTTCCAAGCCACCAGTCATGCTAGCAAATTCCTTTATGTTTAAAGAGCGACCATGTGCGTAGTGGTTAAGGGTGGGGAACCAGACTGCCTGGAGTCTGGACCGTAGGTCTTCCATTTCTTAGCTGGGTAGCATCAGGCAAGTTACTCATCTTTCTATTCCTTGGTTTTCCTCATCTGAAAAATGGGGGCAATGATATTAGCACCTACCTCGGGGAGTTTTGGGGAGAGTGAAATGAAATCATACATAAAGGGAGTCAGAAGAGTATCCCTTTTGTAATAGATGTAATTAGCTGTCATTATTATTTACAACACAAATTATATCATGGAAATAAGGGCCCTTACTCCCGCAGTCCTCTTATTCTGTTTCTCAATATTCTAGACTACTGTTCTCCAGCAGGTTTTGAGTTATAAGCTCTCCTTTCTGTGGTTCTTCTCACATAAGTATGAGGAAATACATGATATCAAAAAACTACCAAGTCCGTCAGTTCATTCTGGTTGTACGTGACAGAAAACCAACTCAGCTCAGCTTCGCCACAGAGGGTTACATAACCGGGAGTGGAACTGGCAGCCATGAGCAGTTTCAGGCCTTCCAGTAAGATCATCGGGAGGCTTGCCCCGTGTTAGTCTCTCGTTGTGGTTTCTATTGGCTTCATCCCCTCCTACTGCAGTCAAGCTTTTGCCAGTGGGGCACTGATGTCCTCCGGCAGCCTATGCTTTTCATCTTCCCGGTTGCCCTGTGATGTCACACTCAAAAGCACTCCCCCCATGACATTCTATGAGTCTCTCAGGCTTAGGCCTCTCCCGGTAAATCCCTGCCGCCCTGGATAACTCTCTACCCCTGGGGATCGGGGCAGCCTTCTTCTTTTCTGTGTATCTGGAATACTAATCCCAGTGTCCTGGCCCAGATAACAAATGTCCCCATCACCATTTTTGTCTGGGCCTGGGTATCATCATATATATAGGACTCTTGGTGGCTCAGTATTCCCAAGTTGGCCGGTGTATTAGACCCTCGCTGTGACCTGACCACACAGCACAGATACTGAGCCTGCCTAAGGACGGCTTGCACTTTGCAGATGGCCCTGTGTGGCAGCACTGGACAGGAACAAAGTGACCGATTTGTAGGCCCTGGGGCATTTTTTGCCAGTGGGATTTTAGTGTCAGCAAACATCATATCCCATTCCTGCCCATGTCTTCCCTCTCTTCATATCTACCATTTTGTCCTTTTTCAGAAACTCTTTCTTCTAGTAAAGCAGATGCTGGATTTCTGGTGAACACATTTTCCAAAGATGTATTCTAATCTCTGAACCTCTTTACTCACTGAGTTAAGCGATATAAAAAGTTGTATTGGGGCACCTCAGTAGATGAAGCGTCCAACTCTTGATTTCAGCTCAGGTCATGGTTTCACGGTTTGTGAGATCGAGCCCAGGGTCGGGCTCTGTGCCGACAGTGCAGAGCCTGCTTGGGATTACTCTGCCCCTCCCCTGCTTGCTCTCGCACTCTCTCTCCCTCTTAAAATAAGTGAAAGCTTACCGAAGCAATACATTTACAAAATTGCATGAAATGCCCCAATTTTCTAAAATCGTATGGAGACTTGCAATGTGCTTACACAGTTTCCATTGTTTATTTTGAAAAGTAGTTATTAAAGGGCAAGCGTTAGACTATATAAGTATCTAGTTACACAGCTCTTAGTTTTCAAAAGTACCTGAAGAACAGGCCACCACGGTGCTTCTAATCCTAAGAACTGCTTGGACGTGGGGGGCATGTGACGATCTCCCGTTCTCTATCCTCACGTCTTCGCTGACACAGCCTGATCCCAAGGCCTGAGCTACGGCCCAGCGGTTCCCTCACCACAGTGCACAGAGCTCTGGCAAAGGAGAGAGGCTGGATTCCTCGGAGTGGGGCCCAGCCCTGAGAAACTGGGCGGAACTCAAGGAGCTTGTCAAGCACCCCCCTCCCCTATTTCCTGGGGCTCTGAGAGCGGTGGGGGCCTGGTGTGAACTAGCCAGCAGGAGTGCTGGGCTGGGGGCATCTCTGGAAGGCTGCAAGCCTTGGACACCAGAGGCAGGGAGTTCTGCAAAGGCCTCTGGCTGAAGGAATGGGAACTGGGTGGCCAGGACAGCTGCTTCTGAGCTCTGAAAAGTTACGCCTTGCCAAGGATCATGCTGTGCTGCACTGGAAATGCGGGCGGAGGCTCCCATGAGGCCCTCTGGGAAGCTGTTTGGATCAACTGCTCTGCGGCCATGTGTTGATGCTTCTGTGTCCATTACTCCAGCGACGCCCTGGAGGTTTTTTTTTTTTTTTTTTTTTCCTGTCAAGGCGGAGACTGACAAAGGCTGCTTGTCCCCAGGATGTTACCCCTTCAGGAAGTCCGGGAGGCTGGGAGCTAGTGGCGTAAGAGGAGGATGGAGGGGTAGAAGGCCCTGTTTTCTGACCTAACTCTGCCACGCAGGCTGGTGCAGTGTTTATGCAGCGAGTGTGTGTTGGGGGAGGGGAAGGAGAATGCCTGCCCGTCTTGTCCCCTCTCAGGAGGTGGCAAAGGTGCCTGAGGAAAGTCGTGTTTCCTTTCTGACCAAACTTGGTCTAGGGCCACGAAAGTAATTCATTTTGGGGATCATTTTGGAAAGGAGAAATACAGAATGTTCTCATTTATCTCCTTTAAAATTAAAAGCAGGGACCATATGAGTGTCCAGGAAAAACAACGATTAATAAAAAACACATATAGCAGTTCCCCATCTATTAAACTTTGGACAGGGATGATATGTCAAAAAAAAAAAAAAGATTTAAATGTTCTATTTAAATGTCAATGTTCAATTGTTCAATTAAATGTTTGATCTAAATGTTCTATGTTGGTTCAGTTTAAATGTTCTATGTTTGTTAACATAAACAAATGTTAAATGTTCTTTTAAAAACAATTAAAAGTTCTTTTAACTTTCACACGCAGATTTTTCTCTGCCTGGTGAATCTGAGCATGGGGAGTACCCTGGAGTACTTGAATCATCTTTTGGTGAATCGACATTGTCCTTATTGATATCAGTTACAGGAAGTATCTCCAGACTCACACTTTTCCTAATTTTCTTTCCCTCATCTCTGTTGGTCTTTCACTTATTGCTGCCATGAATGTTCTCTCTTCTAGAAGCAGACTACATTCCCTCTTCTGTTTTTGTTTTTGTTTGTTTCAGTTTTTTTTTTCCCCTACTGTAGGTAGGAAACTAGATGAGCTTATTAGAATTCTATCTAAAATTAAGGGCTAAGCAGGATGGATTGCTCAGACCCTGACTTTTAGATACGACAGAGATGCCTATAAACACACATGGATATGTTTGGGTTTTTTGTTTTGTTTTGTTTTTAATTTTTTTTAATGTTTATTTATTTTTGAGACAGAGAGAGACAGAGCATGAATGGGGGAGGGGCAGAGAGAGAGGGAGACCCAGAATCGGAAACAGGCTCCAGGCTCTGAGCCATCAGCCCAGAGCCCGATGCGGGGCTCGAACTCACAAACCGTGAGATCATGACCTGAGCTGAAGTCAGACGTTCAACCGACTGAGCCACCCAGGTGCCCCTGGGTTGTTTTTTTTTTTTTAAGCTTATGTATTTATTTTGAAAGAGAGAGAGCACGCACACAAGTGGGGAGAGGGCAGAGGGAGAGAATCCCAAGCAGGCTCCGTGCTGCCAGAGGAGAGCTTGACACGGGACTCGAAGCTGTGAACTGTGAGATCATGACCTGAGCTGAAACCAAGAGTTAGACGCTTAACTGACTGAGCCACCCAGGTGTCCCTGGATATGCTCTTTTGAAAAAATGCAATTTAGATTCACTCATTACATGTTTATGGACCTCTTTCTGTGTGCCAAAAACTAGGTTAGACACTAGAGGTCAAAAGAAATATCTTTGACCCAGTATCTTTCCTTGAGATCCATTTAGTTCACAGGGGAGACAGAGATTGGTGACTGCCCCTGACAAAATAATCAGATGTCATAAGCAAGTGCCAAACTACTTGACTATCAAGGAGGGGCCTTGACAGCCAGATCTGAGCATCTGGGGAGGGCCTCACGTAGGACTCCTCCTCAGATTGAGTCTCAAAAGATTATAGGGCCTAAAGGCCTTCCCTGTTTTCCCTCCCCTACTGCAGCAATTTAATTTAAAAATTTATAATGGGGTTTTCTCCCTTTTGCCCCTAAATTAGCTGAAGGCTGTAGGTCTTAAATTAAAAGTAAGCTAATGCATTTTTAATATATCTTGGCAGTTGAGTTTAGACACAAATGCCACATTTAAAACCTAAGAGTATAATTGGCATTTAATGAGGCAGAATGAACTCATGGCCCTTATAGAGAATGGTTAATGATTAAGGGGCAGGGTGATCATACTGAAGAAACCCACCAAATCCTTAAAAATGACATTGTCAAATGTCAATTCCTTCTTCCTCCAGGCTGGTTGTTCCAATTCTTTCCCTGACTCAGTGATCCACTCAATATGCATGCAATTATGTTCAGTTAAAAACAAAACAAAATAAATTGAAATCAATGTAGTCATACCATGCTCTCATTCTTAAATTGCCAAAAGATAACAATGGCATATTCATAGAAGAAGAATTACAAGTCATCTCTGGCTATATTAGAAGTAATCAGTACTACTAATAATGAAAGAGATGGTTCTCCTAAGAACAAGGGTATTTTCTTTAGCAATCATAAAGGCTATGATAAATTTGGGAAGTTCAATGTTGATTTAATACTATTATCTAAAACACATGCTGTGTTTAATTTTTTTTATTTTTTTATTCTGAGACAGAGATCATGAGCAGGGGGGTGAGGCAGAGAGTGAGGGAGAGAGAGAATCCCAACCAGGCCCTGCACTGTCAGCACAGAGCCCAGTGTAGGGCTCAAACCCATGAACCATGAGATCATGACCTGAGCGGAAAACAAGAATCAGATGCTTACCCGACTGAGCCACCCAGGCGCCCCCTGTATTTACTTTTGCCAGTTATCCCAGTAACACTTTTAGAACATCCTTTCCCTTCTAACCCAGGATAATGCATTACATTTAGTTGTCATGTGTCTTTAGCCTCCCTTTATTTGGAATACCTCCTCAGTTTTTGTCTTTCATGACATTGATATTTTTGAAGAGTATATTTCAATTGTTTTGAAGGATGTCTCTCAATTTGGTTTGTTTTCTTTTGATCAGATTCAAGTTCTTACTTTTGGCAGGAAAGGGTTTTATGTATTTTTCTGAAGATGAAAATCTGTGTCATTTCTCTTTGCCCAACACTGTGGGTTCTGGAGCCCCACGAGACTTGGTTTGAAATCCTGCCTCTGCCATTTCTTGCCTGTGTCATCCTGGGAAGGTTACTTACCTCAGCCCAACACCCATATTCCCCTGGTGAAAAGGGTATAAAGGATACCTATGTCTAAAGGTTATGGTAAAGATTAAGAGATTTAATGAATTCAAAGAACCTGCAACATTGTTTAATCCCTAGAAAATGCTTCATAATTTTTATTTTAAATATCAAATGACCATGCAGTAGACTACTATTGCAAAAATTGAGCAGTTTTGAAAGAATTTTTTTGGCAATGGTAACGTTTGGAGGTAACGAAGTCACCTAATATGGGAGAGAGTCACGATACCACGAGCTAATCCTTTCCTGAGATCCTCCTGTATATCTCACTATTCAGATCCCTGGCACTCTTCCCAGTACACAATTTCAAGCTGATATGCACAGGGTCCTAGTGAAGATGTTGACAGATTCCAGATAGGCAGAGAGTGGCTGAATGAGGTGACCTTGTTATTCAAAAGGAATGGAGGTAATTGGGAATATTCTGGCACAGTACTTGAATGTGTGCAACTTTGCTTTTAATTGATAATGCATGAGGCCTTGACGGAATTTTCTGAAATAAGAAGAAGAAGAATAAAAATAGACATAATGAGGAAAGGTATATAAGTAGTTATAAAAAACAGAAAAACTATTTTCAAAAAAAAATACATCATTCACCACCCATTTTAACTAAACATGCCTATGCCCTCTGTGCCAGAAATTCCACTTCTAAGAGATACAAGAAGTCAGAATTAAGCCAGATGTCTATCAGTGTATGAATGGGCAAGTAAACTGAAGTTTATCCAAAAATAAATATCGTAACGTCATTAAAATGTTCACTAGAAAAGCTTTTTGCAAAAAATATCCACAGTATGAATGCACTCATGTAAACTTTAACATAACCAACTCCATACATGTTTATTGGGCCACCTAAATGGAGTGAGAGAATTAAAAATATAAACAGAGGGAGACACAGTAACTTGAGAAGAATAGTGACCTCTGGAAAAAAGTCAGGAGAACCGAATTAGGGAGAAGTTTAAAGGACTTACGACTCGATATGCAGTCTTTATTTCCCTATTTAAAAAAATAAAAAAGAAATGAAGTAAATAGGCCAGCGTGCTTAACAATCGCTGAATCCAGGTGGTCTGAATATATTTTCTATTTTGGCTCTTTACTGCTCAAAACCCTTCATAATAAAATAGAAAACTTGGGGGGGGGGGGAACCCTTTGTATTCAAATATGACTGTTCTCCTCCCAATATCAGGGTCTTGGAACGTGGCCATATAGTTCACTCAGCTGAGCTGTTACTGCAATGTGGGAAGCACTGCTATTTATATGAATCTGGCTTTTGGGGTGGGTTTATTTATGCCTGGATCATCTCTTCTCACTCATTGGATGTAACCCTTCAAAATCAGGAAGCAGAATTATTTTGCACACAGTGGACTGGCTCCTTCAGAGCAGGTCCCCTTTTTGTTTCCAGAACTAGCAGTATCTTGCTCGCAGTCGGAGTTCCATGAAGATTTGTTGGATGAATGAGTTCGAGCCAACTTTGCCTGAGCTCGGCTACTGCAGGCTCATGCGGAGCGCTGCCCTCATGGAGTTTACAAACCGGTACGGAGATAGACACAGGGACCTCAGTGGACTGGACAAAAGAATGACCTAGAACAGCCAGTGCAGAGCCCACGTTGTTAATTTTGACCAGGATGGCAGGAGAAGGGGATACAGTGATTAAATTTCCCACATGTCGGTGTGGGTTGGTGTCTCTTTGCGGTGAGAGATTACTTGCCCTGGAGACTTGGTTAGAATATGAATCTCTCACCTGGAGAGAATAACAAACACATCAAGCCATCATCCTCCCATCAGCAGGTTGACTTTGTCAGACTGGCCCCAATTCTTAGGTAGACCAAGAAAATTCAGACTAGTAGTGCCAAGGACTGGCTTCTGAGGCACGGGTAAAGTCTGGATATTTGAACGGAAGCCGGGAAGAATGGTTAGGCGGCATGTTTGGGGAGGTCCTGACCACTGAAAGGCAGTTTGAGGCCACCAAGTACGAACCATGAGAGGGAGGAATAAGGTAGATGAGAGCAGGAAGGTGGGACAAAGCCCCAGGTGTGGGGCACAGCGTGGGGAAGACAAGCATTGGCTGGTTTGCCCATCAGAGCCTACACGACATGATCCTACACAAAGGCCTCGACAGTGTAGAGGGTACACTCTTAGGAAGTGCCCACACCCTGCTTGGAAAAGACGCCAGTGGTAGCAGTGACAGTGCCGCCCCAGTAAGCTTCTTGGTTTCTGCATTACTCCCGGTGATAGAGACAGCTGTCCCCCAGTTGGCCTTGGGAACTCTCTGTGCTGTCCAGTGATTGGGCTCAGAATTTACAATCCAAACGTGCCTCCAGTTCACAGTTCTCTCTGACATGCCTTGCTTTACAGCTGTCTTGTCCACGTGGTGGGTAAAAACAGCTTCACCGAGTACGAGCTGGAGGGAACTCATCGTCCCGCTCACCCTTCGTAGAACACCTCACACACACTTTGAGTCCTTCCTTCCCCTCTTTTAACTTCTTCTTGGAGAGTTGTGTCACCTTCTCAAGGAAGTCTTTGCCATGTTCCCTTCATTCTTCCTGCAGTCAGGTAGGAGGACCCCAGCAGGGGCTCCCACGACACCTCTGGTATTGCTATCCTTCCACTTACAACGCTGTATAGTATTTATCTGTTTGTGTGTCTGCTTGTCCAGTCCCCTGAGAGCAGGAGGACCCTCCCTTAGTCAAGCTTCATCCATGCCGCATGTAGTACATGGTACAATGCTTCTAAATTAGTTCAGTGGAATCAAGCTGATAATAAGCTGGAGACTCCTGCCCTCTAATTGCTACAATCTGCCCACTGATTTTCCTTTCTCTCTTTGTTTCATTTTGTTGTGTTAGCTACATAAGCAATACTTGTAAATGTTCTTGTAGAAATCCAAGAAAAAGTACATAGAGTAAAAGGCACAAGTCTACATGCATTTCCCCTACTCCATTCCCTACCCCCATTCTCCTCCCCAAAGGCTGCCACTGTTATCATCTGGGTTTGTGGTTCCTGCGGAGTTTTCTATGCGTTACAAATGTATACACGCATGAAGAAATATGACATTTTATTCGTGAGGCTGCGTGTTTGGTTTTCTCACATAATGATGATGTAGGTGGTCCAGGTCTGTGTGTATGACCTACTGAATCCTTTTTTAACTGTTACAGAGCAATCCAAAGAGATTAGGTAAAGGGCTAGGATTGGTTTAAATAAGAAGGAACATATCAAAAGATATTAGCCATTCACAGAATTTGTGGGAGGGAGGGAGAAAGAGAGCCTGAAGCCATGCATCCAGGAATGCCCAACCACACACGTGTGTGAGTGTTTTCAGGGTGGGGAGGACTTCTGTAGAGAAGATTCTATTACCACCACTTTCCAGTCTCCGTGGTAACTCAGGGCCAGACTTCCAGAGCTCCTCCAATGCCACAGTGAAAGATCCAGATGCCTCTACCCCATATTTGCTAGAAAATTGCTCCCCCAACCCCCAAGGAACCTCCTCCTCTGCCACCATAACAGTCACACTTTTAAAAATGTTTATTTAGGGGCGCCTGGGTGGCGCAGTCGGTTAAGCGTCCGATTTCAGCCAGGTCACGATCTCGCGGTCCATGAGTTCGAGCCCCGCGTCGGGCTCTGGGCTGATGGCTCAGAGCCTGGAGCCTGTTTCCGATTCTGTGTCTCCCTCTCTCTCTGCCCCTCCCCCGTTCATGCTCTGTCTCTCTCTGTCCCAAAAATAAGTAAACGTTGAAAAAAAAAAATGTTTATTTATTTTGAGAGAGAGAGAGAGTGTGAGTGGGGAAGAAGGGCAGAGAGAAGGAGAGAATCCCAAGCAGGCTCCACACTCAGTGCAGAGACCGCCACAGGGCTCAATCTCAGCACTGTGAGGTCATGACCTGACCTGAAGACAAGAGTTGGTTGCTTAACTGACTGAGCCACCCAGGCACCCCTTCATGGTCACATTTCTATCCTTAAGGAGACTGAGGAATAGAGTGATATTTAAGAGAAGATCACATCTTGGCTTGCCAAAACGAGTCAAGAAACTATAGTGGTTTGTGTTAGCAGTAAAGAGTTAACCCCTAAATGGAAAAATTAGATCTCATGCACAGTAGCAACAAAACCCATTAAATATGTAGGAACAAACTATGTCATTTAATTAGGATCCTGGCTTCTGGTGTCCAGGTCCCATATGGAAGCAGAGTGGGTTAGCCAATAACCATTCAGTTCATCCTCCTTTGCTATCATGCCAGGGAAGGCGACATAATTTCACTTTAGCACCTCTCATAGGTACTAAAACTTGTTGACAGAATCATAATTAAAATGACAGGTGTTCTCTGGAATTAATTAAATGCTCACTTTTATGGAGGATATACTATGACATAGAGCCTATTTCACCATCTAACTACTCACGCTGAGTATCCCTCTACTAACCTCGACCCCATTTAATTTTTTTTAGACTTTTTTTTTTTTGAGAGAGAGAGAGAGCGAGCGTGCATGTGCATGTACACACGTGAGCAGGGGAAGGTCAGAGGGAGACAGAGAATCCCAAGTAGGTCCATGCCCAGCTTAGAGCCTGAGGAGGGAGTCAATCCCACAACTGTGAGATCACGACATGAGCCGAAATCAAGAGTTGGGTGCTCAACCAACGGAGCCACCCAGGCACCCCACCTCCACCCCATTTAAACACACACGCACACACACACACACACACACACAGGCAGAGAGAGACTGGCATATGGCTCTTTCAGTATGACAGCATGAATAAAAGCTCAATTTTAAGAAGCATTTAAATAATTTCCTATTATCATATTATATCTATAGAGATCATGTATTTTTAAATTTTTAAAAATGTTTTATTTATTTTAGAGAGAGAGAGAGAGAGAACGAGTGCATGAGTGGGGGAGGGCAGAAAAAGAGGGGGACACAGAATCTGAAGCAGGCTCCAGGCTCCGAGCTGTTGGCACAGAGCCCGATGCTGGGCTCCAACTCACAAACTGCGAGATCATGACCTGAGCTGAAGTCGGATGCTTAACTGACTGAGCCACCCAGGTGCCCCTTAAAACCAACATTTAAAGGACAAGTGTTAATATATATATTTATTTTGGTTTTCTTTTCTTTCTTTTTTTAATGTTTTATTTATTTTTGAGAGAGAGAGAGAGAGCGGGGAAGGGGCAGAAAGAGGGAGACAGAATTGGAAGCAGGCTTCTGACTCCGAGCTGTCAGCACAGAGCCCACTGCAGGGCTCGAACTCACAAACCGTGAGACCATGACCTGAGCTGAAGTCAGATGCTTAACCGACTGAGCCACCCAGGTGCCCCTACAGTGACCATATTTTCTGAATCCTGCCTCAAATGCATGCTTTCAGAAAAAAAATTTTGAGGATTTTTCTCTTGGTCTTCCTCCCCCATAGCCCCGAGTTCAGTAATTTGGTAACAATTATCTGTATTGAGAGTATTTTGCTGTGATATACATAACCTTTGAGTTATGTTCACTTGAACAACATATGTTCCAAGTTAGATGTGGACCTAGGACAACTCCTTTGGCATCTCTCACTCTCTTGGAGATTAAAAAAAGTATGCAAACCAAGCAAAAAGGAGAGTTGAGTGAGGTAATATAGAAGAACATGTTTTGGGGAACAGTGAACTAAGCTGTCTGCGTGCAAAATTTCTCTTTGGGCTGCACTCCTGGAGGTCTGGAGAACAGTTTTGTTGTTATTGTATCTGGTGGTCTCTCCCACTGACCAGCCCAGAGCCTGGTGCAGAAGCAAAGCTGAATAACAGCACCCACAGTGGCAGTGACAGACGTTTGTGACGCTGGGCTAGGCGTATGCGCTATCTCACTTTAAGCCTCAAAAATTCTTTAGTGTAGATATTATAACCTGCACTTTATGGATTTTAAATGATTTCTTTATTACATTAAAATTCTTCTTTTAAGTTTATTTGTTTTGAGAGAGACAGAGACAATGTGAGTGGGGGAGAGGCAGAGAGAGAGAGAGAGAGATCCCAAGCAGACTCTGCACAGTTAACCTGAAGCCCGATGTGGGGCTTGAACCCATGAAACCCATGAAACCGTGAGGTCATGACCTGAGCAAAAACCAAGAGTCAGATGCTTAATGGACTGAGCCACCCAGGCACCCCTATTAAATTAAAATTCTAAACACACAGGGAACCTCTCCCTATGAACTCCTACAAAGAGAGTCTCTTTCTACTGATACCTGAAATTACACAATTAGAGATTGCTTTGGTTGACGTGAAGCTTTGTTGCCTCTTAAAATGCAAACACTTTGGGAGAGGGATAGACTGTGCCTCTTCAGGGCCAGCTGGCTTGTCAGATCTTCTGGGAGCCAGGCTTGGTAAGGACAGAGACAGTGAAAGACTAAAGAGCCTCTCACAGTGGGGAAGAGAGATTGCCTCTGAGGAATTTGGGGGGATTGATGAAGAAAGAAACAGAATTTTCTCAGAGCTCATCAGTCAAATAACCAAGCCCACTGGCAGAAACAAAACGGGAGAGTGGGAAGGGGGCCTGGAAAACAGGCTGGGCTGGGCAGAGGCTGGATGTTGAGATGCCCTATGGAATAGAGACAAGAACCAAAGACACAAGGACAGAGGCACACGGAGAGCTAATAGTGCAAGCCTATAAACACACTGTATGCATACAACTGCACATGCGTCTCTGAGACACAGGCCCAGCAGAGCAACCCATCCGTCTATAGCTCAGAGGCCTCATTCCCTCAACTTGGTAAGGACTTAGGCCTTCATTTCCTGCTCACAGAAAAATATTTTCCTCTCCTCCCCTTTGTACTACCTTTCCATCATCTGTCCCTTAGCCAGCCGCAAAACAGGTTGGAGGTGGTAAGTCAAGTCTTATGTAGGAGTCGTATTTACACATGCACTAGGCCACCCGTAGGCCACTGATCTGCCTAATGAGGGAAGCACAGTTAAAACAAGTTCCCACATGAGTAAGAGACACACAGGCTTGCCTTGCTCAACCCATTACTCAAGAGGTCGGTTGCATGGGAGGAGTTTGTCTTTGACCCAAGCTTCCCAAGTGAAAGGCCTCCTTTTCCTGTTAAGCTTACACATTCGATCTGAAGGTGCCTCTGTCATATCTGAAACAAGGCAATGTTCATCATACACTTCAAACTGAGATGACTAGATCATGGGCATTAATTTTAAAAAATAAAATAAAATCTAGAACTTTCTCATGAAGCACACGATCTCACTGTTCCTTTTTATGATAGTAAAAAGCATTAATTTAACAAATTAAGTTGTTATTATTATATTTTTATTATATTATATATTATATTACTACAATTATATTATAAATAGTTATTTAACAAATATTAAAATGAGTTTGGTAAAAGAATTACAATATGCCATACTGTTAAAAATCTCATTTGGGAATTTTTCATTTTTTCTTATCCAGAGAGCCTCTCCAAGAAGCCAGCACAATACTTTGGCTGGCTTCACTGTCCACTTTAAAATTAGGAAAGTGGAGAGATTGTCCATTTGTTTGTTTACTATTGTCATCACAGTGTTTTTAACATTTCTTCTTTTTTCAAGTTCTACAATTATTTTATTATTTTTCTTTTTCCACCTACAGCTGTCCCAGGCCATTTTCACATCCTACCTAGTCCAGGTGTGTTCTTGGTTGTTAACTAGAATATATGTATTTAACTAGCGTTTTTTTAAGTTTATTTATTTATTTTGAGAGAGAGAGAGAGAGAGCGAGCATGAGCAGGGGAAGGGCAGAGAGAGCGCGAGAGAGAATCCCAAGCAGGCTCTGCACTGTCCGGGTAAGCCCAGTGCAGGACTTGAACTCATGAACGGTGAGATCGTGACCTGAGCCTAAATCAAGAGTCAGAAGCTCAACTGACCCACCCAGATGCCCCCTAACTGACTTTTTAATACTTCTCCCAATCTTTTTGGAGAAATTCCGGGGTCCTTGTGCATTTGCTCCATTCACAGTCTGGAGTTCTCATTCTCTGTCCCCTCCTTCCTTCTTGCAGCCCTGCTGGCCCCCTCCTCTAGAGCCTGGAGCCGAAGGGTTGATGAGAACATTACTGAACTGTGATTTTAGTGTTTGCTGTGCCAGTTGAATAATTTCACAATGCTCAAAAACAGAAGTTCCGTCCCGTATTTTGAAGCCATTACATCACTCTTGTAGGAGAAGCAAGCTGAATAAGTTAATTAACAATGGCTGTTGCTGAACCGAGTATGAGTACAAACATCCTCTCTGGAAGGCAGTTCAGGGCACCCAGGGAGGACTGGGAGAGGGAGTTGGGACCCCGGATGCCTATGGAGTGAGGACGGAGGGTGAGAGAGGGTGAGGACCGGTTTCCTATCTCAGAAAGATTTGCGGGAGTATTATAAAGCTAAATACCTATTTGTATAATTAGCTGCTGAGGACATAGCTAGACTAGGTGGGTTGGTTGAAAATGGACTGGGGCAGCCTCGGTGGGAGAAGGTAAGAAAATAATATTTGAAGGTCTTAAAAGAAGGAGACATTACAAGTTCAATAAGAACAGTAAAGAAATAAAAGGTAGTTCTCCTTGCTATCCTAATTATCAAGTGGACAATGAAGTTAGCCAAAGCGTGAGGGGCTTCTCAAAGAAGCTCTTTGTATGAAAAAGTGAAAAAATGCCAAAACAGGATTTCTAGGGATGTAGTCTATTGTAATTGTCAACATTTAACAAATGCAAGACTACCTGCACAAAAGATTAAAGGGGAAATGGAATCTTGCAATGTAGTACCCAAAATGTCCGGGATATAAGTGAAATCACTCATCATACAAAGAACCAGGAAAATCTCAACTTGAATTAGAAAAGACAAATCAACAAGTGTCAAAAAGGAGATGACCCAGACCTCAGAGTTATCAGACAGGATTTTAAAACAGCCATCATAAAAATATTTTAACAAGCAATCGTGAACATACCTGAAACAAATAAAAAATACAAAATCTCAGAAAAGAAATATAATATAACAAAGAGTAAAATGGAAACATTAGAACTAAAAACCACAGTAGCTGGTGTGTGTGTGTGTGTGTGTGTGTGTGTGTGTAAATAAAACCCAATATAGCAAGCCTATTTCCTTTATTGGGGATGTGGAGAATTCATGAATATACAAAATACTAAGAGATAATGGGGAAATAGCAGGATGTACCAAGACAATTTAAAGAACTACAAGGAAATGCTTCGGCTAATACAAAGCTTGGATAAAATAAATTAGTTCCTAGGAAAATACAAGTTACCCAAATTTTCTCTTAAAGCGAGATAGAACTAGACCAATAACCTCAGGAAAAAATGGCAGTTGTTTCAGATCCAAGGAAAAGTTTCAGATGTCAAGAAAAAATGGACAATTAGCTTCAGAATGTTTTCCAGGTGAATTGTTTTTAATCTTCAAGGAACAGATGCCACTTTAATCTCTATATCATTTTCACTGTGCAAGAATATAAGGAATGCTATAAATACTTCCAGACTTTTGGGGCACCTGGATGGCTCAGTCGGTAGAGCACATGACTCCTGATCTTGGAGTTCAAGCCCCACATTTGGAGGAAAGTTTACTTAAAAAAAAATACTTCCAAATTTTTTACTGTGATAAAAAATACATAACACAATTTACCATTTTTACGTGTATAATTTAATAGCATTAAGTGCACACATATTGTTGTGGAATCATCACCACCATCTATCTCCAAAACTTGTTCATCTTCCCAAACTGAAGCTGTACCCATTAACCAGTAACTTCTTATTACCCTCCCCACACACGCACACACGTACTCCTTGCCCCCGATCATCACCATTCTACTTTCTGTCTCAATGAATTTGGCCACTCTGGGTACTTCATATAAGTGGAGTCACACAATATTTGTCTTTGTATGTCTGGCTCACTCACTTAGCATAATATCTCTGAGGTTCATCCTCACTCTAGCATATGCCAGAACTTCATTCCTTCTTAAGGCTGGATAATATTCCACTGTATAGTACTACCACATGTGGTTTATCCATTCATCCATCAATGGACATTTGGGTTGACTCCACCTTTTGACTATTGTGAATAATGTTGTTATGAACACTGATGTGCAAATATGCCTTTGAGTCCCTGCTTTCAATTCTTTTGAGTATACACCCTCCAAATTAGTTTTCAATATATTTTAAACCCACCTTCATGGAAAACATCTGTAGAATTCCTATTAAAGCTGGAACAACACAGGTGGCCACAGTTAAATGTATACATCATGATTGTTCTAGAAGTCCCAGACAATGCATGTGGACCAAAAAAGAAAAGAAGTGTAAATACTGAAAAAGAAGAGAAGGAAGTTGGCAATATTGTCTGTATGTGGTGTTTATTTGTATAACTGAAAAACCTTAACTTTATCCAGTTGAAATTATTACAGAAAAGAAAGTAGATTTTCAGTATGTAAATGATAATAGAATATATAATGAAGAAAAGTAGGCTGTGGATGGTACTGGGGGGAAAACTTGAAGTGTGTTTAAGATGGGGATGATTTACATGATAACAGGTAGAATTCTTGACTGAGTGATTGTATGACACCCATTTCAGGACTTCTGCCCGACTTGACCAGGTGGTGAATTATGGTTCCACAGCACTGCTTAGCTCCCAGTGCAAAGCCTATGGCACCAAAGTTGTTTACAGGTCTGTCTCCTCCAATGGTCTGAGAACTCCACGGATACGGATGGATGGAGTCATACTAGTATTTCAGTTGCCTGAATCCAGGAGTTTCAAACTAATTGAAGGGCCAGATTTGCTTAACAAACGTGTTAAAGACCTGCCCACTTTTTTTTTTTAATTTTAATTTCTTTGGATAAAGTATGCATTCTGCATTTCACCATGAGGTTGACCACTCTCTATTACAGCCTGATTCAGTCTTTTATATTATCAGCCTTATCTCTATAGGAATTTTATTTCTCTACCACTGCATGAATCTGGTACATTCTTTTATATACTGTATATATGTTCAATAAATTTTTGTATGTGTTAATTAATTAATCACTGTTTTCAAATGGAATGGCTCACAGACTAATTCTGCTATTCAAGTAGGTAAATTAGACTTGGAGTTCTGGAAGAAATTATTTCCAAATCAGATTTTTTTTTTGCATTACCAAAATTATGTAACTTTTTTAATAAAAAAAAATTTTTTTAATGTTTATTTATTTCTGAGAGACAGAGCATAAGCAGGGGAGGGGCAGAGAGAGAGAGAGGGAGACACAGAATCTGAATCAGGCTTCAGGCTCTGAGCTGTCAGCACAGAGCCTGACAGGGGGCTCAAACCCACAAACTGAGATCATGACCTGAGCTAAAGTCAAGTCGCTTAACCACCTGAGTCACCCAGGCACCCCAAGTAATTTTTGTTTTTTATGTGGTCTTTTCCAAGTTACATTTGTGGGGACCAAACACCAAAATAAATGGACTATGCCACACAGTCTTACTCCTATTCCTTCTGGGTTTTAGTAACTCTTTTTTTAAAATTACATTTATCATGCTACTTATATAAATCACTTCACCATGATTGAAGTCTCATACAAACAGTCACTAGCATATGTATCTGTTTATATAATTGACCTTTGGTCAAAATCCAATTGATATATAAAAAATCAATTGTAAGATTGCTAAACTCAAGAGGATATAGCAATTTGTCTTTTTTGGAAACTTTCCAAGCTCTTCTGGCCAAAGAAAATCACCCCCTCTGCTCAGTTCCTGAAGTAATTTGCACATATCTTTACACAATTTATATTATATTATACTGCTATAATTATTTCCTATATCAGCCTTCTCCACAATGACCTTTCTTATCGTCTAGTATCTAGCATAGTGCTTGACGCCTAATAAACATACAATATTTGTTCAATGAATGAATTAAGGAACTAAATGGATGAATGAAAAAAATCTTTTGGACACAAGGGAAAAAAGCGACAGCGTTTTTTCCATTTTCTGATTTGGTTATGTAGCATATCTGCAAGGGCAGAGATTATCTAAATATTTTTTATAAAAGAAAGTTTGTCAAACCGAAAAGGTGATGGAGTCATAAACGCTGTTAACAAACATGAGACTTAAAAAGGCTGGTAGATCTGAGTCCTGTTTGGATTAGCAGCAGCAACTGAGTTATTATTTTAGAAATATGTTACTGCCACACAAGTGCGTTGAGGTGAATGTCTTCATTAAACAGAACCCTATGGGAATTCATCATAGTGAAAACAGCTTCAGATGTTCCCTATGTTATTAATGAAAAAGGTCACTGTTAGCCTTCACAGGACCCACCTCAATAAGGCTATGAGAACATACTGGCGAATATGAAGTTCTCTATCCTCAGCTGTTGCTGGGAAAGATGAATGTATGGTGGTTTTACAAATGATGTGGGTGCTGGGTTTCAAATACAGTGAAAAAGGGAAAACCAAGCCATATTGAAATTGTTCTTGAATCCCTTAAACCATCCATGATTTGGGGTAGATAATCATCTATCATTATATATATGTATATGTGTATACACATATACATATATGTATACATGTATATGTGTGTGTGTGTATATACTATGCATACTAACATACATGCTGGGATTTGAGGAAATAATAACATTTCCTTTCCTTTACTGACTTCAGAGCCAATTAAGATACAAACCTAAGACGATGATCAAACATTACCTTACTATTGAACCGATATTTGAAAACCCAAGTGTATGGTTACAATGGACTTCCTAATACATTCTCCTTAATTGGACGATATACACACCCAATCACAAACAGGATGGACAAGTTATCCGCCATGGAGATGAACTCGTAAATATGAGGCAGAGAAAGGATTAATGCAGCATGCTTCTTGTGGCCAGGCTGGGTGCAAATGAAGAGATATTAGAATGTGAGGAGCTGAGCATGCTCAGATCCTACTCATAAAATTCACCAGTCACATAATCTTCTTCCTAAGGGAAGGGATAAGTAAACACAGAGAAGAGAGGCCAAGAATATTACTCTAGCTGATATTCTCCACATGGGAAAGTTAGGCCAGGAGAGAGTTGGTTAACTCTTTAATAGCACAGTATATAACTGCACAGATGGGTTCTTTTTAAATATTAAACAACCAAAGCATTTGATGTTTAGGCCACTTCAGGAAATTTATTAATATCTTAACTTGCTGATTGTACTCATTCACAGTCATCATTGTTACCTGCCAACAATTTAATCAGTTCTCTAACTCATCCTTAGTGAACGCTATCCTCTGGCATTCAATTAATACTTTAAAAATGTCTTACTCAGACATACAATACAACACAGGACTAACGGAACTGGAGTCTCCAGATTGAAAGGGCCAACTGAGTGGATGGAACTAGAGTGTATTATGCTAAGTAAAATAAGTCAGTCAGAGAAAGGTGATTTCACTCATAGGTGGAATTTAAAAAACACGACAGATGAACATAGAGGAAGGGAAGGAAAAATAAAATAAAAAGAGGGAGTGAGGCAAACCATAAAGAGACTCATAAATACAGAGAACAAATTGAGGGTTGCTGGAGGGGAGGTGGCGGGAGATGGGCTAACTGGGTGATGGGCATTAAGGAAGGTGTCTGTTGTGATGAGCATTGGGTGTTATATGTAAGTGAAGAATCACTAAATTCTACTCCTGAAACCATTACTACATTATATGTTAACTTAGATTTAAGTAATTAATTAATTAAATAAAAATGGCCAACTGAACGCACGGTGCAAGGAATGATAAAAGCCACAATGCGATAAGCATCCTTATGAAGAGAGAAAGAAGACAGCACGGGGATGGCTTAAATTTTCTGATTGAAAATTCTTTCTTTCTTTTTTTAAGTTTATTTATTTATTTTGAGAGGGTGAGTGAGCAGGGGAGGGGCAGAGAGAGAGGGGGAGAGAGGATCCCAAGCAGGCTCCATGCTGGCGGCACAGAGCCCGACGTGGGGTTCAAACTCACGAACAGTGAGATCATGACCTGAGCCGAAACCAACAGTCAGATGCTTAACCAACTGAGCCACCCATGTGCCCCTGAAAATTATTTCTAAGCTAGAATTCTATTTGTAATGTGGTATGAAGTTACAATAAGACGTTTGCAGACAGCAAAAGATTCAGTATGTATCTTCTACGCATCATTTTTCAAGAGGCTGGTCAGAACATGTGCTCCAAAAAAGAGGATATAAACTAAAAAGTTAGAAAACATGGCATCCTGGACACAGCAATCCCAAATGGAAGAATCAAGAGCCCATGACATTAGCTGTGTGGCAGGCCTGGAGAGGAGGTAGTCTGGACTGGAGCAGAAGGAGGAATGTGGGGGTGAGAGGGGAATGGAATAGATATTTTCTGGCATGTTTGAACATTTTAAAAATTATGTATTCAAGTATGTAATCACGGACCAAACAAAGTAAACAAAAGAATTTATAAAATGTTCATTAACTTTCAGAAAAACTAAAAGTTGTACCCAAACTAACATACTGCTTGACTCCAAAGCAAATAATATTTACACTGTCATAATAAGAAAACACTAACTATTGATTCAATTAATTAAAATTATGCGGTGTGGGGTGCCTGGATGGCTCAGTCGGTTAAGCGTCCGACTTGAGCTCAGGTCATGATCTCTCTCGGTTCATGAGTTTAAGCCCTGCCTCAGGCTCTGTGTTGACAGCTCAGAGCCTGCAGCCTGCTTCGGATTCTGTGTGTCTCCCTCTCTCTCTGCCCCTCCCCTGCCCACACACACCCAGTCTTTCTCCCTCTCTCTCTCAAAAATAAACATTTTAAAAAATGAAAAAATATATATACTGTGGGGTGCCTGGGTGGCTTAGACGGTTAAGCGTCTGACTTTGGCTCAGGTCATGATCTCACTGTTCATGAGTTCAAGCCCCCTGTCGGGCTCTGTGCTGACACCTCAGAGCCTGGAGCCTGCTTCGGATTCTGTCTTCATCTCTCTGCCCCTCCCCTGTTCACGCTCTCTCTTTCTCTCTCTCTCTCAAATAAAATAATAATAATAATAATAAAATTTTAAAAATTAAGAAAAAATTACACTGTGAATATAGGAGGAGGAGATTCTAGGGAGAAAAAGGAAGAGAGTTTAGTCTTCATCTCCCATGGTAGGATGTTAGTAGATAATGTCTAATACCAACAAATCCAAAATGACAATAAATTCATACTATTTAGAAATATCAAGGTAAATATCAAGTTAAGCAGCTGGAAGAGTTCATTGTGATTACTTTGAAAATAAAACAACTGGGGGCACCTGGGTGGCTCAGTCAGTTAAGTGGCCGACTTCGGCTCAGGTCATGATCTTGCACAATCCGTGAGTTTGAGTCCCGCATCGGGCTGTGTGCTGACAGCCCAGAGTCTGGAACCTGCTTCAGAGTCTGTGTCTCCCTCTCTCTGCCCCTCCCCTGCTCACTGTCTGTCCCTGAAAAATAAATAAACATGAAAAGAAAAAAGAAAAGAAAAGAAAAGAAAAGAGAAGAAAAGAAAAGAAAAGAAAAGAAAAAAAGAAAAAAAGAAAAGAAAAGAAAGGAAAAGAAAAGAAACGAGCTGGAAAAAAATTAGAGTGAAAGACAGCACTGTACGGACCAAACAAAATACTTAACAGAATCATTTAACCTGAGGTCTACCATGTGAGACTCCAACCCCTTGAGACTTTCAGGTGCTGTTCCAGGTGGGGGAGCAGGGGTTGAGGAACACTGAGCAGACAGGGTTCCAGACCCTGCACCTACATCAACCAGAGCAATAACCTTTTTATCTAGTTTACCTTGTAGGCGACCATGTAAGATTATATCTGAAGAGAGTCTTGCACTACCTTAACATATCAGTGTTTGAAAATCATTGGTTCAGAAACGTGGCACTGGAGAACACTTCCAAAGCAAATATACAAACCAATAAACCACCCCAGCTTTTATTGCTGCTTTCTGGAGTGGAGGCTGGGGATACTAGTGAGGAGAAAATACTGTCAGCTTCAGACAATGCCCCTGGCAGATAGAGGCAATAATAGTCACAGGATGTGACGCTCCGGTGAAATAATATACCGGCCCTCGGAGTTATCATCCACCAGGTTTGGAAGTCTGGCTTCAGCAACGTGGGAGAGCAATAGCCTTAGGTCCTGGAATGCACATGCAAAACATGCCAAAGCTACACACGAAAAGAGAATCAGCATCCACTATATAGAGATCAAAACCTCATAAATATAAGGGAAGCTATGGGAAGAAAGAACGATCTTTGAGATCCTAAATCCAAGGGCACTGGGAAATATTTATATTCATGGCATAAATAAACGTTTTTAATGTAGTCAAAAGTAGAAAAGGCCAATGTATATGATGGCGGTTAAACCAGGACTGAGTTAAAAGAGCATATTTCAGGGGCGCCTGGGTGGCGCAGTCGGTTAAGCGTCCGACTTCAGCCAGGTCACGATCTTGCGGTCCGTGATTTCGAGCCCAGCGTCGGGCTCTGGGCTGACGGCTCGGAGCCTGGAGCCTGTTTCCGATTCTGTGTCTCCCTCTCTCTCTGCCCCTCCCCCGTTCATGCTCTGTCTCTCTCTGTCCCAAAAATAAATAAATGTTGAAAAAAAAATTAAAAAAAAAAAAGAGCATATTTCAAATTTAAGTTAGGAATTTGGAAATTTCCTGAGATAGTCCCAATTTCATGTAATTTACTCTTTTTAACAAAGGTGGTTTATTAAAAGTACAATAACGTGACTTAATTTTTATGCTTTCATAGGATTTTTATATAAGTAAATTCACAAATTTGGGGGGAAAATCCTTTTATCAGACTAAGAGTTGGAAGTCCCCCGATACTCATTTCCTTTAGGGGCCATAGCAGCTAGAACCCAAATAAACAGGAAGAAAACTTAATACCCTCTATACACAATAAAGCTAATTCTTTTAGCATTAACGCTTCCATGAGTGGCGAGGCTGGCGCTGGCTATTTGAGTTGGAGAGCAAAAACAAACAGCAAGTGAAACTGCCAAGGAGGGAAGGCGTTTGCAAAAGAAGGATTTATGTGAAGGTGGTCAAAATACAGCTTCCAATTATATATAAATAAGTTCTGGGGAGGGCCTTCTGGGTGGCTCAGTCAGTTGAGCATCCAACTTCGACTCAGGTCGTGATCTCACCGTTAGTGAGTTCGAGCCCCGCATCTGGCTCTCTGCTGTCACCACAGTTTGCTTCAGATCCTCTGTCCCTCCCCTACTTGCGTGCACATGCGCACTCTCTCTCTCTCTCAAAAATAAAGAAACATTAAAAAAAAAAAAAAGTTCTGGGGATGTAATGTCCAGCATGCTGATGATAGTTAACAACACTGTATTGTATATTTGAAAGCTGTTAAGAGATTACATTTTAAAAGTTCTTGTCATGGGGCGCCTGGGTGGCGCAGTCGGTTAAGCGTCCGACTTCAGCCAGGTCACGATCTCGCGGTCTGTGAGTTCGAGCCCCGCGTCGGGCTCTGGGCTGACAGTTCAGAGCCTGGAGCCTGCTTCCGATTCTGTGTCTCCTTCTCTCTCTGCCCCTCCCCCATTCATGCTCTGTCTCTCTCTGTCTCAAAAATAAATAAATGTTAAAAAAAAAATTTTTAAAGTTCTTGTCATAAGAAAAAGATTACAACTGTGTGAGGTTATAGATGTTAACCAAATTTATTGTGGTAATCATTTTGCAATATATACATACAACAAATGTATGTATATACAACTAAAACTTATACGATGTTCTATGCCAATTATATCTCAATAAAACTGGAAAAATTAAAACTAAAAGGGACAGTCATCATGCATTCAATATATGTTGTTACTATACACTTTTTGAAAAGATTTTCAAAATAGTTATAATTTTAAATTTTGCTCCGAATAAAACATTCAGTTTGTTCTTGTGGGAACAACAAAAAAGAGGATTCATAAAATTCATGTGACAAAGAATAAACTCTATAGCTGGTTCTGTGGTTGTGGAAATGCAGAAAGTTGAAAGCCCTGCTTCTAAAAAGTTCCCCTTCCCTGGGGCGCCTGAGTGGCTCAACTGGTTAAACATCTGATTCTTGATTTCAGCTCAGGTCATGTTCACACGGTTCCTGAGACTGAGCCCCACGACGGACTCCATGCGGAGCGTGGAGCCTGCTTTGGATTCTCTCTCTCCCTCTCTTTCTGCCTCTCCCCCCTCTCAAAATATATAAATAAGCATTTTTTAAAATAAAAAATAAAAAGCTCCCCTTTCAGATAAATTTTGTGATAATTTCATATTCTTCACATGAACTGTGAATCCACTCCAGAACTCTGAAATCTCCCAGATGCATCACAAATTAGGTCAATTCAGATTGTGTGTTGTGAGAACTTACTGATTTTTTTAAAGAGAGTATATAGAAATTGTGCTACTGTGATATTTTTTAAAACCTTAATCCTGAAAGTGCCACTTGGACTCCTAATGCGTAAGGAACATAATTTTTCAATATTAAAAACTATATTGATATAATTTATTAAATGGTTAAAGGAGAAATAACATGACTATCTAGTTAAATAAATTGACCAAATCTTATGTATATTCTATTAAAACCTTAATAATAGAATTCTGTATATATAATTGTTCTTAATATATTTAAAAAAGCTCTATCTCAAATCAACAGCTATTATGCTTCCTGGTGAACCTATAAGCATTCCTGTTATGTGCAGGGACAATTTACTATTATTTTGTTATAGTCTATAACCAAGAGAGATAATAGGAAAGATAAAAATATACCTAGAACCTACTATATCTCAAGTTCTCCATTAAGATCTTTTTCTGGGGCGCCTGGGTGGCTCAGTCGGTTGGGCCTCCGACTTCGGCTCAGGTCACGATCTCGTGGTCCGTGAGTTCGAGCCCGGAGTTGGGCTCTGGGCTGATGGATCAGAGCCTGGAGCCTGCTTCCGATTCTGTGTCTCCCTCTCTCTCTGCCCCTCCCCCATTCATGCTCTGTCTCTCTCTGTCTCAAAAATGAATAAACATTAAAAAAAAATTAAAAAAAAAATCTTTTTCTGGATTACTCATCTCATTGAATCTTCGCATTTTTATGAGATAAACACCAAGTCATTGATGAAAAAGGAAACTGAGAATAAGGAAATTTAACTCAGAGTTGTGGTAACATATCCAACAAGTAGTAGTCAGAATTCAACACCAGCTAGTCTGACTCCAAAGCCTGGTTCTTAATTATTGCACTACTAATTTAATCAACAAATGTATATTAGTGTTTACCACAGGTCTGGCCTATGGGTACTAGAGATACAGTAGTATATAAAAGAGATCAAATTCCCTGCTCTTGTGGCGCTTACAATATAGAAATAAAAATTTCAAACACTGATTTTGGAAAGAAAGGCAAAATTATTATCAGTTCACGATGTAAAGAAGACCTATACATTTCAAATGCATAATTATAAGAAGTAAGAACTTTCAGTCACTGAATAGTTTCAAGGAAATTTACAAGCCAATTTATTTCCTGTATTCAAGCAACAATACACTGGGAAAATAGAATACTAATTTCTATTTATTAACAGCAGAAAAAGGAGAAAATATTCATGTAACTTATTCATGTAGAATTTTCCAAGGACTTATATAAAGAAAATCTTAAAGGAATGAGTTTCATCAAAGAAGATAAGTAAATGAATATTTCCTTCTAAACTTTCTGTTAATTTTTTCGAACTTTGGATTGAAATGTAATTTAGTCCCAATGAAAATACTAATAGTAAACTTTTTGGGGTGCCTGGGTGGCTCAGTCGGTTAAGCGTCGGACTTTGGCTCAGGTCATGATCTCGCGGTTTGTGAGTTCGAGACCCGCATCGGGCTATGCTGACAGCTCAGGGCCTGGAGCCTGCTCCAGATTCTGTGTCTCCCTCTCTCTCAGTCCTTCCCCCCTGCCTGTGTGTGTCTCTCTCTCTCAAGAAATAAATAAACATCAAAAAAAATTTTACAAAATACTAACAGTAAACTTTTTGTTACATGTCAAAATTATATAAAACCTCCTGTGAAAATGTACACAATGACAGAGGCATTCTGAAAAATGAGAGATACGATAGTATTACCTTTACTAGGTAGTAAATATTTCATAAAACTACTGTAACAAACCACGTTGGAACTGGTAAGTGAATAATAGATTATTAAACCATAATAGAAAATTAAGAAATAGGCTTACAAAAGAAAACTGAAAGTTCGATAAAGGTAACAATTCAAATGAGTACAAAAAAGATGGATTAATCAAAAATCTTGGGGGTAACTGGATAACTGTTACAGTCATGTACGGATACGTAACAAACTACCCTAACACAAATGGATAACCATCACCATTTTGTTTTATCTTGTGATCTTGGGGGTCAGGAATTTGAGTAGGATTTGGCTGGGTGATTATTTTGCTGCACGTGGCAATGACTATGTCACTTAGTGGTATTCAGCCAGCAGCTGAGCCAGTCTTGCGTGTCCAAGAGAGCTTCACTCACACGTCGGACACTTCAGCAGAGAAAACTACAAGACTGGGCTCCTCCTGGCTGCTCTTTCTCAGGTAACCTCAGGACCCCTCCATACAACTTCTTTATCAAGCCCATGACAACCTAGGGCTTCGAGAAACCAACATAGAAATTAACACTGCCATCAAATCCTAAGTCTGGAACTGACAAGCATCATTTCTGCTGTACTCAACTGGCCAAGGCAATCACGAAGCCAGATCAAATTCAAGGGGAGGGGAAATAAAGTCCACGTCTCACTGGACTCACAAATTTGTGGATGTCTTTAATCTTCCACACTAGCTAGCTAAAACCAAAACCAAAACAACAAAGCTATAGACCACCCTCCCTCCTCACATCAAAATAAATACAGAGAAACCAAAGATTTAAATGGAAATGAATGAAGCAATCACTAAAAGAAAATGGATGAAATTGTAATATTAATTTATTGTAATTGTAATAGCAATCCATAGTGTTAAAGGAATCCAAAAAGTTTGCTAAATTTAACTTCTTTAAAAAAATTTTTTTAACCTCTTCTCGGCCTTTTGGCTAAGATCAAGTGTCAAAAAAATTTTTTTTACACTTATTTTTTTTTGAGACAGAACACAAGTTGGGGGGGGGGGGGGTTGGGCAGAGAGAGAAGGAGACACAGAATCCAAAGCAGGCTCCAGCCTGTCAGCAAAGAGCCAGACACGGGGCTTGAACTCACAAAGTGTGAGGTCATGACCTGAGCTGAAGTCAAACGCTTAACCGACGGAGCCACCCAGGTGCCCCACTAAATTTGACTTCTTATAACATTCTTAAGCTTCTAGGTGGCAAAAAAAAGAAAAATGCCATCAGAAAATTCACAAGACAAAGGATGAACTTCTGTTTCTGTCTGTGATGGAATAAGTGGTACCGAACTATCACTTCCCAAATAAACAACTGTCTTCAGACTCTGGACTATAGGCAGCCCAGAACTATATTCCCTGGGGGAAGCAAACAGATGAACTTGGCCCACTGGGCCCAACAACTGTCCTGACTTTCTGCTTGAGCACCTTTTCTGGGTACAGCTGCCAGATTTAGCAAATAAAAACAGAATGCCCAGTGAAATTTGAATTTCAGAGGAGGAAAAGAAATTTCCCGGAGTGATGCCTTTGCCTATGCGTGAAAGGGACTGGAGGCACTGGCCTTAGATAGATGCGTGGATAGTGCATCCGAGGAAGAGGCACAAAGGCAACATATATGTGTACAGATCCTGCCACAGGGTAAATGTGTAGCAGGGGTTGGAAGAAATTCGCGTGTGAGTACTTCAATGTTCTTAAGGAAGTAAGAAGGAAGGGGATCATCAGAGGGCGGGGATGGAGAAGGAGGTTTGTTAGGGATTTGGAGAGGAGAAAGTGGAAAAGAGTGGTGTAGGAAAGCTGGATGGTGGATGGAGCAGAGAAATACAGTGAGACTGCCAGGCAGCATTAGGCCATTTGATGTGTGTAATTACAAATTTAAAATGGAGCTAATAGCAGGGCAGAGTGCTTTCTTTCAACCACAAACTATGAAGAGTAAGTAGGTAGGGAGTTAGATTTCATCAGAGTTGTGTTTTTCCAAGTTAATGTGAGAGAGAGGCAAAGGAATTGAGGATAGGTGCACAGAAATGAGGATAGTGGTTGTTACAGACTTGAAGACAGGAAGGGATGGATGTGAAGGACAGGGAAGATGTGCCGGATCAATGGGCTAGACATCCTAAGGGGGGCGGGTGGCACCTGGGTGGCTCAGTCAGTTAAGCTTTTGACTTTGACTCAGATCATGATCTCATGGTTCGTGGGTTTGAGTCCTGCTTCAGATGAGTCCTGCTTCTCTCTCTCTCTCCCTGTGTCTCTCTCTACCTTTGCTCACCTGTGCCCTCTCTCTCAAAAAAAAAAAGAAAAGAAAAGAAAAGAAAAGAAAAGGAAAAAGAAATCCTGATGAGGTGAGAGAATTGTTAAAGTTGAACTTTAAAGGGAGTGAACTGCAATGACAGGGAGTGAGGATGTTAAATTCAGATAATAACTAAGTGGCAATTATTGGTAATGATAAGATTTACGATGTGATTGTGGGAATGGCTGGCTGAGGTAGGGTAAAGGACGAAATCAATGGAGGAAAAAACCTCAGAGGGATTGAGCAATCAGGCTACTGGAAGAAACATATCTGCTTATTATCAAACTACCAAGAATTTACACAGGAGAAGTGTGGGAGAGAACGACTCTGAGCTGCGAAATAGAGGCTTTTTATTTGATCGATTTCTTTTGATTGATAGGATGACAGTGTAAGTATCGGCCAAGATACTTGATGTGTTGGACGAAGACCCAGACAAACACATTCTGCCAAGATGTTCTCCATTCCAGCTGGTCCTCAGAGGGCTTCAGGTTTATGCTGCACTGAGGAGTAAAGGTTAATTTATCTGGCGCTTCCCCCTGGAAGGCCTCCCAGGGTGAGGCTGGCTTCCTGCAGGGTGGGGCTGCTTGGCAAGCATCCTGAGAAAGTACTGAGGTGGAGGGGCATGATGGGAGGCCAAGGCTCCATACATCAGACACCTGGAACTGCAAGATTTGCACCTGAGCTCCTGTTCACACCAGGGAGGGTCTGGTCACACTGCAAACAGGAATGCTGAGAAGGCCTGACGGCAGAAGTCCAAGGCTTGGACCACAGGCCCTCGTCATATCAGAGCTGATGCCTACCTTCCTGCGTGCAGTTTATTCGCCCAGAGTTTAGATGGTGGTCTCGCCAGATCACTGTGCACTGTCTCAGACAGCAATTGGCCAAGAAGGGACCTCACACCTCCTCCTCTTCCTGCTTCTGTAAGTTTCTCTGAATAAATGCTATTCTGGGTGTTGGGTGTATGATGTGGAGTCATTCTGCCTGTGTGTACTCTCTCGGCAGCCATTACCAAACTCCCCTCTTTTCTTCTTCCTAGCTTTGTATTTCAAAAACAAAAAGAAAGAGATATATATTTCCCCTAACCATACATACAATGCCATGCGCTGTAATGACTTGTGTTGTGAGGGTTTGAGGAGCTGGACTGGGAAGTCCAACAGAAGAAGGAAACTCAAAGCAGGAAGGCATTGTCAGTATCACACATGGCTTGTTACGGCAGGGAGAGCAAGTATAAATTTCCCCACGCATCGATCATACTCCAAAGTTATGGTGGATGTCAAGGCACTCTGTTCCGCTGATTCCCTCCCGGAAGAATTTTTGCACAAAACTCCAGAGAACCACTTGGTTAGTTGTAGTTAGCACCAAACATCCTCACATATGCCTTCTGTGATAAGGAATGTGTTGATTATAATATTCGAAGAACATGGATCCTGGGCAGCAAACACTGGCTGGGGGGGGGGGGGTGCAACACATCTGAAATGTTTATTTAAAACAACAACAACAGGAGCACCCGGCCCACTCAGTCAGTAGAGCATGCAACTCTTGGTCTCAGGGTTGTAAGTTCAAGCCCCATGTTGGGTATAGAGATTACTTAAAAACAAAATCTTACAAAGAAACAACAGAAACAAATTTTTAGAAGATCTACTGGCTTCTCCAATAAATGCATAAATCAATAGGATCTAACGTCTTTTTTGCTTCTACTTCATTGTCACCAGTCACATGTTAGCAGACCTGGGTAAATTACTGATGATATTTAAAGCTGAATAGAATCCATACCTTGGTTTTATAATCCTCAGTTCCACGGTGAAACTGAGCTATTATGAGATTACCAACAAAAAGGAGATACTATAGTGTGGCACAGTATTATGGATTTTAAAGTCAAACAGATGTGGATTTGTATCCAGTGACCATCACTTCGACCTTAAGTTAAGCCTTATGATATTCCTAAGCCTTAGTTTCCCTTCTACAAAAAAGAGAAAACAATACTTACAACCTTGAGGGTAATTGTGATGTATCATGAAAATTCAATATTATTTGTGAAGTAACTAGTACAGATGCTAGAATAGCATTAGTGCCTAATTAATAACTATTATAATAAATATATAAGTAACATACATGCAACTCACTCTAGGTCATGCACAATTTTCTTATGCTCTCGTTAGCCAAAAAGAAAAAAAAAATTCAGGCAGCTGCTTCCATGTGGATTTCTGATCATGTGAATCACTGTTAAAAACCTTGGCTGCCCTGACCAAAACTGTAATGACTTTGCAAGCTGTTCCAGAAATGGGTCACAGGGTTTTTTGTTTGTTTTTTTTTTTTTTGTTAGTGGGAAAATGGACAGGGCTTTAATCTGTGAATGCTGCAATTTGTTAGCCTTTCTATTTCTTATAAACTTATGACCTTCTAGAAGGAAGCAACTAGGTTGATTGTAACCACAACTACACCCCTGTGGACGAGGAGTTGCCATTAAACTGTAAAGAGTGTGTCTCTGGCCAATTATCTTAGTTCCAAAATAAAGGACAGGGGTTATCACGATGTTTTACCCAAAGCCAAAAAAATTCTAAAGCTGCAGAGAAGACATCACCACTGCCAGAAAGACTCTCCTGGGCCAGGAAAAAAAAAAAAAAGAAAAAAAAGGTAGAAATATCTTAGCTTCTCCCTTTTGCCTACCTTCCCATCTCCTACCAGTTCTTTCTGTTGGTCCTATTCAATAGAGCCACCTGACCAGATGGCCTGACCCAACCTGCAGGATTCAGGGCCTGTACTGCATCCCAGGGCTAGGGGCAGGGGCGGGGGCAGGAATTAGGGGAGGACCAACAGGAAAACAACCAATAGGCGGCCTTCTTTCAGTTCCTTAGAAAGGCCAAATTCTTTCCAATGTCAAGATATTTATATATTCTGTGGCCTCTGCCTATAATTCTTTCCCCACCACTATTCACCTCGCTGCCTCTGCTCATTCTTTAGGTCCAGTTTAAATATCATTTTCTCAAGGAGGTCTTTCCTGATTATCAGTCTAGAGTAGGTCTCCCCTATTACTCTTTTTTAAAAATCCCCTCTTCTTACTAACCTTTATAAATTATACACTCTCTGTGTAATTATCTGTTTAATAGCTACCTACCTAGGGGCAAGACATAGCTGTTTTGCTTCCTGCTGCATGGCTAGACTCTAGCACAATGCCTAGCATATAGTCAGCACTCGGTAAAAAGTAGCCACAATTATTATTGCCTACTATTTTTAACAATAATCAATAATCAGATGGCGGTATCAGCCTTTTCTAGAGTGTGTGTTAATTTCTTTCTGAGGCCCCTTTCCATTTTTTTCCCTCCTAATATTTAGTTAATGCAAGTTGTGTGTTCCAGTTCCATTAATACTTTCTAAACATTGCGTACAAAACCAAATTTCTACATCATGAGTCTTCACAGGCCATTAGGAAAAGTTGATACATCCCTTGAACTGTCAAAACAAAAACTATGTTGGCAAACTTGGAATAAACAAATTCTTTCCATCACATGATCTGTAACTGAAAAGAGAAAAATGTGTATAGGAGAGCAATTCATCGTCTGTAAAGTCTGTTTATGTTTCACACATTCCTGGTTTGGACCTTTTGATTTTTATTCTTTAAAACTATTGAATGATACATTTTCCCTGACACCTGCTAGGAGATCTTTATTATTTTCCTTCTACAATCAATTAATTTTTTCCTCAGTAGCATTCAGCTCCCTTTTCTTTCTTAGCGTTTTATTCTATGGGCTTCATGTGGAGTAGAGGAATGTCCCATCCTTGGTAGATAAAATAAATCTGGACTCGACATAAGGAAGGGCTGTTTCATCTTCAGAGACGTTGTCTCTAAGGTTCCCAGGCTTCTTGACTCCAGGCTTTCTGACCCCATCTGCCACACTCTCCCCATGTTATCATATGCAGAAACAAATGCCTGCAAGCTCAAGAAAGGAGGGGTTAGGAAGGTCAACAGGCTGGTGGGGGGAGCAGGAGCACTAAGGTGACCATCTTGGGGCAAGCAGCATGGATGGAGCTAAGGAGTCCACTTCCTGGTTCAAATTCACTGTCGCTCTAAGATTTAGCATCAAACATATATTGAATGCCTACTGTGCATTAGACACTATGTTAAAGTTAGTGACTGAAGTTCCTGTGCTCAAGGAGCTCACTGTGAAGAACAGGGAGACAGGCAAGTAACAACAATTTGTAATTCATTGCCAAATGCTCTGAGAAAGGTAAACACAAAACACTGCAGGGGGGGAAAGGTCCTTAACCCAATCTTGGGCAAGTGAGAAGTGGGGATGCTACAGCAAAGGCTTCCTGGAGAAAGTGATGCTTGAGCTGAAAGATGAGTAGGAGGTGTCCCAACAAAAAGTAAAAGAATATTCTAGAAAAAGAGAAACAGTATGCGCTGAAGTCCACAGCAGTGTGTTATGGAAGAGTTGTAAGTAATTTAGGGCCAGGGCCAGGAGAGAGAAGAGAGAGGGAGATGAGGTGAAGAGATAAGCACAGGGCAGGGTGTTGACACGCTTCCCGTCAAGTGAGAACCTCTTCCTTATGATCAGGTACTTCTGAATTAACTCCAGTTAAGAGGAACTGATGACAGACAGTGGATTTGAAACTTGCTCCTGTCACTGGTTTGTGACCTTGGGCAAACTTACTTCCTCTCTTTAAGCCTCAGTTTGTTTCACCAATGGAATGGAGATAAGAATATCTGCTCTAAAGAGCTGATTATGATAAAATAATATGCATAGTATCCAGCACATTTCATGCTATCATGTTAAACCTCAACTATTGTAGAATAAACTGCTGTAATCGAGAATAACCATGCAAAGCCTTGAGTCACGGAGTTAAGGGAACATGAGGTAGACTCTGGGGTTGTCTCTAGTTACCAGAGAACCATTTGTCCTGCCTGGACTTGTTTGGATACTTTTGTTTAGTCTCTGGCTCTTTTATTTTAATGGCAACATATGTATTTCATAATTTGGTGCTATTTCACTACCTAATAAATGAGCTGTTTGGAAGTGAGTTATTACGTCCTCAGATTCATATTCATTTCATTTTCTTCATGCCACAGAAGTTTTGAGGTAAATGGCTGTACAACTCACCCATGGAAATGGGGAACAGAGAACTACATTGGAATAGAACCATGGGCTAGCTGCAAACAAACTAAATATCCATCAGTAGGGGAGTGGCTAAATAAACTTGTATCTCTGTGTGGCAAAATACTGTGCAACAGCTAAAAGGAAGGAGCTAGCTCTCTATGTACTAGCTAGAGCTCCAAGACCTACTGTTAAATGAAAAAGCAAGCTGCAAAAAGACATTTGCAGAATGATGCCATCATTTTTTGTAGAAAAATACACACACAGTCACATACACATATAAACAATATGTGCTTTCTATGGTTACATGCATAGTGTGTAAATGCATAGAAAAGCTCACACGAAAATGATAAGAGTGGTTATATATGTTGACATGAGAAGGTTTATCAGGCTGGAGTGGGGTGGGGCTTGGGGAGGGATAATAGTCTAAGGAGACATGAGCCTTTTCAGAAACATTTAAACTTTTCTACAAGTAATGCTCTTATGATTTCTGTAATTCTAAATGTTTTCAAAACAGAAACAAAAAAAGAGCAAGGGCTTTGAAGGTGGATGAAAGTGACTCAAATCCTGGCTCGGCAATTTGTTAATTGTATGATTGGGGGAAGACTTGGCCCCTCTGTCTCAGTTTGTTAACAAAATGTCTTGCAGCTTGTACATTACCAATACTCGCATGTGTTAGTTTCCTTTCCCTTATCCTTAATCCAACTGCTTTTTCTTCCTTCCCTTCCCTCCACTTCCTTCCTCCTTTCCTTCCTTCCTTCCTCCCTCCCTTCCTTCCTTCCTTCCTTCCTTCCTTCCTTCTTTCCTTCCTTCCTTCCTTCCTTCCTTCCTTCCTTCCTTCCTTCCTTCTTTCCTTCCTTCCTTCCTTCTTTCCTTCTGTCCTCACCCCCTTCCCTCCTTCTCTTCTTCCCTTTCCAGATTAAGCAATCAAATACAAAGTAATCAAGCCATTTCCTCAAGGTCACACAGTTGGTTGATGTGAGAGCAAGGGCTGTAACTCGGGTCTCCTATATCTTAATATATCAGCATTAACTCTGCTGGAGAGGTGAATAACTGTGATGTAGTTGTTTCTACTAATGGTTCCAATTTTCAGAATCCATGTGGCAGGTTGGTTTGAAGATTTGAAATGCAAAGCACCATATGCTGAGCTCGGGCAGCCGTTGGACCAACAAAACCAAAGAAGTCCAGACAAGGAGTGTTGGGTAGACCTGCAAGGTTATTTCTGCCATGTCTGTTCTTTTGGCCGTGCTAGCTATCAAGGAGGTCTAGCAGTAAATATCAAGGACGTAGCTACACGGAGAACATGGTACCAGGCAAAGAGTCAGTTAACAGGAAAGGGGAAACGGAGCAAAAATGGACGCGACATTCTTTCTGGCTACCTAGAAACTGAATGCTCTTCCTATGCTTGGGTAATTCTTCTAATTTGTAAGAAAGATATTGCCATGTAACTAACTATGTTAGTTTAAAATGACAGATGCTTTCCCAGTTGCCCTTGCAGTTAGGGCATAGTCAGGTGGCTTAGGCTCTAGCAATCAGAAGACCTTCCTTTTCAGGGTCCATTTTCCTTAGGACTATAGGGATTAGTTCCAGCCTATGGAAATTTACCCACTAAGGGCTTTTTATCAATCACTAAGAGCCCTGAATTTAAATTTTAACCAAAACTGATTTTAACTGAAACCAGGTGTAGTATTTTGCTGAGTCCAAAACAAAGGGAATTTTGTTTTCTGAAGCCATTGCGCAGAAACAAGACATTTTACCAGACTCTAGATCAGGGAGCATTCTATATAGTTCAGTGGTCTTAACCCAGGTGGTCCAACCCAGATGAAATCACACTCTTGTTGGTTGCACTTCCCACCCCAGAAAAGAGGGTAAACTTCTTGGGAAACTCCAGGAACTGATTGGACACTCCCTGGTAATTTTCTGGGAAGAGTATTTTCATATTCCTCTCCTCCACTGTTAGATATTTTTGTGCTTTGTAACCGCTGTGGTTCGAGGTGCCTGAAGACTCTTGCTTTTTGGGCTAGGGCCTGAAAATTTATTTCAGCGTCTACATGCTAGCTTTCTTCATCTTAGTCGTCAGTAGGCATCCCAGCCACCTGTAGCATTCTAGAACTAAGTTGCCTCTTTCTATCCTGCAGACGAAAGAGGCACATACGTCTGAGACACTTCTGAGAGAACCCCTCAGATCCCCCCAGCCACATCTGTCTCTTGTTTCAGTCGCAGCAGTTCTACGTGGGCTCTTGCCGACGGTGCCTCCACTCAGGCTGCACCACTGGCCTCTCATCTCCCACCCCAGGGAGGCGTTAACGCCTAGACACAGAATGCCACAGGAGTCTGTTTGGGACTCTGACATGTGAAACACTGAAGTGCAAGGAGTTAATGCCCCATGAGGCAAGCATTTGACAGAAGGAGATGACTAGTAGATAAATTCTGATCCCTTTCTCCCTCCAGATCGACTTTTTGAAATGCAGTTTGTGTACCTTCCTGGAGGACGAGCCTGTGGATTTGAACAGTCTCACTTGGTGGCCGCCAACTTGATAATCTTGTCTCATATTGGCTCCTCCTTTTCTGTTCCATGAGCCTTGGCCCTCACACCTGGAAATGCATTCCCTAATGGAGTAGACTTACCATAAGCTCCTTGCTTCAGGCTCTGCTTTCTGGGTAACCCAGACTAAGACAACACCACGGGATTCATAGACAAAGCTATACCAATTTCACGATTATTGCTGGCTTTCCTCATTTGGGAATCCTTTCTGGCTACTCGCTCAGTTCAATCCTGAATGTGTGACATTGCAAGTTACCTAATCTCTCTGAGCTGAATATTATTCAAGATAATATGGAGATAATAATATATAATGCTTATTTCATGCAGAGTTAGAGGAATTAAAAGAAAAAAGATTGTAATCAATATACACAGTGCTTGGCATGTCATGAATGTTCAATGACTGTCAGTTGTTAATATCATAAAAATCAGCTTCATTTGCAACTGATAAAGGTCTAGTGGAGATGGAAGAAAGGAAGGGAGTTCACTTACAGATACTTTGGGGAGGTTGGAAACACAGGTTCACACATCTGTGAGCACATGTGATAACACTATACAATAAATTCTCTACTCTCCGTTCCATTATCCCCACCATCCAAAAATGATTCAGATATGGACCTGTAACTCCTTCCAGAGTTAGACTTTTGCAGCCATGCTGAAAATGATCATTTTGAGCATTTAGCATTTTGAAAGGCTTAGTAAATTTAAACTGAATTAGAACCACAGTGGTCCCAGGTTTTATTTGACATTTTCATCAGTGGCTTCTCTCTCAAGGGGCCGGCACAGCCAAATGATGGTCCAGACTTCTCTCATTTGAAGCTCTGTCCATTCATCTTGAGCTGTGCCCGGGACTCCTGACAGTAGATGGCCTGCCTTTCACATCTTGCCATTCTTTGATCCCAGAATTTCAGTTGTGTTGCTTTTGGCTTTTACTTGCTGATGAACAGATTTATGTGGATTTAATTTTCTTTAGTCCCTGGCTGCCAAAGATTTTGGTGTTTGTAATTTTCAATGGGAGCTAGATCAACTAAAACCTGTTTTGTTTTGTTTTGTTTTGTTTTGTTTTGTTTTGTTTTGTTTCTGGGTGTAGGTTTTCACAGTAGCGGGAAGTCAGAAGTGATTTGTAGGCTACTAAATCTTGGGCTCTGTTTAACATATAATTTTTATGGTCAGCAAGAGTGAATAAGGTCCTAATATTTCAGAACTTCATATAAGAAGTAAGCCAGAATGGAAAATTACACTGTCCACCAACCAAAGCTAGAGATTGCATAATGTATCTTCTGAGAAATCATAATCCTGACCCCTTCCTCCTATCTCATTTTTGTTCTCCAAGTCTGGAATTCTTGTTAAGTGAAGGTTTGGTGCTTATTTTTCTTTGGTAATGCAAAACATACAAAATGTCCCTCCCACCACACAAATGTGCAAAGCAGATGTGGCCTCCTTGAGTACCCCTTCACTGATGTTCTCTCTCTGATGATCCCTTAGCCTGCTAGATAATGAAAAATTAAAAGCCCAGCTTTAGTCGAATTATGGAATCTTAGTCTGATCTAGTCATTTAAGATCTCTTTAGGGTTTTCACTCTCTGGTCTCTGAGCTCTGGTAGATGCTAAATGCTTCAGTGTTCCTTTTGCTCCACTCCAAGATGGCGTCTGGATGTGGAGAGTAATATAGGTGTGGTTTAGGTGGCAAGGTGGGGGTCCTCACATCTGTGCCGGTCTCAGAATCTCCCTGGTCTCACATGTTCAGTGGCTGGAAGAGGTGTTTCCTCAAATGGCATTCACCAACAGGCTACTGGCCCTATTTGTCTGCAAATCTACTCAGCAGCCTCTTCATCCACTACACTCTCAACACTCAGAGTCTGCCTCTTTGGGGCTAATAGGAACTTCAGAGTTGGGTAAGGGGAATTAGGAACTTTGTGTCAGACTCACAGGGGTAGGCATAAGGATCTCTGCCCAGATCCTCCTTCAATGACAGATTTGCTGCCTTGGTGGCTGAGAGAGTGGTCAGCAGATGGTCTCTGGTTTGCAGCTCCTTCAGGATCTGCTACAGCTACAGAAAGACATCTTGCCTGAGGCCATGCCCTTCCCAGAGTGACCCTCTTCTTATGACTGACATGGGAGTATAAAGGACTGGCCCATTCAGCAGATTGCAATACAATACTGACTGGCAACTCCCCACTCCAGAGTTCTCCTTTGGGTTGGCTAAGACTTTGTTGGGTCTCATCACAATCTCACCAGTTTCTCCCTCTAACCAATCCTGCTTTCTCCCTCCCTTTTCATAGGTGTAATTCATAATAAACATCTTGCACCCCAAATTCTGTCTCAGCATCTACTCTCAGAGAAGCCAACTTACAACACTGATCTATTCACCTACAGCAGCCTCCCCATATTATGTCCAGACCAGGGAAGCAAGCCATTAGCCTTGATGTTTCTGCCACTACCTTCATGCCATCCCTATACAACGTGGAAATAAACTTTGTGTGAGGAGACCTACCAGCATCCACTATTGGAATCTGTGTTTCCCATTACCAGTTTCTAGGGTGGAAGTCTCTGCTCTTCGCTGTAACCTTAGACTTCTACCGATCTCTTGCGTCTTTGGTGCCTCTGCTTATTTTCTTGCATATATTTGCCACCTCTGAGTTCTAGGGAACAAAAACTGGTGCTATGGCTCATTGCCCTGGTCTTTTCTTACCACCACCTCCATACCTTTGCTCGCATACCATGTGGATGTAGCAATTAACCCCAAATGGGGCTTCTCGAAGAGGTCAGCAGCCTCCCCATATTATGGTCAGACCAGGGAAGCAGGCCATTAGCCTTGATGTTTTTGGAGGCTTCCTACTATTCTGGGTGTTTCTGAAGGTGCTTCTTTCTACCTGCTTTCTTGAGGTGCTTTCTGGGGCTCCCAATCTTAAGGAGAAAGGACTGTTACAAGGACTCTGCTAGCTGACTTCCTTAATCTCCTTTTGCTATGCTTTTTCTAATCATCCCTGCTTCCTCTATGCTATGTCCTTATTCTCATCTAGACAGGAAGCCAATTGAGAGTGACTTCAAAGAAGAGTCTTCCTTCGCCAAAGAAAGAAATTTATATTTTAGACATTCAGGCTCCATTCTCTATGTTAAAAAAGCTTAAAGACATTAAAAAATCATTTCTTTCTTAGCAAAACTTGGCTCTTGAGTCTTGTTTCAATCTCACACAAATAAATAAGCAATGATCTTCTTATTCTAATAGGTATCTATCTTTTTCTTGAAGCATTTGAACCCTATTCTTTACAGGGTGAGAAGTTGCCAGTTAAGATTTATAAGACATGAAAATGTATCTGAATAATATTCAAGAGAATATACCTGTTGTATAGAAATAATAAATTTAATAGTCATTACCTATGCAGCAGTGATTATGCTTTGCGTATATTACCTCACTTAATTTTCATAATGACCCTGTGGGAAAAGTATTATCCAATTTTGAAAATGATAAATTGAGGCCCAAGGGGGCTAAACAACTTGCCTGGTCACATGATTAATAAAGGTTGGACTCAAATTCAGGTCTGACTCCAAACTCCTTGTTCTAACCACTGTAATTTCTCCATTAGAAAATTGTTGGCTGGAGCGCCTGCGTGGCTCAGACTGCTGAGTGTCCAACTCTTGATTTCAGTTCAGGTCATGGTCTCACAATTGTGGGATTGAGCCCCACATCTGCTCTGTGCTGAGGCTGGAGCCTGCTTAAGATTCTGTCTCTCTACCTCTGCCCCTCTCCCCAGCTCGAGCACTCTTTCTCTCTGAAAAGGAAAGGTGAAAGGAAAGGAAAGGAAAGGAAAGGAAAGGAAAGGAAGGGAAGGGAAGGGAAGGAAAGGAAAGAAAAGGAAAAGAAAGGAAAGGGAAGGAAAGGGAAAAAAAGGAAAGAGAAGGAAAGGAAAGGAAAGAAAAGGAAAGGAAAGGAAAGGGAAGGGAAGGGAAGGGAAGGGAAGGGAAGGGAAGGGAAGAGAAGGGAAGGAAAGGAAAGGAAAGGAAAGGAAAGGAAAGGAAAGGAAAGGGTTGGCTACAAAACTCTTGGCTATAATTTTGATCACAGACAACTCTCATTTGGTGGTTTAACTTTTCTATTCAGCAAGAAACAACCAGGCATAGTGTTTGAGAACCAGGCTTTGAAGATGAGCTGTGTTCTCTGCTTCATCATCTATAAAACGGAGGTAATGCCACCCTTAACCCACAAAATCGTGTGAGGTTTAAATGAGTTAATATATGACAAGCTTTTGCTACAGTGCTTGGCACATAGGAGGCTTTAGTAACTGTGAGCTCCTGCTGTTAGGAAAGCCTCAGGACAGCACTGTCTTTATCATGAGGCTGAAGATTTTGAAATCAAATGCTAAAAAAATGAGTTTTTAATTTTTGACATTCATAAATATTTAAATTGGGTTTTGTTCTTTCTTTTTCCTTTTTATATCTTAGAAATTAACCTCCATTCAACTGTAGGAAGAAAAATCCTGCTGTGAATGTTTAGGGAGAATGGAATCACCCTGTCAGAAATATCACTGATTGCTTTGTTTGTTGTTTTGCTCTATTGTAGAAGACCCAATTGCTTTAATGACACATCTCCATGACTTATTTTTGTTGTCTTCTTATAATTACCATTGACATTAATATTTTGCCTTTGCAGAGAGGCAAGGAGGGAGTAGAGGAAGGCATGTAGCCTTTTCAGTCAAACATAGCCAAGCCTGAATCCAATATCTAATTGATCCTTGGAAAGTGACTTACTTACTTTGAGTTTCAGCTTTTGTCATTTGTGCCTACATCCCTGATACAATTGATATCAGATAAAAAGATATAATATGCTCCAGATGCCTAATATTAACTAGCACATTACAAGGGTTAGTGAAAGTTATTTCACTTTCTTACCTCTGCCTTTCATTTGTCCTTCCCCACTGCCTTTACTTTAGAAAGTTGGCTGTAAGTGCATGGGGGCTGGTGGGTGGGTGGGTGGGGCATTGGAATTCTTGGAGATCTACTTATTATATGGTAAATGGTATAGGTCAAGTTATACTCCCAGTTCACCTATTGATGTCCTGTACCCCAGAATGTGACCTTATTTGGAAATAGAATTGTTGCAAATATAATTAGTTAAGATGAATTCATACTGGAGTAGGGTGGATCCTAATTTAATATGATAAGTGCCCTCATGTAAAGGAAAAATCTAGACACAGACACACACACAGGGAGAGCACCATGTGGAGATTAATACAGAGATTGGGATAATGCTTCTATAGGCCAAGGAATGCCAAAGATTGTTAGCAAACAAGGAGCTAAGTGAGCAGTATAGAACAGGTTCTCTCTAACAGCCCTCAGAAAGTATTAACCCTAACAACACCTTGGTTTTCGATTTTTAGCCTCGAGAACTGACTGAGACAATAAATTTCTGTTATTGAAGCCACCCAGTTTGTCGTACTTTGTTACGGCAGCCCTAGCAACCTAATAACAATGTGGACTAGAACTTTCTCTGAAATGTTCAGTGTAGAGATGCTATACGTTGTGCTTATTAAACATTTACTTATCTAAAAAATTAAATTCTTCAACCAAAATCGAGAGAAGTTGGCAGTTTATTCAGAGAAGAAGTTACTAAAAGTGAAGAATGACAGATAAATCTGTCTTGGGATTTCATAGAAAACTACTATAAAAAACTGAAGAGTTAACATTTTTAAATGACTTCTGACACAACTTTTACCAATTCTCCACTAAAATAATTAGAGGGACGCCTGGATGACTCAGTTGGTTAAGCATCTGACTCTTGATTTCGGCTCAGGTCATGATCTCATGATGGGTTGTGAGATCGAGCCCTGCATCAGACCCCCTGCTGAGCACGGAGCCTACTTGGGATTCTCTCTTCCTCTCACTTTGCCCCTCCCCTGCTTGCATGCATGCGCTTTCTCTCTCAAAATAAATAAGTAAACTTTATAAGATAATTAGAAATGATATGGGAAAAAAGTGACATTCACAATGATCCTGTAAAAATCTAAAACTGGCAATCAACCTTTTGCTAAAATCTAGTATACATATAAATCACCAGTGGATGGAACTGAATTGAAAATCCATTTTCAATGGTCTGTAAATATACAGTAAAACCTTGCATTGCAAGTAACTTGTTCTGTGAGTGTTCTGCAAGACGAGCAAACATTTCCAAAAAAATTTAACTTGATAAATGACCAGTGTCGTGTAATACAAGTAGCACGTGATGACAAATGTCACATGATCGCAACTGAGCCAACGGTTCTTGAAACTCGCTTCAATATACAAGTGCTTTGGATTACAAGCATGGTCCCTGAATGAATTATGCTCATAAACCAGGGTTTCACTGTATTTCTCTCTGACACTGAGGACACTGTTGGCCTGAGGCAAAGTGAGAAGACCCTTCATTTCTCCCCCACACCCATCTCCAGGCTATGCTATTCAGGGTCTTTACCCATAAGAAAAGTGCATAGCCAGAGGCTATGATTTTTTATATATCCAGATTTTTAAAAAATTTTTTTGTTTATTTATTTTTGAGAGACAGAGAGAGATAGAGCACGAGCAGAGGAGGGGCAGAGAGAGAGGGAGACACAGAATCTGACCCAGGTTCCAGGCTCTGAGCTGTCAGCACAGAGCCCGACGTGGGGCTCGAACTCACAAACTGCGAGAGATCATGACCTGAGCCGAAGTCGGACACTTAACCGACTGAGCCACCCAGGCACCCCTATATGTCCAGATTATTATTCACCATTCTCCTCTCCCAATTAGTGTCTAACTTTTCACATCCATTCAGAAAGTGAATTTCTTGAATGTAACAGTGCAAAAAAGAGGTAACAGGAATGGCTCATGAACTCAGGAAACACTTTATTTACCTTTACCAGTTTATTACAAAAGATACAATTCAGGAACAGCCATATGAAAGAGATGCATAGGGCAAGGTCTTGAGGTAGGTGTGTGGAGCTTCCAAACTCTCTCCAGGGTACCACCCTCCCAGCACCTCAAAGTGTTGACCAGCTCAAAAGCTCATCAAATCTCCTTGTTCAAGAGTTGTTATAGAGCTTAATCTCCAGCTCTGTCTACCTCCCCTGCCTTGAAGTCAGGAATGAAGCTGAAGTTTCAACCCTTTAATCAATTGGTCTTTCTGGTCTCTGGTCTCATCCTGAGGCTTTTAAGGGACACTGCCCTAAGTCACCTCACTAGCATAAACTCAGGTCTAACCTAAAGGGGCTTGCTATGAATAACAAAAGATATTCCCACCACTCAGAAAAGTCCAAGGGTTTTCGGAGCTCTGTGCCAGGAATTTGGGACAAAGATCACATACATTTATTTTTATACCAGACCCTCCACAGAGGTTGTACCATTTTGCATCCAATATTGTATGAGAGTGCCCTTTTCTTCTTAGCCACGTGAAGCTTTTAAATTTTTGCCAATCTAATGGTTGGGTATAGTATTTCAGTTTTCTTTCAATTTGTTTTTCTCTTATTATAAATAAAATTAGATATTTCTTTATATAATTAAAAGCTATATACACCTACACACATACACATATAAATAGTTTATATCTCATGTCCATTTTTTTTCTATAGGAATTTTGGTGTTTTTCTGTTCAATCTTTATAAGTTTTGGATCTGTTAGGGAAATTAGTATTTTATCTGTGATATATGTTGCAAATATTTACTCTCAATTTGTTGTTTGCTCTTTGACTTTGCTTATGGTGTTGTGGCGTTTTTTATTTTGTTTTTGTTGGGTTTTTTTTGCCATGAAAAAAGGTTTAATTTTGACTTAATCAAACATATCAATTTTTTAAATTGCATCTGACTTCTAAGTAATACTTAGATACTTTCCCTACACCGAAGGTATAAAAAAATCATCCGTTTTCTTCCAGCATTGTATAGATCAGAGATCACCTAGATCTCTGGTTTATTTAGAGTTTATTTTGTGTGCAGTATGATGAATTGATCGAATTTTGCCTTTAAAAGAATTTCCAGGGGCACATAGGTGGCTCAGTTAAGCGTCTGACTCTTGATTTTGGCTTGGGTCATGATCTCTCGGAGAGTGGGGCCTGCTTAAGATTCTCTTTCTTTCTCCCTCTGCCCCTCTCCCCGACTCAAGCATGTGCTCTCTCTCTCTCTCTCTCTAAAATGAAAGGGAAAAAATAATTTTCAAAGATCTGGAGAAATACACCTCCACCAAAGATGTGGAGAAAAAAGGAAATTACAAAATTATATGTTCAGAATGAACTCCACACACATACAAAGAAAACACATTAGAACAAAATACACCAAAATGCTACAAATAGTTACATCTTATTAGCAGATTATGGGATTTAAATTATTTCCTACTAAAATATGCTTTTCATATTTTCTATAATAAGGATGTCTTACTTTAAAACCAGAAAGAAAAGCAGTATGTGGTCTTTAATTAAAAAACAAAAAAACAAACAAAACATTCAGTCCTGCTAGTTTTTTTGGTAGCCTGAAACAGAAATGTAAAAATACATATTGAGTTGATGCAAAGAAGAATAGGATCCATATATACTTTCCCTCTCTTCTTTGCACATGTCTCTGCCTTTCCTCGTGTTTTTTTCTATCCCATTTCCTCCCTCTATGTCTTACATAGCAGTAAAATAACATGCAGAAAATGAGCAAGCCTTCCACAGCATATTATTTTATTTCTGCAAAAGCTACTTGGGGTTAATTCTTTCATAAAACACCTCGCAAGTTATGACAAGAACGCAAAGAGACCACAATGCTAATGGATAACGTAAAGCCTCTGGCATACAAATCACCCCTTCCCCCTGAGCTAACAGTCCTGAGACCGACAACAGGGTAACCTATTGCAAAGCTCTCTGTGTTATCCTAGAGGGTGTAAAATTCCAGGGCTTTTTATTTTAGCAGTTGGATGGTCAGAGAATTCTTGCTTCCTTTATTTTATGGCACTAGAGATGTGCAGCTGAAAAATCAATGCCAGATGGCTCAGCAGGAGACAGGGCTGTGTGTTGTTCTCAGTCTCCCCAAGAGAAAAGCTCTGTGCTGGGGACACTCAGGATTGTCACCTCTAGTGGTTAACAATGACATTTGTTGAGTGTTCGTAGTGTGCTAAAGTCTGTTTTACATGCACTGTCTCATGAAATCATCATGGTAACCCTGCAAGGTAGTCCTTATTATTATGTCATATATATGTACCTATCCTATAAATAACTGCAGATAAATAACTTTCCCTGGAGGTGGCAGAATCAAAACTTGAACCCAAGCCTGTTAGGCTCCAAAGTCAAGACTTTAAAGGGTATTTTAATGCCATTGGGTGAAGTGTTAGTACCAAGAAACAATAGGTTAACACGTGTCAATTTATCAGTGAAACTTGTGACACATCCAGATGGCACAAAGCCTCCTTTGAAGATATTTTCTAACAGCATTTCCCAATGCAGGTTCCACAAGAAAATTAAACTCCACCAAAAAATGAGTTGAGTACTATCTGATCAATTTCTTCCAAGGATGATGGCACGTAACGCATAGTAACATTGTAGGTGCAAAGAAGAAAAGTTAATTCATTACACAAAATGATGATTTGGTGGGCTTTGGAACATAGGTCTTATTTCTCTCTCTTCCCCATTCTCTCTTCCCTCCCCTCTTGTGTGTGTGTGTGTGTGTGTGTGTGTGTGTGTGTGTGTTTCCCTCTCTTAAGAAAGGTTGAAAGGGATGGGGTTGCCTGACCGGCTCAGTCAGACGGGTATGCAACTCTTGATCATGGGGTCATGGGTTTGAGCCTCACTTAGGGTGTAGAGACTACTTAAATAAAAAAATAATTAAATAAAAGAAAGGTTGCAAGTAACAGGCCTATACAGCAATTATCAGCTGAATCCTCCCTGGTTCCGTTAACAATGCCTGAAGAAGGTCTTTTACTCAGGACTTCATATTGATGATAAAAGGATAAATGCTGTATTGCATATTGTTTACTCCACTATCGATCTAAGCAATCATTCGTAACATGACACTACAAATAATACATGGGGTGCTTCTGGTATTTGCTCTGATCCTTCCTTGCTAAGGGATAGATGAATCTTGAGCTGGGAGGACCAAAGGAACACTCCCTGCCCTCCCTTGTCTAGATCTTTATTTGTCTTACTCTTCTTTGCTTGGTGACCCTCTTTGGAGTTTCCCATTCCCTGCTGGACTAGGATTTATACACTCCCATTTATGTTAATGCAATTGCCTAATTCAAACTTTAATTACAAAATTATCACCAATACTATTTTATACCTATAACCAGTGTTGCTTCTAATTTGAAACGATGACGTGACAGCACTTGGAATAGTTTGTTTCACTGGTGTGTGTTCTTTAAATAACAACCAGAACTTTTTTTCTCTTTCTCTTTTTCTTTCTCACTGTCCTTCAACCTTGCCTTTTTTTGTTTTTTGTCTTTTTTTCAAAAGAGGTTAACATTTAGGTTCAGTACTAGCTGAAAAAAATCTCTCCTTTTGATACTGATGTTCCCATAACATTGAGTCTCATGGTTCTGGGCTAAATGATAATTTGGTGGCTTCATAATGGCTTTCATTTAAGCAAAACCGGCATTGTTAGCTATCAATGATTGTTTGATGTTCCAGAAAATATCCTCATGTTAGATGTTCAATGCCAAAGTACATCTTTTTTCAAACAGAAATGAAATGTTTCAGTAATGTTTGCCTTTTTTGTGGGAAAGGGAAAAAAGCACAACATTCTTGAAGTGTTTTCAGGGAAACTTGTAGATGTCTTGCAGACTGCAGCTTGGACTGAGTGATCTGAATACCAGCAACATTGGTGACAGCATGAGAAATGTCACAAGGCATCCTAAGTTTTCTTGTTTTTCACTCTTGGATAACTGATATAGCAGAATGGTGCCAGCATTCCCGAACTCTTTTTTTTTTATAAAGTTTTTTAAAATTTATTATTAAGGGACAGAGAGAGAGAGAGCATCAGCAGGGGAGGGGCAGAGAGAGGAGGAGACACAGAATCCGAAGCAGGCTCCAGGCTCTCAGCACAGAACGGAACTCACAAACCGCGAGATCATGACCTGAGTTGAAGTCGGTTGCTTAACCGACTGAGCCACCCAGGTGCCCCTCTGAACTCTTTTTTTGATTCACCCTCTCTTAAATCTCCAGTCATAGGGGGATGGTGATTAATAAGGGTAAGGGTGTAGAGTCAAAGGACTCCAGCACAGCTCCACTATTCATAGTAATACTACCATGGGGTGCTGAGTAGAGGAAGGAAGGGTCCATTGAGCAGAAAGATATTAATAATTCTAATTATCATCATCATTGACATTTACTGAGGGCTCAGTACGTGCCAGATATTACACTAATAGCTTCTGTGCGTTGTTTCATTTACTACTCACAACGACCCCATGAAGTAGATACTATTATAATTATTTTCATTTTATAGGTGAGAAAATTATAGTGAAGAGAGGTTAAATAACTTGTCCAAGGTCACATAGCCTAGGTGATGGAGCCTAGATTCAAACGCAGGCAGTTCGATTCACTGTACTACACTGTTCTGATCAAAAAATGCTAAATATTAACAAAATGCGATGTTACCTCTGTGACCCTTTCAAGCAGCCTAAAGCACTGGACGTTCAAGCAGAAATTCCTAACTTAAAGAACTGAACTCAGGGGGCGCCTGGGTGGCTCAGTCGGCTAAGCATCCGACTTCAGCTCAGGTCACGATCTCACAGTTCGTGGGTTCGAGCCCCGCTTCGGGCTCTGTGCTGACAGCTCAGAGCCTGGAGCCTGTTTCAGATTCTGTGTCTCCCTCTCTCTCTGACCCTCCCTCGTTCATGCTCTGTCTCTCTCTGTCTCAAAAATAAATAAACGTTAAAAAAATTTTTTAAATAAAATAAAATAAAATAAAATAAAATAAAATGTATCAGGATTTGTGGGATGCCTGGGTGGCTCAGTCAACTGAGCATCTGTGAATTAATTGTATGCCAATGAATTTGTATGCCAATGAATTTGAAAGTAATTTGAAGTAATACAATTTGAAGTAATTGTATGCCAATGAATTTGAAAATTTCAACAAAATAGACAATTTTCTAGAAAAAAATTTCCAAATTCTTCTTTAAATATGTCATAACTGTCCCTATTTTAGGATTGTTTAACTTCTGTTTCTTCTGTTTGGAGTATTCTTTCCCCATTTTGCTGCATAGGGAGGTCCTCTCACTTCCTACAGGCCTTTTCTCAGACACATGCTTTTATGAACACTTTCTTATAAATTCTATTTAAAGTCTAACCCTTCACACAGATTTCACATCCCCTTTCTCTTTTAATTCTTTTCTTTAATAGCAATCACTATCTAATATATATTTTACTTATCCATTTTGCTTGTTGACTGCTTTCTTAAATGCAATCTACAAAGGCAAGGAGTTTAAAAAAATTTTTTTTTTCACTACTGTACTTGTGTTGCCTAAGTGCCTGGCACCTGGGAAGTACTTGATGAATATTTGTTAAATGAATAATATAATTAACTAAAAATCCCCAAATTGCCACATGGAATTGAATAAATAGATAGGTAGATGATAGATAATGACCAAATAAATTAAGACTGGGAAGGCAAGAATAATTTAACATTGGAAAAATCTTCAAATTAAATCATCACATTTACTGCATTGAGATTGATAGAGAAAGGATGCTTGGATGGCTTAGTCAGTTCAATGTCTGACTCTTGATTTCAGCTCAGGTCATGATCCCAGGGTTGTGGGATCAAGCCCCGTGTTGGCTCCATGCTGAGCATGGAACCTGCTTGAGATTCCCTCTCTCTCTCTCTCTCTCTCTCTCTCTCTCTCTCCCCCCCCCCGCCCCTCTCCCCTGCTCATGTGTGCTCTCTCTCTAAAAAATTTTTAAAAAGAGAGAGAGATTGGCAGAGAAATGCCATATACTCCTCTCAGTAAATCAGAAAAAGAAACCAAAAGTGTGCATAGAAGGCAACTTCTACCTAATCAAGTGAACCTATCAAAAGCGAATAACAGACATTAGTCTAAATGGTGAAACTTTAGAAGACTTCAAGTAGATTAAGAACTAAGGTGAGGATGCCTACAATCATTCTACTATTCAACATTGCACTGAAGTTCCTAACCAAAGGAATAATACAAAATAAAAGAGGTAGAAGAGTTGGAAAGAAAAAGGTCAAATTTTCTTTTTTTTTTTTAACTTTTTTTTTTTTTTTTAAATTTATTTTTGGGACAGAGAGAGACAGAGCATGAACGGGGGAGGGGCAGAGACAGAGGGAGACACAGAATCTGAAACAGGCTCCAGGCTCTGAGCTGTCAGCCCAGAGCCTGACGCGGGGCTCGAACTCACGGACTGTGAGATCATGACCTGGCTGAAGTCGGACGCTTAACCGACTGCGCCACCCAGGCGCCCCGAAAAAGGTCAAATTTTCACTTGTAGAATACATGATTATTTTTGTAGAAAATTCAAAAGAACCCTCAGATAACTTCTAAAAATCAAGAGAATTCAGAAGAGCACCCAAATTTAAGATTGATAGACAATAAAAAAAAAAATACCATGCTAATATACTAACAATAAAGATCAGAAAATATAATAAAAATTTTCAAATTAGGCAAGAATGTATGGAGAATATTATATAACTCTGTTAAGAACATAAAAAATACAATACAAAAACAAAAATGTAAATGGGATATGTATACCAGATGATGCTGATCTTTGGAAAGGGAAGATAATGGGCCTAACAGAGAAAATGTAGAGACTTTAATGCTCTATTTAAAAAAGAAAAAAACAACAGAAGGTAATAAAATTTGATATTTGTTCATTTTGGTGGTGAATATTTATCATAGATGTTTATTACATTTTCTACGTTTTGGGTGCCCCCAATATAAATAAATGCAGAGAGGGATCTCACTAATCTGAAACAGGATTTTGTAAAAAAAAAAAAAAAAAAAAAAAAAAAAATTAACAAAGATGCCTTCATTGGTTACTGAATCAATTACCATCTAGTGTGCATAGCTATTTACACACATTTTTAGAAATACTGTAATATCTTTAAATACCTGTTCTGGGACTAAAGGCATGATCCACTTTCTGGGCTTCGAAAGCATTTGTGACCAGATAGTAATAAACTACTGCAATGATTCCTGGGCTTTATTCTAGTAGATTTGAAAAGTCTGTTCTCAAGTGGGATTTTTGCAGAATCTGCACCCTGGTTTTGAAGCTACAAGTAAAGTATGAATATTAAATGGCCGAGCAGGACTTGGCACACTTGGACATGTAGGAAGATCTTCCAAAGCTTGCATTTTCTGCCTTCTGCTGACCTGTTTGGCAAGAGATCTCTACCCAAATATTAAAGGAAGCTTTTTACTGGAAGAGATTCAAAATTCTATGGCATAGTGAGGCAGTCTCGTGTGTTTTCAGAATCTTGAATTCTTTCTCCATTCTGAATTACGGGAAGTTCTAGTGAGTGGAGAGGTTTTATTTTATCTAATTGCTCCAGAGTTTACACACTGTTCAGAATATGCCTTATAAATTCATTTATATGCTAATGACAACCAACCAAAGGGCAAATTTGATACACAAATTATTAAATCATTCTGCCTGCATATTCTCTCCTTTTGGACAATTACTTTTTCCAAATACCAACCGATCAGACAACTATAATTACTTTGTGCTCTGCTAATAGAAGTCGGGTAGAGAGCTAGCAGTTAAAGAAATTCTTATCTGTAGCTGCAAAAAAGGCTGTTCCTTGGAATGTCTTGCAGACCTATGTTCCATTTATTATTTATCTTTGAGAGAGAGAGAGAGAGAGAGAGAGAGAGAGAGAGACTGAGCACAAGCAGGGGAGAGGCAGAGAGAAAGGGAGACACAGAACCCGAAGCAGGCTTCAGGCTCTGAGATGTCAGCACAGAACCCAACGTGGGGCTTGAACTCAAGAACTGTGAGGTCATGACCCGAGCTGAAGTCAGTCACTCAACTGAGCCACCGAGGCACCCCAGATATAAGTTCCTTTTAAATAGTGAAAAAATCACTGTGTTTCTTCATCAGAGAGGTATAAACATTTTGACCTAAAATGCAAACATTTTGCTTTATTTTTAATTCACTGACCTACTTTGTAACAACTCTCAGCTGAAACTGCTTCTGTGCATGTAGAAGTCAAGAAAACTCAGATGTGGCAACAAAGAAAAAACATTCCAAACAGGCATCAAAGTGGGGAGAGGAATAGACTCAGAGTGTATGAGTTTACTAAAACCCTTTAGAAAGTAAGGGGTTTAGCCCTGAAACAGAGACACTGTTTGGCAAAGCTATGAGACAGACAAACTGATCTGAATTTGGTGTCTTTCTCCTTTCTTCTCTTCCCTTATAGTCCAGAACCCCATAGTAGGCAAGCATGCCCTTCACAGTGTGCCATAGCTGCCCAGGCAATGCCCAGGGCCTCCAAATGATCTTCCTACCTCCCTACATCAAAATCCTATTTCCACAGTACTGTGCTCTGGGCGATAGCTCTGGAATAAAGCAATTCCGTACTAAATTGCTAGCGATGAGGGACGACCCTATATGGGTCTGCCTGTAAGAGGGCTATTGTATCATAGCTGTCTGGAGGTCCCCAGCCTGCCCCTCCACCTCTCCTGGTAATCAAGGTCAATTCAGGGACCCAAAAGGCCTCAGGATTATGAAGCAAATTCAGGACCAAATTCAGAGCTAAGCACCAGCTTTATCAAAGCTTGTGTGATGCTTACCCTAACTAATACACCTAGGGATGAGAGTCCCAAATATTGAGAATCGGGTACATGTTGCCCTGGAGAGTGACAAAGGGCCAGCCAAGCCATGTATATCTAAAGTCACCAATTTCTTTGGGGTCTTTCATCATAAATGGTACCGAGTGGAAAGTGTGAGTGTAGTATTAGCCACTTTTCAGATCCAAAAGTTGCCTTCCCAGAACAAAACAAAAAGTACCCAAGAACAAGCCATGCTGACTTTGTCTTTCTGAGTATTTTAGAGGACATGGCAGTAAAAAGATCACAGATAAATTATAATATTGAAAAATACTTTTTGTGGCTCGGAGCCCTGAGAGCACTCTGAATGTCATAATAATTCTATAAAGTCTGTCAGACATTCACAGGGGATTATCCTGGGATTTCAGGGAGGGAGACACAGCATAGTTACTGACAGCCACAAGAAGTCACTCTTTTGCAAATAACATTAGACAAACAACTCCAACATTTGTGAGCATATAACAGTCAGAAAGTGTATGGAAAATATTTTTTAAAGTGGATATTGGAAGATGAGATGATTCTTCTTAAAATTGAAAACATAGGGAGGAGACATCTCCTAGAATTTGGAATAGAGCCAGGGTACTTAAAGTCTGTGTGTGTGTGTGTGTGTGTGTGTGTGTGTGTGTGTGTGTGTTGTTTGTTTGTTTGTTTGTTTTTAGCTTCAGTTAAAGACTTTAGAGTCTATCTTTGAGAACTAAATCTAAAGTAAATCCAGCAGGAGGATTATTTAGTGAATATACAGATGTTTGGAAAGAGGATTTTTTTTTTTTTCCTTAGAAGTAATTATGTGCAGGAAAGAGGATTGATTTGCAAAAGGACATGGATTTGACCTTAGAATATTGTAGTTTCCTTCTGTAATGGGGGTGGGGGGGTGGGTGGGAGGGGTGGGGGAAGGGAAGATACAAATTAATGTACTGTGAAATGAATGGGAATTTTAAAGAGTTTAAGGATTTTCTTTTCCTCTATTAGAAAGTCATGGTCACCTAATTCCCACCATAAACTTTCATTCTGAGATATCAATAAATAAGCATCTAACAGAAATTACCATTAGGGAGCAACAGTCCATGTTTTCTATTGCTCCTTTTGAGAAAAGAAGGTACAGACTGAAAATACAAGAGATTTGGATGAGAGCTTTAAGTTATCTCAGGGAAATTTTCAAATGGGTAAAGTATCGATCTATATGTCTACCCCCCCCATGAACTTCTTATCTTAATAGCATTTTTTTCCTTGTGAAGAAAACTAAGACCAACTAGCTTAAGAAAAAAAAGGAATTTATTGTCTCACATAACTGAGATATACAGTTGGTTTTAGACATAACCAGATCAAGGGGCTTAAAAGCTCTCATTGGGACTTAATCTCTTCATCTATCTGTCTTTCCAAATCATGGCTCTGCTTTTTCTCTTTGTTGGTTTTGTTTCTCAGGCAGATTCTCCCTTTATGATGCCAAGATGGCTAAATTAAATCTCTATCAGCACAAGGATCCTAAAGGAAAAAAACAATTCTAGTTTTCAATAGACTGTCTCTATAAAATCAATATTGAATCTCCTTAAACCACTATGCAACCATTCAATTCAGTTCTCTATCCATTATGGAATTAACATAGTATATAGAATACACTGAGTGGCTTTTTAACTGAAATACAAATAAAAAGGTGACTGCAAGTCCTTGTTTTGAGGTGGCACACAGCTAGTTAATTGACCATTGATTCTTGGAATTCTGGCATTGTACTTAATAAGGCGACAACATTCAGAGTCTTGCAAGACAAACTTGAATAAGAATGTGTTGACTTTACTTTGAGGCCTTAGGTAAGTCTCCTCCAAGAAGGTTCTAGTTTAACTTGTAGCTGAGCCACAGAGAAGCACACACATCTTTGCTCAAAACCCTTTTCTGCCTAACATCTAAGGTAAATGATATCTAGCAATCTGGAGAGGTACAGAAGTGTAAGATTGAAAAATATATATTCTCTGTTCCAGACTAATGTGAGTGCCAGGAAAAACATGGAGAAAAAAAAAAAAAACAACAACTAGGAAACATTTCTGGAGAAAACCTTATATCCCAGGACCCTCCTAAATATCTAATGTTTGCTTACTTTTTTGATGGAGTAAAAAAAATATGATTGAGAAGTTGGAAAATATTGTATATATGATTATGGCTCCCCAAAGATGTCCACATCCTAGTCCCCAGAACCTGTCCATGGCAAAAGAACTTTGCAGATGTGATTAAATTAAGCATTATGAAATGAGGATAGTATCCTGGATTATACAGTCAGGACCAATGTAATCACAAGTGGCCTTATAAGAGGGTCAAGTAAGAGAAGGAGATGTGACAGCAGAAATAGAGGCTGGAGTAATGCAGGGTCGTGAGCCAAGGAATGGGGATAGTCTCTAGAAATTGGAAAAGGCAAGAAAGCAAGTTCTCCCCTACAGCTTCTAGTAGGAATGCAGCCTCACCAATCCAATTTAGATTTCTGACCTACTAAAATGTAAGATGATAAATGTGTGCTATTCTAAGGCACTAAGTTTGTGGTAATTTGCTAAAGCAGCAATAGGAAACTAATACATGACAGAGACAAATAATGCAAATGGAAAAAGAAAGGCAAACAGAAACCCTGGATAAGGGCGCCCAGCTGGCTCAGTCAGAAGAGTATGTGACTCTTGATCTCAGGGTCATGAGTTCTAGCCCCTTGAACTCTATACCTCCTCTACATTGGGTGTATAGATTATATAAATAAATAAACCTTAAAAATCTTTTTTAAGGTTTATTTATTTATTTTGAGAGAGAGAGAGAGAGAGAGAGAGAGGCAGAGAGAGATGGAGAATCCCAAGCAGAGCCTGACATAGGACTCGATCCCATGAACCATGAGATCATGACCTGAGCTGAAATCAAGAGTCAGACACTTAACTAAGGCATCCACCCCCCCCCCGCCGCCAATTTTTTTTAATTAAAGAGAAAAAGAAACCCCAGGATAAACAAAACAAAATAAAAACACATGAGAGACATGGTCTATGAAACAAATGAAAATACAGCTACTGGTTAATATAAGTGTAACAAAGAGTATACATTGTCCTTCAAAAATTCACTTTGAATTTGTAATGAAGGAAATATAATCTTGGCACAATAAATTGGCCTGGCACTAAATAAAATTTGCTATCATAATAATATAAAGATTATGTATAGCTTTTCAACCTTTAGAGTTAACTTATGGTAAAATACTGAAGGCTTCTTTTGTAAGACAAAATGCAAATTTCAACAACTTTGACAGTGAGAATTCACAGTTTCATTGACAGAGTGTAGGTTATATAAAAAGAATGAAAAATGAAAAAAAATTGATTTGTTCATACCATCATCTTAACATTATGGGGAGCTAAAAGAGGTTGTTGAAAGTCAATGCAACAAAAAAGTAGAGATTTATGAATATATATGACAGGTATAAAGATGTAAAAAGAAGAACAAAAAATAATATAATTATTAAACATATGAAGGAAAAGAGAAGAAAAAATGGGAATAATGTAAGTGAGGTAAACTCATTTTTATTATCAAGTTATAACTAGTTTTTAACCTATCAGTCTCCAGGAGTATCTATTTATCAACAAATACCTCTTAGTAAAGGTAATATCTAGAAGAATTCAAGTCAGAAATACTTAAAAGAGGTTAACTGTGATAATAGGGCAAAAAGTGAGATCAAAAGGAAGGAACTTTACTGGTCAATTTTATCATGCATCTAAGGGAGGAAAATGGTAATGGCACACAAACATAGAAAGTAAATAACAAAAGAATACTTCACCACTCTTTTTATGAGGCCACATTATCCTGATACCAAAATCAGAAAGACATTATAAGAAGTAAGAAGTATGAAAATTTGAAATTAAATATGAAATTAAATCTAGCAACATGTAAAAAAGTAAATATATCATGACAATGGGATTCATTCTAGGAAGGCAAGGTTGGTTTAATATTCAAAAGTCAATCCATGTAATTTACCAAATTAAACTAGAAAAAGCATATGATCATCATAATAGATGCTTAATAAGCATTGGACAAAATTCAATAGCTATTGTGATTAAAAAATCATTAGTGATATCTATGGAAAACTTAAAGCTAATATCATACTTATTAATGAAAGACTGAACATTTTTAGACTGTAACTAAGAACGAAGTGAGGATGTTTACTCTTACCACCTATATTCAAAATAGCCAGTGCATGCGGTGCCTGGGTGGCGCAGTCGGTTAAGCGTCCAACTTCAGCCAGGTCACGATCTCGCGGTCCGTGGGTTCGAGCCCCGCGTCGGGCTCTGGGCTGATGGCTCAGAGCCTGGAGCCTGTTTCCGATTCTGTGTCTCCCTCTCTCTCTGCCCCTCCCCCGTTCATGCTCTGTCTCTCTCTGTCCCAAAAATAAATAAAAAAAAACAAAAACAAAATAGCCAGTGCAAAATAGGGCAAGAAAAAGAAATAAACAGCCTGCAGATTGGAAATTAAAAAAATCTTTTTGACTTCATAAATATGATTGTTTATGTAGAAAATTTTTAAAATCTACAAAAAAGCTATTAAAATAAATGTGAGGTCAGCATGGTCATTGGATACTAGGTTAATATACAAAAACTCATCATACATATATGCAACAAGCATTTGAAAAATAAAATTAAAAATTAATATTTCAAATAGCATGAAAACATGAAATATTTTTAATAATAAATTTAACAAAATATGTATAAGTCCTGTACACTGAAAAGCACAAAACACTAGTGAGAGATACTAAAGAAAAATCTAGAGAGATAAAATGGACAGGAAACTTAATACTATTAAGATGTTACTTCTTCCTAAATTGATACACAGGCTCCATACAATTTTATTCAAAATCTGTGGTCTTTGGTAGAAGTTAATATGTGAATTCTTAAATGTGTGTAGAAATGCAGAGTTTGCAAGAGCCACAACATTTTTGAAAACAAAGACCAATGAGTGAGGACTTACACTACCATTTTATAACACTGTAATAATCAAGACACGTGATCTGGCATAAAGATAGACCTATAAATCAATGACAAAATAGAAATTATAAGTGGACCCAAACATACAGTTATTTTTTAATACAAGTGCCATTTTTGGAAAAGCCAGTTGCAAGAAAAATTGGAGAATGTAGCAGCATTAGGTGAGATATTAAAGACACCATGTGACCACAGAGAGCAGTAGAGGCAGAGAGAGAAGCTCCCTTGAGCCTTGATTGAATAGACCACTTTCCTGTTTTGATGAGGCCCAGCTGTGCTTGAAGTCCTTTATGTCCTCTTAGCAGACAGAAATAGGTTATTTTGTGTATGAAATCGTGTACACACATAGATCTATAATATTTTCTGTATGTATCCATTTGTGTATATATTAAGCTAATACATAAGATGTCTCCAACTCTAATCCAATACCACGGGTTCATTTTATCCTTCCCTTCTTGCTCATTCTATAACTTCCCTCTCTACCAGTGAGAAACCTGGCTCTTACATCCAACATCCATTTACTTACTTGTTCAACCCTTTTGATTATTTTCAACTGGGTTGTTTATCTTATTATTGAATTGTGAGACTTCTTTATTATTTTGGATGTGTGTGTTTCATCAAGTGTATGTGTTGCAAATAGTTTCTCCCAGTTCATGGCTTGCCTTTTCGTTTTCTTTCAGAGATGAACAGTTTTTCATTTTGATGGAGTCCAATTTACTGATTTTTTTTTCTTTTATCGTTTGTGCTTCTTTTGTCCTAAGAAATCTGAGCTTCACCCAAGGTCTCAAAGATGATCTCCTAGATTTTCTTCTAGAAGTTTTATACGTGTAGCTCTTACATTTAGGTTGACAATCCATGTCAAGTTAATTTCTGTCAACTTAGTTCTCACAAAACAACTTTATTTCTGCATTCATATTTATTTTGTTATATGATATTCAAAATACATGATTACAGTGACATGTGCAACTATCATGGACAGCTGGGGAGAGCACAACTGAGTCCTGGTAAGGGTACTACTCAACGGAGAGAGGAGACATTCAGAGTACACTAGAGAGTAGAGTAGCCTCCCTAGTCTTGAGTCTTCAGCACCGTGGGCTTCAATGGGTAAGTTTTACAGAGGGAATGGACAGCTTGGGTTGATCCAGAATGGAAATTGGGTTAAAAAAAGCATCTACCAGATATAAACAAGTGAGCTGGTAGATCAGTTTTATGCATGCCAAACCAGTCCCAAATTATGCCTTTATTTCTGGATGTCACAATCTAAGAAAAATTGACAAACTAGAACGGTGCTTTATAAACTTTTTCAGAGTTCTATGATTCCATGGCAATTACCTCAATAATACTCAGGTGAAAGAAGTTAGGTTTTTTTTTTTCTTTTCTATTTTGCACAGATTTCTTTTTCTTTTCTAAAGTAGCCCTGTGGCTTAAAAGAAAGAGTGTAAGAGCTGGAAATCATGATTGAACAGGTACTCTCTTAGAGGAAATTAATCATCTATGAGTATGCTGGATAATATGTGTGGAAGATCATGTTTGTTGCCTAACCAATAGCCGCTTTCTTCCTCTTCCTCTTCCTATGTACCCAATGTAACAGACACTAGTATAGCGATAAGGGGTTGCCAGCTGCAGAGACCCAGTGCTCGGTCCCCATCCTGCTTGATCTCATCTCAAGAAAATTTTATGGCCCTGAGTAATAGATGGTGGCAAGGTATGTGCTATCACAGGGAGATGCTGGCTCACTTTAGTTACTTAAGGTTGATTCATGAATTGCCTCCCCAGGTTGATTCACATTCACATGTCTCCATGGAGATACTTTCTCCAGTGTCCTTGGAAGACAGTTTTCCATCCTTACTTGTTTCCTTCTCCTAAGTAGAATTTCTCTCTCTAAAAGTGAGCTTAGAATAGAGCTTTACTTACCTCCAAAATATTTTTAAGCTTGAGTGATGATGTGCTATTGAAGAAAAACCGTATTTGATCTGATTTAATTAAATCAACAGTCTCATTTTATGATTTAGATATACATAATCTTAGAATACAATCATTTTGGTTTATTATTAATTTGGACTATGTTGAGAAAATCATTTTTGCTGTAAAAAGAACATGCCAAATTTATTCTCTGAATTGTGAACAGGTCAATTTAATTATCAGTCTCTTTAAATTTCCTTTGGAAACATTCTTTCAAATATCAAATCATAAAAACCAAGACTGGTGTTTTGACTAACCTAAAATGCAATGATCCGTAGGCACAAAATAAAGAACAATTGAAAATGCCGTTCCAGATAAATTTGAGGATACATAAAAATGTAGCAAAAAATAAAATACTTACCTCAACTCCATCATTGGAAGGTGTGGCTGGAACAGGTGTCAGCAATAAAGCCAAATGAGAAACATGAAAGTCATTTACTCCCAATCATAATTTCACAAAGTCAAAACTGAGGCTTAGAAAGGCTGAGTGATTAACTTTTGATCATATTCCCTTTCATTTGCAGGAGTCTAAAGCCAGGTTTCTTTACTTCCAGTCCTGTGTTTTAATGGTTGTCATTTCCATTAAATTACCTATGGTAGGGCTGATCATGTCTGTTATGGATGTCAATGGCCAGTCTAACTGGTTAGTCATCATTATTCAGATGATCAAATGATTAGGAAGCTTGACCTTTTTGTTTCATTCACTTCTGATGAACAGACTTCAACCTTGTCATAACTTCCCTGGCTTTTCAGCTTGGTTATGTGAACATAAGTCCATCAACCTTTCCAGTTTTCCATTTTAATCCTGGGGGAAAAAATTAATAGAGCCAAATATAATATGTAGGGTTGTATAAATTAGTCAAAGAATGAGAAAATCTCACATTTGTAAAGCACTTTATAGATGATGAGATCCTCTATGAGATACTATTCCCACTTTGCAGGTAAGGAATATGAACTGTCCAGCTGAGTTGCAGAGCCAGATTAGAAATGAGTTATTCTATCTTCAAATCCAATATTCTTTTCATATTTTACCTTTTGCAAATCACCTAAGAAATTATTTACTTTCCATTATAATGGATATAATTGACTCATGCCCAGAAAGAAAATGAGTGAAGGCCAAATGTTTTTCTCATCTATTAGTATTATAATACTTGGAAAATAGTAACATTTAACATTTATAGTGAATGTATTAATTGACAACAAATGTATTCTGAGCACTTACTATGTAGAGCAAGCTGTTAGTTATGAGGGGACAAACCTTTTGCTGGGAGCAATTTGTAAACTGTAAACACAAATGTCAAGTGTTATTATTTTAGGAGGAAGCTCACAAATTATTTAGAGCTTATAAACTGGTCTCTCTAGCCAAAGGCCCAAGTTAAAGACTCAAAAATGCCTACTTAAAAGAAATCTTCCCAATCACCTGTTTTAAGAACTATCTTCTCAAGATAAGGAAACTCAGAAGGGAGAGGTTAACTGACTTGCCAAATATCACCAGTTCACGTCAAAACAAGATAATTGTTTTAGAAAAGGTTAAAGTTTCAGGATACAATGAGAGGTCTTGAGACTTTTTTTTTGGAACTTTAGCATTCAGGAACCTAACAAGGGTTTGACTTGTCTACAGCAAGTAAATGTAAAACACAAAGGAAACCCCTAGTTTCTTTTTCAATAGTAGGGCAATTCCCTGGTCCCTCCTCCTATCTTCCCCTTTGCAATTGCAGAAAGATGACAAATGGGTTTCATGCAGAATAGCTATCAGTATTGGAAGGCACTTGACGGGAGGATCAGGCAAAATTTGAACATCTACATTTCAACAGCTTCGTTGTTGTTGTTTTACAAAAGTGAAAAATACTGATGGTGCTGATATATTTAGTCCCAAGTAAAGTTCAAGTTATGACTTTCAACTGTTATACTAGGATACTTTGAGCTGGGAATTTTTTAGAGATGTTATCTCCATAGCACATTAGCTAACAAAACACCTTCAGTTAAAGAGCATGACTTTATACAGAATTAATGGAATGTAGATAAAGGAGATGTGATCAGTAAGTGAATGCTTGGTTATCAGTACACTTCACTCATATCAGAGTTTCCTCATAATCCAAAGCAATCTCAACTATCTGTCATTAACTTCCAGTGTAAGAAATGGAGAAATCCATTAATAAGTACTACTTGTGAAATGGGAATCTATATTCTTTTATTTTTGTCATTTTTTTTTTATTTTAGAGAGATTGAGAGCAAGTGGGGGGGGCATGGGGGAGGAGGGGGAAGAGAGAGAGAGAGAGAGAGGAGAGAGAGAGAGAGAGAGAGAGAGAGAGAGAGAGAGAGAAGGAACCTTAAGCAGGCTCCAGTGTGGAGCCCAACATGGGGCTGGATCCCACAACCCTGGGATCATGACCTGAGCCAAAATCAAGAGTCAGATGCTCAACCCACTGACCCACCCAGGTGCCCCTAGAATCTATATTTTTTTAAGTCAGTGAAACATGGTAGGCATAGAACCTAGGCATATGTGATTGCTGTTAAGCATTTGGGTATTCATTCACTTTACTGAGTGGCAAATAACAAAGGAATGCAAACAGATGAGAAGTAGTGGCCCACTCAACCGCTCTGTTAAAAAAACCTGTTTCAAAATATCCTGCAAAATGTATACAGGAGAACAGAAGGATAATGAGACAAAGGAGGAAATCAGATGTCAACTCTACTTAGCCGGAGCACCAAATTGGCCTTTGCTTAGTCTACTCTGGGCATCCGGGTCCTGGCTACAAATGCTAATTGGATCCACCAAATCTGAGTATTTCACCTAGTTAAAATTTTTGAGGATTTGTTTGCAAACGCACTAAAAGAATGAAACTTCCTCTGCGGAGCTTTAACTAACAGGAATAAATATACACAGTGAATTACAAATTAAGTCGCAGGAATAAATATTCACAGCAAAATCCAAATAACAATCCCAGTTCACTGGGCATCAATAAGACACAATAAAATTACTAATGAGGGTAGACTATCCTCTACGTTAAAGTATAATTTTCAAAAAAAAGTAAAGTCATGACTCTAAAGCAAATCTAAAATTAACACATGTAAAAGATTTTATTTAACTCATTGACTAATGAGAGAACCAGTGAGATGTTAGGACAAGTTCAAAATCCATTTAAGAAGCTGGGGTGTTTATAGGAAATTTCACAAAGAAATATTAAGATAAGATTGTTGGTTTAGATATAAACTGATAATGACCAATGGGCCATAAATCTCTGGGGTTATCTGTTCTACCAGCCTGCACCACCATCTCATTATGACAGTTTTTAAGTTAACAGAGTGAATTTACTGAGTCTGGGCCTTTAATCATTAGTAAGTATTGCTATGAACTAAGTACATTCCCTACACAATCCTTGAATGGCCTTTGCCCCTGTATATATTGAAAGACATGCTGCTCATTGTGTGTGTGTGTGTGTGTGTGTGTGTGTGTGTGTGTGTGCATGTGCACATGTGTGCATGCATGCACATGCCTTATTTTCAAATTTTGGATAATTTTTTCTGGCATGTTCTTTCATTAGGTAGCTTCTTCAGGACCATAATCTAGGTAGGTCCAAACCCACTTAGATTCAGGATGAATATTCTAATCAATCAAGAGTTTTTATTTTCTCTGCCTGCTTTATTTAATAGTCAGTCATTAAAAGTAGTGTAACTTTCAAGCCCAGCTACATAGATTTCATCAAATATATTTTCTATTTCTGTTTCTACTTAAGTTTGCATAAATCCATGGAATTAAAGAAATGTTGGACATGTGCCCATTATATGTGAATATTCTTTGTGAAAGCGTCCTGAAAAATGTCTGAGAGTGCCTTTTGTAATTTTATTTGCGATAGCTCTGGAGATCTCACTGGCTTTGGGTAGCCAGGGAGAAAATTGTTTCTTTCAGGCTAAACTCTAACTTGGAAGACATTCTCTCTCTCATCTCATCTCAAAACCCATCTTCTCTGTAGTTGTTTCTCGTTTTTTCAGTTTATATGTTCCCTTCCACTCTATTTCTTTGCCTTTCTCCAAGTACAAACTGATAAAATCTGACCACTCTTCTAGAATTTTTATGGTTACTTATTTTTAGCCTCCTACATGTAAATCATTTAAAAACAGAAGATAAAGAATACTACTAAATGCAACTGTAACTCAATCTGAAATCATTGTTTATTCCCCAAATAAAAGATTAGTAGAAACTTGAAAAACAGAGAGTTGTTGAGAGAATCATCCTTTTACTTAAATTGGTCATTTAATTTCTGGTTATTCCTTTATAATAGTTTTCCTAGGAGTGGAATTATAGCTTCAAAAGTGAAGAACTTTGGAGTCAGACTGGGGATTCTGTCCCCCTCTGCCTACTTCCCCTCCTCCTCTTACCAGCTGTGTGACCTTGGTAACTGAGGCCTTGGTTTGTTCCTCTGTAATATGAGCATAATATTTTAGAGTTGTTAAATAATATATTAAAAAATTTAGCTCAGGCCTGTAGCTCAACAAATGGTAGTAACCAAAGCCACAACCTCACCCCTTCCCCACTTCATCATGTATTCTATTTAATGTCATCTCTTCCCAGAGGCCTTTCTTGCCTATCACCTTTACCCTACAGATTCCTTATCAGAGTTCACAGTCTGTTTCTTTTAAAGCATTTTCACAATTTGTGGTCATTTATCTTTTTTGTGTAGTCCATGGGGATAGAAGCTCTGACAAGCAGGGGTAATATATATCTCACAAGCAGGGGTAATATATATCTCATTCACCATTGTGTATCCAGAACCTACCCCAGTATCTGGCATATAGTAGACATTTACTAAACATATGGCAATCAGTGAATCTGAGCCCCACATAGGACTTCATCACCCAACATCATAGAACAGACTTTTCATAAAAAATGTGGAAACTCTCCTGGGGCACCTGGCTGGCTCAGCTGATTAAAGGTCTGACTCTTGATTTCAGCTCATATCATGAGTTCGGGCCCCACATTGGGCTCTGTGCTGACAGCACGGAGCCTGCTTGGGATTCTTTCTGTCTCCCTCTCTCTCTCTGCCCCACCCCCATTTGTGTTCTCTCTCTCTCTCTCTCTCTCTCTCTCTCTCACAAAATAAATAAATAATTTTTTTTTTTAATGTGGAAACTCTCTTTTTCCCCTCAGCCACTGTCAGAGAATTGAGAAAAGGATTTCTGGACGCATAAATATGTAAGTTTCTTTACGTCATGTGCCAAAGGTAAACTACAAGGACATACAATATTTCTAAATATTGTATAATTAGTGAATATTAAAATATACAAACTTATTCAACTCAACAACAAAGACAAACACAACAATCTGACTTTAAAATGGACAAAGTAAATAGACATTTTTTCAAAGACATCCAAATGGCCAACAGGTATATAAAAAGATGCTCAGCATCACTAATCATCAGGGAAGTGCAAATCAAAAGCATAATGAGGTATCATCTCATACCTATTAAAATGGCTATCATCAGGAAGATAAGAGTTAATAAGTGTTGGTGAGGATGTGGTGAAAAGGGAACATTTGTACACTGCTGATGGGAACACAAATTGGTTCAACCACTACGGTAAACAGTGTGGAATTTCCTCAAAAAATTAAAAATAGACCTACCTTTTGATCCAGCAATTCTATTTCTGGGTATATATCCAAAGTAAGTGTAAATAGGGTATCAAAGGTATGTATACACTTCCATGTTTATTGCAACATTATTCATAATGGCCAATACATAAAAATAACCTAAGTGACCATCTATGGATGAATATATATATGTGTGTATATATGTGTGAATATATATATGTGTGTGTGTATATGTGTGTATACACACACACACACACACACATATATATATATATATATATATTCATCCATAGATGGCCACTTTATATATATATTATATATATAATATATATAAACAGAATATATATATTATATATATACATATATAACATATATAATATATATAATATATAACAGAATATTACCCAACCAAGAGAAAGAAGCACATCTTGATATTTGGAACAACATGGATGGACCTTGAGGACATTATACTAAGTGAGATAAATCAATCAGACAGAAAAAGACAAATATTGCATGATATTACTTACATGTGGAATATAAAAAGGCAAACTCATAGAAGCAGAGACCAAAATGGTGTTACCAGGAAAGGTTGGCAGATAGGACACATGTTGTTTAAGGGTACACACTTGTAAAAAAGCCTCAGAGATTTAATGCACAGTAAAGTGAATATAGACACTAATATTATATTATAATCATCCAACTTGCTAAGAGACTTAGAAAATTAATTATTATTACCATTAAAAAGAAATAATTATGTAACATGGTAGAGTTGCTAATTATGGCTACAATGGCAATCTTATTACAATGTACTAATGTATCAAATTAACATGTTGAACCCCTTACGTTTACATGTTATATGTCAAATATATTTCAATTTTTTTTTAATTTTTTTTTCAACGTTTTTTATTTATTTTTGGGACAGAGAGAGACAGAGCATGAACAGGGAAGGGGCAGAGAGAGAGAGGGAGACACAGAATCGGAAACAGGCTCCAGGCTCCGAGCCATCAGCCCAGAGCCTGACGCGGGGCTCGAACTCACGGACCGCGAGATCGTGACCTGGCTGAAGTCGGACGGTTAACCCACTGCGCCACCCAGGCGCCCCGAAATATATTTCAATTTTAAAAGATTTACAAATGTCCATACATATCTAAATATAAATGAAATTATTTAAGTTACAAGCATTCTTAAACTTAAGATATTTATAAAGGTAGCTCATTTCTTAATCATATGCTATGCTTTTCTTCTCAAGGTAATGACAGATTAGATTCCCAGATGCATAAATTATAGACATCTATCACTCTCATTTGTCACCCAGCATTTAGATATCTTTCTCCGTGTTTTATTTAACACACTGCAAGCCTTTAGCAAACTCAAAAAAAAAAAAAAGCATCAATATAGAAAACACATATGTGCTTATATGAAATGCATACTATAATAAATGTCCTGGGTGTGGTGCTGACAGAGCTTAGTTTTCCAAAACATACTTTGTTAAATGACATCCACAGAATTACTTCATAAGTCTACTAATCTGATAACACCTGCCCTCATTATCTATTCTTATTCAGTCTTCTGGGAATTCTAGCTCACGTTATCAGAATAAAACTAAATGGACATTCTGTTCTCATCATTTCTGTCCTAATGAGAAAGGTTCTTGTTATTTTTGCAACTTAATTGTTTTAAGTAGTCAAACTCAGGCTCAAGATCAGGCTTAAGGTCAAAACCAATGGGAAAGACAAAGTACCTTGAAAACGAAAGTGGCTTAAATAATGGCCATGAGTTCTGGATTGAAAAGAAGCACTGAATTCATGACAGGAAACTTTAGAATGAACTCTTCTAAAGTAAGTATATTTGAAAGCCAGGAAAGCAAGTCATAGGAATTCAAACAGATATAAATCTATATGCATCGATTTATCATTTTATTTTCTACGCTATTCATTCTATTAAACTACATGAAGGGACTGTGTTTTACACTGTAGTTTCATTTGGTTACTGTTTATTTTTAACATATTTTTCCATTTAAGCAATTAGAACAAAGAGTCAAATACAAAAAAAAAAAAGAATACACATTGTTTTTTTTTAATTTTTTTTTTAATGTTTATTTATTTTTGAGACAGAGAGAGACAGAGCATGAATGGGGGAGGGTCAGAGAGAGGGAGACACAGAATCGGAAACAGGCTCCAGGCTCTGAGCTGTCAGCACAGAGCCCGACGAGGGGCTTGAACTCACGGACTGCGAGATCATGACCTGAGCCGAAGTCGGCGGCTTAACCGACTGAGCCACCCAGGCGCCCCAAGAATACACATTGTAATACGAAACCATTTCAGGCACAACTTCTGCCTTAAATGATTCCATATAAATTAAAATGGCACATAGGACAGATGGTGCAGAAGCAGTTTCACATGAGATTTTAAAATACAGTGATATGAATTGGTTGAATCTGATGTGATTCTGTTGGTAAAATAGCAGAAAGATAGAAAACCTTGAAAGGAAACATTAGTCACTGTATAATCTAGGCCTAAAGAAACTGAACCTACAGAATTTCATCTAGCAGGTGGAAAAGCAATACCTTCCAAAGTCCATTTAAAATCAGTTTGTTTTGGGGCATCTGGATGCTCAGTCAGTTGAGTATCCTACTTCAGCTCAGGTCATGATCTCACAGTTTGTGAGTTCAAGCCCCATATCAGGGGCAGAGTAGAGCTGGCTTCAGATCCTCTTGCCCCCTCTCACTGCTCCTTCCCTGCTGGTGCTCTCTCAAAAATAAATAAAACATTTAAAACTTTTTGTTTAAATAAATAAAAAAATAAAATCATTTTGTTTCATCAGAATCAAATATATTATGAAACACATTGGTCTTGTTGTGATCAGAAAGCTCTAGGTCCAGAGAATTAAGAGACCTAGCTTCTAGCCATACTTGATGTCAGGAAATTGTAACCTCACCTCTCCAGGCCTCAGTTTTTTATCTGTAAATTGAAGGAATTAATTAGATCATACTCTACTTCCTATAGCTCTAGAGGCCAGCTTTCATGTTCTAGAAGTCAATATTCCCTAGGAACATCATAATGTTCAAACCATCCCACTCACCCTAATCAAGAAGGCCTTTAACAGATACTTTTCTTCTCATCAAACACTATTTGCAAAAAGGCCTCCTACTGGCTGAGAATTGAGAGCACAAAACACAGACTTTTGTCTTCCCAATTATGTCTAGGCATGCCTTTTCTTTGTCCTTGTTTGCTGCAGTATCATAGTGGCTTTGAGATTAGGTAGACCTGAGCTGAAGTCACTTAATTTCTCTGATATTTAGTTTCCTCATCAGTAAAATAAGCATATTAAAAGTATCTTTTTCTTAAAGCTTTATGAGGATTAAAAGAGAGGACACATAAAAAGCTTTAGGTGTGGTACCTGCCACGTGTGTTTAATTATTATTGGTTATATCTTCCTACTTTGACATGTCTTATGGACTGTGTGGTTGTGGGGGCTTTTGACTCGTACTTGAAGGTGAGCAGAGGGTGGTACAGTAGAGTGAGTTAAAGGGAGTGGGGCAGAGGAGGGGCAAAAGTAAAATGCAAGTGATTTTAAGCTTCAAAAAGAAAATCTGCAGGATAATTATTTTAATTTTTTTAAGTTTATTTATTTTGAGAGAGAGAGAGAGAGAGAGAGAGAGAGAGAGAGAGAGAGGAAGAGTGTGAGCAGGGAAGAGGCAGAGAGAGAATCCCAAGCAGGCCCTGTGCTATCAGTGCAGAACCCGATGTGGGGCTTGATCCCACGTACTGTGAGATTATGACCTGAGCTGAAATCAAGAGTCAGATGCCTAACCGACTGAGCCACTCAGGTGCCCCAGGACAGTTGTTTATAATGTCAATTTGTAAAGCAAAATTAAGAGCTGCTAAAGGTACTCTTGTCCTGTTTCTATGTCACAAATTGGTGACCAAATTCATGCTCAGAATTAGAAGAATTTCTGAACTAGATTCAGTATTTCCCAAATTTGGATTCTTTCATTAAAGACCATCTTCTTCTGCAAATGAAAAGATACATACCAAAATATTAACAATGGATATCTCTGGGTGGTAAGAGTATAGCTAATATTTATTTACTCTTTATACGTACTTCATTTATTTTTCAAGTTATTGTTTTCTAAAATAAAAGTATTATTTTAGAAACAAAATTTATCATTATAAAATATGCAATGACTGGAGAAAAAAGGATATGAATCTTTCATGGATCTGTTTCTCAAACTTCTTAGGTTCTCCAGCAGCTGTTTACTATTTGCATTTTTTCCCCTCTTAATAAAGTAATTATTTAATCCTTCTCTGGGTCTGTAGCATCAAAGTCACTGTCTCAAAGACTGTGAAATTCTAAGATGATTTCAACACGTAAAGCACTCCCACTGGGACACAGTACAAAGATTCAAGTTATGGTTGAAAGAGGAAAGCAGGCAGGAGAAAGAAATTTTTTAAAAAAATGTTTGCACACTTATTCTCTTACAAAAACACATACATACCTACAAACATACACATAAATACGTACATACTCATGCCAACACATACATACACACACTGCCCCATCTCACTTCCTGTTGCTTTTTATATTGGGTAAGGTTTGATTATTGCTAATGTTACCCAGCTGTGTCAGTTCCTTGGGCTCTTTACCCATGTTTTCCTTTCTCTCAGATATAATTTCTCTCGCATTTAAATAGTCTTTCAAAATGAGGCCATTCTGGCAGACCCTGATCTAGCATATGGTTGGCCAATATCCAATGAGTTCAGGATGCTTAGCCAGATAATTCAGATACCACAGAGGTGGCCTCTACTTAAATGACCTTAAATGGACTCCAGGGCCTAGAGGCTGAAGGCATGCTAAGAGACCAAATTAGAAGTCATAGTTAATGGGAAAGTGCATTAGCTCCCAACCTATTCACCTAGGAATGGGCATATGTCCAGAACTATTAAAGACCTCTTTTTTTTTTTTAAAGTTTATTTATTTATTTTGGGAGAGAGAGAGAGAGAGAGAGAGAGAGAGAGAGAGAGAGAGAGAAAATGAGTGGGGGAGGGGCAGAGAAAGAGAGAAAGAGAGGGAATCCCAAGCAGGTCCTATGCTGTCAGTGCAGAGCCTGACGTGGAGCTCGAACTCACAAACTATGAGATCATGACCTGAGCTGAAATCAATAGTCAGACGCTTAACCAACTGAGTCGCCCAGCATCCCCTAAGAATTATTAAAGACTTCTAAGGAGAACTAACTAACTAACTAACTAACTATATATATATATATATATATATATATTTTTTTTTTTTTTTTTTTTTTTTTAGAATTAGAGGAGAAATTAGAAACCATGCAATCCGACCACTTCTTTTTCACACTTGAAAAAGTAAAACCAGAGATGCTAAGTATTTCACAGAGAGCCATCATGTATTGAGTCAGATGTGCATCTTTGGTTGTAAGCAACAGTAGCCTCCCCGGCTAACTTAAGCAAGAAAGAATATGTTGGAAGACAATGAAGTTCTCAGAGAAGGGAAGCAAAAGCCTGAAGTGCCCCGATCAGAAAGGACAAAAACCAGGAAGCCAAAGTGGTCTCAGGAATAGGAACTGTTCAATTGTTTTGACAGAGAGCCTTCATAGAATAAGAGAAGCCAACCATTGTTTTCCCCAAATCCCTGAATTATCCCATTAAAGAGTCAAAGAACCAGGAAGAAAGAGTCAGATTGACTCTTGTGTTGTCTGCCCACTCCTCAGCAGGTACCTTGATTTATGGTCTCATCAAGTTTTCACTTCATAGGGGAGAGGTCATGCCACAAAAAGAAACTGGAATACTATTATACTATTACTCAAAAAGAAAGAATGGATGGAAAAACCTCCTATGCCCACTACACTGGCCATTGCTCATTTTACTACATCCAACTGTCTCATTTGGGTGGAGGAAGCCATGTGTCCATTAAACACCTTCCTTATACTGCTTACAGATTCATTCATTTCTAAAATGACCATTTATATATTCCTTTGACTTTGCTCTATGTCCCTTGTTGACAAGAATATATCCCTGAGGGAGGTAATACATTTATAAATTATCAGTTTTAACATAGCCTCCCTGAAGGAGAAAGGGAGAAGCAGTTGAGACCCTTGGGGACTCGAGAGGATGGGGAAAGGTTGTGTGAAAGGAGAGGTCAGGAATACCAAAGGAAAACATTGTCTTTTTCACATTTTTGTCTAGTCTTGACCCAACTAATAAGGCTTATACAACTTTGCATTTTTGTTCTATAGCCTTTTAGCTAAAACTCCTAATTTGCAGAGTTTACTAAGCAGCTGAAGATTAGTTTCTTTCTACAGGGACCTTAGTCAGGTAAGCCAGTTTTACCTCAATTTATGACTGTGAAAAGGGCATAGAAAAATCAGAAGAAAAGAAAACCCTTACCAATGGTGTCCTTTCCCTCACATAGCTCTTTGAAACAGGAGAAATAAAAATTGATTAATATCTTTCAATTCACCAGGAATAAGGCTTGCTTTCCAAAATTTTTGCACAGTGCCAAAAATTTGTGGCAATACAAATGTTCAGGAGAGAAATTGTGCAGATTCAGAGTTGTTCATTGTTATATAATCCTAAAGTAATTAGAAACAGGCTCTTTACTTCCTTTTCATCTCTTTCAAAACCTGTATTCAACATATAGTTTCTGGAAGAAAGAAAGCACTAACATTGGCTACCACACATGAACCCTTCTGTCACTCCTCTCCTAGGAAGACCTTTTCCAATAAAGCATTTGAAAAAGAATCAGTCTCAGGCTGTGCTTCATGAGAGAAACCAACCTAAGAATATAGGCAGACACAGAATAATGTGCATTAATATTTCTAATATACGTGTTTGATGGAAGTGATCAGGGTCTGAGGCAGAAACCGACATTCTATCCAGAAATTTTGTCCTTATTTTCAATATACTATGTACTTCCTCCACGATAACTTTTCAACATAAAGTGTAACTACAGAATTGTGTGGCTTCTTAAGTAGGAAAAGAGACAATTAAGAAAATTAGCTGAATTGCTGGGGCACCTGGGTGGTTCAGTCAGTTAAGCATCCGACTCTGATTTCGGCTCAGATCATGATCTCACAGTTCTTGCCTTGAGGCCTTCATCTCTCTCTCCTTCTCTCCCTCTCTGCCCTCCCCCCACTCATGCTCTCTCTCTCTCTCTCTTTCTCTCAAAATAAATAAATAACCATCACAAAAAAAGAAAATTACATGAATTACTAACAAAAATGCGTGGACTAACTCTGAAGCATGGTCTTGGGAGTTAGACTGAGCTGGGTTTGAATCCAGCTTTAACATTTACTAGCCATGTGTTCACTGAAAAAAAGAATAATTCTGCTTTTTTTTTTTTTTTTTTTTTTTTTTTGCTGGGATTTTGAGCATTAGATTTATTTTAAAGTACTTAGACCCAAAACATACCGATGACCAGCGGCAGGCTAGAGCCTACCCCCAGCAGTTCACAATAGGGGGTTACACTAATTTTCAACTCTACGCTCAGTAATATCCCACTGATTGCTTGTAATTGGCAACAGTGGGAGTATTACACCACAGAAACTGGCAAATGCTAGAAATCAAGACTCTCACTCACCCCGGAGCTGCTTGTTAAACATAAACCAGCATATCACTGCCTTAATCTATGATTCTAGTCTAGACAGTCCCTTGAGCTGTAGACTCACAATGCCTACTAAAGTTTTCCTGAATGCCCCACAAAAATTTAAAACTAGGGGCACCTGGCTGGCTCAGTCGGGAGAGCATGTGACTCTTGATCTCGGGTTGTGAGTTCGAGACCCAATTTGGGCATAGAGATTTCTTAAACAAATAAAACCTAAAAAAAAAAACAACAACTCAATACATCCACAATTTACCTCATCTCCTCTGCCACCCCCCTGTTCATTTCCATTGGTGGAATCGCCAAAAATGCCAAGTAAAAATCTGAGTTCTTCCTTTACATCTCCTTCACCTTCATCCCCACAACCTATCAACATAAAAAAAAAGAAAGACAAAATACTTGCACTTTTGTGCTTCCTAACAAATTCTCCAACTCTACTCCTCCTCCTCAAGTTCAGACTCTTTCCTTATTTGGCCTGGAAATTCTAGCAGCCTTCTGATTACTCCCCTTACAATTCATCCTTCATATCACCTCAGATCAAGATTTTTAAAAAGTCAGTCTGACTGCCACTCCTCTGCCTAACAGCCTCCTAGGTTCTATATTGTCTATAGGATAAAATCCGAGCTCCTTTTTTTTTTTTTTAAAGTGAGCTCTATGCCTAATGTGGGGCTTGAACTCATGACCATGCTCCACCAACTGAGCCAGTGAGGCACCCTTAAAATCTAAGCTCCTTGACTTTGTCATCAAAGTCACCTTGCTTTAGTTTTTATTTTCAACTTTATCACTTACCATTCCCTACTTTGGAGTTTACAATTCAGTCACTGACTACTCACAGTATTATTTCATGCTCTGGGGATGAATTACCTTCAGTACATAATAATAACCACATGTATTGAGCAACTAAGGTAAACTGTGGGTAAATATTCTATTTTTTATTAAAAAAATCAAAAGCTGTAATATTTATTCAAATCTGAAATATGTTTTCAATATATCTAAAATATCTTCCATCATTCCAATAATGTCACTATCATAAATTGCAGTAGATTGCAAAACTGCTAACAAATCCTTCCCATCCTTATATATACATTATTTTGCAACGTGACTTTGAGCCACTTGCATTAAGAGGCGGAGTCTATATCTCTCTAGTCCCTGAAGTTAGGCTTGGCCGAGTCTCCTGCTTTAGCCAATGAGACATATACATAAGAAGCAAGCAGGGCCTTGAAGGTGCTTATGCATTAGGGCTTGCTGTCTTGCCGCTCTTAGGAACCCTGTGACAGCTACTGCATGAAAAGACCTAGATTGATGCTGGATAATGAGAGACCCGTGGCCCCAGCTGACATCTAGCCCACCATCAGACATATAGTGAGAACATTCTACACCTTTTGGCCCCATCAGACTACCAACCGACCCTACCTATCAGCTAAGTTTGCCCAGGCCAGACATCCTAGCCAACCCACAAACCATGAGAAGTAGTAAATGTTATTTTCAGACCCTAAATTTTGGGTGGTTTGCTATGGAGCAAAAGCTGATTCCCCCAAAATACTAGCCTTTCTCTGTAAGAGCCACCTCTGCGTTTTACCAAAGCCTAAAGCAGAATACAATAGTTCCTAAAAGTTATTAATGTAGACCAATTTTCAATAATAAATTATGAATTTGACTTATATGGAAAATAATGTATAGTTCACTGATAAAATAAAAAAAGGAGTTATACACACACGTAAAGAGTTTTAACAAACAAACTTGAGAGTGACAAATGCCATACTACTGGTCATCTATCAAATATTTAAGTGGTTATTCTGTGCCAGCCACTATGGTAGATTCCTTATACACAAAGATAAATATAATATATTAATTAATATAAAATATACTTATAAATTAATATATCAATTACCTCCATAATATAATGGAGCCTATAATCCACCTAGATGAAACAGACATCTAAACAGATAAATGATTTTTAAAATAATTATTAATTCTCTCTGACTATAAAAGCAATAATAGTATTATGGGGGCACCTGGGTGGCTTAGTTGGTTAAGCATCCAACTCTTGATCTCAGCTCAAGTCATGATCTCACGGTTCATGAGTTCAAGTCCTGAGTAGGGCTCTGCACTGACAGCATGGAGACTGGGATTCTCTCTCTCCATCTCTCTGTCCCTCCTCTGCTCTCTTTCTCTCTAAAATAAATAAATACTTAAAAGAAAAAAAGGAAAAGAACAAGTTTTTAAAAAGTAACAATAGTATTATGGAAAAACAAAAACTATCAGGTATTCTGTCATCTAAAGGACAACGTTAAATTAGTTTAATATTCTTTATAAGCATATATATTTTTTCACTCCTTTTTCATTGCATTTATATATTTTAAAAATAGGATTATTTATATATACTATTTTATAATCTGCTTTTTAAAATTATAGTATATTGTCAATATCTCCCCACAATATTAAATATTCTATAAAATCTTTTTCATGGATGCACTATATCCTATTATATGGAAGTATCATATTATTTATTTAATCAAAATTTTATTGTTAGATGCTGATTTTTTTCCAGTTCTCCTTTCTTCTTGTTGTTGTTACAATGAACATGTGGGGTGGTGCCTGGGTGGCTCACTAGATTGAGCATCTGACTTTTGACTTCAGCTCAGGTTATGATCTCACGGTTTGTGAGTTCAAGCCCTTTCATCAGGCTCTGCACTGACAGCAGGGAGCCTGATTGGGATTTTCTCTCCCTCTCTCTCTCTGCCCCTCCCCTGCACATGCCCACTCTCTCTCTGTGTCTCTCTCTCTCAAAATAAATAAATAAACTTTGAAAAACAAAACAAGTAATGAACGTGTGTGACTAAATCCATGGGCACATACATGATCATTTGTGAGAATTAAGTAATGTAATATATGTAAGTTGTCCATGTAATAAGCACTTAGTAAATACAAATAAAAATAGTAGTGAGAGGAGGAAAAAGTGAAGAGAAGCTGGCTAAACATAGAAGAAAGGGAGTTTGAAGGCAAAGGTCTTGAAACACGATCACAGGATATCTTCAGAGAATGACAAGAAAAACATAAGACTTGAGCAGAGATATCTCTCGGGGGAGAATAGTGCAGAGGAAGTGGGTAAGTTAATACAAGGATATTACACTAAAAATTTAGATTTTATTCTATAGTGCCTTTGCAACTTCTGTCTACAAAGGAATTATTTAATGGCAATATAGAAGAGTTGTTTTCTCAAGGATATATTCATAATGATATTTTATATTATATAATATATAATATATTATATTAAAATGGTTTACTTTAAAGGTTCTGCTGCTTCCTTAAGAGTGATTTTGTCATTCCTGGGGCTAACATATTTTCTGTGGCTACATCTGTCTGTTAATGGAAACAATGGAAAAATTGGATTTGAAATCTTTACATGAAACCCTTAAAAACCACATCTATTTCTCATATGGAATAGTAGCCAGGGTCATCTGGGATGGAATCAGTGGTAATTGCGAGCCCTTTGATTTATAGTTCAGGCTATAGAGTAACAAGGACAGAAGTGAGAAGTCACAGCTCAGTGGATAACCTATGAAAATTATATTTTTAGTCAGAGCTTTACCTTGGCAGTATTTTTGATCCATGGGGGTTAAATCCAAATGTACAAAGTAACTATTGTACAACAGATTGGAATGACCGGTTACACAGTCAGTCTAACTGCATAGTTTACAATCAGTCCTGAAAACAACCAGTATGAACACGTCGGCCATGCTTCAGTTTTTGTCTGCCCGCTAGCACAGCCATAGCATATGGGCAATCGTGCCATTCGAGGCTCTATAAGTTCACTGTTTCTATTATATCCAATAATAAACAGAAAATTATGTAATGCTAAATAAAAATACCATAGCCTAATCAGGGCACATTGCTGAAAATCACCTTAATGCTGTACTGAATGTTCACCATTGGAAAATTACAAGGTTCCCCAATTATGTTATTCACCATTATCAAAGTGCTATTTGATAATTGTTATAACATCAAAGACCAGAGGCAAAGATCAAAGAATAAGAACTACAGCTGTCAGCTCCTTCAAGCCCATCACAATTTTCTCTAACTTTCCATCTCTCTTGCACATCATATTAAAATAATTGCAGTGATATATATCTCTGGCATCTAGAGATGGATTGAGGGAAGCTAAGGTTTTTTTGTGTGTGTGTGGACTTCTTGTGGAGAAGATTGTGTTATTTATAGGTCTTATTAATCCTCCTTTATGCAAAATTCTATAGGAAATACAAAGATAAAGAAAACGTAGTTATCCTGACTTAAAGAGATCTTGACCTCCACCCCTGGACCTTTCTGTCAGTCATTCACTCTAGTTTCTGCCATCACAAAGGATCCTGCCATATCTAATAGTCCAGCCCATCTGACCAGGTTGCTCTTCTATAAAGGTTCCACATGTTTATGTATGGAATTTCTTCCTCACTACAATCCTCACTCTTCAGCACAGGTACTCATCCAGGAAACTCCCTGCTGCTGACCAAGAACCAGCATAAATGTCTCCTTTTCTATGACAGCTTTATAGGAGAATTCTACTTTTGTACTTACCACACACGTCTGCCTTAGTTTGGACTACTTTAACAGAATACCGTAAGCTGGATGGCTTATCAATAATCGAAATTTATTTCTCACAGTTCTGGAGGGTGCTAAGTCCAAGATTAAGGCACCAACGGATTTGGTGTCCGGTGAGAGCCCACTTTGGGATTCATAGATGGCAGTCTTCTCTCTGTGTCCTCACATGGTAGAAAAGGTGGAGGGTTTTCTGGGGTCCCTTTATAAGGGCACTGATCACATTCACGAGGGCTCCTCACTCATGATCTAATCACATCCCAAAGGCCTGTCTCCTAACACCATCACATTGGGGGTTAGGATTTCAGCGTATGATTTGGGGGTGGGACACAACCATTCAGTTCACAACACTGTCAAAACAGTTATAAAAAATATTTATCTCCCTTCTGTGGCTATGAACATTTATCTTTATAACCTGAATACCTAGTAAATGTTAGGCGTCAGATGGGTACTTAATATTTTTTTGGAGGTGCCTCAGTGGCTCAGTCAGTTAAGCGTCCAACTCAATTTCAGCTCAGGTCATGATCTCACAGTTTGTGAGATCGAGCCAGGTGTCAGGCTCTGTGCTGACAGCTCAGAGCCTGCTTGGGATTCTCCCTTTCTGTCTCTTTCTCTCTCTCTCTCTCTCTGCCCCTCCCCTGCTCTCGAGCGCTCTTTCTCTCTCAAGATAAATAAATAAACTTTTTTTTAATGTTTATTCATTTTTGAGACAGAGACAGAGCGTGAGCAGGGTTGGGGGGGGTGCAGAGAGAAAGAGGGAGACACAGAATCTGAAACAGGCTCCAGGCTCTGAGCTGTCAGCACAGAGCCCGACTCGGGACTTGAACCCCCAAACTGTGAGATCATGACCTGAGCCGAAGTCAGATGCTTAACCCACTGAGCCACCCAGGCACCCCAAGATAAATAAACAAACTTTAAATATTTTTGTTTATTTATGCTTTGCCATCTTTTGAAGATAATTAAATATGGCTTACAGTGATAGATGCAGTGCAACGGGAAAAAGAAAAAAAGTAAAGGGAAAAATGTCTGCTGAATTTAACAGATCAAAAATAATTTATAATATATACATATTATATATTATAATAATTTATAACAGATATGAAAAAAATAATTTATGTTTAGGAATTTGGGAGTGGCACATTATTCCAGTTTTAGAATCAATAAAAAAATTATAATTCAAAAAAATACCTTCCTGGAAAATTTAACCCTATATATTTTATGTGGGATATAAAAAGTCTATTTAAACTTTGGATCATTGGAAGAAAGAAAGGAAATTCTTTGATTGTCATAAAACATTATTCTATGTTTGAGCCATCAGTCTCCATTTTTGCTATTCACATCTAAGCTTTGACATTTTAATTCAACAGCTACACCATTGAATTGTGTCTATTATCACCAAAAAATGATTCTCTACATTCACATAACAAACCATTATATCAATACAGGGGCAGCTCTGGCCAGAGTAGGAAAGTAGGCACAGTTTGTTCTGATGTTCCCTTCTCTTCCGTATCAGGGATTTTTTCAGGCTACCAATAAATAAGCACAAATAATTTTGTAGAGACAACTTAAGAGAAAAGTAATTAAAAGCAAGTAACTAAGAAGGGAATGAAGAAAAATAGATAAATGTAATTATATAAGAAAAACAAGTAAGTCTCAGAGAGGGTACCACAATTAAATACAGTATTAAACATTAAGCTTCCTGATAGCCATGGCAAAAAACAAAACATAGGGGGAAAGGGTGAATAAGTAAACAAAGTACAAGATCATTAAAATAAGCACTTACAGAACTCTGAGAATTTACCTCCTGAATCTTCATAATATTGGTGATATTTTCTTTAGAAGGAATAAAAACTTCCTTTGCCCATTTCTATCAGTCTAATTCTTCATTCAGTTTCACACACATATATTCTCTGACCTTTCTTATCTTTCTATATGCTGTTTCCTCTGAGTTTAATACCCTTCTCTCTTTAACTCTGCCTCGATTACTCCTTATTGATCCTATAGTGCCAATCACTGCAGGAAACCTTTCTCTACCCATCTCCCTCCCTGGTTGTTCACAGGGATGCTGAGGTCTCTCTATGTCTCTGTATCTGTCTCTGTGTCCCTGTGTCTGTCTGTCTGTCTGTCTCTCTTTCTCTCTCTCTCTCTCTCTCTCTCTCTCTCTCACACACACACACACACACACCTCTGTTAAGTATCCCTTCTCATGTTATCATAGCACCTTGGGCATACTTCTGTCCTAACACTTACAGATCAGATGTTAGAGAAGTAGTAAAGAATGAACAGGAAAAAGTTGACTATTGCTTGTGGCATTTAGTCCTTGTAATGCTCCTCCCAGTGGCCCTTAGATTCTTTATTTCTACAGTGAAGAATAGATTGAATCCGTGGATCTTTAAAGATCTCTTCCAGCCCAATATTAAATGATGGCTTATTGCTTTATTTAAAGGGACCAAGTACATTAAAGTAGCAGTAAGGAAGCTAATAGAAATAATAACATCAAGACAAAAGCAGACACAAACAAAACAACAACCATGACCCATTGCATCTATGACCACAAGAGCCACAGACATCTGGCCTATGTAACAACAAGATTTTTCATGCTCTAAGATTAAATGAATTATTTAAAGTGCCTAACACAGTGCTTGTTAGTTCTTTATATCTCTCTTATTCTCTGCTGGATAGGATTAGCTGAGTTTAAGTGGAATAGGGATCGCATGAAAGGCATCAAGAAGCCTTACTAAATAGGAAAGACACCCAAAAAAGTAAGATTAAAAATTTTAAAAAAATGTATTATTTTACATTTGCACAGCACTCTATACCTTTAAAAGTACTCTGATATAAATCATGTGCTTTTGTTTTAACCATGAAATATGGGTATCTTTTTTTAATTCCTTTAATGTCGGTATTTCCTAAAGAATATTACATTGACTTATTGTCGAAAGAGTAGTATATAGATCATATAGCCTTGGGAATTAATTAACATATTGTGCTATGTAACTTTCAGGATGAAATTGAGTAATAGAAAGCCAAAGGAAAGAGGAGTGTGCCATTATTTTCTACTTTGCTAAAAACATAAAAATAGTTGGACTGTTAATAAGCTTTAATTTAATCATTTAATTATAGAGTAAATATAGAGTACAGGAATCACAAACACAATTTGATATTTATTTTCGTAGTAGCAAACTTTCTCATTTATTTATCTTCTTTTACCAAAATAAGCTTTCAGATAGAATATTTTACAGTATCTTTTCATCTTTGAAGTTGGTTTTTTTTTTTTTAATAAATACATATTTACAGCAGGCTTGAATTTTTATGTACACAAAAATGGCAGAAACAACTTAGCCCCATTGTCAAGTCTATTCCAGTTAATAAAAACAGGTGGCATGGGGCGCCTGGGTGGCGCAGTCGGTTAAGCGTCCGACTTCAGCCAGGTCACGATCTCGCGGTCCGTGAGCTCGAGCCCCGCGTCAGGCTCTGGGCTGATGGCTCGGAGCCTGGAGCCTGTTTCCGATTCTGTGTCTCCCTCTCTCTCTGCCCCTCCCCCGTTCATGCTCTGTCTCTCTCTGTCCCAAAAATAAATAAACGTTGAAAATAAATAAATAAATAAATAAATAAAACAGGTGGCAAAAACAAGGGAAATACAGTCTTTCAAAATACAATTTTAAAAAACTAAAATAAGATACTGCATGTTGGTTTTAGATAACTTTTGGTAGTAAAACTAGAGGCATAGCTGTTTAGATTTAAACTGTTCTCTCCTCCATTGAGATTTATTTAATGATACAATAATGATTAATTCACTTGCCATTTATAGTCTTGACAACACATAATTTTCTAGAAATTTCATTAAAGTACATGCACATCATATTAGAGGAAACAGCAAATTAATCGAAGTTTTTAGATGTAATTTATTTATTAGCAAAAGACACTCAATAGTGAGAAAATCTAATTATCTAAATCTAGCAGAGGTTAAATAGAACACAAATGTGTTTACTTTTAAAGTTGAACAATATAATCAATTTAAACTATAAAAATATGGTGTAATAAGCTTTAAAAAATCTCTTTCACGTTCTTTGTTTAGCCTCCAGATCCCCTAAATCACAGCAATAATTTTATCCACAGATAAAATAAAATTTTGCAAAATATGAACTTTATGTGCCTTCATCCTATGTTTTTAACTCAGAGCATAGGGAAGAGAGAATTCTGCCCCAGGTTGGGATGGGGGCACTGTGAGTCTTGAGAAAACACTTGAGTACCTCTGGGCTTACACTGACCCCTAGGCTGAGGAGGTCTTTACCCTATCAATCAGAATTTTTTTGCGGGGGGAGCCAAATTTTACGAGTAGGTAGGGACACCATGTGAAAGGTTAATGTTCATGCCCAGTATGTTTTCCTGTCTCTCTTCCATTTCTTGGTTTCATTATGGCCTGTGTGGTAAGAAAGCCAAGGCCTGGTCCTTTTACCCACATGTGAAGGAGGCTGGCCTTTCCTGTCTGTTCTTTCAGTTACAGTTGTGCAATACATTTTAAAATATTGCTTGCATCTAAGATTAAAATTTTATTTTTTCATTTTATTTCCTAAAATAGAGCAGTGACCTATCTTTGGCTTAAAAAAATAATGTTGTACAACGTGTAAACATTAAAATATGCTCAAATATTTTTGCTTTATCATTTACACAGAGTAAATCTCTATGTAGCAATTGAGCATTAAAAAGTCAGGGGGTGTCTGGGTGGCTCAGTCAGTTAAAAGTATGACTTGGGCTCAGGTCATGATCTCATGGTTCGTGAGTTCGAGCCCTGCATCAGACAGCTCAGACCCTGGAGCCTGCTTCAGATTCTGTGTCTTCCTCTCTCTCTGCCCCTCCCTTGCTTGCACTCTGTCTCTCTCTCAAAAATAAATATTAAATGGGGCACATGGGTGGCTCAGTTGGTTAAGCATCTGACTTTGGCTCAGGTCATGATCTTGAGGTTCATGAGTTAGGGCCCGTGTCAGGTTATGTGCTGTCAGCTCAGAGCCTGGAGCCTACTTCGGATTCTGTGTCTCCCTTTCTCTCTGTACCGCACCCCCCCCCCCCCCCACCCCCCACCCATGCTCTGTCTGTCTCTGCCTCTATCTCTCAAAAACAAATAAACATTTAAAATTTTTTTAAAAATAAACATTAAAAAATTACAAAAAATTATAACAATCATTATATCAGAAGACACCAAATTATCTACTATTGCCTTAAAAGTCTACTGTACAATGGAAAAAGTAGATCTACATTTTTTCCACGTTAATATTATCTCTTGTGCCATAAAAATTGCTCAATTCCAGGAAAAAAAGTAAAATCTCATTTCACTTGTAAACAAATATTTGTTGTACTTTGGGAGAATAAAAATATGCAGTTAGCTAAAAATAATGCTATCATTACTTTAACTTCTTCGATCACTACAATAAATAGAAAAGTGATTTTTTTTACTTGTTCCACTTCCCCTTTATGAATCCCTTGAAACCAGAAGTTACATATTTCTCATTTTTAATCTCTAGTGTCAATCACAGTGTCAAAAATCATACATTAAGTATTTTCTGGATAGATGGATGGATGAATGGGACAGATGGAATGGATGGATAGGATAATGGAGCAGATACACAGATAAAACTGATGGATAGATGGGATGGATGGATAGATGGATGGAATGGGTGGATGGGATAGATGGAATGAATAGAAGGAATGAATGGATAGTTGAATAGTTCAGAAGTTTAGGAGTTAGGTATGTCAAGGTCCAAGAATACTGCACTGTGTCAGTTAATTTAACACACGTTTACAGCTCACCTCTAGATGCCAAATATGTGACGGGTGGTCAGGCTCACAGTAATGTAAAGGACAGAGATGGATAATTAAAAGTAATAATATAATAAGTACAGGAACAGAAGTAAGTAATAAGTCCTTAGAAGAAAAAGGGATTTACAAAAAGCATTGTGATTGATCTGGATCTGTTGAAGGTGATCTTTACCAGTATGACCCAAAAAACTGCATGAGGAAAACACGTATGCACTATATTAGCTCACTGGGAAGAGCCCATTAGATGAGCAAAAGTGGTAGAGAAAAGGGAATTCCAGAAAGAAGAAAACAGGACATGCCAAGGTACAAGAGATATGAAACTTCATGGTATGGCCGAGAAGCTGCAAGTAATTTGGTATGGCCTAAATTTATAGCAAAATAACACACTGAGGGACACCTGGGTGGCTCAGCCAGTTGAGTGTCTGACTCGTGCTTTCAGCTCAGGTCACGATCTCATGGTTGTGGGATGGAGCCCCACCTCAGGCTCTGCGCTGTCAGATTCTCGGATTCTGTGCACTGTGCAGATTCTGCACTCGGATTCTCTCTCTCCCTGTCTCTCTGCCCCTCCCCATCTCTCTTTTGCACACGTGTGCACGTGCTCTCACTCTCTCTAAAAATAAATAAATAAACATGAAAAAATAACACACTGAGTCATTTATTTTGATGGTATAAATTCACCTCTTATGGCATAATACAATGTATTTCCAATTCATGCCTCATATAGCCTGAGTTATTATTTATCTTTTATTCCTCAACTCTGTATTTTGAAAGGAATATTCTCTGATGACCCATACCATTGAAAAAAATAAAATAATCTGACTTCTTTAAAAAAATTTTTTTTAATGTTTATTTTATTTTTGAGACGGAGAGAGACAGTGCAAGCGGGGGAGGGGCAGAGAGAGAGGGAGACACAGAATCTGAAGCAGGCTCCAGGCTCCGAGCCATCAGCACAGAGCCCTACACGATGCTCGAACTCACAAACCGTGAGATCGTGACCTGAGCTGAAGTCAGACGCTCAACCGACTGAGCCACTCAGACGCCCCAAAATAACCTGACTTCTTAACGTGAACTCTAACTGATGTCAACAGTCATATCTTTTCCATAGTTAAGGGTAAAAAGCCTTACTAAAAAACTTGGAACCATTAAGACTGTAATTCAAATATTAGAAGGAAATAAAGGTATTAGAGAATCAATCTCAGAGTTCATTATTTTCCCAAGATTTTATACTTTAGTGGATCAACTCAAATTAAAGTATTGAGCATAAACAGTAGAATATCAAATAATACCTAGGAAAATAAGAACTGTGGCAATAGAAATAATAGTATGCACTAATTGCCAATATGCTCCTTAAAGTGTATGAGGTAGATACTATTAGTAGCTTTTAACAAGGAGAAAACTAAACCTCAAAGAGGTTGAATAATTTCCACACACTCACACATCTAATAATTGCTAGAGTCAGGACCTAAATCCAGGTCTTGATGACAATGCTATATTACTACTTAAATTCAGAAACTCTGGTCGTCATGTGTAACGATCTATTTGAAAGGAGTGGAGTGACAAGAAATTGGTTTGGACTAGGGCAAGGAATAAACAAAAATCACATTATTAGGAAAAATTCATATTTGGATTTTTCAAGAGCATAATATAGTACATTATAGAGTATATAGGTTATTAATACAACTCAAGAGCAAAGAGATTTTATACCAGCTATTCTACTTATTTTTTTTTTCAACGTTTATTTATTTTTGGGACAGAGAGAGACAGAGCATGAACGGGGGAGGGGCAGAGAGAGAGGGAGACACAGAATCGGAAACAGGCTCCAGGCTCTGAGCCATCAGCCCAGAGCCCGACGCGGGGCTCGAACTCACGGACCGCGAGATCGTGACCTGGCTGAAGTCGGACACTTAACCGACTGCGCCACCCAGGCGCCCCTCTACTTATTTTTGATGTCCATAGAATTAATGATGAAACTCAAGCCCAGTTCCAGTGTAAAGAAAATGTTGCTGACTTGGGAAGAAATGTTCTTTATTTTTTTTAAGTTTCTCATTTTTTAAAGTAACTAAATAGTGCTATGGTAGAAATTCTGCACTTAGAATAATCTACATTTTCGTCGTTGTTGTTTCTAGTATTTCCTTTAATAGTCATTCATATTTACTAAAGTTCTTTTTTTTTTTTTTTTTAGTTCTAGCCCTAAAGTTGGGAAAAAAAAAAAAAAAGTGTACTCCAGGGGACTGGTGTGTGGTATTAGTAGTGGAAATTAGATAGATCCCAAGAGGTAAGTAAATATAGTTAAAATAGTCAGGAACATAAAGTCTTATTTTTAATCTCCAGGAGTAAGAGGCGGGTAAAAAAAAAAAAAAAAAAAAAAAAAGGCAGCCAAATTGTGTCTCCTACTGCTAATAAGAAAGTTGGAAAGGAGGAGAATGTTAAGGGATAAAAGTCCGCCTGTCAAGGACTAGTTAGTAAGATACATACAAAGGCACCTGCAGAAATGGACTATCTTTCTTACACACTACCAAAAACATGTTCTTTAACTATTATAAATTAGGGGCACCTCGTTTACTTGGTTGGCAGAGCCGGGTACTCTTGATATCGGGATTGTGAGTTCAAGTCCCACCTTGGGCACAGTGATTGCTTAAAAAATAAATAAATAAAATATTACAAATTAAAGATCCCCTTCATAGTAGCAACAAGAACTGTAAAATATTGAGGTGAAAATGCAATAAGAAATGTATAAAAACCATGTAAAAAATAAAACTTTTACAAATATATTAACACCCAACTAAATTGGAGACATACCATTGTTCTAAATAGGAAGACTCAAAAAAGCAAAGCAATTCTAATCCAAATCCCCTGAGAATTAAAAAAAAAAATCTTGATTACCTTATCATAAAAATTACACAGAAGAAAACATTTATAAACATTATTAGCTTTTGAAATGCCTGGCTGGCTCAGTTAGTAGAACATAGAACTGTTAATCTCAGGGTGGTGAGTTCAAGCCCCATGTTGGGTTCAGAGTTTACTTAAACAACAAACAAACAACATTATTAGCTTTTAAAACTAATAGCAATAGGAGGTGACTGGGTGGCTCAAAACATACTATACCACTAGAATAAAACAGGAAGATATTGATTAGTCTTAGACTAAATAAATAGATCGAGGAAAAGAAGAGTTTAGCAGGAAAATTCTGAAGCAAATTTCTACAATTCTACAGGGTTCCTCAGAGATTCCCCAACAGGATTAAGCCTCAATTGTCTGCAGTAGTAACTCATTTTTATTGGCTTTCTTCTCTTTCCCAGGTCATTTTTCTTCACTCCTTTACCTCCCTATTAAAATACCTGTTGTGATATGGTGATTTATGATAGGAACTATATATTTGGTATTCATTCCTATTCCTGGCACAAAGTCCTAAATCCTCGGACTTTCCTAAGTGGTAAAAGAGATAAAGGTATCATCTGTTATTCATAACAAGCCCTTTTTAACCACACTTGAGTTTATGTTAATTAGGTGATTTTTGGAAAGTACCTAGGTGACCACAGGATGGGGGCTAGTTGCCAGAGGAACCAACCATATGATCAGAGGATTGGAAGTTTTGCCCTCATCTCTCAACCTCTGGGGAGGCGCTAGGGGCTGGAAATCGAATTAATCACCAATGGCATGTGACTTAATCACACATATGTAATGAAGCCTCCAGGAAATCCCTAAAGGACCTGGTTCACAAAGCATCTGGGTTGGTAAACAACAGGAAATGCCAGGAGAGTGGTGTGCCTTGAAACGGCATGGAAGCCACACACCCTTTCCCCCATACTGTGCCCTATGCGTCTCTTCCATCTACCTGCTCCTGAGTTGTATCCTTTGTAATGAACTGGTAATCTAATAAGCATATTGCTTTCTTGAGTTCTGTGAGCTGTTCTAGCAGATTATCAAACCTGATGAGGGGGTTATAGGAACCTCTGATTTATACCCAGTCATCCATCCAGTAAGAAACCCAGGTGACAACCTAGACTTGTGATTGGCATCTGAAGTGGGGCAGCAATCTTGTGAGATGGAACCCGTAACTTGTGGGATCTGATGCTATCTCCAGGTAGTGTCAGAACTGAATTGAACTATAGGACACCCATCTGGTGCAGAGAATTGAAGAACTGCTTAGCATGGGAACCCCCCCCCCCCCGCCGCCCCACACACACACTTGGAGTACAAAAGTATTCAGTGAGCAGTGAGTAAGGAAAACAAGGAGTTTTCTCATTATACCTATACTCAAGTTATTTTCTGAGTTGGCTTTTGGAGGAACTCAAACAAAGATAAGAGATGCCTAAGTGTTTATTCCACATGCTATTATATAATGTTAATTTTTCACAGTGACAACATATTCATGCAGGACTTGTGTCATTCAAAAAGTATAAGAAAAATGTATTAGCTTGGCCAAATCACACCTATGAATTTGGAATGTTGTTTTAGGGTTTTACATATTGTTTTACTAAGGGAAGACCTTGTGAATGGTAACCAATGTCTTCATACCCATCTAAACCTCTCAAAATTTAGAACTAGAGTCCTACAAATATTTCCAACTCATTTGGCTCTTCACCTTCCACATTTAGAGCCTAATGATGTAGAATCACAGAAAAAGATTTCTGAAGTGGAATTTTATAGATTTATAAGTCCATAAAAATCTGCCAATTAAAAATCTGCCATGCCTGGGATACCAGGGTGGCTCAGGCGGTTAAGCATCTGATTTCAGCTCGGGTCATAATCTCCTGGTCTGTGAGTTAGAGCTCCATGCCAGGCTCTGTGCTGACAGCTCGGAGCCTGGAGCCTGCTTTGGATTCTGTGTCTCCCTCTCTCTCTGCCCCTCCCTACTCATGTTCTGTCTCTCTCTATCTCTCAAAAATAAATATTTAAAACAATTAAAACAATCTGCTATCCCTCACAATAAAGCATTAATGGTATTTATTTGCCTTCTATCTTAAAATGTTTAAAATCTCATGTACTATATAATACCATAACTAGAGGACATCTACAAACATTATCTTTTAAGAACACTTGAGGGTTAACCACTAAAAAGAATATGGGTAAGTGTGAAGAGCTGGATGTGTAATCCAGCAAATGGCCAGAGCATAATCTCAACAACTGGCTGAGCTCAATAAATACCATTTGTTTCTATTCTAAACTGAGAAATGTTTTTCAAATAAGAAGCAGGAAGTTGAGTGCCTAGTCTAAAAAGGAACACAAGCTTAGGAACAGAAAGAGGGTGGTCTACAAGGGATATGGCACCATGCAGAAAGGCTGGAGTTAAAAGTGAAACTCGAGGTATTACACGGTCAATTACTTGAGACACTAGTATACTCCGTGTGCTTGGATAAAACACACAAACCCCAGTGGGTCAGCAAATGGATAGCTTTTAGCCCAGTTGATGCCGATGGGAAAGTAGAAAAGGGAGATTGATTAAATGATACACAACATAACCACAGAATGGTGGAATTATGAGTAATGGAAGAATGGTCTTCAGTAAACACTCATGTCAGAAACTGACTACTCATCAAACTTCATAGATCCTTATAAAACTACCATAATAGAAAAAAAAAAAATAGAAGGTGCCTAAAAGGGGCTGCAGCAGGCATCGTTCTATAATTGAAGAATTGTTTAGCCTGGACCTGTTCAGTAGCAAAAAGCAATAAATGTAACCATAACAATGGAAAACCATAAAGACATGTCATAACCAATGTCTTCATATCCTTCTAAATCTTAGTGGAGTGGAAGCAGTAATTAAGGCCAGAACTTCATAGTATGCTAGAACTATGTGTGATTCCTTCATCGGTATGAGCTCCATTATTCTCAATTATATCTTTAGAACATCCCAAATCAAAATTGCCCCTTTGATTAGTAATGGTAGGCATCTGACACGCCAGGAATCAACAGACAATTAGTAGCCAAGATTCTAGTGCTCAGGATACTAGATAGCTATACGTGGTAGTTAGCATAGTATATAAAAGGCCCCTAAACTGGGAAGTCAGAGCATGTGCTAAAAGAAAACAAAGGCTTGGAATAGTGAGGAAGGACTCTGAATCAGGCTTAGCTGTGTCATGTGTCTGTTAGTTCAGAATAATAAGGAAAGAATACTTTCTCTATCAAAAAAAAAAAAAAGTAGAAATAATCCTTCTGCTGATATACATACTTAAAATGATGTAATTTGAAACATGTGGGAAAGCCTAGTATAATGCATTCTGGCACCTTTCAAGAGACCTCTGGAAGGAGCATTGAGTCAGCAACTTCAGGTCAAAAGCCAGATGACATGAAGCCCAAAAGAAAGATCTTTGGAGCCTCGCTAGTTTCTTAATGATCTATTGCTGTATAACAAACTTAATAGCTCAAAATGACAACCATTTTATTTGCTCATAATTCTGTGGGTCAGAAATTTGAGGTGGGTTCAGTGGTTCTTCTGATGATCTCACCCATTATGCTGATGGTCACTCATTGCATTCTGAGGCTATTAGGAAAGCATGATCAAAGCTGGCCTTCCTCAAAAGTCTGGTGTTTGGTAATGCTTTGGACCACGGTCTCCATGTGGTTTCTTATCCTTCCGGAGACTGGCTTTGTTACACAGATGGCAGTATCCCAAGAGGACAAGAGCAGAATCTCTTGAAGCCTATACTTACACTTACAGCCCTACCATGTTACTTCAACTTCATTCTATGGGTAAAGCAAGTCACAAGGCCAGCTCAGATTCAAGGGTGTGGAGAAAGGATTTTATGTCTTGATGAGAGAAGTAGCTAAGTCACTGCTGTGAAGAAACCCTTGTATACAGATGGGAGGAATCATTGCAGATGTCTTTATAAACAATTACTGCAACTAGAAAAATGCCTTTCTCCTTTAGGAGCTGGGACAGAAGCTGAAAAGGCCATGAAAGGCTTCCACACAAGAGGCCACCCAGTATATTTACAGTGGGATCTTAGAAGCAGACTGGACCACTGAGTGTCTAAATAGTAAAAGCATTAGGGGAAACAGTAAGACAAATTGAAGCTCTTTTTAGTCAACAAAATATTGGCAATCTTTAAATAATCTGGGACATCCATAGTTAACAATCAGATCACTTCCCAAATATTTACTTCATCTGAAACGCTTTTCTGCCAGATCTTCAGATGGCTGACCTATTCACATTATTTGAGAATCAGCTCAAATTAGCTTCTTCAGGCACCCACCCTAACTAAAGTTAACCTTCCACATTTCACCTTCACATCTTCTCCATGGCAATATCACTAACTGAAATTACTTTAATATTTGTTTACTTATATATGTGATCTGTTTCCCACAAGAATATAGGCTCCATGAGATTTGAGATTCTTTTAATTTGTTTAGCATCGTAATGTCAGCAACTGATGAGTGCTTGAAAAGGCAGTAAGAGGAAGAGAAGATTTTGGTAATGATTTCTCCACTTATATCCCAAGTTTGGCCCAAGTCTTAACCTCTGCTATAAAGCACAAAGTAGATAATACCATCTCACCATCCTTGGTCTTGTCATGTACTAAGTTTTTCCTTACTTAGTAGCCTGCTTGGACTTCCCATTTGTGTTACAGATTCTAGTCTTTGGAATGCATCTAATTAACTTCAATTTCTTTCATTTGTAAACATGCGAAAATACTCACCTCGCTTATTATATAAATTAAATGAGGTTCCACTTGTAAAGTGTATAATGCGGTACCTGGTATAGAATAAATGCTTCATAAATGGTAGTTAACGTTATTATTATCCACAGTTCAGTTGTGAATAGCGGCTGGAACACATCTCCAGCCCAATCAATATTGTAGTCATTTTTTGGTTTTATTTATTTTTTTAGTTTTTAAAAAAATATTTACTTATTTTTGAGAGAGAGGGAGAGGGAGGGAGAGAGAGAGAGAGAGAGAGAGAGAGAGAGAGAGAGAGAATGAGTGGGGGAGGGGCAGAAGGGGAGGGGGACACAAAATCTGAAGCAAGCTCCGACTCTGAGCTGTCAACCCAGAGCCCAGCGCAGGGCTTGAACTCACAAGCTGTGAGATCATGACCTGAGCTGAAGCCGGACGCTTAACCAGTTTAGCCACCCAGGCGTTCCTGTACTTTGGTTTTAAATTACCATTCCAGTCTTCTATTTCTGGATGATTTCTAACGCCTCAGAAAGTCCTAGAAACAGTCTGATCATTGATTTGACAATTTTACAATGTCCAAAAAGAAATACAACACTACTAGCATTCACAGAGTCAGAATAACTAAGAGTATCAGCTAAGACGTTCTTTTACATACGGTCACAGATGTTTTTGCCTGCCTAGCAGTCTTTCCAGTTTCCTTCATCTTCTGCTAGTCTAACCATCTCTCCCCCCTTCTCCACAAAACCTAGGGGCTCCTTCACCGAGGCTTATGTTGCTCATCCAAGGAGGTGATCTCTCCACTTTCTCTATTCCTTACAATGTCATATTACAGCAGTGAATTACTGCCATTAATAATGACTTTTTGAAGACTACCCATGCCCTGGACATTTTATTATCTTACTGTTATTAATGTTATTGTAATGATTTCCAGTCACATTTTGTAGTCACAGCATGAAATCCTTTTCATTAAGCTACACTTGCATTAATGTAACAGCTGAACCATTCTGAATCTGAAAAGCCTGCTGTGTTTATCCTAGGAGGGTGTTTTCCTTAGAAATAAGAATATTGGTTTGCTCAAATCACAGGCTCCTTCTCATCCTTGTGTTAAAATACTTCCTGTTTATTTTTCTTGATATGTTAGGTACCATTCCACTGGTGAGGATACCATGTGATTATATTCTTGTCACCTTTCTCACCATTGATTGGTCCCTTCAAAACTCCTAAAGCATTATTTTGAATTCATTGGGCCATTTCACTACTTTCATGTCTAATAATGATTTTTCTTTACATTTCTCAACTATTCTCAAAGTCTCTTTTTCCTCTTTATTCATCCCTATAAAGGAGCAATTAATGAACAGTTAGGTTTCGTTATGGCACTTAGCTGACATAAACAGCTAGTGGTAGGTTTAATGACTTAAACCCAGTCTTCTTGATTCTCCCCATAGGGCACAACAAACCACCCTAAAGAAGAGAGATGTGACCTTGTTGGCTATTTCAGAGGAAAGCTCCACTAAACTAAGAAAAATGAGGTCTAGCTGTTAACAAAATAAATTTTTATCTTTTCTTCCCTTCATAAAAAGTCTGACGTAGGGATTTTTGGGTATATGTAATGATGATGTACCACAATGGTCAATGAGAGACCCCTACCAATGATACCACAGTTTTTAACATTGCAGAAATTATGTAACTTTGGTGCGTTAATGCAAAACGAGATCTGCTCTGAAACTTGGACCCCCTTTTTTTTTTTTTTTTTGCCCCTAGCAAAGTGTCATCCTCGGGACAGCTGACCTCCTAGAGAGAGGTCACTCTGCCAGTTTCAAGGACTTGTCAATGGGCTGTGGGCAGTAAGGGAATTTAATTTTTCATTTCCCTTAGTTTCCCATATCACCGTGGCAAGCACTTAAACCCCTTTCCTTGGTTCTTGGGTAGCCAGGAGTGTCTGAGGAATATCACACATATTTCACCTTGGGGTGGGGGTGTGTGTGCTGTTAGCCTATACTTTGCCCTATACAAAAGAGTTTTTAAAACTCAGGAGTATGGAACTATGTGACTATGTGACATGCCTCTCATTGGAATTCTTTTTGGTATAATACAGGTGTGAGGGGCAGCATCTAAGTCTCTTTTTAGTTCAGATATAGGATTATTTTGCCTACTGGCCGTATCTTATGCAAGAAAAACACCATTTTAATGATAAATTCTAAAGAAGAATAAAAAAATGAAATTGGCTACAGACTTATCTGAGGGATGCAAAAAGATTTCTAAAAAAGGCCCATTTGTTCAGTTGAGCATTTTGCTGGCTTTGCACAGACCAAGATTTATCTCAATCTGACTTTGACAGTAGGAGACACAGAGAGCTAAATGACTCTCCACTAAAGAGTGGGAGGAACTGAAGTTTTATTCCTCAGAGGAGACGACAGAAAGGTTAAGAAGAGTAAGAAAAGTGCAGGAGGCTGACATCAAGTTGAGTTGTTTCTGTTGCTGCGATGTATGAATCTCTGCATATTACCACCTTCAGCAAAGTCATCTCTACATATACATGCCTCTGTGGATGTTTTTAGTGGCTACTGGGATGAAGACCAAAATCTACAACTGGGTTAACATGATATGAAACAGGTAACATGAGCAGAAAGGTGCATGATCTATAAACTAGACTAAATAAATGGGAGTAAGAGCTCCAAGCCAGAAACGATTAGACATCACAAGACTTCAGGGAATACAGATACATCTTGAGGAAAAATTTGAACATCTACAATCCACAGGATGATGGCAGAAAGTCACTGTCATCAATGTCTTAGCTGGCCTTAGAGAACAAAGACAATATCTGGGTTAACACAAGGTTTGTTTGACAATTTCATTAAAGAAAAAATATTAAGTATTGCTTATAATCTGAATTATTCTTAAATTGAGTTCCAAAAATAATAAGGTCCATACGCATAAGAGAATGTCAATAAAGCATTAACCACCTTCTTTTATTTTTTTATCCTTGAAGCTAAATAGCTCTTGGAAGATATTTAAAGAACGTATGTCCAAGAAAACTTCAAAATACTAAGGATTTAGGCATATTAATGGATAATTTTATCAGTTATATCAGAAACTTCACCATGCCCTGGCAATCCTTTTACTTGTTCTTGGCAAGTTTATATTTCCACTCCTTACAGCTGTTTCCAAATCTTCACTGCTCCCTTCAAGCCCCCGTCTTGGTTCCCTACTATTTACACTTACTTTCTGCAGGTGATTTTGCTTCCTGATTAATAAACTTGAAGCCATCAGATATTTCCCTAAACTTTTTTTCCCAGCCCTACACGTATACCTGTGTCTACAAAGATCTAATTTAATCTTAGAGGAGCCCACTCTCCTATTCCAGACCTTGCTGACTTTTCTCTTTCTACTACACACAAACTTCCTTTCTCTAATAACAACATGTTCTCAGACTATAATCAGTTTTTTCATACTAAAAAACAAAGTCCTTTGACTCCTACTCCCTCAAACCCATCCACTATCTATTTTCCCTTCTCATGAAAATTTCTGGTGAGTACAGTCTTTATTTTCTCACAGCACTTACTCTCAATCCAACAAATTATCTTAGCAACTACTATGTGTCAGGCACGGTGCTGTGTGCAACAATTACAGAATTTCTCTACCCTCCCATTCCACTGAAGCTGTACTAGCAGATTACCAAGACCTCCTTATTGCCAAATCCAAGGGGTATGTTTCTTGACCTCTCTAAAACATCTGATAATCTGATAATTGTTCATTCTTAACCTTCTCAAAATTCTTATAAACTGTGGCAACTCATTCTCCTCTTTTACTTCTTTGACAGTTTCTTTTCTTGTACATTCTTAGTGGAAAAATCTACAGAAAGGGTAAAGTGAAAATCACTATAGGAGAAAATTATTCTGCCAAATTGTCTTCACGACATTATTCCCAGCACTTAGAAGAGTCTCCAACTGAACCACCCAGGCACCCCATAATACATTTTCAATACATGCAAACACTCTATGTCTTTTGATCAGAGAATTTAGTCCATTTACATTTTAAGTTATTACCAATAGGTATGCTTGTTGCTATTCTGTCAGTTGATTTTTCGCTGTTTTTGTAGTTCCTCTCTGTTCCTTTTTCCTCTTGCTCTCTTCCTTTGTAAATTGATGGTTTTCTTTAGGGGTATGCTCATATTCCTTTCTCTTTCTCTTTTGTGTATTTACTACAGGTTTTTGCTTTGTGCTTACCATGAGGTTACATATAACAACTTATAACAGTCTATTTTGAGTTGATAAAGCTCAACATTCTTACTCTCCACACACACATTTTAGGTGTTTGATGTCACATTCTACATCTTTTAATCTTCTGTATCCTTTAACTTATTAATTATTTTAATCATAGCTATTTTTATTACTTTTGTCTCATAACATCTATACTAGCTTTATAAATAATCCACTACCTTTACTATATATTTACTACATAGTACATACTATGTATGTATAGTGTACATATAATGTATGTATAAATGCATTTTCAATTTACAATGGGATGTAACCCTACTGTAAATTGAGGAAGATCTGTAATGTGTCTTAATGTGGGTCTCTTGGAGTTCACCTTTATTTAGAATGCTCTGGGCTTCCTGGACCTGGATATCTATTTCCTTCCCCAAGTCAGGGAAATTTTCAGCCATTATGTCTTTGAATGAGACTCCTTCCCCTTCTCTCCCTCTCTTCTCCTTCTGGAAGTCCTATAATGCAACTGTTAGTCTGTTTAGTGTTGTTCCACAAGTCCCTTAAACTATCTTCATTTTTGCATTCTTTTTCTTTTTGCTGCTCTGATTGGGTGAGTTCCACTGCCTTGTCTTCAAGTTGATGAATCATTTCTTCTGCTTCATCTAGTCTGTTATTGAACCCTTGTAGTGTACTTTTTAGTTCAATTATTATATTCTTCAGCTCTGTGACTTCTATTTGGTACCTTATATTTTCCATCTCTTTGCTGAAGTTCTCATTAGGTTCATCCATTCTTCTCCCCAGTTTAATAAGTACCTTTATGACCATTACTTTGAACTCTTTATCGGGTAAGTTACTACAATTCTTCCAAAGACTTCAGAGGGCAAGCACAATTTTCATGCTTACCCTCTGTCATGATTCAGAGTGCCAGTCTTTTGGGTGGAGCTTTACATGCATCTGGTGCCTGGACTTTGCAACTGATGCCCAGGAGATGCCCCTTTGATTGCCTGCCTTTGGTGGTCAGAGGGCTTTACACCCTTGGGTCACATAGGATTGTAGCAAAATAAGGATAGTCCTTGGCAGGCTACCACTCCTAGGGCACCACACAGATAGCAGACTGAGGCATACTCCCCAGTCTTTCTGTGAAGGAGGCCACTTTGCTTGTCCTGAAGCTTTGGACTGAGGAGCAGGCTTCAAGTTTGGCACACATTTAGTGGCTGACAGAGCTGCTCTCAAGGAACATAGGCTGTGGATGCCATCTTGGCACTTTTCCTCTGCCTTCCTTTATCTTGCCAGTATCTCTCAGAAACAAGTTTATATACTTGTCTGAAGCCCCGAGTTTTGTGACTGCCACCCAAAGGAGACTTCCAGATCATCTGGTTCTCACTAGAGAGCCAGATGGGGCTTACACTTGTGGCCCCTCAGGACTGTATATATTTGCATACTTTTATGAAAATAAAAGGTCCTTTCCTTGTTTTTTTTTTTTTGCTTTTATTTGAGTTTTGTTTTGTTTTTATTTTGAGTTACTCCTTGTAATCTCTATACCCAATGTGGGGCTCAAAAACTCACAACCCTGAGATCAAGAGTCACATGCTTTATTAACTAAGCCAGCCAGTTGCCCCAATTAAGTTACTCCTTGGAGAAAAAGAACCATAATATTTTCTGTGATTATATATTAATGATCACAATCTAGTCAGAACTACAGCATAGTAAAAAGGTCCACCTGGAAAAATCTGTAGCATGAACTCAGTACATACTATCCCAGTCAACCCTAAGTTCAGGCCACTTCCAGGGTTATCATCAATTTGTGTGTTTGATCTTTTCTTTCCTTAAAAATTTTTTTAATGTTTTTTTCATTTTTTTGAGAGACAGAGAGAGACAGAGCATGAGTGGGGGAGGGGCAGAGAGAGGGAGACACAGAATCTGAAGCAAGCTCCAGACGCTGGACTGACAGCACAGAGCCCGCTGCAGGACTCATACTCATGCACCATGAATGAGATCATGACCTGAGTGGAAGTCAGACGCTTAACTGACTGAACCACTCAGCTGCCCCTGATCTTTTCTTATAATTAGATTCAGGTTGTAAATCTTTTACAGAAATAGTAAAGAACTGGTATAGATGTGGAGAGTGGTATTTAAAATCAAAACCTAATGTAGATGTGCTCATTGCTACCAGCACTCATTGCTTTCAAAGACACACAGTGGAAAAGATTACTAGAATAAGTTCTGCTTCCAGTAATAACAGAGTAGCATATATTAGACTAACCATTTTTCAGAATATAAATTTAAAATCTGGACAAAATATTTTAAAAAAGTGTTTTTAAAATATTTTTCTTAAAAAATAGAAGCCTCTGGGGAACAATGAAAAGAAGACAAGAACTAAAGGATTGTTGACCCTTGAAATTAGGGAAATGTACTGTGTGGCCTTTTGCCTGAGGGAAATTCCCAGTTTGTGGAACATAGGGTAGCTAGAAGTGAAGTAGAAAGCTGTAGTCTTAGTAGTACAGGGAATCCTAAGACAAATGTAGAGCTGACACAATGGCTAGAAGTGATAGGAGAACACTGAGAATAAAAGAGTCTGCAAATCTGCTAAAAATTCCATCCAACTCTTTGGATGATCCCAGAACTAGACTCATGTAATGGGAAACTACTGGATACAGTAGAAAACAACAGATGAAAGGCTAAGAGAATTTAGCATATTTCAGTCACCGTCCATCTAAGGGAGACAGAGTTCTGAGTTTGTATCTAGTCAAGTTAACTATTGCTAAAAACACTAACATTTTTCAGAGGAAGATAACAAAATCCAGTGTTCCTACAATATTAAGTGTCCCTATAATGTCCAGTATATATATATATATATATATATATATATATATATATATATATATAAATTAACATGTAGAGAAACAGAAAAATATGGCCTATAGACATATTAAAAAAATGATGAATAGAAACCAAGCCTGACTGGACTATATGTTGGAATTAGTATACAAGGATTTTGACACAGCTATTAAAATTTAGTCTTAATGAATTAACTAAAGGACAGAGTAACTAGAGGGATGAAAATTATTTTTAGAAAAAGATCCAAATGGAAATTTCTGATCTAGAAAATATAATATAGATAAGATGAAAAATTCACTAAGATTTACAACAAATTGGAAATGGCATAAGATAACTAAATGACATTTTAAAGTGATGAAATAAAATTTTAACTATTATTTCTATATCTAATTACAGTACCTTCCAAAAATGAAGACCCCCCCCCCAAAAAAAGACAATTTCAGATAAAACTGACAGAGGAAAGGGTAAGTGAAAGTGAAGGAGTCAATTAACTGAAATTTCAATAGAAAGTACCCAATCTAAATAACAGAAGGGGAAAAAAATGAAGAAAATAAGTAGACCCTTAGTAGAACTATGAAAAAATATTAAGTGATCTAACATACATACAATTGGAGTCATAGAAGGGGAAGGAAGAGAGTAAATAGAGGGAAAAAAAATGAAGATATAACAGATGAAAATGTCCCAAGAAAGTATGAAGTACTTCATGCCATCATAAGAAAAATACAAAGAAAACCCCAACTAGGCACATCATAGCAAAATTGCTGAAAAACAGATTTAAAGAGAAAATCTTAAAGAAGCCAGTAATAAAAAGATGTGTAAAATATAGCAGAAAAATGAAATAAGTGATAGATAATTTTTCATAACAAACTATGGCAGGATAAAAAAAATCAATGTACAGAAATTTGTTGCATTCCTATACAGTAATAATGAAGCAGCATAAGGTGAAATTAAGAAAATGATTCCATTTACAATTATACCAAAAACAATAAAATATCCAGGAATAAACTTAACCAAAGAGGTTAAAGAACTGTACTCTGAAAACTATAAAACGTTAATGAAAGAAATTCAACATGATGCAAAGAAATGGAAAAAAAATCCATGCTCATGAGTTGGAAGAACAATATTGTTAAAATGTCTATAATACCCAAAGCAATCTACAGATTTAATGCAATCCCTATCAAAATACCAACAGCATATTTCACAGAGCTATAACAAACAATCCTAACATTTGTAAAGAACCACAAAAGACTTTGAATAGCCAAAGGAGTCTTCAAAAAGAAAAACAAAACTGGAGGCATCACAATTCTAGATTTCCAGTTATGCAGAGCAGTAGTAATTAAAATAGTAAAGTACTGGCATAAAAACACACACATAGATTAATATAGTAGAATATAAAACCCACAGTTATGTGGCCAGTTAATCTTTGACAAAAGAGGAATGCATATACAACAGGAAAAAGACAGTGTCTTCAACAAATGGTGTTGGGAATACTGGAAAGTGACATGCAAAAGAATAAAACTGGACCACTTTCTTTCACCATACACAAAAACGAACTCAAAATGGATTAAGGACCTAAATGTGAGACCTAAAACCATAAAAATCCTTGAAGAGAACATAGGCAGTAACGTCTTTAACATAGGCCATTAGCAACATTTTTCTAGATATGTCTCCTGAGGCAAGAGAAATAAACAACCTACTCACTAGGAAAAGATATTTGCAAATGATGTATACAATAAAGGGTTAGTATCCAAAATACTTAAAGAACTTATGGATTGCCTGGTTGGCTCAGTCCAACTTCGGTTCAGGTTGTGATCTTGTGGTTTGTGGGTTTGAGCCCCACATAGAGCTTGCTACTGTTAGCACAGAGCCTGCTTGGGATTCTCCGTCTCCTTCTCTCTCTGCCCTTCCCCCACTCATGCGCACATGCACTCACTCTCTTTCTCAAAAATAAATAAACATTAAAAAAAAGAACTTATGCAACTTAACACCCAAAAAACCACAAAGAACTCCATCAATAATGGGCAGAAAACATGAACAGACATTCCTCTAAAGAAGATATCCAGATGACCCACTGATACATGAAACGATATTCAACATCACTATCATCAGGGAAATGCAAATCAAAACTACAATAATATATCACCTCACACCTGTCAGAATTGCTAAAATCAAAAACACAAGAAACAAGTGTTGAGGATGTGGAGAAAAAGGAACCCTCTTGCACTGTTGGGAACGCAAAGTGGTATAGCTACTGTGGAAGACAGTGTAGAGATTCCTCAAACACTAAAAATAGAACTACTCTACAATCCAGTAATTGCACTACTGGATATTTATCCCCCAAATACAAAAACACTAATTCAAAGGGATACATGCACCCCTATGTTTATTGCAGCATTATTTACAATAGCCAAACTGTAGAAAAAGAATGAAATTTTGCTATTTTGCAACAACATGGATAGAGAGCTAGAGAGTATAATGCTAAGTGAAGTAAGTCAGTCAGAGAAGAACAAATACCATATGATTTCACTCATATGTGGAATTTAAGAAACAAGAGAAACAAAGAGAGAGAGAGAGAGAGAGACAAATCAAGAAACAGACTCTCAATTATAGAGAATAAATTGATGGTTACCAGAGGGGAGGTGGGTGGAGGATGGGTAAAATAGGTGATGGGGATTAAAGAGTACACTTATGATTAAATAAATAAATAAATACATAAAATAAAACAAAATAAAATAAAACTATGGAAACCAGAAGTGTGTGGCTCTGTCTTGCAAGAAAACTTTGATGAATCATTTTTGAGAACTGGAGAGAGACGGTTCCAGCAGTCCTTACATTATGCCCCATCATTTATTGGATTAGGCAAAACTCTTTCCAGTTGCAGCTGCTATTTTCAAACTGATCCACTGCAATTTCCAGGATTACCTGTTGGCTATTTGGGTATTATGCTGTTCTTGGTTCTGTCACATGCCTTATTGCTTCCCCCAGGTTTCTTCCACTAAGGCTGTGGTAACACACAGGCCTGTAGATATTGGTGTTTGGAGGTTTGGGGGTTGTCTTATCAGATAGTTCTGCTATAAATGCTCTCCAAATGGTTTTGCTATCTAGTTGTTTGCACTACTTTTGTGTAAGGATTTGAAAAAATTTTGCCACCTTCTTCCCTGAAATTTGAATCTTGAATATACTAAATGAGGTACTGAAAGTAGTTGAAATTCATTCATCTCCGTGGAGATGTCTTAACTAAAATGTTCCTGATAACAATTTTCCCTAGAGTTCTTATTAATTAATACTCCAGAGTTGTCTTGGCTCTCAATATCCTTCAGACAAATACATTTTTACTTAAGTTAAGCCAATATTAGTTTCTTTTGTTTGAAAACAAAGTACCCAAACTGCAATGAAAATGTAAAAGTCAATAGTGAAACTTTTTTTTTTTTCAGTGAGTTCTACGCCCAGTGTGGGGCTTGAAGTCACTATCCCAAGCTCGTGAATCCATTCTCTACTCTACCCACTGAGCCCGACAGGCACTGGCTATAGTGAAACTTTTTTTTTTTTTTTTTTTTTTTTTTTTTTTTTTTTTTTTTTTTCTTTTTTTTTTTTTTTTTCTTTTTTCAACGTTTATTTATTTTTGGGACAGAGAGAGACAGAGCATGAACGGGGGAGGGACAGAGAGAGGGAGACACAGAATCGGAAGCAGGCTCCAGGCTCTGAGCCATCAGCCCAGAGCCCGACGCGGGGCTCGAACTCACGGACCGCGAGATCGTGACCTGGCTGAAGTCGGACGCTTAACCGACTGCGCCACCCAGGCGCCCCTATAGTGAAACTTTTAATTTCAGCTCTGATATTTAAAGAACTTGGAGGTTGTGACTGTCATCTTTACAACAAGAAAAATCTGGACAAACTAAAAAATCAGTGACTTTTCTTGTATCCATCTGAGAAATGGTGCCTTATTGCAAATCAGTACCCTAAAATCTAGAAAGGCAGGTATGAGAAAGGGCAGTCAAGATCTGCCTACCTGGAGCAGAAACCACTGGAGACATAAACTTGTATGAACACTTGAATGTCAATTTTGACTAGTGTGAGAGTGAAAAACCCTTAGGGACTGCAGTCTTGAGGGGCTCCCACATTTTCATGGGCTCTCTGTCTGGGAACCCCACCAAGTGCTCATGGTGAGGACGCCACAAAAATTCCTTCTTGGTTTTGGAAAGGGGTGAGTGGGGGATGGGGAAAGTAACAATTGCAAACCACATCCAGAGTCTTCTTTATAAAAAGACTCTTTTCCCCTACTCTTTAGGGGAAAAGTTGTCACTAAAGCACAATTTTGCAAACTTATCCCAGGAAAGGAAAGGGGATTCTTCCTTATTCCAGACCCCTTTTGCCTTCCTGGCTTACACAAGGGAAAAAAACAAACAAAAACCAGGGGACAAGCCTTTAAGGAAACAGACTGAGAACACTGTAGCCAGAGAGTAGGGAATATGGAGTAAAAGCTATTCAACTGAAGAAGGTATAGAAACATTTGTGAGGGTCACACAACCACCAAGGCAAAGGCCCACTAAAAGACTAAGACTCAATTAGATGATTATAAAATGCTCTTCCTCCCACACACTCTGCCACCATACCAGTAATGCTCTAGTAAAATAATAATAATAATAATAATAATAATAATAATAATAATAATAATAATGGATTACAGCTGAAAGGTTGCAAAACAGACTGATAACTCCTCAGAGGAGAGACCAAAAAACAAGAGCACTAGAGAAATTTGAAGCTTCTGGCACCTACAGCTACAACAAACATTAAACAGCACATCTCCTAGCCAGAATAAAATACAATCTCTCTCTAAAGACAGATCTGCCTCAGTTGTAATTACCCAATACAACATACCTGGCTTTTAACATAAAATTACAAGGCATGCTAAAAGGCAAGAAAAAATGCAGTCCGAAAAGATAAAGCAACTATCAAAAACTAGACTCACATATGGGGTGCCTGTGTGGCTCAGTCAGTTAAGTGTCCAACTTTGACTCAGGTCATTATTTCACGGTTTGTGAGTTCAAGCCCCTTTTTCAGGCTCTGCGTGGACAGCCTGGAGCCTGCTTTAGATTCTGTGTCTCCTTTCCTGTCTGTCCCTCACCTGCTCATGCTGTCTCTCTCTCGAAAACAAATAAATAAACATTAAAACATTTTTTAAAAAATAGAACTAGACTCAGATATGTCACAGATGTTTGAATTATAAGGTAGGGAATTTAAAGTATATATTAGGACCTATAATGGAAAAAGTAGACAACATGCAAGAACAGATGGGTCATATGAGCAGAAAAATGGGAACTTTCAGAAAGAATCAAAAGAAATGACAAGAAATTTTTAAAAATACAGTAATAGAAATAAAAAATGCCTTCAGTGGACTCCAGATGGCTGGGGAAATAATCAGTGAACTTGAAGAAATGCCATAGAAACTTTCCAAACTGAAACACAAAGAATAAAAAGAATAAAAGAAACAGAATAGAACATCTAAGAACTGAAGACAATAGCAAAAGGTCTAACATATGTATAATTATAACACCAGAAAAAGAAAGAGGAAACAGAGCAAGAGAAATATTTAAAGCCATAATAACCAGTAATCTTCCTAAATTAATGACAGACACTAAACAACAAATCCAGTAAGCTCAGAGAACAGTAAGCAGTAGTGATACAAAAATAAAATCAAAACCCCCCACACCTAGGCATTTCATATTTAAATTTCAGAATACCAAAGGCAAAGAGAAAATCTTGAAAGAAGCCAGAGGGGGGAAAAAAACTTTACCTATGGAGGAGTTTTAGCAAGCTTCTTATTAGAAACTATGCAAGCAAGAAGAGGGTGGAGTGGTGTATTGAAAGCAATGAAAGAAAAGAAAAATCAACCTAGGGATGCCTAAGTGGTTCAGTCAGTTAAGCATCCAACTTTGGCTCCGGTCATGCAATGGGCTCTGCACTGACAGTGTGGAGCCTGCTTGGGATTCTCTATCTCTCCCTCGCTCTCTGCATCCACCCCGCCACCCTCCCCCCCCGACTTGTTCTCTCTGTCTCTCTGTCTCTCTCTCTCTCAAAAATAAATAAACTTAAAAAAAATCAACCTAGAATTCTGTACCTAGTGAAATTATCCTTCAAAAGTGGAAGAGAAATAAAAATGTCAGTAGTATGAAATAAGGTATATTAGAAATCTTAAAACCCTCCTGACACAGAACAGTTAAAAATGTTCTCTAAAATTAAAGAAACTTCATTTAAAATTATTGAATGTGTCTGCAAGAAAGTAATGGAAATCCACTGAAGACAGGATTGAGCAAGGAACATAAGATCAGGAAGATATGTGAACTTTGAAGCCATCAAATTCTTAGCCAGCTACATGAGTCATGGTAGCTTAGAACTACTATGCAGAAGAATATGCAGGAATAGTCTTTAGTAGATCAGAGATCATACTGTATAAAGATGGAACCCTGCAAGGCTTATAATCTCAGGGCAAGAATAAAATTTAAAAAACAAAAACAAAAAAAAACCTGACCCCCACTGATAGTAAAATATATGATTGATCTCAGAATTGGCTTTGGGTAGGAGTTAAAAAAAAAAAAAAACCGAAGAATTAAAAAGCAGATTGGATACAGCTGATTAGAATAAATAATGGGACTATAGAACTAAAAAAAATATTCAGATTAAAACCCTAATGAGAATTTTGTCCACATGAAGTATAGAGTGAGAAGGGTTAATTAAAATTCCTGAAAGAGGACATTCAAATAAGGAAACGCATTCAAATTCAAATAAGGAAAAATAATAGCTAAGAATTTTCTAAAATTGATGAACAATATCAGTTGCCACTTTCAGGAAGCCACATACATCCCAAACAGTGTAAAATAAAAAGAAACCCACACATAGACACATATTGTAAAGTTGCAGAACAACAAAGACAGGAAGAAGATCTTAAAAACAACTAGAAAGCAAGTATAGATTCCACACAAGGAAGTTAAACTGGCAGCTGATTTCTTAATAATGACAACAGGAGCCAGAGGATACTGAAATAATACATAATTGAAATGATCTTCTGATAATGAAAATGAAATACACTATCAAAAACACACCAAAAAACAAAAAACAAAAAAACCCTGAGAGGTTTTACCTCTAAAAGACACACATTGAGAGAACAACGAAAAAATGTCCTTCAAGATGAAAGTAAGTGATTTCAGTAGAATGTTTGGAGATGCACTTCTCAAGAAGTAAGGCTGAAACTTTGCTGAAACAGGACACTAGTGATCCTCAGGGCCATATCCAAGGAAAACTTTATTTCTTCCAAGTATGGTTTTAGATTTCTATATATTTGATTTTGCCAACAGGTTAAAAAGCATCTGTCATCAAAAACTTGGGATGCTTTCCAGGCAATATACATAAGAAACAAAACAAAACAACACGTTTCTTAAATGTTACTAGTTGGGGCAAATTTTATATTTCTGCAGTTCAAGAGACTCACTTTTGGCTAACAAGCACATTTCTGGAAAAGCTTGCTCTGTCTGAATCAGAAAGCAGAGAAAAGAAGCAGTCAGATCAGCAGGAAGAACAAATGTTGCAAATGGAAGAAAACACAGACAGATGGTTGAATCTGTGTTAGATCACACAGAACCATTGTGAAGGCAAGTAAGGACACTAATTGTTCAGAGCATGCATAGTGAAATGGGGGGAAATTACTCAATATGTGTATACAGATTTCCTAACACTCTCTACAGAAGGACCACTGATATACATGTATGATGTTGTTCTGGAGGAAATGAAAAGATTTGGCATTTTTCCCCCAGAACCCATCTTAAGTTCATATTTCCAGAGAAATTGTCTTCATCGGATTATTTATCCTTATGGTTGTTTTACTTGATGGCTTTTCCCATTGGTTCAAAGCTGGGGCATATTAGAAAAATTTGAAAAGATTTGCTTACTAAACAGTCAGGTTATAAGTCCTCATTACTTCAGTTGGTCCCAGATGTTCTTCAATTATTGTCATCAAAAATGTGAGAATTTTGCCTATAAAAGACCGGATTGTGAAGAAGGCAATAGTTTCTCCCACTCATACCCTAAGTTAAAAATAACCTTTTCAGGGTGCCTGGGTGGCTCAGTCAGTTGAGTGTCCAACTCATGGTTTTGGCTCAGGTCACAATCTCACAGTTCATGGGAAGGAGCCCTTCATCAGGTTCTGGGCTGATGGCATGGAGCCTGCTTGGGATTCTTTCTCTCCCTCTCTCACTATCCCTCCCCTGTGCCTGCTCTCTCTCTCTCTCTAAATAAAGAAATGAGCTTTAAAAAATTTCTTCTTTCACCATCTTCCCTAGGAAGATTTGACCTCCAGAGCCAAAATTTCTGTTGTAGGATACCTTTATCATAGCTAGGTATTAAGACCCCAACATTATCTGACTAACTTATACTGTAGAGTTTCTAATTGGTATTTGTTCCATAGTTGCATTTTTAAAAGAATTCTTAATTAGAATAAGACACTAATTGGTACTGTCTAGCAGCATGGCTAATTTCTCAACATCTATATCAAGGTGGCATGTCAACTCATTAAGGAAAGGACATATTTTTGGAATAATTGGCTACCCATTTGGGGGTAAAATAAAATTAGATCCCTACCTCAGACCATAGACACACACAATAAAGGATTCAAGATTAATTATCATAAAGTTAAAAATGAAAGCTAAAACTTCAGAATAAAATAGAGGAATATTTTTTATTTTTTAAATTTTAATTGCTGTGTAGTTAACAAACAGTGTTATATGAGTTTCGGGTACAATTCAACAATTCCAAATCCATACATCGCCCAGTGCTCATCACGATAATTGTGCTCAGTAGGAGAATTTTTATTACTCTCCATACAAAGCCTTTCTTAGTATGAAACAACACTGAGTAAATTTTTTTAAAAAATTAAAAATTTGACTATATAAAAAAATTTAAATGTCTATACAGTGAAAAATAGCATACACAAAGTTAAGATGGTAAATGAAGAATGGAAAAAAGTCTTTGCAACATATATAATAGGCAAATAAAGCCAGTGCAAGTAGTGTTTAAGAACACAGGCTCAGGAATGAGATTGTGTAGGTTCAAATACTAGCTATGCTACATTCTAGTTTTCTGACCTTAAGCAAGTTACTTAACCCCTTGGGGCCTCAAATTTCTTCATCTATAAAATGGAGATAATAAAGTCTACTTTCTTGGGTTAGATGAGAGCTGTTATTATTGCCCACAATATGTGAAGGATTAGTTAAATTGATTTTAAAAAGGGCAACCAATTCACTAAATGCTCAGTATCAGTAAAAAAACCTATCTACCCTTTGCATTTTATTTTCAGCTACTCCCTGGCATAGTTTTAATATATCAAATTGTCCTAGTCTATATTATTTTTAAATTGGTTTTATACTTCTTTGCTCCATATATCATTGTCACTGTTACCTCAGTCTAAAATTTCTTCATCTAGTCTTTGCACATGAAAATATTACCCATATTTTAAATCCCAACACAAATCCTGCAGTCTGTATAGAGTTCCTGATTAGTCAGCCAAAATGATGCATTCCCTCTGAATTTCTAAGGATGCCTTATAATACTAGTTTCTGCATGTAATCAAACCTTGTTTTGTCCAGTATGAGATGTGTGCATGTTTATCTCCCATAGAAATTTGTAAATTTTCAGAGGCTAGCATCACATGTTCTATTTCTGTATTTTCATAATGCATAGTAAGTATTCACTGTATATATGTTTCATTTGGTTGTTTGTTTCTTCCCCCCTTAACATCTATCTCCTACAGGGCAATCAGTGAGAAGATACATGGAATCCTCACACCTATAATCTGTCTACCCATCCTCTACTCCCAACCCATTCCTTCTCCTCCCACATATACAAAGTAACAAACATTTTCCAAACAGCACATAGCTCCTTTCTTTATTTACACTTAGCTATAAATACATGAGACATGATCTGAACTATGTTTTTATTTTTAATTTTTATTTTTTTAACATGTATCTCTGAGAGACAGAGAGAGACATAGAGCATGAGGCAGGGAGGGGCAGAGAGAGAGGGAGACACAGAATCTGAAGCAGGTTCCAGGCTCTGAGCTATCGGCACAGAGCCTGATGTGGGGTTTGAACCCACGAACTGTGAGATCATGACCCGAGCTGAAGTTGGTCGCTTAACCGACTGAGCCATCCAGGTACCCATGAACTATGTGTTTAAAGGTTACAATGTGGAATATAGGTTGGAGGGGGAATGGATGGAAGAATTCAGGAAATAATTTCAGCCATTCAGATGAGAGATAATGGTGATTAGAACAGGATGGTAGCAGGGGAGGTCAAGAGAGGGGATCAGATTCTGGATACATGTTGAAGGTAGAAGCAGTAGATTTGCCTGCAGACTGGATCTAGTGTGATAAAAAGCAGAGTTCTGAGAATACCCAGTCCAGATCAGAGCAGGGTGATGGAAGGCTGAGGGGCAGAGGATTCTAAATGGAATGGACACAATATCACATAGTTGGATATTTTGAAAATTGTATCAGTAGGCTTAACAGATATAGTGGAGCATGTACAAAAAATAAGAATAGATACAAACCAATAAACAAACCAGGCAATTATTAATCTCAGGAAAAACAATTAAGAATGTAAGAAAAGGCATATAAGCATAGATTTATCTAGGCTTTGCAGGAAACATTTTTATGGTATTAATAGTGTAAACACAGACTGATTTAGAAAAAAAAAAAATAGATACACCTCTACTGGAAGGATGAGGGCAGGACAAAAAATAAAGAACTAAATAAATCCTGATCGTCCATAACAGAAAGTCAATAGATAAAGTAGAAAACTGTCAAAGCAAGAAATAGGATTATAAGCATATTCAGACATGGAGGAAAATAGGGAAATCGCTAAAAATAGTTGAAAATGGTAGCCTATGGGGTAGAGATTCTCAAATTTTAACATGAATAAGAACCAGTTTACTGGGTCACATCCTCACAGATTCTGATTCAGTAGGTTGGGGTGGACTCCATGAATATGCATTTCCAGCAAGCTTCTAACAAGGCTGCTGGTCCTAGTCCAATACTTTGAGAACTACAACAGGAAGTAGATGAAGGAATTAGAAAGAATTGGGTAAAGGACAACTGTTTTTCATTATAATTATTATAATTATTTTTGTACAATGATTCTCAAACTGGGCTGCTCTTTGCAATCACCTGGGGAGGCTTGAAAACTAGTGATGCCTGGATCCCATCCCCATAGGTTGTGATACAACTGATCTGGGTGCAGTTTGGTGTTGGTAGTTTTAACAACCCTCCAAATAATTTTAATATGGGTCTAAGATGGATGACTACTTTTTTAGTCTAATTTTAATTATGTGCATGAATTCATTTTTAATATAAGAGCAATTATCTGTATGGTGAGTATGGAAGAGGGAAGAATGTAAAACTTAGAGTCCTAAGATGTGGGATTATGTCTGGTATAATCTGCTGCCATAAATCAGCTCTGTGTTCTTGGGAAAGTCACCTAATCTCTAGGGGCTTTAGTCTCCCGTATGTAAAATTAAGATGCTGGACTAGTTATTCTCATTTTTTTTTTTTTAACGTTTATTTATTTATGGGACAGAGAGAGACAGAGCATGAACGGGCGAGGGGCAGAGAGGGAGACACAGATTCGGAAACAGTCTCCAGGCTCTGAGCCATCTGCCCAGAGCCCGACGCGGGGCTCGAACTCACGGACCGCGAGATCGTGACCTGGCTGAAGTCGGACGCTTAACCGACTGCGCCACCCAGGCGCCCCTGGACTAGTTATTCTCAAATGTTCTTTCCAACTTCACATTTTTGGGAGTAATAGCTGTAATGTCCTATGATATAAAATCTGAAACTTTAAAAAGTATACAGCAACAAAAAGTTCTCCATATGATGTTTAGGGTGATTATTGTTAGTTATGGAACTGTATCATAACTATTTTCATTATTTCTTTTTAACTAATATTATTTTTCATATATACATATCACTTTTTCCCAGTTACCTATTTATTGTACTCAGTACAATAATCAATTCATCCTGGGAAACAAAGATGAAAACACTTGAGATGAATTTATATTTGATGGCAGAGCAGTATATTACTGTCATTTCTCCAAAACATCATTTGCTAAATTGGATTCACAAAAATAACAAAATAGCCCAGCTTTGGCCTATTGTGAGTTATTTTCCAAATAGTAGGGATGAGCAAGTCCTGATCCTTCTACTAGCCTGGCTGTATACCTTTTCCTACCAGCAGCACCTACTTCTAAGATATCTGCTCCTGGGGTGACTGGCTGGCTTAGTGGGTGGAGCACTCAACTCTTAATCTTGGAATCATGAGTTCAAACCCAATGTTGGGACTAGAGCTTACCTGAAAGAAAGAGGGGAGAGAGAGAGAGAGAGAGAGAAGGAAGGAAGGAAGGAAGGAAGGAAGGAAGGAAGGAAGGAAGGAAGGAAGGAAGACAAAAGATAACTGCTAACTGTTCCTGGCTAATTTTAAGGGAGCAATGTGTTGTCATAAATTCAGGCAAAACACAGTAATTGATTAAAATGGTGGCTAAGCTCCCAAGTGACTCCTTACCCTGATTATTCTAGAGGTTTAGTATAGAATTGTGCTGTCAATTCTCAGTAATGAATACTGACAAAGGGAAATTTAGGGAATGAGGATTGATATAGATAATCCAATTTACTGGATTGACTTTACAATGCATTATATAGAGAGAACTTCCAATGTCTTCATAATTAGGTTTTCTTTAGAATAATTTAAAATAAGTTTTCATTTCTTGAGTCAATAGAGATAACTGTTACTATGTATATAGAGAAGGGAACCTAGTCTGAAACAAGAAGTCAGTTGCCCATATTACAGATGTATTATGAAGTGTAAGTTGTTTATAAAAGTAAGTACATTTATGTGCATATATGTTTGCCTGACATTGACCTCCTGCCTTTTGAGAAACTTTTTTGCCCAGACAGAAGTCACAAGCTATAGTAATGTAGTGCTGAAATAAAAGGTGAATTCTAAAATGAAATGAGGTCAGAGCCATGTGCCATGATTTTGCAGGTAGTTAAAAATGAACTGAGAAGTCACCATCTGGTGGGAGGCATCTTAGGGAAGCAGCCACCTTCTGTTGGACATAAATAGAATAAAAGCTTGTTGAGCTATTTATTCTTAGATGGTTGTGATCATGTTTTGCTCCTCCACTGAAATGTGCCCATCTTACAATCTCATGCTTGTAGGATGGATGCTCTTAGCTAACTCTGGGCTAGTTAATCAATTTGTTCTGAGAAATTGTAGGAGATAGTCCCCTACGTTAACCTTACCTCCCCAGGTAAAATATAAAGGTGTTATCAGATGTTAGATGTTTCTTGTCTCTCCTTCTAGAAACACTAATCGAAAAATTTCAGGTGAGACAGGAGAGTAGTTCAGCACCAACAAGAAGAAAAACTGGTGGGCTAATGGGACCTTGTACCTGCCCTGCAATCACAGCATTGATGTGTAAGGGCTAGAAAATACATACCTACTTCTGGAAAGCAGTTTATATATGAATGGAGATTTCAGCTCTGATTTCTTGCAGAAAAACTTTGAGTATTATTCAAAATCATTGGAAAGAGATTTATAAATAATATAAAAAAGCAACCCGTAAAATAAACAATAATGCTAATTTCATATTTGTATATTGTTTTACAAGTGTTTTCACAAAAATGATCTTATTCCTCATAATGACCCTGTGAAGTAGGTAAAGTCAATAAAAGCCCTATTTTACACATGAAGAAACTGAGATACAGAGAGATTAAATGGAGCGCCAGCATGGAATATAGCTTGTGCATGAAGGGAAGAGAGAAAGGTGCAAGGGTTTCCTTTGAAGTGACTATAATAACAGCCATTTATTGAAGTTACTATATTCCAGGCATTATGTTAATCGTTTTAAGGCATTATAAAAATATTATTACTTCTTTTTTTTTTTCAACGTTTTTATTTATTTTTGGGACAGAGAGAGAGCATGAACGGGGGAGGGGCAGAGAGAGAGGGAGACACAGAATCGGAAACAGGCTCCAGGCTCTGAGCCATCAGCCCAGAGCCTGGCGCGGGGCTCGAACTCACGGACCGCGAGATCGTGACCTGGCTGAAGTCGGACGCTCAACCGACTGCGCCACCCAGGCGCCCCAAAATATTATTACTTCTTAAAGCACAAAGATGAGTATCTACTAACAAAAGGAAAATAAAAAAATAGACTTGCTAAAAACTTAATTCAGCAAAACAATTTAGGGCAGATGATGATGATGATGATGATGATGATAACTGCTGAACAGTTATCATTTGCTGAACAGCTAATATTTGCCAGACACTATTCTAAGTACTTAATCTACCCAACAAGGCAGATATTATTGATCTCATTTACACACGAAAAATATAAGGCACAGAGAGATTGACTTGCCTATGATTACACTGTTGGCTTAGTGATGGGATATTCCAGCATATGCCATGGCATACCAGAGATCTGGTTACACTGAATTTTTCACCCTTTAAATGATTCTTTAACTATAATGAAAACTCACCTATCGTAGACCTAACAAGATAACTGGTATTAAAACACTTTTTTTGTTTGTTTGTTTCCCACTACTCTTTTTAAGCCTTTTATTGTGAGTTGTTTTTCTCCTATTCTTGGATTAAAGCTCAGGCAGTCCCCATATATATTTTCTGGCCACTTAAGTAAAGTCCTATAATCATGTTAGGTGACAAATACAGTCTGAGCACATTATTATAAATGACCAATAATAGATAGTAATCAAAATGCCAAAATCGTTTTAACATTAAAATCTTTCTACCTCTCCCAAAGAGGGCGTGCTGTTGCTTGAACATATGCAGTAGAGTGAGAGAAGTCCTCCTTTTTCCCCCTGCTCCTCTTTCCCTAGTGTATTATGGTTTCGGATTTTCTGATTTTGTTTCCAACAGAGTTGAAGTTGGGGTGGGGAGGGAGAAGATATGAAAAGAATAAGAAAGGTCATATATGACGATTACTGTTGTAAGGTGGCTTTGGGACTGGGGAATGGAAGATGTGTAACTTTGACTTTTTTCACGCAGTACTTTTATTGGCTTTTTGGAAATCTCTGACCCTGTGAAAGTCCTCTCAACTTCAGTTCCCTTGATCTGTGTGAATGGATTTTATTCTGGCAGTTAATTAATCTCTTTTAGCTCCTAGAATCCTAACGCACATCTCCACTTCCCTTCTGACACCGTTATGGTCCTTCCAAGTAGTACTGTTGAAAAGAATCTAGGACAGATGCAATGTTGCCTGAGGCGATTGCCCTTAAGGCTGGCTTTAACATTCACCCCTTATCTCATTCCCCTTTTGCAGTGTGACTTTTCCACTCCTCCCATGAAGAAATGGGGTCTATTTTCCTTCCTTTTGAAACTGGAATGGTCTGAATAAAATGAGGCAAAAGTGATGCTGTGTGACTTCCAGGCCTAGATTTTAAGAGATCTTACAGCTTCCATTTTTACACTTTTGAAGTCTGAATCATCATGTAAATTAGCCCAATTATTCTGCTAGAGAGAGGGAGAGGCTCTGCCAGACCCCAGGTAATCCAGTCATGTCAGCGGAGGCACCAGATATGGGAGTGAAGACATTTTCAGATTCTCCAGTAAACCAGAGCAGAGATAGTCCAGCCAACACGACAGAGACAAGCCCGCCATAAGCCATGCCCAAATTGCAGAATTATAAGCAAATAAATTACTGCTTTTTGTTTCTAAGCTCCTATATTTTGGGCTGTTTTTTGCATCTGGTTTTGTTTTGGCAGTAATAAATGACACAAAGTTTATCTGACTTTTAGTAAGCACTTATCTATTCCTTAACCCAGCGTGCTCTGGGAGAGCAGACAGCACTCCTTCATTCTGCTGCTAAAGCTGTTGACTAACCCATCTTGCAATCTAATGAAGTTAAACATATACTTAACATATTGCCCCAGAAAACCCACTCCTAGACCAAGAGAAATGAAGACATGTTCACACAAAGGCCTGTATGCAAATTCTTAAAACTGCTTTATTTATAATTGCCAAAAATTGGGGAACCACCCCCAAATCATCAACTGGTGATTGGGAAAAATTCATCCATAAAACTACTGATAATTGCAACAACACAAACGAATCTCAAAAGCAATATAATAATTGAAAGAAGGCAGACACAAAAAGCTATATACTATATGATTGTGTTTATATGACACTCTCAAAAAGACAATATTAAAGGGACAAAAATCAAATCAGTGTTTGTTAGTGGCTTGAGAGTATGAGGAACTTGGTTACAAAAGAGAACTTTTGGGGATAATGATGTGGTGTTATTTACATGACTGTATACATTTGTCAGAGCTCATAGGACTGTATTCCTAAAAAAGGTGCATTTTACTCTATGTATATCTCAATAAACCTGAACTAGCAAACAAAAAAATAAATAAAATAAACCTACTTGTGCCCTTCAATCATGGGGTAGACATATCAAGCTAACCAAATGGTTGGTACCATTGAGGTCCCTTTCATTAGACTTAAGTGTCAGGTCCCCTACTCCAACCCCTTTGGATGGTAAAAGTTGACAATAACATCACAACATAGCTATCTCTCAGTTAATCATCCTCAAAAACTTTTCAAACTTCCAAAAATCCAAACTTTTTATACTTTTAACATGGGTGAATCATCTAACATATTCTTGACTATTTCCTTTGAAAAATCTGCATCTGCATTACCATACCTCTTTGGAGGTGGCCTCTATCGTGTCTTGGTGTCTCCAATGAAACTTCTGATCTATTATTATTTCATGTGTATTTATATACATTATTGTAAAGTGACACTATATCAAGAAAAAATTATTTTCATGTCACTGCTAGGAAATTGCTAGGAAATACTTATTTACCCACATATTTACCACTTGAAATGCTCGTCATTCTTTCCTAAAGACCTAAATTTCCATCTGTTATCCTTTTCCATCTACCTGAAGAACTTGCTTTTACACTTCTTGCAGTTCAGGTTTGTTGGCAATGAATTTTTTCGGTTTTCTTTTATGCGAAAATGTGCTTATTTTGTCTTCATTTTTGAAAGATATATTTTGCTGAGTATAGAATTCTGGATTTTTTTTCTTTTAGCAGTTTGAAGACATTCTTCTGTTTTCTAACTTTGTTATTACTGATGAGGTTTAAATTGTTTGAATTCATTTGAACATTTGAATTGTTCCTCTGTACACAATGTGTCATTTTTCTCAAAATTTTCTATTCATCTTGGGTTTCACTATGATATGACTGGGTGTGACTTTTCTGTGGACTTATCTTGCTTGAGGCTTTCTGAGATTTTCGATGCTATAAATTTCTTATATCAAATTAAGAACATTTCAGCCATTATTTTTTCAAATATCTTGTTTTATTCATTTTATCTCTTCTGGGATTCCAGTTATACAATGTTCGTTTAGACCTTTTGATATTGTTCCTCAGGCCCTTTGAAACTGTTAACTTTTTTTCAATCTTTCCTTTCTGTTCTTTAAGTTTTATAATTTCTATTGATTTGTTCATTAATTCTTTCTTCCATCATATTCATTCTGTTCTAATCCTATTCAGTGGATATTTTTAAGTATATATTGTGTTTTTCAGTTCTAGAATTTTTATTTTTTATAGTTTCTGTTTTCTTGCTGAGATTTCTTATCTTTTCATATGTTGTGAGCATATTTTCTTTATATCCTTAAGCATAGTTATAATAGTGGTTTTGAAATCTGTGTCTGATACTTCTAACATCTGTGTTTTCTTAGAGGTCAAGCTCTGATAATTGTCTTTTCCCTTTAAAATTGTTCATGTTTTCTGTTTCTTCATCAAGTAATTATAGGCTGTATTTTAGACACTGTGAATGATGTGTTGTAGACTTTAGATTCTGTTATATTTCTCTGAAGGGTTCACTGTTTTAATAGACACTTAAAATAGTGGGACTCAAGCTGCCAACTTTCCTGAAATAGGTGGCAGCTTAAATCTCAGTACTGTTCTTTTAGTTTTAGTTGGCCTGTGTGAGTCTGCCCAACATAGGTATGATTCAAGGGTAAGCCAGAAATTTGTAATGAATATAATTTGGAACTCCTTCTTTCTAGAACTCTCCTTTCTTGGATTTCTCCCCTCATTTTCTAGTGGCTATATAGTTGCCCTAAACTCTGTCCTATGGTTCTTCAGTAAGACTATTGGAATTTTAGCTTCCCTTCTGGTGCACACTGGTTTATATCCTCAGTCCAAAAGCTATAAAAATGAGAAACTCACCCAGTGTTGTTCTCTTCAATCAGTTATCAACTCTGCAACAGTACTTGCCTGCTTTGCCCAATTCCTTCAGAGAGCTGATGTTAATATTTGATCAGTTTATAGTTGTTATCTACAGGAAATTTGATTCAATAGGCACTACTCTGCCATACCACAACTGGAAAGACTTATTAATATAGTGTGCTAAATATAAACTCAAATTTTAGAGCCCCCACCAAGATATCCATATATATAATCAAAAATGTACAAAAAAATGTTTGAGAGAGGTATTATTTTCTTCATTTTACAAGCTAAAAAGATAAAGCTCAAAGAAGCTAAAGAGACTTGCTTTATCAACCAGGGTCCAGGAAGGAAACAGAATTTAATTCAGTGGTTTTAACGTTTATTTATTTTTGGGACAGAGAGAGACAGAGCATGAACGGGGGAGGGGCAGAGAGAGAGGGAGACACAGAATCGGAAACAGGCTCCAGGCTCCGAGCCATCAGCCCAGAGCCTGATGTGGGGCTCGAACTCACGGACCGCGAGATCGTGACCTGGCTGAAGTCGGACGGACGCTTAACCGACTGCGCCACCCAGGCGCCCCAATTCAGTGGTTTTAAATAATAGACTACCTACAAAGAAATGGGCAAAGTTAGAAAAACCAAAAGGGATGCTGAAGCACCTAGAGGTTAGCAGCAAAGGGAAGTTTTTGCTATTCCTAACACTGAGGGAGCAATGGGAGGGGAAAATGTGACCAGAGTCTCAGGAAAGCTGACGTCATGGAGGAGGAACTGTCAGGCATGACTTGTAGTTATAGAAGACTACTGCCACCACCAATGATGCTTTGCTAAGGTATGGAAGCAAAAGGTATGGAGGTATGGAGGCAAGGAAGAAAACTTAACCTCTCTCCTCTTACTGTCTCCTCTCCTTCCAGTCCCTCCCAATGACTGAATTCAACAAGAAGCCAACTGGTAAGGGAGCAAAGGAAATTGAGATCATAGGAGTCAGCTTCCAGGAGGGACACAGCAGAAAAGGATGGATGGATTTGGCAAACTATAAATAATGAGCACATTGCCTAAGATTGGGTTGCCAGATATAGCAAATAAAAATACAGGATACCCTATTCAATTTGAATTTCAGATTTTTTTACAAAGTAATTTTTTAGTGTATGTCCCATGTAATACAGTATACTGACAATTAAAAACTTCATTGTTTACTTAGAATTCAAATGTAACGTGGTGTTCTGTCTTGTGGCAACTTAGTCTAGACCAGTAAATAAGAGAAACTTATTTTGAGTCCAAGCTGAAGATCCAACCCCAGAAGTCTTCTTTCTACTATCCCAGTTTTTAAAAATATTTTCTATGCCTACCTTGTACAAGTGTATCTCCTTCACCAGTGTGGAAGTTCCTTGGGGTGAAAGACAATGTCTTACTCATCTGCATATCTTATTATTTTTCATCTCTCCCAACCTCACTCCCAGAATTTTGCAAAGTTTTGTACATAATAGGTGCTTAAAACACTTTTGTTGACCATGTTGAGCCCTTTATGAATATTTTGTTGAATCTGATTCTTCATTATCTATTTCTTTAAGAAAAATTTCTGCTAAAGCCACATATTGACTTAGATGAAAGTCTTATGTCAGGTCAATTGTAAGTATTGAGACTCTGTGTTCTGCCTTTTCATTTCATCCTTTCCTCTTGGAATTCCATAATGAGCACAGAACAAAACTACTATCCAGGCATCCTGCCACTCAGGTTCATGAGGTGTCTCTGAATCAAAGGTTTCTCTGATTGGGTCAACACAACCTAAAATGAAAAACAAAACAAAACAAACCTTTAAAAATGTGTTTTAATATTCATCAAAGCTTTGGGGGGAAATGACTCTGTGCTATTATAAAAGACTGAAGACAGGGCCTCCTGGGTTGCTCAGTTGGTTGGGCATCCAACTTTGGCTCAGGTCATGATCTCACGGTTCATGGGTTCGAGCCCCGCATCGGGCTCTGTGCTGACAGCTCAGAGCCTGGAGCCTGTTTCAGATTCTGTGTCTCCCTCTCTCTCTGCCCCTCCCCCACTCATGCTCTGTCTTCCTCTGTCTCAAAAACAAATAAACATTAAAAAAATTGTTTTTAAAATTACATTTAAAAGACTGAAGATAACTTCCAAATCTCAATGAGGTAAGAATACTACACTTCTGAGAATAAAAACTTATTTTCTCACTGATTTTTTAAATTCTCATTGTTTATTCTATAATTCTGGAGCAAGTTATCAATAGATCAGATTTTTTGGATGTTTTGCAAAATTCCAATATTTACTATTAATGAGCTTTTGCTCATTTTATACACACATACACACACACACACAAATTTGATGCACAATAATTTTTGAATGGGTAATGGTTGTCACTTACATTATTTTACCTCTTTACAAACAACAAAAATTCTCTCAGGGTGCCTGGCTGGCTCAGTCAGTAAAACATGTGACTCTTGATCTTGGGGTCTTGAGTTCAAACCCCACATCAAACCTAGAGATTACTTTAAAAAATTTCTCTTTAATGGGATGAGTTTTGCAATAATATTGAAAATTAACAAACTTCATATGTGAAAAATATGAAAAGAACACTGTTACCCTCAGGAATCCAAGACTTATGTACTTTAGGCATTCAATTTCTATCTGTATTGTGTGAATAAATATATATTTTTGATGGGACCAAAACTAACATTGTGTATAACTCAGGTCATCCTGTGCTGGTTCACTTGTTTCAGAAAAGTGATTTTGTAGTCTATGTTCTTTGAAATATGAACAGATTTAGGGTACCTGGGTGGCTTGGTTGGTTAAGCATCTGACTCTTGATTTTGGTTCAGGTTGTGATCTCACTCATGGTCATGAGATTGAGCCCTGCATCAAGCTCAGTGTGGAGGTGCAGAGCCTGCTTGGGATTCTCTCTCTCTCTCTCTCTCTCTCTCTCTCTCCCTCTCTCTCTGCCGCTCCCTGCTTGTGCTCTCTCTCTCTCTCTCAAAATAAATGAACTTAAAAATTTTAAATAAAATATGAACAGATTTGTCTGAATGCTAATGCGTGATTTGAAACTTCTCAGACCATAATAAAATTCAAATTCATGTCTCAGTGAAAGAAAACCTTGAGTTTAGGTCTATTATTCCATAGCTTTCCACATGACCTTCCCTATGACCTTTTCCAGTCATGCAAGCATCTAACATTGTTGCTTATATACTATGCACTAAGTGCTTTACATTCATCATTTAATTTACTCTTCAAGAGACCTTATAAGGTAAGTATTATATGATTATTACTATTCCATAGATAAGGACACTGAGGCATAGAGAGATTTTGTAACCTGCGTAAGATCAAATAGCTAGTAAATGTAAGAGGTAACAATCAAATCTAAGTCTATCAGACTACTAAGCAAATGTTTTTTTTTTTTTGCAAATGTTCTTATTCTTTACATTTCTGATTATTTATTTATTTATTTATTTATTTAACATATATTTATTTTTGAGACAGAGAGAGACAGAGCATGAATGGGGGAGGGTCAGAGAGAGGGAGACACAGAATCTGAAACAGGCTCCAGACTCTGAGCTGTCAGCACAGAGCCCGATGCGGGGCTCGAACTCACGGACCGCAAGATCATGACCTGAGCCGAAGTCGGCCGCTTAACTGACTGAGCCACCCAGGGGCCCCTATATTTCTGATTTTTAAATTTCTTTGTTCTTATACCCCAGCAGTTAAAAAAAAAAAATCATCACTGGTTCATTCTATTCATTCAATTCTACTAGATTAACATATTATGTTTACATTGTAAAGCATGAAAAGGTTAAATTTTTAAGAGAATAAGGAAACATAAATAGAAACAGAAGCACCAGTAGTTTATCATATACCCCATGGATCATCTTGTACATGCCCTGTGTGCTGAATGTTCATTCTCAAGACTGTTGTTCTAAATTAGATTCTTAAGAAAATGTTTATTTTTTTAATGAAAATATTGTTCACAGCTGTTGCCAAATCGAGATTTACTATGTTTGAATTCACAATTCCCTAGGCAAGGCCATTTCAACCCGATTTAGCAGGAACAGGGAGACGTAGTATGGACTGAGAATAGTGGCTGGAAGTGATGGCTGCAGAGAGAACAGGAGAAGATAAAAGAGATGGAAGAACATTCCTAGGCTTTCAGATATTAACATAGTAGTCTGTGTTTATATGTAAAATCAGGCTAACTAACAATTTGAAAGGTAACAGTATATAATCCCTTTTATAATGAGAGCAAATAATAATTATGAATATAAACATTATTTATATAAAATATAAATAACACATATTGTATATGTACATATAATTATTTAAAAATAGGAACGTAACCACATTAACCAAAACAGCCATTACTTAAAATTGAAAATATGACTAGAAATAACACAGGTATATAAATGTTACCCTTAACATTGAACCAGCCAACACTGAATCTATAATTTACTGTGGATTAACCATATACTACAGAGAATGGATTAAGTAAAAGCACATATTTAAAGACAGAAAATCTAACAGAATTGTTTCACAAACATCTGCCTGGATTTCTTGGTCATTCATGTGATCTGGTTTTCATAAGATGACATAAATAAAACCTATGTCTGTGATGAATGAGGACCCATAAGAAAATTATTACATATATCTGAATGAATTTTTTAAATTCCTTTCCCTATTAACATTATTTTGCTATTCTTTGACTTTCAAGTATATTTTCCTTAGTCTTTTAATTAATTAATTTTTTTTTAAAATTTAAATCCAAGTTAGTTAACATACACTGTAAGAATAATTTCAGGAATAGAATTTAGTGATTCATCACTTACGTATAACACCCAATGCTCATCCCAACAAGTGTCTTCCTTATTTTCTCTCACCCCTTTGGTTCTTCCCCCCACCCAACACCCCACCAGCAACCTCAGTTTGTTCTCTGTATTTAAGTGTCTGTTGTGGTTTGTCTCCCTCTGTTTTTATCTTATTTTTACTTCCCATCCCTTATGTTCATCTGTTTTGTATCTTAAATTCCACACATGAGTGAAACCATATGATATTTGTCTTTCTCTAACTTATTTCGCTTAGCATAATATCCTCTAGTTCCATCCACGTTGTTACAAATGGCAAGATTTCATTCTTTTCGATTGCAGAGTAATATTCCATTGTATATATATATACAACTTCTTTATCCGTTCATCAGTCAATAAATATTTGGGCTCTTTCCATACTTAGGCTATTGCCAACAGTGCTGTTATAAACATTGGGGTGCATGTGCCCCTTTGAATCAGCACTCCTGTATCCTTTGGATAAATACCTAGTAATGTCATTGCTGGGTTGAGGGTAGGTTCTATTTTTAATTTTTTGAGGAACCTCCATACTGTTTTCCAGAGTGGCTGCACCAGTTTGCATTCCCACCAGCAGTGTAAAAGAGTTCCTCTTTCTCCACATCCTCATGAATATTTGTTGTTGCCTGAGTGAATGTTAATTTTAGCCATTCTGGCAGGTGCGAGGTGATATCTCATTGTGGTTTTGATTTGTATTTCCCTGATGTTGAACGATATTGAGCACCTTTTCATGTCTGTTGGCCATCTGGATGTCTTCTTTGAAGAAGTGTCTATTCATGTCTTCTGCCCATTTCTTCACTGGATTATTTGTTTTTGGTGTTGTGTTTGTGAAGTTCTTCATAGATTTTGGAAACTAGCCCTTTATCTGATATGTCATTTGCAAATATCTTCTCCCATTCTGTCAGTTGGCTTTTAGTTTTGCTGATTGTTTCCTTAGCTGTGCAGAAGCTTTTTATTTGATGAGGTCCCAACAGTTCATTTTTGTTTTTGTTTCCCTTGCCTCTGGAGACATGTCAAATAAGAAGTTGCTGCAGCTGAGGTCAAAGAGGTTTTTGCCTGTTTTCTCCTCTAGGATTTTGATGGCTTCCTGTCTTATGTTTAGGTCTTTCGTCTGTTTTGAGTTTATTTTTGTGTATGGTGTAAGAAAGTGGTCCAGGTTCATTCTTCTGCATTTCACTGTCCAGTTTTCCCAGCACCACTTGCTGAAGAGACTGTCTTTAATCCATTGGATATTCTTTCTTGCTTTCTCAAAGATTAGTTGGACATAATGTTTGTGGGTCCATTTCTGGGTTCTCTATTCTGTTCCATTGATCAAGTGTCTGTTCTTGTGCCAATACCACACTGTCTTGATGATTACAGCTTTGTAATACAGTTTGAAGTCTGGAATTGTGAGGCCTCCAGCTTTGGTTTTCTCTTTCATGATTGCTTTGGCTATTTGGGGTCTTTTCTGGTTCCATACAAATTTTAGGATTGTTTGTTCTAGCTCTGTAAAGAATGCTGGTGTCATTTTGATACAGATTGCATTGAATATGTAGATCGCCTTGGGTAGTATCGACATTTTAACAGTATTTGTTCTTCCAATCCATAATCATGGAATGTTTTTCCATTTTTTGGTGTCTTCTTCAATTTCTTTCATAAGCTTTCTATGATTTTCACTGTATAGATTTTTCACCTTTTGGTTAGGTTTATTCTTAAGTATTTTATGGTTTTTGATATAATTGCAAATGGGATCAATTCCTTGATTTATCTTTCTGATGTTTCATTATTGGTATATATAAATGCAACTGATTTCTGTACATTGCAACTGCAACTTTGCTGAATTTGTGTATCAGTTCTGGCAGTTTTTTAGTGGAGTCTTTAATGCTTTCCACATTAGAGTATCATGTCATCTGCAAAGAGTGAAAGTTTAACTTCCTCCTGCTGATTTGTATGCATTTTATTTCTTTGTGTTGTCTGATTGCTGAGGCTAGGACCTCCAACACTATGTTGAATAACAGTAGTGAGAGTGCACATCCTTGTCGTGTTCCTGACCTTATCTCTCAGTTTTTCCCTATTGAGGAAGATATTAGTGGTGGGTCTTTCATATTTGGCCTTTATGATTTTGGGGTATGGTCCGTCTGTCTCTACCTTCTTGAGGGTTTTTATCAAGAAAGGATGTTGTATTTTGTCAAATGCTTTTTCACACTTGAGAGGATAATGTGGTTCTTATCCTTTCTTTTATTAATGTGATGCATCACATTGATTGATTTGCAGATATTGAACTACCCCTGCAGCCCAGGAATAAATCATGGTGAAAAGCCCCGATCATGGTGAAAAATTCTTTCAATGTATTGTTGGATCTGGTTTGCTAGTATTTTGTTGAAAATTTTTGCATCCATGTTCATCAGGGAAATTGGTCTATAGTTCTCCTTTTTAGTGGGGTCTTTGGTTTTGGAATCAAGGTAATGCTGGACTCGTAGAGTGAATTTGGAAGTTTTCCTTCCATTTCTATTTTTTGGAACAGCTTCAAAAGACTAGGTGTTAACTGTTCTTTAAATGTTTGGTAGAATTCCCCTGGAAAGCCATCTGGCCCTGGACTTTGCTTGTTGGGAGATTTTTGATTACTGATTCAATTTCTTTACTGGTAATGGGTCTGTTCAATTTTTCTATTTCTTCCTGTTTCAGTTTCGGTAGTTTATATGTTTCTGGGAACTTGTCCATTCCTTCCAGATTGCCCAATTTGTTGGCATATCATTGCTCATAATATTCTCTTATTATTGTTTGTATTTCTTTTTAAAAATTTTTTTTTAACGTTTATTTATCTTTGAGAGACAGAGAGAGACAGGGCATGAGCAGGGGACAAGCAGACAGAGAGAGGGAAACACAGAATCCGAAGCAGGCTTCAGGTTCCAAGTTGTCAGCACAGAGCCTGATGCAGGGCTCAAACTCACAAACTGTGAAATCATGATCTGAGCTGAAGTTGGACACTTAACTGATTAAGCCACCCAGGTGCCCCTGTATTTCTGCAATGGTGATTGTGATCGCTCCTCTTTCACGGACAATTTTATTTGGGTCCTTTCCTTTTTCTTTTTGATCAGTCTGGCTAGGGCTTTATCAATTCTGTTAATTCTTTCAAAGAACCAGCTCCTGGTTTCATTGACCTGTTCCACTGTTACTTTTTATTTCAATACCATTGATTTCTGCTCGAATCTTTATTATTTCCCATTTCTGCTGTTTGTGGGTTTTATTTACTGTTCTTTTTCCAGATCTTTGAGATGAGGTTAGGTTCCCCGTTATGACTGCCTTTGCTACATCTCAGAGGTTTTGGGCTGTTGTGTTTTCATTTTCATTGGCTTCTGTGTACTTTTTAATTTCCTCTTTAATTTCTTGGTTAACCCATTTATTCTTTAGTAGGACTTTCTTTAATCTCCAAGTATTCATGGTCTTTCCACATTTTTTTCTTGTGGTTGATTTCGAGTTTCATAGTGTTGTGATCTGAAAATATGTAAGGTATGATCTCAATCTTTTTGTACTTGTTGAAGGCTGATTTGTGACCCAGTATGTGATCTAGTCTAGAGAATGCTGCATGTGCACTCGAGAAGAATGTGTATTCTGCTGTGTTAGGATGAAATGTTCTGAATATATTTGTTAAGTCCGTATGGTCCAGTGTGTTATTCAAAGCCATTGTTTCCTTGTTGAAATCCTCTACTATTATGTTATTAATGTGAATGAGTTTCTTTATGTTTGTGATTAATTGACTTATATATTTGGGTCCTGTCATGTTGGGGGCATAAATATTTACAATTGTTATATCTTTTTGGTGGATAGACCCCTTAATTACGATATAATGCCCTTCTTCATCTCTTGTTACAGTCTTTATTTTAAAATCTAGTTTGTCTGTTATAAGTATGGCTACTCCAGCCTTCTTTTGACAACCATCAGCATGATAGATGGTTCTCCATCCCCTTACTTTCAGTCTGCAGGTGTCTTTAGGTCTAAAATGAGTCTCTTGTAAGTAGCATATAGATAGGTTTTGTTTCCTTATCCATTCTGATACCCTATGTCTTTTGAATGGACCGTTTAGTCCATTGACATTTAGAGTGAGTACTGAAAGATATGAATTTAGTGCCATTGTGTTGCCTGTTGAGTTGGTGTTTCTGGTGATGTTCTCTGGTCCTTTCTAGTCTTTGTTGCTTTTGGTCTTTTTTGTTTTGTCTTTTCTCCACTTAAAGGGTCTGCCTTAAAATTCTTCTTGCAGGACTAGTTTAGTGGTGATGAACGCCTTTAGTTTTTGTTTGTCTGGGAAACTCTTTATCTCTCCTTTTTTTTTTTTAAATTTTTTTTTAATGTTTATTTATTTTTGAGACAGAGACAGAGCATGAGCAGGGAAGGGACAGAGAGAGAGGGAGACACAGAATGTGAAGCAGGCTCCAGGCTCTGAGCTGTTAGCACAGAGCCCGATGTGGGGCTCGAACTCATGGACTGTGAGATCATGACCTGAGCCGAAGTCGGACACCCAACCGACTGAGCCACCCAGGCACCCCTATCTCTCCTATTTTGAATGACAGACTTGCTGGATAAAGAATTCTCGGCTGCATATTTTTCTGATTTAGCAGGTTGAATACATCCTGTCACTCCTTTCTGTCCTGCCAAGATTCTGTGGATAGGTCTGCTGCGAACCTGATCTGTCTTCCCTTATAAGTTAAGGACTTTCCCCACCCCGCGCCCCCCCCCTTGCTGCTTTCATAATTCTTGTCTGTGTATTTGGTGAATTTGACTATGATATGGCTTGTTGATGGTTGGTTTTTGTTGAATCTAATGGGAATTCTTTGTGATTCTTGGATTTTGATGTTTGTGTCCTTCCCCAGATTAAAATCTCACCTTCACTGCCTAACTTCCAATTTCTTACCACAAAGAATAAGCTAAGGAATATCTTTTCTTCCAATCTGATATTTCCTGTTTTTATTATATGCTTTCTTCTTCATAAATAAAACAAAACTTAAGCACCAGCTTTGAGGTCCCACGAGATGAAATTTACTATTTCTGCTCTAAATTTGGAGACTCTATTGCTATACAATGCCCTTTCTTTGGCATTCTTTGAATGAAACTAGCCTTTGGAAAAAGTAATTATTGCCATAGTTATATTCTTTAACCAAACATTATCTCTTGTGCTAAAAAAGCAGCCATGCATTGACCATTTTCAGAACATCACAATAAACATTGTTTCGATCATAAAAATGGGCACTGAAAACCACCTTGATTTTATTAAGCTTCAACTTAATAGAACCCATTGCAAGGATTCCAGGCAAAACTGCGTACTGCAAAGCTATATTTGGACCAGGCATGTATAATAGCGATATTGTCTATGCTTTTTCCAATGTTATAACTACATGACAGATTTTGTAATGCTTAAATGACTTCTGGGAAGAAAACTCTGTGCCAGGGAAGCTAACTGCTTTAATTCTTCAAATCAACGAAGTACAATCCATGAAATTACTGTTTATTAATATACACACAGAATATTTCACAATTTTTTTTTAAAGTTTGTTTTGTGTTCCTTAATACTCCTTCACATTCATATAACATTACATTTGCAACACAAACACCAAAGCATGTCATTTACAACATAAGAGTGAATGGGATATATAATTTATCTTATATATAATTTATCACAATAGGTATAATGCTGCATATACTTATTTACTCATTTTTATTTATACTCTATTTCTGCAAAGGATTATAGATGATTATGTAAAAATTTTAGTATGTACAATATAAAGACTGAGAGCTAACAGTGGTAGATACTAAGAAAAGCTGTGTTTTGGGGCACCTGGGTGGTTCAGTTGGTTAAGTATTTGACTTTTGGTTTCAGCTCAGGTCATGACCTCATGGGTTGGTGAGTTTGACCCTGCATCAGGCTCTGCACTGTCTGCTTGGGATTCTCTCTCTCCCTCTCTCTCTGCCCCTGCCTCGCATTCTCTTTCTCAAAATAAATAAATTAACTTAAAAAAAAAAAAAGCTGTGTTTTGTCATGGGTGACTGTATTTTAAAGTTCTACCACATTGCTTAAAACAAACAAACAACCTCAGTGTACCGAAGAATAGACTGTTAATAGGTAATTTAATCAACAATCTATATTAGGTAATATGTTAGGTAAACAATATATATTAAGGTATCTGATGAAAATGTGACTTAGCACAATTTAGTTGCAGGAGATGTTTTTCAGATTGACATATTATTAAGTACTTAGAGGGCTAGTTTCACTATCAGCTGGAATGACAAATATTATTAGCGACTTAAAGGGTTAGTTTCGATATCAGTTGGAAATATTAATTACTACATATTTAATTATGTGAAACAGCATCATGGAACCAAGTGGAGACTCTACAGAACATTTAGCTCCCTCCACCCCATGCATAATTTTCATCAGCCCCATTCTCTGCAAAGAAACATTCAATTTTAGTAAAAACATTTCTTATATAAACGTTAGCGCCTTCTTTCAATCAGCCCAAGCCCTTCCTATGTAGAAATTTTGGAGCCACCACTAGCAATCTGCAAAACCACAGGTTTAAATACGATGGCCTCAGTTCACATCTCTATTTGCTGCCAAACCTGTTTTAAAGAGCAACCAAAAGAAAGAAAGCACTTCAAAGTTAAAAAAAAAAAAAAATTCTGGTAATTTAATTGGGAGTGGAGAATGCTTATTAAAATACTTGACATAGACAAATATAAAGTCTGAGTAAAGAAAGACATGAACTTAATATAGATCCAAAATGATCACTAAAATAGATCTAATACTGTGTTGTTGGTGTTTTTAAATAGCAGCCTGTGTCTACGGTTTGAGCTGTCTCAGGTTTTGAAATTGTTGTGTATATAGACACTTTTCTTGCAATTTCCCTGGTTTCTGTACTTGGTCCACATTTCTTCTAATTCAACTTGCTCTTTCTGAGTGATATTTAATATTGTCATTTTAACTACACCTATATACTGTGAACTATCAAATCTGAGTACTTAACAGAAATATCTAATTATCACATACTCACATCCAACTATCTCATAAAATGTCCCCCTACATGTGACATAGATTTCCTAAACTAAACTCATTGTCTCTTTCCTGAACTTATGCCTCCTCTTACTCAATTGTTGGTACCCAATCCACCTGACCACCTGTGTTAGAAACTTTGAATTTCCTATCCCTCACTCTCCCTGCATTCAATCAATGATTAAACTCTGTCAATCTCTTAAACATTTTTTTTAAATTCTTTTCTTCCTTCTACTCCTAAATGCAGGTCCTCATTTTTGCTCTGTGCAAAAGTGGTTTCCTAACGGGCCTCTCTGCCATGAATTTTGCCCCTCCACAACTATCTCCTACACTCCTGCTGGAGAGTTCTGAAATGCTACCGGTGTGTTCTAAAATGCAAACCTGTCCATAGCACTGATTTATTTAAATACCTTAGTGGTTTTATTAAATACCTTAGTAATGCAAAGATTTATGCATTACTTTCCAAGTGTGCTTCTCAGAACTCTAGTCCCAAAAGATGATCTTTCATAAGTATTTCATAGTCAGAAAACTGTATAGTATGTCCCTGGAGAGTCACAACGCATATTAGTACACTTAAGTTTCCCACAGACTCTATGTTAAAGAAGCCTTTTGATCCAATGTTTTCCAAACTTTTTTCCCCACAAAATTCTCCTACCAGGAACAAAATATCCCACCAACTATCTTCTAGGAAAACTCCTTAACACGGCCTTGCGTGATCTGGAGTCTGCTTGACTCTTCAGCCATCATTTTCCCCAACCTCCCACATCCTACTCTGTTCTCTGGTACTACTGAAGCATTGTTTCTAAGCCCTTGGACCTAGCTCAAGCTGTTTCTTCTTCCTTTCACCCTTCTTTAAGACTTGTTTCAAATGTCACTGCCTGCAGAAAACCTTGTCTAACCCTTCTTGTGTGCTTCCATAGTCCTCCATGCTTCCCTCTTTCATTACACTTACCACATTGTTACACTGAATTTAACTATCTACTTATGAATCTCCCCTATTAGACTGCGAGCCTCTTGAAAGTGGTGATTATGTTTTATTTGTCTTTGTATCCCTGGCATAAGCACAATTCTTAGCATTTAGTAAGACTGAAATGAAATAAATAATGCCTGGCCCATGTAGCAGGTAGCCATTAATAAATCCCATGAATATTAGTTGAATCAGAAACAGGTTTCCCTCAACCATAAAGCACTTATTTGAAGGTCCTTGAACATAAAAACAATTCTTTCAATAATGGCTTTTATCTGATGCATCTAATAAATTCCTTATAATCACCATTATACCTTTACAGACATTGATGCCCCTTTTACTGCTCTTACAGCACATATAATATTGTTGTTTATAAATCTGAAGAGTTATGGCCTTTCATTGAGTTTCTTTATAAGTTAAGTCTTTCTTACACAGAACTCAGTAGGCAAAGGAAAGAAGATGTGGTTTAGGATTCCCTGGATTTGTTCATGAAAGGATATAATGAGGTAATTTAATGCTGATACAGTGCCCTCTATCAAAATAGTGTGCTAGTCTAAGAAAATGATCACAAACAGCGCATGTGCCAGTTGAAGAAGAGCAAAGTACTCTCGATGGCTATGTTACATCTGAAATTTTTAAACAGCCAGAGTTTCACAATACTGAAAGGGAAAAATCATCCCTTGGAAGATAATCTAAAGTCATTGCTTTAAAAAAATTTTTTTTAAGGTTTATTTATTTTTGAGAGAGAAAGAGAGAGAGAGAGAGAGAGAGAGAGAGAATGCACACAAACAGGGGAGGGGCAGAGAGAGAGGGAGACACAAAATCCGAAGCAGGCTCCAGGCTGTCAGCACAGAGCCTGATGTGGGGCTCAAACCCACCAACCGCAAGATCATGACCTGAGCCAAAGTCGGACATTTAACCGCCTGAGCCACCCAGGTGCCCCTAAAGTTGTTGCTTTTAAGCTCTCAGGAGTCCTGGCTGGTTAATAATGACTACTACTTCATTATAAGGTGTATCATCCTCTTAAAACTGGAAGCTAGATGGATGTTTACTAAAAACCATGCTTTTTTCCCTTATAATTCTGTTCCCTTATCATACATTGCTTATCAGTTCTATTATACTTCTGCAGAATAATTAAAATGCTACTTACCTATGGCTCAGAGAGAATTTGTGTTTTGAGATCCTTTAACATTTCTGGGTAAGTCAGCCTTTAATTTAAATAACTCTTGCAATCTTTAATGGATTCCTACTACCATGAGATAAGATAGATCCCCCCTTATCTGCAGTTTTGCTTTCCAAGGTTTCAGTTACCTGCGGTTAACTACAGTCCAAAAGCAGATGAACCTCACATATCTGAACATCTCCTCATCGATATGTCAGAAGGTCAATAGTAGTCTAATGTTATATCACAATGGCTATGTCATTCACCTGTCTTCATCTCATCACATAGGCATTTTATCATCTCATATCATCACCAGAAGAAGAGTAAGTACATCATAAGATATTTTAATTACAGGCCATATTCACATAACATTTATTATAGTATATTTTTGTAACCATTCTATTTTATTATTAGTCATTGTTGTTCATATCTTACTGTGCCTAATTTATAAATTAAATTATTATAGGTATGTATGTATAGGAAAATCATAGTATATATAGAGTTTGGTACTATCTGCAGCTTCTGGCATCCACTGGGGGTCCCAGAACACATTTCCTGTGCATAAGGGGAACCACTGTCAAAGTATCTGCTGAAAAGGGGACCTCAGTTATTCTATCCAATTATACAGGGAGAGTCCATCTCTGGTCCAATGGCATATGATTTCTGGAAGAATCTTACTACATAGCAATCGCATGTGCTGAATTTCATCATGTCATTACTTATATAGTATGGAACAGAATGCTATATGCTCTGATTAAGATACTTAGAATTCTAACCCTACAAATTTCAAAAATATGGGAAGATGATAAAAACTGACCAGCATTGGCTCTGGTCCCTTAGACATAAGAATGCTCATAGGTTTATGAAGGGAGCCTCACCTTGATGACGTGGCCATGGGTTGTAGCTGTGGCCTGGCTGCTCTTTTCTAGGCTTAGAAATTAGCAAGGATTTATTAAGAAAAAAAAAATCTGTTTGTTTTTTCTAGATGAAGCAGCAGAGAGAAAGGCATAGTAGACAACAGAAGGCAGAAATGGCAATTTCCTTCTCTCTTTTTCAACTCTTCCTCTTTTGTCTTTAAATGGAATTCTGAGGATACTCCCAACACCTTCACATTGTACCCACAGTCCCTTTTATATGCAAATTATCCCTTTAGTTGGTTATTCTGGTACCATCTCCAATTCCACACCAAAAATATTTATATTTACAATATAATAACAGAAATCTTTTTATTTATAGGTCTCAAGATGGAAGATATATGTAATACAATGTAAAATGTATATTAGTGCATAGTTGCACCTTTTTGTTTGGGGTATTTTTCTTCTGTACATCATATTGTATTCTTACATCATTTTGTAAACTGGTATAATTCCCCTTTCTTTTTTAGTCATTATCATTTTCAGTGACTTTAATATCCTTAGAATTTCTGCAACCCATTTCTGTTCCAAACTGTTAGATTTCTTCTGAAGTGAAGTCTTGCTGTATCTTCCCTGGCACATATGTCTAAACTTGTATTTCCTGTATTTTATTTCTCAGTCCTCATTCACATTGACGGTGCCTTCCAATTTAGGCCACCAATGGACTTCATTATCATGTTCTTTGCCTTCTTAGAGTCTAGATAAAGAATAAAATGTCCAGTGGAATAAACATGACCTTATTCTAACTCCTGTGGCACTCAGCCAGACATTTTGACAAAACAGACTCATTATTACTCTGTCCGTGGCTAAAAAAGTATTGCCCAAATCAGGTGAAGCAAGATTTCAAATGATATTTGATATTAAAAAATGTCTCAGGGCCCAACTAAATAGCAACCTATATTCCCCTTTTTTGTTTACTGATTTAGGAGGAAAAAAATTATTTAGTACAATTGACATAATCCATTTTTTAGAAAAGGAAACGTGGCTTAAGATTCTAATTCACTTATTGTTTACACACTTTCTCCCAGTGTTTGATGTCTGACCTGTAGGATTGTGCTTTTGGCTTTCTGCCTTGCTTTGCTTGGTGTTTTTATGGGCTTTGAAGGTGTGGATCTACTACCAGGACTTGGGGCAACATGATATTGGGGAAAGCCATTACATTAGCAGCTAAAAGACCTGAGTTCTAATCCTGACTCTGCTAGTAACTATTTATAATCTCGGTTATGTCCATCCAATGTCAAGACTTGATTTTTTTTCATCTGTACAATGAAGAGGTTAGATTTCAATTTATTACATCTCTACATATCCTGAATCTCTGACTTTGTGTGTTATGCATATTTAAGAATTCCTTTCTTTGAACTGGTCCTATAAGAAGACTGAACATCAGCTGCCAATGCAACTTGCCTTATAAGCTTCTGAAAGATCCATTTAGCAAAAGCATCTGCAGAGCTCTGTCTTCTCTTTCATCTAGTTTTAAATTTCATCTTAAAGAGTTGTCAAAATGTGTGACAGCAAAGCAATACAATCTTTGGAAGGCCCTAACTAGTATATATATTTTCCCTGAGTATGGTTCACTCGCTGTGTCCCTTTATTGGATATTAATTTCTTCAACTACTGAGGCAACTCCAATTTGGAGTTTGAAGGTACAAAGGGCAAAATAATAAACATATTTTGCCTAGATAAAGAATTGTAGATTCTACAAAGGACTGTGATGTCTATCTCAAGCAGCAAGGAGCCATGGGAGTAAATAGTCACTGACATGTGCCACTTACAGGAGAATATGAGCTTAATAGCCCCTGAGTGCATACAAGCCTATTCAACAAATATTTTGGATGATTCTTGCATTCCTATTTGGTATTCTCTCTCTTTTTTTTTCTTTTACTCTCTCTTCTACCACCTACCAATCCTACAAAGTGTCAACTACCTTCACCCTGCCACTGAACTTTCTAGAACACCCCCCTACAGAATTCTGTCTAGAACTGCCCTGCTCTGACAGCTATGTATCTCTCAGTTTTTCCCCAAACTGCCAAAATATTCCTCATCAGAATGTCCCGAGTCTGATAAATTAACCCATAGTTATGTCAGTGGATGCTACTCTGCTAGGTAAAATAAGGTAAGTTTCATTGGAAGAAAGACAAAAGAACTTTAAACAAGAGGAGTTGCTTTACAGGAATTTCTAGGGCTCATGCAGCCAATGAGGGAGATACTTTAAGACACTTATGGACCTGTAACAATCTTTAAATCACACCAGAAAAGCTAAGCCTACCAACAGAATAGGCTTTAATATATTGAACAATATATAAATCCATATACTTCTTGCCACAATTTGTCTTCTTACAGTCTATATTTCAAACTTGTCAAACTAAAGACACAGGTTATCCTGAATTCAAGTTGATGTATTTAAGAAAATTATTTATTCTCAATATTATGACTAGCTGGTTTCAAAGATCCTGTCCAATGTTTACATAACATCACCCATTTGGAATTTTTTCTCATTGCACTTGTCTTCTGATTATAAAAGGTCATATATTGTTGTAAAAAATGCAGAAAAGTATAAATAAGCAAAAGGCAGTAATCCACACAAAAAATCCACTAGCCAGAAAGAACCACTATTAATATCTAGATACATTTCTTTTCAGTCTTTTTTTCCTAAAAACTAAACAATGTTATATATGTCCTAGCTAACCAACATCCAATATAAAAACAAATGCGCTTATTCATCCTATGTATGTAAAATAGCTTATGTAATGCCTTTCTTAATTTTAGACATTTATTTTATTTCAATTTTTAGCTATAAGAAACAGTCAGAAAAACATGATTACAAAAAAATTTGGTCCCAGGGTTCCCGGGTAGTTCAGTTGGTTAGCATCTGACTCTTGATTTTGACTCAGGTTATGATCTCATGGTTTGTGGGATGGAGCCCCATGTTAGGTTTTGTACTAACAGGACAGAGCCAGCCTGCTTGGGATTCTGTCTCTCCCTCTCTCTCTGCTCCTCTCCTACTTGCACTCTTTCTCTCTCTCAAAATAAATAAATAAACATTAAAAAAAATTATTCCCTCTCTAATTATTGCCATAAAAATATCGGCAATATATATGACCAATTACTGGTCATATATATATGTGTGTGTGTACATACACACACACACACACACACACACACACACACACACACATATATTTCTATTTCAAGATTCTTGATAGTATAATGAAATTATACCAAAGAGTTAGAAATAGTAAATATGTGGGTAAGTGCAAAAAATAATCAGTACATATTTCTTTCTTTAGCTAAAAGACATATACATGACTGTTTAAAGCAAAAAAGTGTAACACTGTATTGATGAGTTTATAACAGATATACATGTTATATATACAACAAAAATAGCACTAAGAACAAGGGGTAAATGGAATTATACTATTGCAAGTATTCTACATTTTATCTGGAGTAATTCAATACAGCTCCAAGTAGATTGGGATAAGTTAAAAATGCATTTTTAAAAACTCTACAGAAACTAAAAAAAATAATGAAAAGAAAGGTAGTTAGAAAGTCAACAGAGAAATTAAAATGGTATACTAAAAAATATTCAATTAACACAAAAGAAGGAAATGAGGAAGAAAGAGAAAAACAAAAACATCAATGAGATAAATAAAAAATAGCAAAATGGTAGACCTGTGCATAAGTATAAATATATATTAAAACATATTAAATATGTTTATTATATACATTAAACACAAATTTTATTTATTTTAAAACATATTTAATATGTAATAGGGGTGCCTGTCTGCCTCAGTTGGTAGGACATGTGACTCTTGATCTTGGGGTTATGAGTTTAGGCCCCATGTTGGGTGTAGAAATTATATAAAAATAAAATTTAAAAAAATAATAAGAACGGTGAAAAGCAAGTACTAACTATATGCTGTCTACACAAGATGCACTTTAAATACAGAGACAAATGGATTTAAAGAAAAAAAGATACCCCATAGAAACAGTAAACACAAGAAAGCAAGAGTTTTTCTATTAATATCAGACAAAATAGACTTCAAGAAAAGGACTATTACTAGGGACAAAAAGGAATACTTCATAATGATAAAGGATCAATATATTAGGAAAATATGACAATTATGAATGTATATGTAGTGTGATGGATGGTAAATTTTCAATGAAAACTCCATTCTAGGGAAGGAGGAGCATGAATTTTGGGTAGACAGCTAGCCTTCTCTGCCACTGGCCGATTACTTACCCTGTCTGTAAAGTAGGGTAACACTTTATAGGGTGGTGGTGAGAATTAAATGACTGCCCATAGTAAGCATTTAATCATGTGGGTTGATGTCGATGCTACTGTCGCTATCATCTTGTGGCAGACCGTACAGTATTCAAAACATTCACCAAGGAAAGGCTCAGGTAGAACAGTCCCTCTTTATAGGGAAAGGAATCCCTGAAGAAGGGCTGAAGCAAGTAGAATTCCTGTCCAAGTGACATTACAGGATCAGAGACATAAGAGTGGGATCCAACAGAGGAAAAAAAGGTACAGATGGTTGGGGTAGAGGGCTGGCTGGGCTAAAGAGAATTTGGATCTGGAAAGAGACTAGAGAGGGAACTTGTATAATGAAAAGATTGTTTGCCTCGTGGTGTGAAATGATGCCTTCTCCTCCATTTGTCATGAAAACATCAGTAAAATCTACATTACTTGCCAAATTGGTTAGGATAAAATTCAGCAGAGTAATAGAAACTCCAAAGAGCAATGTCATAAGTAAGACAGATGTTTCTCTCTTGCATATAAGAAGACAAGAAATAGTGTAGGGTTGTACAGTATATCAAGATCCCTCCAGTTTTCTGTTGTTTTGCCATAGGTACAGCCCTTATCTTCTTGGTCTAACATGAATTTTGGAGCACCAGTCACCATAACTATATTCCAAGGAGCACTGTTAAAGGATAGGTACACACTCGTCTTTCAAGATTTTCCAGAAATACCACACAATACTTCCTCTTAAATTTCAATGGCCAAGAACTCATCCCAAAGCCACTCCTAGTAGAGCTGTAGGGTAGGAAGTGTAGTCTTTTTTGTGGAACCAACAATATGCCCACCTAAAGTTCAGAGTACTCATCCTGAAGAAGGGGATTTAATCAATGCTTATAGATTGTATTTGTAGGTATGTTATTCGTATCTGTTTATGTGTGGAAAAAAGATGTGCATACTATGTGGGTCTACTGAATGCAAAGTACAAGGCTATCAACAGGAGCCAGTTTCACAAGAGTTAGGTCATTAAAAAAGCTGTTTCCCAGGGCGCCTGGGTGGTTCAGTCAGTTGAGCTTCCGACTTCTGCTTGGGTCATGATCTTGTGGTTTGTGAGTTTGAGCCCCGCGTTGGAATCTGTGCTGACAGCTCGGACCCTGGAGCTGCTTTGGATTCTGTGTCTCCCTCTCTCTCTCTGCCCCTCCCCTGTTCACACTCTGTCTCTCTCTCTCAAAAATAAATAATAAGCATTAAAATTTTTTTTAAAAAAGTTGTTTCCTTTTTTTCTTATTCAATTTAAGAAAAATTTTTTTTAATGTTTGATTTATTTTGGAGACAGAGACAGAGCATGAGCAGGGGAGGGGCAGAGAGAGAGAGGGAGACACAAAATCTGAAGCTGGCTCCAGGCTGTGAGCTGTCAGCGCAGAGCCTGACGCGGGGCTCGAACTCACAAACCATGAGATCATGACCTGAGCCGAAGTCGGATGCTTAACTGACTGAGCCACCCAGGTGCCCCTCTTATTCAATTTTTATTACAGTTATTAGCTAGCACTTAAATATTGATTCCATATAAGTTTGCATCTTACTCTTAGCTCTCCAATTAGATTTGGCTTTGCTGAAGTTTTGGTAGGCCTACAGGTCTAGTGTAGGGCAGGTGATGCATCAGAAACAAACTGCAAAAAGATATTACTGTACTGCAACGATACATTTTTTTATATGGTAGTGGATTAGACCCTTAAGTATGACCCCTCACCCGGCCTAATGTTATAAAGGTCTATAGCTCTCAAACTCTTTGATCTGATTCCTCCTGGGATGCCTCAGTTACTGAACTTGGGCATTTGTGAACTACAAGAAAGGCAACAGGGAGCTGAATCCACTCATTTGTATCCTTATTTGGTGTATAGATCCCCAGCACTCCTTGTTTCATAGTTTAAAACAAAAGTAGCCTTGAACTGAGTCATCATGTCATCAGTCTTTGAACTTGAATTGGCTTTTATAAGCTGGTCCAGTGCCAACAGAAAACGATTATGCTACACAGATTTCCAGCAGTTTTCATGTACTCTTACCACATTTCTGTATCATTAGGCCAGCATGACCCATGTACATAGATCAGACCAAAAAGAAAAGCTGATGGTGCTTCAGCTCCGTTCAATGCCCCTATTTAAGGGTTATCACCCTGTGTCATCCATTGTTTTTACTCAACAAATATTCACTGAGCGTTGACTATGTAGTAGGCACTGTGCTTAGTGCTGCGAGTATAGCAAAAAACAAGTTCTTAAAGGTCTTATCGGAAATGCCTTTCCTGAAAGTCCCATCCAAAGTAGTTTCCCTCAACCACACTGTATTCTCTCTCTGGCTTTTTATTTGTTTTATTCATATCGTCTTTTAGCAATCTATTTATCACTTTTTCTTTTTAGTCTGAACTCCACAATGAGGGCTGGAAGATTCTATCTGTTCTCACCATTGCATTCCCAGTGTCTAGTACAGTGTGATACGTAAACACTTAAATATTTGATTAATTAACATAATGAGCCGTCGATTCATATTTGTGGTTTTCTGATTAAAGCCCAGAATTTAAAATAAATAAATTCCTACAAAAAAAAAAAAACCTTTGAGGAAAATCTCTCTAATAATTGAATCATTCAGTTAGTAAATCAAATCATTTTCCACAATGATTCTAATAACTAATATGTGCTTTATATAAAACAAGTTTTGATTGTTCTAATCTCCCAGCCTAATTCTTATTTGCCACTGTTAGACTCAATTTACCAGCAGGTGGCGCTCCAGAGTAAAGCGGAACAAACTACTTCGACCACCCTCTCCTACTCAAACCCTCCACTCAAAACTTTTCTTAATGCGTCCAAATTACTTGGTAAGTGGTTATCAATGAGAAAAGTCTTTCACATTTTTCTTTCTAACAAGTTCTTCACACTCTTACGTGGCATTTAGATAATTCTTGTTGCAGGAGAAACCCGACACAAACTCAGATGTGACATGCAAAAAATTCTAAGAAAAGAGTTAAAAGTAAAAACTTATGTGTTGCCTTCCAACAAAATTTAGAACGGAGGAGAGGTGAAATGTAAAAGCAAGATAAAAGGCAATGGGAAAGAAAACTGGTGTCATTTAGAGATCTTACAAACTTGAATTAAGCGATGGGCAGTCTAGGTTATTAAATTAAAAAGTTCTCCAAAAACAATGTCACTAAGTCTTCCTATTATATTGGATGGTCAGAATATTCAATATTGCACATATTCATTATTAGCTGTTTTATGGAAGTGTGATTGTGAAGTTTTGTGTGTTTGTGTGTGTGTGTGTGGCAGTCATATATGACTTTATGAAGCACTCTAATATATACATTAGCTTATTTCTTTTTGATTTTTTATTAAAAAATTTTTTTTAATATTTATTAATTTTTTTTTTGAGAGAGAGAGAGACAGAGAGAGAAAGATAGAGTGTGAGAGAGAGAGGGGCAGAGAGAGGGAGACACAGACTCCAAAGCAGGCTTCAGGCTTGGAGCTGTCAGTACAGAGCCCGACATGGGGCTCGAACCCACGAACGGGAGATCATGACCTGAGCTGAAGTTGGACGCTTAACCAACTGAGCCACCCAGGTGCCCCTAGTATACATTAGCTTCTTTCATATTTGTTCTTCACACTAATCCTGTCAGGCATGGAAAATTTTTTTATGCTAACATTAAAGCTGACTCAGAGAGATTAGGTGACATTAGTGAGGTAAGTAGCTAGTAAGTTGCAGAGCAGGGAATACAACACAAAATTTCCAACAATTTCAATGCTCATTTTTCTATATCATATTAATTTTTTATGCATCTGGGATTTCTTCTATAGTAGTTTTTTTTTTATTAAAAAATTTTTTTTAATGTTTATTTATTTTTTGAGAAAGAGCATGAGTAGGGAGGGGCAGAGAGAGAGGGAGACACAGAATCTGAAGCAAGTTCCAGGCTCTGAGCTGTCAGCACAGAGCCTGATGCGGGGCTCCAACTCATGAACCGCAAGATCTTGACCTGAACTGAAGTCGGACACTTAACCGACTGAGCCACGCAGGCACCCCACTTCTATAGTATTTTAATTGCAGTCACAGATTCGGCTTTTACATTTTAGGAAGAAATTTTACAGGTACATAATTAGTATACGAGTTAAAAAACTGTGTGTTCCGATTGAAGGAAAAACCAAATCTATTACCCCTCCAAAATGTCTCTTAGCTCTGTTTAGAATTTCCATAATAGCCATTCTTCTAGGCTTAAGGTCAGTTATAATATGAATAATTATCTGGAAAAAAAGTAACTTTAACCATTTTCACCCAATATTTTAGCAAGAATTAGTTTATTACATCATCAACATTAATTACTTAGCAAACGCCTAGGAAAATAAGGCAGAAGACCTGGCAATTTTGATGGAAAAAATAGAATATGGTCATTAAAAGAGAAGAGTCTAGAAAGAAACAAGACACCAAAGAGTATATATATTGAATGATTCCACTTTTGGAAACTTCAAGAATCGGCAAAATTAGTCCATGGTGAGAAATATCAGAGCAATATTTACCTTTGGAAGATTATCTCTGGGAGGAAGCATAAGAGAATCTTCTGAGCTCAGAACGTTTGGTGATTTTTACACAAGTAAAATAGCTGTATAGCTTATCAGAATTCATAGAACTATATATTTAATGTGGGTATTTCTCTATATGTAAGTCATATCTTGCTTTAAAAAGTAGATTTTTTTAAAAAGCGGGAGCTCTGAAGTCAGACAGATCCAACCACCCCAGGTCTGCCATTTATTGGTTTTAAGATTCTACATGTTACTTAACTTCTTCAAGCCACAGAATCCTCATCTGGAAAATTAGGATAATAATAGTAGCTACTTTATGGGATTGTTCCTTGGATTAAGAGAGCTGGCATACTTAGTGTTCAGTAAGTTTAGCAATTATGATTATCACTGTTATTACTACTATTATTAAAAAGGGGAGGATAAGTAGGAGACAAAAGAGAGAAGCTGCATTCTACATGTAAGACTAGAAGCCTGTAGACAGTATTAAAGCATGTTGCCTGAAACCTAAGAAATAGTGCTAGTGGGGCGCCTGGGTGACAGTTAAGCGGTTAAGCGTCGGTTAAGCGTCTGACTTCGGCTCAGGTCATGATCTTGTGGTTCACGAGTTTGAGCCCCGCGTCGGGCTCTGTGCTGACAGCTCGGAGTCTGGAGCCTGCTTTGGATTCTGTGTCTCCCTCTGTCTCTGCCCCTCCCCTCCTCGTGCTCAGTCTCTCTCTCAAAAATTAACAAAAACATTAAAAAAAAATTTTTTTAAGGAATAGTGTTAGAATAATCCGGTAAATTTAGGTTCTTGAAGCCAGATTACCTGAGTTTGAATCTAGACTCTGCCACTAACTAGGTGTGTGACCCTGTCCAAGTTCCTTAGCCTCTATATGAAAAGTAGGGATATTAATATCTACTTTATAAAGTTTTTGCAGAGGAAACATATTTGGAGAGAGGGAGAAAATGATAACTTTGTTTTAGAACTAGTAATTTATATACCTGTAGATAAAATATAAAATAACACCAGTAAGTATTTCCTCTTGGCTGGGTCATTCTCATCATTTATGTCTCTGTTTAAAAATCATATACTGGGGCACTTGCGTGGCTCAGTTGGTTAAGCGTCTGAGGTCATTTTGCCTTCATTTTGCCTCAGGTCACAATCTCATGCTTTGTGAATTTGAGCTTTGCATCAGGCTCTGCATGGACAGTTCTGAGCCTATTCGGGATTCTCTCTCTGTCTCTCTCCCCCTCTCTCTGCCCCTCTTCCACCCATGCTCTCTCTCTCAAAAAAAAATCGTATAGTAAGAGAAGTCTTCCTACCTATTCTATCTAAAGTAGTTTTTCAGTTTCTTAAAGTTGCCATAACAAATTAACACAAATTGGGTGCCTTAAAACAATAGAGACTTACTCTCACAGTTCTGGAGTCTAGAAATCTGAAATCAAGGGCCTTGCTCTCTTCCAAGCCTCTAGGGAAGAATCCTTCCTTGCTTCTCCTAGCTTTTAGTGGTTTCTGATAATTTTTGATGTACTTTGACTTATAGATCATCACTCAGATGTTTCCTTTATATAGTTTTCTCCCCTGTTTATCTATGTCTCCATTTTCTCTTTTCATAAAGACAGGAGTCATTTTATTATGGTTCACCCTGATCCAATATACTTTCATAACTAATTATGTCTGCAAAGACCCTATTTCCAATAAAATCACACTCTGAGGTTCTGGGTGGATGTGAACTTTTGAGGAACACATTTAATCTAATACAAGTAACATTTACTAATAAGACAAAAGTAAAGTAGTCCAATATGCCATAACCATTCTTTACTAAAAATACTTATTTTCTTTATAGCACAGATGGATTTTTTTCACTTCTTTATTACAGGGCTCTACCAACTAGAATCTAAGCTTCCCGAAGAAAGTTATCAAGATAGAGCCTGGCAGTCAGTTGAGGGTCAAAACATTTGAAAGATAAATTAATTAGTTGATTTTGACTGGGAGAAATAAGGAAAGGTAATTCAGTATAAAATAAAAAGTACTTAGCTATTGCCCTAAGAACTTTCTTACCACTTTCAAGTCACATTTTTACTGTGATCAGTAGATAACCAAAATAAATCAGTTGAATAATGAAAAAGTAAGCTGATCAACCAAGTGTTCCAGCTACAACACGGGGGGTTTAAATGACATTCTGAGTCCTGGGATTTATGGGCATTCCTTCAGAGGTCACAGCGACATTGGGAGAGAAAACTGGACAGGGAGCAACCTGCCTCTACCTCCCTCTAGTAAGCACCCTTGTTTCAACCATTCTCATTTATGTAGCTTTGCTTGTACACCTTCACACTTACCTTGGAACGTTCAGTTGAGTTTTGGGAATAAAGCAATCATTTGGTTGGTTGATTTTTTTTTTTTTTTTAATTTTAACTTCTAAAAACTACTTTCAATCCACATCACAGATTTGTAAATTCAGCCCGATGTTTGAATCCCAACCACTTATGTAGTGTTCTGTAGCTAAAAGAACATGAGTTTAGAAGTCAGACTAAACTGGGCTTGGAATTATCTTAGTTATTTCCTATGTGTGATCCTAGGTAAGCCATTTCTTTTAGTTTCTTATCAGCAAAATGGGGACAATGATACCTATTTCACAAGATTATGATGAAAATTATATAAACAAATCTGTAAAAGCATCTTGCACACAGCAGGTGCCAAATAAATGTTAGTTTCTTTCCTTCAAATGGTATATTAAAACTTTAAGGACTTCTCATAGCACGTTTTCAAATTTCAACTTTCTTATGATGGAAAACTTTGTATTCTATTTATATTACTTAATAAAGTTAAAACTTTGCTTATATTTTTCTTTCCATATATGCCTAATTGAAAGTTATCTTAAATCAGTAAATGGCTAAAGGTCTTTTCTAAGAACATAATTCAAAGAGATTAAATAATAGATGATTTGTATCTCAAAGAACATACATTGCCTCTCTTGATTTACACATGACTTTTGGAAACTGGCATAAATCTCATGAGTGGGCATAATGCCTTCTAAACAGATGGACGTGAATGCTCCAGTGCCAGAAATCCAGCCTGGCCACAGTTCATGTAGAATGGTAAAATGGTGACAGTTCTTGTAATGGTCATCTGTTCCTAGTAATAACTAAGTCTATCAGAAATAGAAAACAAATTCTGAAATACAGAATGTTCATTCAACCTTGAGCACAGAATTTATAAATATTTCATATTCAAAATATTTTTTTAATATTTTAAGCTCTATCAATGCACATCTGATGTAGATAATCTTCTTTCCATGGTTATAGCTGGAAAAATACCAACCACCTGGCTGGCTCAGTTTGGAAAGCATGTGACTACTGATCTTGAGGTTATGAATTTGAGCCCCATGTTGGGCATGGAGGTTACTTTAAAAAAAAGAAAAAAAAAAAAACAACCTAAGTTGTTGGTTTATAAATAGTTCTGCTTTTCTAGTTTCTCTTTTACTGTTCAAATTTAGCAGAGTAATTCCTAAAATCAATAGGCAGAGATCCCTAAATTATACAGTAATTATATTTGCAAAAATGTAATAATGAGGATGTTCATTTTTTTAATGTTTATTTATTATTATTTTAATGTCTATTTATTTTTGAGAGAGAGAGAGAGAGAGAAAGAGAGAGAGAGAGAGACAGTGTGTGAGCAGGGGAGAGGCAGAGAGAGAGGGAGACACAGAATCCAAAGCAGGCTCCAGGCTCTGAGCTGTCAGCACAGAGCCCCATTTGAGGCTTGAACCGTGAATCATGGGATCATGATCTAGCTGACATTGGATGCTTAACCAATTGAGCCACCCAGGCACCCCAAATTTTTATTTATTTTAGAGAGAGAGAGAGTAGGGAAGGGACAGACAGAGAGGGAGACAGAGGATCCAAAGTAGGCTCTGCGCTGTCAGCAGAGAACTTGAAGTGGGGCTCCAACCCATGAACCATGAGATCATGACCTGAGCCGAAGTTGGATGCTTAACTGACTGGGCCACTCAGGCTTCCTAAGGATGCTCATTAAAAAAAAAATTTTTTTTTTAATGTTTGTTTATTTTTTGAGGGAGAGACAGAGAGACAGAGCATGAGTGGCGGAAGGGCAGAGAGAGAGGGAGATACAGAATCTGAAGCAGGCTCCAGGCTCTGAGCTGTTGGCACAGAGCCTGACGCAGGACTTGAACTCACGGACCACGAGATCATGACCTGAGCTAAGGTCAGACACTTAACCAACTGAGCCACCCAGGCGCCCCAAGGATGTTTATTTTAATGGTATTTATAATAGAGAAAAATTGGAAAATGCTTAAATGATCAACAGAAGACTGATTGGGGCACCTGGGTGGTTCAGTTGGTTAAGCGTCCAACTCTTGACTTCAGCTCAGGTCCTGATCTCATAGTCATGAGATTGAGCCCAGCATTGGGCTCTGTGCTGGGCATTGAGCCCGCCTGAGATTCTCTCTCTAGCTCTGCCCCTCCCCTGCTCACACTCTCTCTCTCTTTCTCAAGAAAAAGAGGACTGATTAAATAAGCTGTTCTATCTATACAATGGCTATATCATGCTATATCCACACTACACTATGCAGCCACTAATATCATGTGGTAGGATGTATTTAACTGGGAAAGGATTATAATACTTTACCATGAAAAGGTATAAAACAAATGACTATACAAAGTAATATTTCAATCAATGATAAACTAAATGGATTTGAGAGCTCTTTATTCTACCTTACTCTATATTCAGAATCTACCCTGAACTCCCTATATTCCTTCTCTGCTTTCTCTTTCTCCCTAGTACTTAACCATATCTAACATACCAAAATTTTGCTTATGTATTAATGTCTATTGTCTGCCACACTCTGCCTGCCTCAGATAACTGAGGTATCTCCATTTGGCGCATAGTAGATTGATAGAGAGAGGGTAACATGAGAAGACATTTCATTCAGTGATCCAGTTTCTCAAGGCCAAGAGTAAGTTGTAAAATTCAAGAGAGCAATTTAGGAGGGTTGAAACGTAAGTTCTGTATTTATATAGCCATTCATTTTTTTTTTCACAAAGAACTGTCACAATAAGAATTTATCTGTTTATCAATTTCACCCACGAATCAGGTAGCCAACCTGAAAATCCAAACCAGAAGTTAAAAAAAAAATAGTCTGGCTTTCTTAACTGTTGTAAAGTTTTTAAGGAGAGAAAGGCTATTAAATCTGTTGTAATTAAGTAGAAAGGTTCTTGGTCAAATTCCACTTTGTACATTATGAAAATATGTAAACTAAATAAGCCTGATTAGGTGCATTGCGATTTACCTGCTGTACTTTCTAGGTTCTACAGTCATAAGCTTGTCTGACAAATGTGAAATATGAGTGGCTTTTTCCCCTGGTGATTTGTCTAGTGATTATTAATAATCAGGCCAATGAAGCAGTTATTTGGCATAACACTAGGGCTACTTTGCTAAAGCATAGCTTTTTATTAATGAGGCCAAAAGAATGTTCTACTCAAACTAGGAAAATTCATAGCTGATGCCATTAACTTATAGAAAATAAATCCTAGGACTGCTTATTAAAATTTCATCCTCTGTTGAAACTGAAAAATAACTTTTCTCTTCTTAGAAACTATGAATTTATATATGTTGTTCTAACACAAATTATGATTTAACTGATACCAATTTCTGATTTTTTAACATAGCTATCCACTTTAATTTGGACTGTGAGAAAATATGCTAATGACAACTTTTGCAGTCATATCATCAACTAACTTTCTAAATAAAACCTTAATAAGCATAAGTATCCTTAAAAATTCTTGCAGAAGACGGGTGCCTTGTTGGCTTGATGGTTGAGGACCTTCGATGGACCCTTGATGGTTGAGGGTCCAACTTTTGATTCTGGCTCAGGTCATGACCTCACGGTTTGTGGGATTGGGACCCTTGTTGGGCTCCATGCTGAGCATTGAGACTGCTTGAGATTCTCTCTCTCCCTCTCTTCCCTTCCTCCACTCACACGCATGCTGTCTCTCAAAAAATAAATAAATACTCTCTCTCAAAATAAATATTAAAAATTTGTTTTAAATGTTTATTTATTAATAAACACAGAGTCTGACTGTGGGGCTTGAACTCAGAACCGTGAGATCATCACCTGAGCCGAAGTTGGAAGCTTAACAGACTGAGTCACCCAGACGACCCTCAAAATAAATATATATATAAAAAAAAAAAAAGAATTCTTGCAGAAGACAAGATTAGAAGTTGTGTTTGTTGCACTAGACTTCTACGATTCTCATTATGTTTCTTGCACTTATGCAGAGGGCTAATTTCGTGAGCAGGCAACCTATGCAGGAATGTAGGCCTGTTTGGCTGTACTATCAGACTAACTACCTGATATTCTATTAAAAGTAACGATTGTTTAACTTTGAGAAGATCATATATAGAGCAAATAACTTTCATTGAAAATGTGTGTAAGTAAAGGAAAGGCAGAGCAAAGAGAAATATGGCAGCAAAAAATTCTGGGAAACTGGAAATCAGCATGGACTGCTCAATCTCTCCACTACCTACAGTTCTAAACTTAAAAGTTCATATGAACTTTCAGCTCTGCGCAAGGCTTAATGAGTCAATTTTGTCCTTGGTCAGGAAAAATTTAAGGAGCACAGTGTCTATAGCTCACATTACTCTTCATAAGGTTAAACGGCTAATCCTTCATCAACTTCCTATAATATTTCTAGTTGTTGGATCCCTAGGCCTTAATAACTTGTGCAGTACCCACTTTCTGTAAGATTGGTTTGTCTTCTCCCATCCCCAATCTCCTGTGGAATTAGAGCGCTCCTGCAGGAAAGAAAGTGGGGCCGCCTGGGTGGCTCAGTCGGTTAAACATCCGACTTTGGCTCAGGTCATGATCTCACAGTTCCTGAGTTTGAGCCCTGCATTGGGCTCCACGCTGGTGATGCGGAGCCTTGTTGGGATTCTCTCTCTCTCCCTCTCTCTGCTCCTTCCTCAGTCTCTCTCTCTCTCAAAAATAAATAAATAAACTTTAAAAGAAAGAAGTACTTATCAGGGATGAGGACCTACAACGATTAAGAGGTAGGTGTCAAAGATTAACTTGTTATCCTAAGGACTTCTTAGATACAACGAATTTTGACATATGATCTAGTTTAGTATCAGTAGTTGAGGGCATGTGTAGTTGGGTAGAACCAAGGACTATGTTACCTTCATCATTCAAAGATTAAGTCTATCAGACAGCAGAGTTCTCATGGCTGCTTTTAAAATACAATGCTATTCATATTTTAATAGAATATTTCTACTGCTATATTCAACATTTGTGCATAAAGGGAAAAATGAGAATGCTGTCCTTCCATTTACTTATCTTTTGAATCTTCAGACTGTTGATATAAAAGCAAAAACAGGGCACCTGCCTGGCTCAGTTGGTAGAGCATGTGACTCTTGATCTCAGGGTCATGAGTTTGAGTCCCATATTGGGCTTAGAGATTACTTAAAAAAAAAAAAAAAAAAGCAAAAAAAAATAAGCAAAAATATTTTGGTGTCAATATAAAAACATTTTGGGGTTAAACTCAACAGTCTTCATGACCAACTTTTTATATCTAAAAGCTGGTAACTGCCAGTCTGGCAACACAATTTTTCAGGCAGAACTCCAACTGCCACAGAGAAAGGAGGAACGATGGAAAGCTTGACTCTTCTCCTTCCCTAGCTAAAGGAGGCATGCTATACAAACAGTTTTCAAACTCAAGAGTACAGTATAACTTTGTATACTATAGTATGTAACATATATATACATATACACATACACATACACACAACACTCACATTTCACCTCTGACACTTCTAGTTACCAAATGTGTGGGTTTTTTTTCCCCCCACACCAAGCAATTCTCCAATTCTCTGTGGATACTGGTTGGGTGTCCTACAAGTCAATTTAATTCTGACAATATCGATATGGAAACAGCATCAAATTCCATTGTTTAAGGTCTCAGTCCTACAAAAGTGCCCCCACTTCATATGTCAATCCCAAGTCCAGGTTGTTATCTATGCTTTGAACAACTCGCCACAAATTGGAGGTTCCCACAGTCCCTTCCTTGGGGACAGAACTCAGGAAAACAGTTTATTTAATGGATCACCAGTTTATTATAAAAGGATATACAACTCAGGAACAGCCAGATAGAAGAGATACATAGAGCAAGGTATGGGGAAAGGGGTGTGTACCACCCTCCCAGCACCACCATATGTTTACCAACCTGAAAGTCCTTTGAACCCATTTTGTGGAGGCTCCATTACCATAGACATGATTGATTAAATCATTGGCCATTGATAATTGAGTCACCCTCCAGCCCCTCTCCACTTCCTGGAGGTTGGGGGTGGAGGGTGGGCCTGAAAGTCCTATTCCTCTAATGATGTTGTTGGTTCCCCTGGCAGCTTTCCAAAAGTCACCTCATTAACATAAACTCTGGTGTGGTTTACAGGGGATTGTTATGAACAACAAGACATCTTTATCTTTCTTATCACTTGGGAAATGCCAAGGGTTTTAGGAACTCTGTTAGGAATGGGGATAGAAACCAAATATATATTATTATAAATGACAATATCACAGGGTGCCTTCCTGGGTGGCTTGGTGGGTTAAGCATCCAACTTCAGCTTAGGTCATAATCTCACAGTTCCTGAGTTCGAGCCCTGCATTGGGCTGTTTGTTGTCAGAACAGAGCCTGCTTCAGATCCTCTGTCTCCCTCTCTCTCTGCCCCTCCCCCGTTCATGCTCTGTCTCTCTCTGTCCCAAAAATAAATAAACGTTAAAAAAAAAAATTAAAAAAAAAAAAGTCATGTCTTCAGAACATAAAGATTAGATTTTACTTTACAAAATAACAGACATTGCATGTAAATTGATGAAGGCTGATTTTATTAAACTTATAATAAAGTTAATGATATCTGGAAAGCAGATAAAATGAAGCAAAAATAACATGAAAGAATCTAAATTATTTTATTAAAGGAACTCAGAACAGTCTATTTTTCTAACTGCTCATACTAACAAATCCTTATGATTGTTAAACCTGCATTCAGTTTATAGAATGAAGTAAGAAAGCTACCATGTTTTTCAATTTATCTTTTTTTAAACTTTATTTATTTTGATAGAGAGCAGGGGAGGGACAGAGAGAGAGAGGGAGAAAGAGAATCCCAAGCTGGCTCTGTGGTGTCAGAGCAGAATCCGAGGCTTGATTTCACTGTGAGATTATGACCTGAGCAGAGGTCAAGAGTCGGATACTTAACTGATTGAGCCACCCAGGCACCTCTTCAATTTATCTTAAATTATTTTGGATTTCTAACATAACTTTGAATACCATTACCTATGGTATGAACAAGAAAGAAAGAATATATTTACTGTGTGACCTACACATGCCAGTATATAAAAATGTGTTTCTAATCATGTTATTTTTAGCACCTTTTAAAATGGCAGTGCTTCAAAAAAAACTAAGACAGTGCTTCATAATCTCATGTTAAAAATTCTATCTATCTATCTATCTATCTATCTATCTATCTATCTATCTATCATGGCTATCATTTAAGTAAATAAAAGATAACAGATTCACACCATCAAGCAGTTATAGTAATGGTATATCCATTCTATTTTTTTATAAGCTACAATAATAATGAGTCTTGAAAAAAAGATAGTAACTTCTTTGATGGCAAAAGCATGTATGTGTGTTTGCAGGTATGTGTCAATGAGAGCTGTTTCCTCAGAGAGGCACTTGGCTAACTCCCTCATCTCTTCAGTTGTCTGCTCTGGTCTAACCACAGTGAGATTCACCCCGAATGCCTATTTACTAATGAGACCTACCATTTTCTTCGTATTTATAATCTCCATTTCTCTGGCCTGATTTTTCTTATATAGCATATAACTTTAAAAAATGTTTTTAATGTTTATTTTTGAGAAAGACAGAGACAGAGAGACAGAGGGAGAGGGAGAGGGAGAGGGAGAGGGAGAGGGAGAGGGAGAGGGAGAGGGAGAGGGAGAGGGAGAGGGAGAGGGAGAGGGAGAGGGAGAGAGAGAATCCAAAGCACGTTCCAGGCTCTGAGCTGTCAGCACAGAGCCTGACATGGGACTCAAACTCACGGACCACGAGATCATGACCTGGGCTGAAGTTTGACACTCAACTGATTGAGCCACCCAGGCGCCCCGCATAAATCACTCTCTAACATAGTATATAATTTATCATGTTTATTACTCATTGTCTAGCTTTTCCTGCTAGACTGTAATCTCCACATAGTCAGATCGTCATCTGTTTTATTTACTGACATGTGGCAAGAGCCTAGAATAAGGCCTGGGACATAGCAATCACTTAATAAAGATCTGCTCAATTAAAACAGAATGAAATGAATGAGACCAGAAGCAACAAAAAATCAGTTTCTATGAAGATATAACTATCCATAGCAATATGCTACTTTTTGTAAAGACAAGTTAACTGTGTTTCTTGGATGGGGCTGTCGATTTTACATACATAGATATCTCTATCTCTCCCTCACCGCCGTCCCTCCCTATCAGTCTATAGAGACAGAGAGTCTATAAGGGATATTAAATTCATAGCTAACATAGCTGACACCAAAATCATGTGTCTTTCAACTGAACTTGATGAAACCTCATTTCCTGCAGATCACTTGCTCAAATGTTACCTCCTTAGGGAAGTCTTCACTGACTACCTTATCTAAAAGAGCACCCAATCCCGTAGTCACTCTCTAGCCCTTATCTTGCTTCATTTCCTTCATAATTCTTATCACTGCATAATATTATGATAAATATTTGTTTATTGTCTATCTCTTCCAGGAAAACAGGGAACTTATCTGCCTTCCTTACTGCACTATTTCCCTGTGTTTGGATCAGTGCCTGGCACATAGTAAATATTTGTCAGCATGAATGCACTGAGGATTTGCATGCCCTCATGTTGTTCTTCACATGAGAATGATTCAATTGTTTGTCCCCAGATCTGAAGTTGCTAAGCAATCAGTTGTATTGTATTATTCCCTCACTAATAAACAAACAAAGAATAATTCTTCATGCTTCATATCATATTGAATTAGATGGTTAAAAGGTTTGAACAGGTCATGCTAGATATTATTCCTGAAACATCAATGAAATTCACTACTGACCTGGAAGATTACATCTTAAATCATATTTAAAAAAAAAATTTTTTTTAACGTTTATTTATTTTTGAGACAGGGAGAGACAGAGCATGAACAGGGGAGGGTCAGAGAGAGGGAGACACAGAATCTGAAGCAGGCTCCAGGCTCTGAGCTGTCAGCACAGAGCCCGATGCGGGGCTAGAACTCACGGACTGCGAGATCATGACCTGAGCCAAAGTCGGCCGCTTAACTGACTGAGCCACCCAGGCGCCCCTACATCTTAAATCATATTAAATACAAGTTTTAGATCTACTCTTTGCTCTTTTCTGGGTGAAACTGTATTAATTTTGTTGAATTGGAAGTAAAGACACTGATCTAAAATTTTGTGAAATTTCATTTGATTAAAAAACTTAAGGCCAATGTAAAAAGTAAAGAGGTACTTTAGACCTCTTGCTCTTTTATTTTTTAAAAAGTTTTATTTATTTTGAGAGACAGAGAGAAAGAGAAAAAGAGCATAAGCAGGGGAGGGACCAAAAAGGGAAGAGAATCCCAAGTAGGCTCAGCACCGTCCTTGCAAAGCCTGATGCAGGGCTTGATTTTGACACAGGGCTCGATCTCACTAACCATGAGATCAAGAGTCAGCTGCTCAACCCACTAAGCCACCCAGGCGCCCTGAGACCCCTTGGCTCTTTAATTCTACTTTTGGTTTAAAATCTGGCCTGGGTGACAATAGCAGGATTGAATGACACTGCGGCATGTGGGTGACAATACCAGGATTGAATGACATAGCTGCTTGTCTTTGTAATGAGGGCAAATGTAAAATAAAAAGCAGGGCTTAAAAAAAATACATTGTGTAAATGGTGTTGTTTACTTTGTTACCTGGACCCCTAGAATCTTCACCAAAACTGTCAGTTGTGGATACACCTCTAAAGTACTTGTAAGGATGCTTTAAATTTCAGAAATTCAGAAAGTTCACAAAAGAGATTGATGAAGAATTATAGAAATCACAATTTTTATAAAACTTAAGGATAAATGTTTTAAAGTGTTTGTCTTCCTTAGCAAAATGTTTCAAACCCTTGAGAGAATAAACAAGAAATGTCTTCATTATTTTCAGTAACTATCCCCAACAATATCACGTAGAATTTCCTTGTTTCCAGAGGCGTGGCTCCTTCAATGATACATTACATATATATTCTGTGATTTTCAGACACTTTATTAAAACATAACAACCTAAGATTAAATAATCAGTCTTGTTAACTTGAAAGCTTCAATCTCTAGCTCAATTCAAAACTCTTCTGCCCTCCTTCTCCTGCCTCCACCCACCTAAGTACAGGTAAAGCTCTAGTGACTTGGAGGCAGTAGGGGAACATCCTGGCTCACAGATACCTGTTTTTCCTCCCTTCCCAGACTTAGTGCCCTCGTTCATGGCAGAAAGAAGGGACAAAGAAAAGGGCAAAGGCTTCCTTACATGAAAGACAAAAGGGCAAATGTTTCTCTACTTGACTGGGTAAGAATGCAATCTTCACTGACTAGATACTGATAACCTCTATGTGCCAGTGTCCAAAAACTGGGTTCCAATTACTAGGATCTCTTCCATTTTTCTTGCTGCAATCGTTCGCTCTTGCTGCAGTCAGTCCTTATTCTGACAAAATGGCTCAAGCCACTTAACCTTTCCTGACATTCACACCACCTACAGGAAACTTCATTATTCTTGCCACACTAAATGATGGGCACAGCTGTCTATTATTGTTCAAATCCTCTTTCTCTTCCTCCACCCTAGGAGATGAACAGATCTGGATGGCTAAGCAAATGGCCAACAGAGAAAAGATGTGTTTCCCTATGTTTTATAAACCCAATCTTTAGAAGCAATTCTCTTCAAGCACTCTTCACCCCAACCACATACTGGGGAACAGCTTGTCCACAAACACTGCTTTCTCCAAAAGGCCTCCTTTCTCCCTCTCTTTCTCTCTCTCTCTCTTTTTGATTAAGAGTGCATAGGAGTGGTGGTGGTGATAGGGCTGGCTGTGACACTACTCAGTTAATGCTCTGGGTTTTTAATTTTAATTTTTTAAGTTTATTTATTTTGTAAGACAGAGAGCGAGCGCACGCAGGGTGGGGAGGGGCAGAGAGAAAGGGGAGGGAGAGAGAAAGAATCCCAAGCAGGCTTCATGATCTCGGCGCAGAGCCCAATGTGGGGCTCAATCTCAGAAGCGGTGAGACCATGATCTCAGCTGAAATCAGGAGTCGGATGCTTAACAGACTAAGCCACCCAGGCACCCCTAAAGTTATTTTAACCTACGTTGTAGAATGCTGTTGTAAATGTGTGTGTAAAAAATATTTAGCTATCACTATAATATTGCCGTGATTACCACATATTAATATGTGGTATTAAATATCAGCCAATACTTGTTTAATATATTGGTACACCTTAGTCTTGCGTGGATAAGAGAAATACCTCTTATTTGATCCTCCTGTTCAAAATATCTGTGATACTCAATTCAACCCCATGCCAATTCCTTATAGTGATGACAAAGCCTCAGTCTTAGTCTACAGGAACCTAAAATTTATGCCATTCAAGTACAGGTTTTTTTTTTCTTTTTTCTTTTTTAGAGAGAGAGCGCGAGCATGGGAGAGAGAGAGAGAGAGAGAGAGAGAGAATCTCAAGCAGGCTCCACACTCAATGTGGAGCCTGACACTAGAGCTCAATCCCATGACCCTGGGATCACGACCTAAGCTGAAACCAAGGGTTGGATGCTTAACTGACTGAGCCACGCAGGTGCCCCAAATACAGTATTTTCTTTTTTTTTTTTAATTTTTTTTAACGTTTATTTATTTTTGAGACAGAGAGAAACAGAGCATGAACGGGGGAGGGTCAGAGAGAGAGGGAGACACAGAATCGGAAACAGGCTCCAGGCTCTGAGCTGTCAGCACAGATACCGACGTGGGGCTCGAACCCACGAACTGTGAGATCGTGACCTGAGCTGAAGTCGACGCTTAGCCGACTGAGCCACCCAGGCGCCCGCCCCCCCCCAACCAAATACAGTATTTTCTTAAATGTAATTAGATAGTTCATGGTTTTGTGAGGTATTAAATCTTAAATAAAAACAATGAAGGCACTTAGAGACATGTGTATATATATTAAAAATATACATATTAAAAATTCCAGTAAATGTTGCAATAATGAAACTTCTTTTACTTTGTTTAACTCAGCATTCCCTGTGCTTAATTTACAATGGAATCCTTTTTTTTTTTTCCCCACAGAATACTTACCAGTATCTCGTGAAATTAGTCTGAGGAACCCAGTTGGTATCCTCCCTCCCTCTCTTCTTTTTGTAATTTTTGAGTCCACAAGGAACTACACAGATCTATGCAAGTTCCTTAAATTAAAGCAGTATAGTAAGTATGTCTGTTGTTGGTTCATTCAAAATAGAGGCTTTCTCCTCCCTCTGCTACTATAGTAAGAGGTTTTTAAGAAAAAAAGAAAGAAAGAAAGAAAGAAAGAAAGAAAGAAAGAAAGAAAGAAAGAAAGAAAAAAAAGAAGAGAGAAAAAAAATTCCCTGGAACAATTGCCTTTTGAGATGAGGCTACCAGAAAAGGTCTTCCCTCCTAATTAAAAGTCTTATGTGTTATGATTTCTTTTTATTCTACATTATCAAATATCTCCTCAGTGGCAGCTGCTGAGCTTGTAAGTCAATGGCTGCTTTTCTGAGTTTTGCCACTTAACTGTTTCTATGCCCACTTACGTGGGTTATGCTTACGAACAGTGATTTCCTAATTGTAGGCTGCTTCATTAAAAGGAAAAGAGAAGATTTGGAGATATTTCTCCAAGACCATCACCATCACCAGTCAAAGGTATAGCAGATGGAGCAACTTTTAAAATCTAGAAACTAATAGCAACTAATATTATTTATATCGATGACATACAAGTGTTTTAGAATATACGGTGTATACCTCTAGTCTAGGTGGTCTTTTATTTTCTTTTCTTAAATACTATTTCATTTTTTAAGTAATCTCTCCACCCAACGTGGGGCTTGAACTCACAACCCCAAGATCAAGGGTTGCATGCTCTACCTATTGAGCCAGACAGGTGCCCCAGGCAGTCTTTTAAAAACACCTGAAATGATAAGTTCTAGCTACTTCATATAGAGTTGGACACCTTATTAAAAACAGAAAGTTACTTGAGAATTATTATAAATGTTTAGTAACTATCTTCTTGTAAACAATGTCTTTAAAAAGTCATAGGCCTTAAAAATCCTGTGAGTAATTGTAGAGGGATGTCATCCCAGCAACTGAAAAAGATTAGCTAATGTTTATTTTATTTAAAAAAAGTATTCTTACAGTACAAAGTACAACATAATCACTACTTGATGCTATAAAAATGTAATAATTTAAGAATATGTTTCACTTTCCTGCCTTACCTGACTTTTTATTTCTCAACAGAAAACATGTAACAGCCAGTGAGCACACTTGTGTTTGCTGTCATTTTTAAATGGCTTTTATATTATCTATTATTTTCTTGTATTTTTCCCTCTCAGATGCTCCCTTAATAATTAGCTTCTCTATTCAAAATTCTTAGATTACATGTAGTATTTCACATAAAAATACTATCATTATAGCAACTAGTATTTTGTGATTGTTTGCTTTATTCTACATTATGCTAAGGTTTACAAAGATCATCTCATAAAATGTTAACAACCCTGAAAGACATGGTAATCTTTCTATGTACAATTTTAAGGTAACAAAACTGAGGCTTGGAGAGGTTAAGCATCTTGCCTAAGGGACCTCAGCTTGTGTGTATTTTAGTTGGATAAAATTTCAGGTCTGAGCTATTCTAAAACCCCAAGTTCTTAACCTTTGCTTCTCCAATCCCTGGTGATTCAGTAATATATTCTTGAACGTTTGTGATTTCTCCTCAAAAACCTTTAGTTTTGAGGTTTCATTTCAAAAATAACTTAAAAATGTAACTATACTTTGGATCACAGGGAAGACCATTATATAAATACACACTTTTCACCTGATTTGAATACCAGGTTTTTGTGTTTATAACTGAGTTAGTGCCAAGCTATAAAACTTAAATTGCCCTGGGCTACAGTAGAGAATAAAAACAAACAAATGAATGATGCATACATGACAGGCAAAGGTCAAATATTGTTCCTGCTTTGTTCTGGAACAAAGATTTTTTTAAAAAAAAATTGTAACAGAGAAAACTAATGGGAAAATTGAATTATCATATAGTAATGTAGGCATTCCAAATTACAACAAACATGTGCTGTATTAATTTCCAATGACTTCCAGCTCAGCAAAACAATAGTCTTTGTTGCTTTAAAATTGACGTTATTAATTTCAAATATTTTAGTTTAATTTCTATTATTTCTGGTTTAATAGTTAAAAAGGAGCTATCAGTACAGGTTTACACCAAGTTTTCTATGTGCACATAGCACATATTAGGGTAACTTTAAAATATTTATCATATTGGGTACACACAATAATTCTTATAGGGTATTCCTATATTATTCAAGATTGAGGAACAGTACTACATAATTTGTATGGCTGGTGCATAATAGGAACTCAATAATTGTTAGTTGAGCCAGAATTTTAATGATCTATCTAGGTTCTCCATATTTATTCATTTGATTGATTCAGCCAAACTACCTTGGAGTTTCTTTCTCATAATAAATGCACTGAACCTACAGTAGGTTTTAGTGTTTATCTTAGACTTTTTCACTAGGGAACACTTAAGAGAATCTCATGGAATCTATGGACTCTTTCCCCCAAAAGCCCCCCCCCCCCACGCACACACACACACACACAGATATATATCACAATATTATAAACTACATACATTATTAAAAAAGAGAGAACTGGCTGTGGAGTTGGAAATAATTTATATGATTGAAGGCAACCTTTCTTAGAGCCTCCATTTCCTCATCTGTACAGTGTGAATACTACTTATCTCATGTTATGCAGCTGAATGAAATCATGTAATTATGGTGCTTGCAATTTAGTAGATGCCAAATTAAGTGGTAGCTATAATTATTATCAGGCCAATATTGATCTCATATTTTATCTCTAATTACTGTTTGAGGTTTTCTTGTGCTGATTGGTTTGTTACAACTACTTTCTAGTTCCATGGATCTTATATTTTTCTCACCGGTTACCTTATTTGTTTTTTCTTTTTAGGCTACCTATTTTTACAGATGATAGTGATCCACAAAAGCACCGGCGAGTAATAACATCTATAATGTTCAGGTCAGAATACTAAGCAGCTTTAACATTGCTGTGATCAATATGAAAGCTGATGAGCAATAAATAGTAATTCAATACAAAGATAAGGATATTTGAAGGGCAAAATATGGGTCACAAGTTTAAACTGGAGATCTGCTACAAACAAGAACATGGAGGAAATTATACTATTATATCAGATAGTTTCTTTGAGAATTACATGACAATAAAAGACGTGTGGCACATAACTGAGTCAATCACATCTGAATAATGAATGATAAATGGATACCACATCAGAACAGAACATTGTATTCAGATGAGAAAGCATTTATTCTTTTATTGCCAAAACTGGTTATATTAAAAGCATCCTTTTATGTTTATATCTGGAAACCAATTCTATGAGGCTGTAGAAAATTTATGAAGAGTTCAGAAAGAATGTCATAAAAATAATGCAAAACTTTGGAAACATAATTGTAAGAGAAATCATTACATAAGGATTTCTAAGGAACTGTTCAAATTCTTTTACTTATTTTCATTATTATTTTGGCATTTTTTTCATTTTGGTATTTTTAAGCATCAAATATTGCATGAAATTTATAGGTGAGGGGTTGAAGATAAAAATTTTTCTATGTGTTTGATATAGTGTCACTATAGACATTGTAATGAGATTTCACAAAATGCTGATGTTTAAGATTCACAAGTACTATAAAATGCTTTTATAAATAAATAGTAACTTCAATATGAGTAGAATATATTAAGAAGCAATCTTAAGAAGAATATGTACAAATGGTGCCTGGGTGGCTCAATCAGTTAAGTGTCAGACTCTTGATTTCAGCTCAAGTCACGATCTCATGACTTGTGAGTTTGAGCCCTGCATTGGGCTCCACGCTCACAGCATGGAATCTGCTTGGGATTCTCTGTCTCCCCCTCACTCTCTGCTCTGTCTCTCTCAAAAATAAACAAACATTTTTTTTTTTTAAAGAAAAAGAATATGTACAAAAAAACATATTCCCCCTCCTCAAATTATGGCCTTATTAGAGATGCTGGTCATTTATCATAAATGACAATGACTCATTTTAGAATGGTGAATGTTTGAAGTACAGTATGTCCTGGCTTTTTTTTTTTTTTTTTTTTTTAGATCTTATACTCTTACAATTTTATGCAATTTTTACAAACATGCATAGAAGCTAAGCTAGTGATCCAGTAACAGATTTTATTAGTTCTACTGAATTTGTTGCAGACTGGAAAGGTGAGCTAAAGGCTTTATTCTCTTCCTATTTTGAAAGATGTCAAAGTTGAATACTGGTATATTTAACCTGTTGCTGACTTTTCTTAAACTTTGCAACTTAAGGCATCCTGGTATATGTATTAATTAAATATTTGTCCCTCTTACTGAACAGACTTCTCTATGATAACAATTTTGTTTGTTTAAATGAAACTGGTATCATGTGTACTCACAGAAAATTTCCAATGCAGGTTTTGAGAAGTGAATTAACTATTCATGTTTAAACAGGTAATTGACAGTTTTTTTTGAAACAAAGTTTTTAAACTATTAAGTTACTTTTGATTTCAAAGATGACTGTTTCTGATATATACAGAACGTGTGTAATTTCTTTGTGGCAGATTTTTGACTGTTTTCAAGCACTGTAATGTGTGATGGATGGTTAGAAACAATAATATATTAGTTTCTACTTACCCTTTTAGGACTGAACTATATCTACTTATTTAAAAAAAATTTTGGTGTGTTTTAAGTAATCTCTACATCCAACTAGGGCATGAACTCATCACCTGGAAATCAAGAGTCGCATGCTCATGGGCTGAGTCAGCCAGGTGTCCTGAATTAGATCTCTTTACAAAACTTTACCCCTGCATTATGTTTGTCAGCATTCAGTACTGTGGTGGTCCAGATGTAGGTTTATAGATTCATTTTTAGTTTACTTCTTGCACTTTGCAGCATGCTCTACACATTTAGTCCTTAAGGGGTTTCTTTTACAAACTCTGTGGCATAACATTTATTAGCAATCAGATAGAAAACTGAGCAAATTTATGCCATAATTTTGTAGGGAAAAAATGTGCTAAGCTCTATATTTCATCCATGAACAATTTGCAGTGTGAGCACTTTCAAGGAATAAAAATAAAATCCAAAAACAAAAAAGCAATGTAAAACTTTTAGGCTAAACATAAAACAGTTCTGGGGCACCTGGGTTGCTTGGGTGGTTAAGCGTCCAACTCTCAGTTTCGGCTCAGGTCATGAACTCACGGTTTCCTGGGTTCGAGCCCCGCATTGGACTGTGTGCTGACAGTGCAGAGCCTGGTTGAGATTCTCTCCCTCTCCCTCTCTGTCTGCCCCTCTCCTACTCATGTGGTCTTTCTCAAAATAAGTAAACTTAAAAAAACAAACCAAAAAAACATAAAACATAAACAGCTCCTGAGAGTAAGAATTATTGAACAGGATGGGATCTGTTCAAGTAGGGGTGTTTCTTAAAGGACCAAGGCTTTCTTAAGATCTACAGATTTCATAACCTTTACTGTTTCATTGTCTTTGTAATCTTCATTTTCTTTTATACTGAATGTATTTTCACTTTAAGTTCCTCAGTTACAAAACAGGTTAATATTCAGCATTTGAGTGGCTATGACTAAGGCCATTAGTATTTAAAAAGCACAAATACTTTTTTCAATCTATTGTGTACATAAATTGCTTTTATTCCTGCTATCATGTCAGTGTTTAATCCGTTTTTCTTTAAACAGAAATGTATTGGCTGATTTCTCAGGTTTTATTTAAAAAAATTAAAAAACATTTTTTTAATGTTTATTTTTATTTTTGAGAGAGACAGAGTTGGGGGTGGGAGGGAGAAACAGAATCTGAAACAGGCTCCAGGCTCTGAGCTGTCAGTATAGAGCCCAATTTAGGGCCAAAGCTCAGGAACTGTGAGACCACAAACCGAACCAGTCAGACGCTTAACCAACTGAGTCACCCAGGCACCCCTAAAATTTTTTTTTAAATCTTTATTTTTGAGAGAGAGACAGAGTGCGAGCCAGGGAGGAACAGAAAGAGATGGAGACACAGAATCTGAAGCAGGCTCCAGGCTCTGAGCTGTCAAGTACAGAGCCTGACACGGGGCTCGAACTCACAAACCGTGAGTTCATGACCAGAGCTGAGATCAGACACCTAACCGACTAAGCCACCCAAGCATCCCATTTCTTGTGTTTTAGATTAATTTACTTCTATATTCATTGATTCTGGAAACTGTTGGGGGAGGGATTTTTACTTAAGTGGAACATAATTTATAATTCATATGTGGGATAGAATTGGCACTAAGAAAATATCTTAACCATGCATTAAAACATTCAACAGTTAATGTAGTCGAGAAAGCAAAGTAAAAAAGTTATTTTGTTGATTCTTTTACCTGATATGGGAAAAAACTTGTATGAAAGTGATCTGAATAGGTAAAAACATTAATTTTGAGAGGATTCATAATTTTTTTGATCCATAATTTAAAGTAATTATCTTTGCAAGATGAGAGCAGTGATGTTAGGTGATAAAAGTGGACATGATGAAAGATATACTACAAACGGTTCTACTTATTTTGTTTTCCTTTTTGGTGCTGACTAAACTTTGGAAATGGGTTGATTAGCAGTGACTTCTTAAAAACCATCTATTGTCTCTTTTGCTCTGCATTTTAAAATGCTCCAAAATCCTGCCTCCTTATTCTACATAATTTCCACTAGCCCCCTTCTGCTTATCTGAGTCTGGTTCTAGTTGCTGGCCCATGCTCATTTCTGCTTCTAAGCTGACCCAGATTGTGTTGTGTCCCCCCAAAGTTTATGAGGTGCTAATCCCCTTACCTCAAAATGTTATTACATTTGGATATAGGAACTTTAAAAAGGTAATTAATGTTAAATGAGGTCATATGGGTATGTCCTAATCCAATATGACTGGTGTTCTTATAAAAAGGGGAAATTTGGAAACAAATTTACATACAGGGAGAAAACCACATCAACATGAAAAGGGCCATCTAGAAGCAAGAACAAGGCTCTGGGAAGAAACCAACCGTCTCAGACTTCTAGCCTCCACAGCTGTGAGCAAAAATGCATTTGTTGTTTAAGTCGCCCAATCTGTGGTGCTTTGCCTGTGGCAGCCCCAGCATGTACAATCTGCCTTTGCTCATATTATTCCCCTCACTGTGAAAATGTCCCTTCCTTTCATCCCCAGCTATCCAGTCATTCAACATGGAAATTAAACAGCTACTTGGTGAAATTATCTGACACAACAGTCCTCTTTTTTTCTGCCCTAACAGAGAATTTAGTCCGAACTACAGATTTTAGCAGATCCTAGCACAAAATATGGTAGATGTAAGGATTTCAGGAGTTAATATAGGTAAAATGCTTACAACAATGCCTGGCATGTAGTGAATCTTAAGTGTTTGCTACATCTGTTGCTGCTATTACTAGGTCTTCATTGAAAGATAAAATACACAATAATTGGTAACTATTTGTGAGGCATAGGGAAGAAGGATAAAAGATATCAGGCTTGGCAACTGAGTATGTGATACTATTGTTCCAAATCATTCACTCGGTTTTATAAAGAGAGAAATAGCGTTTTTTATTACTATTATACAAAATTTTTATTCTATGAAAATTAAAAAATGAAATAGAAATAATGATATAAAAATAGCTGTAAATAAAAATACTTTTGCAAGGTTGAATTAACCCTTTGCACATATCCTGTTAGATCTCTGTGAGACTACAAATCTCTACAAAATTGGAATTACAGTTGACAACACAGGTTTGGACTGCATGGGTCCACTTACACACAGATTTTTTTTTTCGATAAATATAGTACAATACTGTAAATGTATTTTCCTTGTAATTTTCTTAATATTTTTTTTTCTCTAGCTTCCTTTGTTGTAAAAATACAGCATACAATGCATGTAACATTCAAAATATGTTGACTGTTTATATTATTGGTAAGGCTTCTGGTCAATGGTACACTATTAGCAGTTTTTGACTATGTGAGGGAGGAAGTTGGGCATCCCAACCCCTGCATTATTCAAGGATCAACTGTACATTTTAAAACTTCCTCTTTACACTTAATACATCAGGTCAATAACATTTCTTCCACATCATTTTTAATGGCCAAATACTGTTCTATGCATGTAGCTTACTTTATTTAAGGAATATCTTTAAAAAAAAGTTTTTAATGTTTATTTTTGAGAGAGAGACAGTGTGAGCCGGGGAGTGGCAGAGACAGAGGGAGACGCAGAACCTGAGGCAGGCTCCAGGCTCCGAGCTGTCAGCACAGAGCCCCACTTGGGGCTCGAATTGTGAATCTTGAGATCATGACCTGAGCCGCAGTCAGATGCTCAACTGACTGAGCCAGCCAGGCGCCCCTATTTAAGGAATATCTTAACAAACAATGCAGGAATGAATACTCTTGCAATCAAATTGTTACACATATTCTTATTTCCTTATGATACATTTCTAGAAGAGGAACTTCAGGGTCAAATGCACATGCTCAAGGCTTCTGATACATACTGTCAAACTGCACTCTAGAAGCGTGTGCCATTTATATACTCGGAAGTTTAAGAAGCCCTATTTCTCTGAACCCTTGCCAGTACTAACAAGACATAATCACTTGTTAAAATAACACCTGAAAACCAAATTAATGTGTAACATGTGTTCTGTCACTCACTCCCAAGATGGACTATTAAACTTTTATATTACCATTCAAAGCTTAAGATTCTTACCTACATTTTAGATGAAGAATCTGAGATCCAGTAAGTTACATAATAAATCAGACCACTACATAATGGAAATTTCTGCCCCATATACGATATTGAGTATTCTTTCCGATTTGCCAGTCAGCCTTACCAATTAAGTTGTTTTTCCTATAATAGCCTTGTCAATTTCCCCCCAAAAGGTATACATCTTCATTATCCAGGGATGGAAGCTAGTACATTCCATCAGTTTAGCACATTTTTTCCTAGCTGCTTCCCAGCTTGGATTTTATTTACTTACTAAAAAAAAAAATTTTTTTTTTTAACATTTATTCACTTTTGAGAGAGTGAATGCAGAGCTGGGGAGGGGCAGAGGGAGAGGGAGACACAGAATAAGAAGCAGGCTCCAGGCTCAGAGTTGCCAGCACAGAGCCCAACACAGGGCTCCAATTCATGAACCGTTGAGTTCCTGATCTGAGCTGAAGTGGGATGCTCAACCGACCGAGCCACCCAGGTGCCCAGGAGTTTACATACTATGTGAAGGAAACCTTTCAAGACATTTAAAAAAAAAAAAAAAAAAGCTAACCTAATCTTGGATAAGAATCTATTTCATTCATTCAATGGTTTATTTATTCAGTGTTTCATTCATTCAACAGCACTTACCTAATGTATACTATGTGTGGGGGATAAAGCAGTGATCAAAATAGATGTAGCCCCTGCCCCCATGGAACTTAAATTTTTAGTGGGGTAAAGGGAAACAGATAACAAACAATAAAGATAATGATAAATTATAAATGCTATTTAAAAATAAATGGGAAAAGGAGATACTTTAAACATGGTGGTGAAGGAAGGCCTGTCAGAGATTCTTTCTTTTTTTAAAGTTCTTATTTATTTGAGAGGGAGAGAGAATGAGAGCGTACAGGGGAGGGGCAGAAAGAGTCCTAAGCACTGACAGTGTAGAGCCTGATACAGGGCTCGAACTCAGGAACCATGACATCATGACCTGAGCCCAAAATCAAGACTCGGATGCTTAACATACTGAGCCACCCGTGTGCCTTGATTTCTGAGTTAAGACCTGAAGGATGAGAATGAGTTAGCCACATAGACACCGAGAAAGTACATCCCAGACAGAAAAAAATAATAGTGCAAAAGTACAAAGGTCCTGAGACAGAGTATCAGTTAAAATTAAATTCAGTTGAGAAGAGACCCTAAATAGAGTTTTAAATAAAATAGAAATTTATTTTCTCCTATCCAAATCTAAATGTAGGGGCGCCTGGCTGGCTCAGTCGGTTGAGTATCTGAATCTTTGATTTCCATTCAGGTCATGATCCCAGGGTTGTGGGACCGAGCCCTGCGTCTTTGGAGCCTGCGTGGGATTCTCTCTTCCTCTGCCCCTCTCTTCCACTGGTGCTCACTTGCTCGAACTAAGAAGAAAAAAAAAAAAGGTGCTCTCTCTCGCTCTAAAAAAACCCCCCCAAAACAAAAAACCAAACCAAAATAAACTGAACGTAAAGAGTGCAGGGCTGGTACGGTGCTCCACAAAGGTCTCAAGAACCCAAGCTCCCACCAGTTTAAGATTTCGCCTGCAGCCCACGTTGGCGGCTAGGCTTCCAGGCCGTCACATCCATTTTCCAGGGTGCAGGATATTAAGAGGAAAAGAGACAGAGGACCGGATGTGTACACCAACTGTATTTTAAGGATGGTTCTGAAGGGACGCCACATGACCTTTTTGCTTATATGCCATTGGCCAGAACTACCACGTGGCTACAGAGAGGCCGGAAACAGCCTTCATTCTGGACAGCCATGTGTCCATGTCTGTTAGTATGAAAAAAAGGGAGAAATTTTAGGGGACAACTAACAGTCTCTGCTACAGGCTGGAAAGAGCTTGGTACGTGACACAAACAGAGAGGAAGCAACGAGAAGGCCTTGCATTCTGTAAACATAACAAAGTCACCTTTTATTTATAACATCCTTATCTTTCTTGCTATTTAAGATAGACACCCTCTGCCCTTCACTGATAAGTTTTAAGTTGGATTGCAGGTGTTTTTTTTTTTTTTTTTGTAAAGAAAAGGTGATTTTTATAGAAGAAACAAACAAGGGAAGTAGAAATTTTATTTACTGCAAATGACTTGTACTTTACATTAATAAAGTCTATCACTCAAACACAAAAGAATAACAATTCACTTTATGAAACTACACGATTCCAAAATACACATGCAGAAGCTCTTTTTAAAGTCCAAAAATGTTGAACAGTAACAAAAGGGAAAGAAAGCATTTATCGACACGCAAAGGAATAGAGGTTATTTCGAAGAACACCAATTTAACTTTGAGTGACAGTTACTTTTCTGAAAAACAAAGACTTCACTCTCCTGAAGTTCCCATCAAAGCCACCGTAATTTCAAACGGTATTGCTCACAGCCCAGCCGGTCACTCAAGCTTACATGGGGACTGGGGGGAGCAGGAGCGACAGAAAGTGCTATAAATCTAACTCGGCTAGCGCAAGCTCATTCAATAGAGCTTTAAAAACTTGCTCCCCAATATGCTCCCTCCCATCAAGTTAAAAAAAAAAAAAAAGACAGAAAAAGGAAGGGTGATGAGTAGAAAATACCAACGGTTTCGGCGGAGGGGAACTCACTTCTCAGGAGGTGATGGTGACGTGCTGCTGGTCCCTGGAAGTGCGTGCACGAACACCGCAGTTTGCGGGGGCTGAGGGAGGAAAACAAGACAACGATCAGTTTTGCTTCAGGTGGTGGGAGTCGGGGGTGGGGTGGGTGTGGGGGCCGTTCCAGGCGGACGGACGTGGGAGGGGCGTGGTGTCCGACACGAACACAAACACAAACACGCTCCGCGTCCCCAGGCAGGGCGGGCTGACGCCACCTCACCATTCCCCGCCCCTGGACCCCGGGGCCCGCCTCGGACCCAGGGCCCGTGCCCAGTGCAGCGCGACCCGGTCTCAGGGGACCTGCAGCGGCCGCAGAGGCCCTGCTCGCTATAACGGCCGCGAAGAAGCGACGAGCCTCCTCGTGAGTCGGTGGAAGACATGCTGAAAGCCTCGGGGAAGAAGGTGAGGGAGTGAAGCGCCTCTCCCCACCCTTTCTCGAACGCGCGGGAAGCCGCCTACCCACCCCCAGCCCTGTCCGGTCGGCAATCGCCGCTCCCACCTTCCGCCGCCGCTTTGAGTGAAGCCGGAACGACGGGGGTCACGGCGGGGGTCAGAGGGTAAAGGTCTTGCTCCCAGCAGCCTCCGCGGTGGATACGTCGCCATCTTGGATCCGCGGGACAAGAAAATTCATGCGGTGAGTTTTTGGCAAATTTTCGGAAGTCTGGCAGCGGGGTGCGCGGCGGGGGCGGCGGATTCGGGGCCCCCTCAAGGCCGGGGAATGCCTCGGGGCCGGTCCGGCCGCGTCCGGGGTCCGCGGGCAGCGTCCTGGCCCGCCGCTTCCCGTTGCTTTTGTCTCGGCTCCAATCGAGAGAGGGAGAGCGGAGCGGGCGGGGAGGGGGGGTGGCGGCGGTGGAGGAGGGAGGGGGTGTGTATGGGGAGGGTGGTGGACGGGACGTAAAGCGTCGCTGTACTTGGGTGGCTGCAGCGGCAGCCCTGGATCCTAGCTAGGCCCGGTCCCTTCGGCGGGCGCTGAGGCTTCCCTTAGACTCCGCTCCGCCGAGCTCCCGCCAGCGCGGAGGAGCCACCGCCGCCGCGCTGCTTCCTGGGGAAGAAGAGAAGGCGGCTGCGGTGGTGGCCAAGGAGCCCGGGTCCACTTTAGATGGGGCTGCCGCGTTCCCAGCAGCTGCCGCGGTCTCTGGCTGTTCACATTTTCTGAGTACACCCACATCACCTGCAACTTGTGTGTGTGTATGTGTGTGTAATAGATGGGGGGGGGGCGGGACATTGGACTGGCTAACGGGCCTCAGGAGCCCCCAGGCCTTGGGATACCGAAGGGTATGGTTGGTGGAAGGAGGAGTGCAACTGTGATGCTTCCTCTGCCACCGCACCGGGAGGGTGAACCTTCAGTGGTGTGATAGAGAGTGAGACGGGATAGTCCTGGGGCGGCGGAGGAACCTGAGACGCTTCTGTTTGTGAAGTTGCCAGTTCTAGGTTTCTACTTCCGCCGGGGCCTCTCCACCTTGTGCTGTCTTGGGTCTCACTTAAAAGTTTCACGGAAGAAACGAGTGGGGTTGGAAGAGGCCCACCTAGTTTTTCGTTGAGGCTCTGCTGTCCATCTAGAAGAGAAAGCCTCAAACTCCTGTCTTCAGCGAATGCGAATTCTAGTTTTCGTTTATAAAAACACTTCCAAGGTTTTAGAATTTGCATTTATACCATAGCCTGTGGATATGGCATTACCACCACAAAAGTCTTACATACGGGTACCACCCTCTCGGAAGGAACCTAAACATCAACTTCCCTTGAATCCTAAGAGGAGGCCTTCACTTTTCAACATCCATAAGACCGAATGCAATTCATTCTGTTTCATTTTCATAGAACTCTTGGTCAGAGAATCTTAACGCCTTTCTTAATCTTCTGGACCGTTTATAATAATTAAGTACATTCATATCAACCCTTACATTCTTGGCGAAATAATAGAAAGTACTGAGTTAAAATCTGTTCACGAGGGAGGCCATACTTGAATTTAGAGTTAACAATTGAACACATTTCTTCCTGTTAGTCTTGGCATTGGGCATTTCTAAACCTCTAGAATCGTTAAGTGTTACTTTTGATTTGCCTTTAGGAATAACATAAGTGGAAATATAAAGTATGGGGGCGTTGAATTGAAATTTCAAAGTATCTGTTTACATGGGTATAAGTTGAATTGTTTAGAAATAATTAGTATATTTGACAAGTTATTTCTCAAACGTCAGTGAACACATCTTTTGCAATTTTGCAAGATAACTTTATCTCAGAGTTAAAGGGTTGATTCAGAATCACAGAGGACTGAAATGGCTAAAACATCTAAAGATGTCTACATTCAGATATTTTAGTTGAAACACTAATGGACCAAGATCGTTAATAAGCTTTGTATGTTGAACTCCTCTTTAGTTTGTAATTCTTATATTAATTTTAAAGGAAAAATAACAATACATATGTAAAAAAGACAAAACTGTTCACTTTGACTTTGTAAAATTCTCATTTAATTTTAAAAAGGTATTTTTTTCATTTTTTCCCTAGGGGCTTGAATTGCAGTTACTTCTGTGCATACTTTGTAATTTAGACAGGAATCGAGAAACTCACACTTTCTACATCCTGATTAATGTTGTATCAATAAAAATAAATTATTGTAAGCAGAACCCTTTTATTCTAAGTATACTGCATAGAGATATCTGTAACCTAATCTGATGCTCTTGGGGAATGAGAATTGCCTGTATGGCTAAGCAAGCAACAGCCTTCAAATACAGCCTTTAAAAATTTTTCAGTTTCTGTAATACTTCCGTTTTAAAGTAAATTTGTGTGGTGGAAAAAAATAGGACAGAATGCAAGAGTGTATTTATATCTCCTTCGTTTGAGAAGTACTTGATCTTGAAGATAAAATAAAACTCAGAATGATACTCTTCCCCAAGAGAGCTAATTACCTATGTTTTTACTTAATAATTTTGGGTGTTTAATTTACTTTTTCATTTTCTGGAGATGCTTTACACTTAGTTTTAACCTGAAATTTTTCTTTGTTCAAAAGTAAATAAGTACTTCAGATTTATGAGTAGATTTCATTACAAGTGCTTCTAACCTAGTTTTGGTTTTTATTTCTTCAATAGATAATGGTATTAAAGGTACTTGTATCTTGAAAGACTCTTAGAGAATTTTTCACAACCTATGGGAAATTATAGTTTTGCTCTGTATAGTGACAAATTTGCTTCATAAAATTTTCTTATACTGTAGAAAAGTAGAGGCATACTTTACTTCTATATGTGAAATATGAATAGACCTCAATAGACTAGTAAAAATAAGTTCATTTGTTTTTTACTCCTTAAGAGCAGTGATAAATAGTATTTTTAAATTAACCTGAAATTTTTACCGGTACAAGGTTTGTTCTATTATTACATATTTAAAAACAAAACTTTCCCTGTGCTTGCTTGAATAGGCATTGAGGACAGCTTATGCAAATAGTGATACAGTCTTAGGAAAAGATACTACTAAATAAGATTTTGTTTGTTGCCTAGACCTCTGGTAGATTTTGTAACACAAAGAAGCAAAAGAAACCAAGGTACTAGGTAGGGCAGTTTTACAGAGTTAATGTGAGCTGCACTATAATTTTTGAATATAATTACATACAATATTGATATCAAGGAAGGGATCTAGTGCTATGATAGGAATCATTTTGGTTGATGATACAGGTGATGGTTCCTCCTTACTAAGGTTAATTTCTACCTGTGATGCTTAAACAGGAATTTCATTGTGACTTTCACTAGATATTTTGAATAAGCTTTAACATTGATGTCGTTATAGAGAGTCTGCCTTTGAAAAGAAATAGAATGGACATTAGGGTTTTCACTTTTTAAAATTACAATTTTTACCTTGATTTTTACCTTGATTTTACAAAGAGAAATTTCAATTTTTACCTGATTTTAACCTTTCCACATTCTAAATACTGTATATATTTTTTCTTTGCTTTAGTTTTTCTGTTTGGCATCCTTTTTTGAACTCTTAAAATTCCTGTCTATGACAGGTCATGCTCATATGGCTTGTTCATTTATTTACTTTGTCTATACTGTTAGGGATAACCTGGAAAAATAGTTCCTATTATGTTTTTCTAACAGCTTGTTCTCTGAGATGTAGATGCACATCTCTTGGCATATCACTTGGAGGTACACCCAATTATGAAGTAATAAAATGGCTTAAGTGGGTTTTTTTTGATAATATAGCTTATTGTAATATGGAAATATAAAATAAGTTATGTAGGAAAAAATTTCCCTTTTCTGGACATATTTGATGTATATGCTTACACTTGGGATCTATTTAGATGTAGGTAGATATTTTGGACAACTGTATTTGCTACTTACCCTGAAAGCTTTTGTTTTTGTTTTTTTGCTTTCATATATGTTTATGTGAGTGGGTAGGGGTACTTTTACTACCACGTCTCTGTTTGACAAACTTCTTATTCGTCAAAACTCTACTGTAGTGTCATTTTTTAAGTGAAACTTTTCCTGAGCCCCCAAATCCTTTTGTTGTGCTGCTTTTAGTCTTTAAGCTTATGTAATTAAAAGTGTCATGCTGCATTGTAACCTACTGTCCATCCCTACCATCTACCATAACCTCCAGTGGACCTTAAGCACCTTCCTACCTAAGAGGTAGGGTTATGTCTTTATGTTTGCATTTCTAGTACCTTCTGTAGTGCATAGTACTTAGTAGGTTGTCAGTAAAGGTTATCATTAAACTGAACTGGTGCCAGATTGTCATTTGACTCCATGCTTTCAGGGTACTGTTTCCCGGTCCATAGACCAGAAATACTGTATTGGAAAAGGGGATGGGAAGAACATCCTGTATTATTTTGCTTCCTTGAATTTTTTTTCCTATAGTTTGCATCCTAATTACCTATGGGAGGCTAGATAACTAGCTTCTTAGAGAAATGTATGTAGAGTAAATGTAGGAAAGGGAAGGATAGTAATAAAGTGCCTCTGGTGACATGTTTCCGTATTTTTTGCTGTATTTTGTATGGCTAAGGTCACTGGTTGAAAGATATTTTGAGTAGACAGTCCCAGACCTATGATGGTTAATTTTACAATTTTTTGATGTTATGATGATACAAAAGTGATACTCATTCAACAGAAACTGTACTTCAAATTTTGATATTTTTTTCTCTAGGCCAGCAATTTTCTGTACAATACTCTGTCGTGATACTGGGCAGAGGCAGCCACTCACGGCTCCCAGTTAGCCATGCTATCATAAGGGTGAATAAACAGTACACCTGAAACCATTCTGTCTCCATATAACCATTTTTTTTCACTTTCAGTACAATATTCAATAGATTGCATGAGATTTTCAGTACATTTAAAAGAGGCTTTGTGGTAATTTTCCAAGTGTAGGCTAATATCGTGTTCTGAGCACATTTAACTTAGGCTAGACTAAGCTACAGCATTCAGTAGGTTATATATATTAAATACATTTTCAGCGTAACGTTATTTTCAGCTTAGGATGGGTTTATCAGGATGTAACACCATCATTAGTTGAAGAGGATCTGTATTTTTATTTACACAGTAATATATACTTAACCATTGCTTAACTTGGAACTCCTATTGGATTTGGGCTTTTTGCAGTTAGATTCTGTCACCCTGCTCCACCCCCCCCCTTCCCCCAACCTTTTTTTACTCCTAATGCTTGTCCCAAAGCTTAGGAGTTCTTCAGTTCAAATACCATTCTCCTTATGAAAATTAGTTAAGATGACTTAATGTAGTCTAAAACCTTTAGTTCTGAAACTAATTTTTCATGGTGACTAATTCCAATTGAAATTGGGAACTAACCGTGGTCTTTATTGGTCTATCTTGTTTTCCAACATTTTGCAGCAGAAATGTTAATGTATTTGATTATTTATGCTGTCTGTGCCACTCTGGGAGGTATTTGGTCATAAATGATACATGTACTGTTTTATCTTTTTAAAACCTGAAAAATTCCAATTCTGAGAAACAGCCTTAGAGGGTTTGAATAAGAGATTATACACTTGTTTTGTGTCCATTTTTTGAGATGTAAAAATCAAAGCAGAGTAAATGATACTCTTGAATTACATTTAGTGGAGGTGCTAACATTTGACTTAAAATTTTAGAACTCTTTTTTTATGTTTTCATTTGCTGTATATTTGCCACAGAGTTTTTAATGATTGAAAACTGAAGATACAGAGAGAGGGTATATATTTTTTAAAAGATAATTTGATCCAGTACTCAGGACAGCAGTCCTTTCTCTGCTTTTACTGAATTGAAATGTCTTTCCTTATATTGAAAGTAGATGAGAGTCACACTTGGTAATTTTTTACTCTGCCAAGGAATGATAAAATAAGCAAGAGAAAATTATATGTCCTGGCAGTTTAGGTAACAATGAGTAGACTTGCTTTTTTCCAAACATATCAATATGCCATTTTTCCATTTATGTATTTGGATGTTGAAACATAACTCCATTTTGTATCCACATCCTGACAGAATGTAATGATTGATTATGTAATACAATGTGTTTGGGAGAGGAACATTTGGTTTTGTGTCATATTTGGCAGGAATGTGTTTTTGTGTTACTTTTTACATTGTAAATTATGTTTATCCTTCAAATTTTGTATTTAATTTTCTCTTTGTAAAAGTTTTTGTGAGATTGGTATCATAACAGTATTCAATAATTAATGCCATTCAAAGGACCTGATTCCTTTTGACTTAATTTTATTGCTTAATATTTTAAAAAGTGGTTTACAGCTTGCAAAGCACTTTCGTATACATTATCTCAAGTTTGTATATGCATACGTACATATATATTATATATATATATATGTATACATACGTATGTATGTATTTATAATCTCTATACCCATTGTGGGGCTCAGATTCACAACCCCAAGATCAAGAGTTGTGTGCGCTTCCAACTGAACCAGCCAGGCGACCCCATTATCTCAATTTTACATGGTTGTCATTTTGATGTTTACTTTTTAAATAAGATATATATATTGGTTAACCTTTTTTTTTTTTTTTTTTTTTTGAGAGAGTGAGTGGGTGATGTACAGAGGATGAGGGAGAGAGAATTTTTTTTCCATATTTTTTTAATGTTTATTCATTTTTGAGAGAGACACAAAGTGCAAATAGTGGGGGGCAGGGCAGAGAGAGAGAGGGAGACACAGAATCTGAAGCAGGCTCCAGGCCCCGAGCGGTCAGCACAGAGCCTGATGCAGGGGTTGAACCCATGAATCATGAGATCATAACCTGAGCCGAAGTTGACTGCCCAAGCCCAACCGACTGGGTCTGAGCCACCCAGGCGTGCCCCCTGGGGAGAGAGAATCTTAAGCAGGCTCCACACCCAGATTGGAGCCTGAAGCCTGAAGCAGGGCTCCTCAATCCCACAACTGATCCCATGACCTGGAGAGCATTACCTGAGCCAAAATAGGGTCTAGAAGCCCAACTGACTGAGCCACCCAGGCGCCCCTTAAATAAGGTTATATTTTAATATTAATATAAAGATAGAACAATCAAGCTGTTTTGATTAGTATTAAAATTAGTAATTGGGAATTATAAAGACCATTTTATTCTTAGACTGGACACAGCATCTAATATATTTCTCAATGTTACTCTAGCTTAATTTATCAAATTAAGTATGTATAAGTGGAAGGTTTAGTTTTGTTTTTAATTGGTCATCTTGCAGATTTAGGGTAATACAGGAATTTGAAAGAGAAGTAGGAAATTTTTTGTTTTAAGCTTGACTTTGGCAAAATAAAACAGCTCACATTTTTAAGCATTATAATCATATTTATCAAGAAATGCCAAAGCTTTATATAATACTGTGTTATAATAAGAGTAGGTAATTTTGTATCACACTGATGCCACATTTTATAAATTTATTTATTGCACATTTATTTTGCAAAGACATAATGTGCTGAGCAGATATGTCTTGAGCTTTGCCTTGATTTACTAGGGCAAAAAATAGTGCTTTGGGGTGTAGTTTTTTTTTTTTTTTAATGTCTGTTTATTTTGAGAGAGAGAACACAAGCAAGGGAGGGGCAGGAGAGGGAGAGACAGAGAGAGAATCCCAGCCAGGCTGGGATTGTGCTGTAGGCACGGAACTGGATGCAGGGCTCAAACCCACAAACCAGGAGGTTACGACGTGAGCTGAAATCAAGAGTCAGACTCTCAACCTACTGAGCCACCCAGGCACCCCAGGGGGAGTTTTTATAATTTTATTTGAGTGAGCATGTCTGTCCTTAAGAGTAGAAAAAAATTAGACCTATAGCCTTTTTTCTAATTTGTGTCCACTTACGAGAAATGTGGATATATTCGTAGACCTTTCAACCCAAGCTTTGATGTCTATAGCAAAACCATTAAATCTGGCAGCAGAAACAGCCTCCAAAGTGTTTAAATTCGATGTAAGATGTACTTTTTCTTTTTAAGTTTGTTTATTTTGGGAGAGAGAATACGAGCCGGTGAGGGGCAGAGAGAGAGGGAAAGGGAGAATCCCAAGCAGGCTCCACACTGTCAGAACTCGAAGAGGGACTCGGACTCAAGAACCGTGAGATCATGACCTGAGCTGAAATCAAAAGTCAGACGCTTAATGGGCTGAGCCACCCAAGGACCCCATTTTTTTTTAATTTTATTTATTTGTGCTGGGGGCAGGGGCGGGGGGGGGGGTTGGGAGGGGCAAGCAGGAGAGGGGTAGAGAGAGGGAGACAACAGAATCTGAAGCAGGCTCCTGGCTCCAAGCTGTTAGCACAGAGCCTGACATTGAGCTCGAGCCCATGAACCATGAGATCATGACCTGAGCCAGAGTCAGATGCTTAACCAACTGAGCCACCCAGGAGCCCCTTCAAATGTACTTTTGTATTCTTTGTGTGTATATATCACGTATCCTAAATAGACACACAATATATATATATATATATATATATATATATATATATATGTATACGTATATAAAACAATTGTAGTCCAGTGCTTCAGGGAATCTGACCTTTGCCTACTCTTTAAGTATTTCAGAGCATAGTTTGAAAACCACTGGACTTGATCTCTAAAGTCACTTCCAACCTAAAATTCAGCATTCTTAGAAAGTCAAGAATTTTTATCTCTTTGCAGATACGGATTTCATAGAATTTACTTGTTTTTGAGTAACATTTGGATAAAAATTATTTAAGTTTAAATTTCAGGTTCTAGTGATTGAATGTTGGCATCACAGATATTTTGGAGATAAATTCTTTAATAATTTGAGTGTTTATTCTCTTCTAGACATTGCTGTAGCTCTGGGTATGTATGGTAGTGAACAAGACAAGTTTCTGCTTTAATGGAGCTAACATCTTAGAGGGGGAGACAGAAAATAAAAAGGTAAATAATTTCAGATAGTAGTAATTGTGATAAAGAGAATAAAGAGGTTAGATAAGGGTATAGCAATTGATTAGGGATGAAAGAAGGGGACCAATTTAAGTAGGGTGATGAAGGAAGGTCTTTTTGTCTGGAGGTAACATTTGAACAGTAGCTAAAAATAAGGGAAAGCCATTAAAAAATTTAAGTGATTGGTTTCCCAGGCAGAAAGAACAGAGGGCCCAAGGTGGGGTCAAGTTTTGCTTGTTTCCTGATAACCAGAAATTTCATAAATAGTTACTTAGTGCCTTCAGCATAAATAGGGATAAACCCTAAAAGGAAAAAGATGATTAAGATGGTCTTTGTTTTTCAACCATGAAAATGTTGTGGTGGACCCAATAATTTGTATTAAATTTTATAGCAAGCTATAGGAAAAGAGGGATTGTTTTTTATTAAGAGGCCATGGTAATGTTTTCTGGATTAGGTGGAATTGGGAGTCTGTCTATATTAGTGGAAAATTATAAAGGGGAAGAAATTTTAAACTGTATTAGCATAGAAAAATGCTTTAAGAGTCTTCAGTTTTGCAAGGTTGTACCTAGTATATTTTTCTTAGAAATTCATTAGTAATGGTTTTCATGTTTAATCAGATTTTCTTGTACGGTTCAGTACACTGCCATGCACTGTTATAAGTGCTACTGAGTAATTCAAGTTCATTTTTTATGGTGCATGTTGTGGATACAAGTTAGAATAGAGTGACATTATTTGAGGGAATTAATCAAAGAGGAGATAATTTGATTTGGGTTCTGAAGGGTGATTTGGGGTTCTCTAGGTGGGCTAGGGTACACAGCATTGCGAATACAGAAAGCCTGGGAGAATATGAGGATTTGGAGAATGGCACAGTAACCTCAGGAGAAGTTGGATGAAGGAATGAACTTTTTACATGGCGGGGAATAATTTACCATTTTTTTAAAACAATGCTCTTGATAATCAGATTTGTGCTTCAGGGGGGCATTGTAGGTTTCACAGTCAAATTATAATTAAAATTACGATTTGATGGTGTGAAATTTTTGAAGGAATATATTTTCTTCAGTAGAAAAATTGAGTATTTTGAATTCATACTGGCAGGATTTTTTATTAGGAACCATATGACTGAATGGGGTGCCTGGGTGGCTCAGTCTGTTGGGCATCTGATTCTTAATTTCTTCGGCTCAGGTCATGATCTCACAGCTGTGAGATTGAGCCCTGCCTGGGGCTCCACACTGGGCATGGAGCCTACCTAAGATTCTCTCTGTCTTTCCCTCTGCTCCTCTCCCCAGCTTGCACACACCCTCTCTAACCTAAACTAAAAAAACAAAAAAACAACAACACACCAGAAAAACAAAACAAAACTGTATGAATTTTAAGTTTCTACCAGAGAACTTTTTATATATATAAGCCAATACATATAAGCCAAAAGTTAAAAGTTTTAGTGGATGAAATTTGTTATATGTGTTTTAGGGCAGACAAAGTTTAAATGTTATTTGACATTATTTGCAGGCATGAGATTTAACATTACTTAGATAAGTTAGAATAAACCAAAACTTCTGAATTAGTGATATAATTATTCATAGGAGCGGATACCTATACAGGTATCGCCTGCTTTTCAAAAGTTCACGTTATGCCTCTTTGCTTTTATGAGATACTTATGTTAGTACCTGTTTTCCCTAACAGAAAGATGAGGGTTTTTGCTCTATGAAAAAAGGTAGAAAATGAAAGTCGCATTTAGTGTTTGTTTTATAATGAGTCTCTCAGTGTGTACTGGAGCAGCAAGAGGAACCGCAAGAAGTATAGTTCCTTCTTGGGAACTACACTTAGCATCTCAGCATCAAGCCACCGTAGTTTTGAACTGTGTCTGTGGGCATCTGTGCTTTATCTTAAATTTATTTTCTGCATTGGTTAGCAAGAGGTGTCCTAAGGTTTCAGCAAAGCCTGAGAAAAGTTTTTTGGGAGTCTGTGGGAATGTTCAAAACATTTTCCATATTGGGGCATCTGGGTGGCTCGAGTTGGTTAAGCATCCGACTTCTGCTCACGTCATGATCTCACGGTTTGTGAGTTCAGGCCCCACATCAGGCTGTCAATGCAGAGCTCACTTTGCATCCTCTGTCCCCTTCTCTCTCTGCCTCTCCCCCTTTTGAGTGCATGCATGTGCTCTCGCTCACTCTCTCAAAAAGAAATAAACATTAAAAGAAATTTTTCCATATAAGCCAATGGTAATTGCTTCGTTTTACTAAAAGGTTTCATAGAAATGCTTTACTTTTGAACAGTGGAGAAACCTGTGTTATGTTACTACAAGTGCTTATTTTACAGTGCTTAGATGTGTGTTTGTGTAATTCAAAATATTACATGTGACAGTTATGTACTTATTTTAGATTGTTGGCATTATTTACTAATTCTGAAATGCAGGGGGGACAAAAGCCCAAATGTGTGTTTTCAAATAGAAAGAATTAATTCCTTAAGAATGCAGTTTGAGCAAATTAATACTTTGATAGTATGCATCATATGTCATTTTTTCGTAGGGGAAGTTAATGGATTTCCATTGTGACTTGTAGCTGCCCAAGTTGCCTAATTGTCTGTTGAGTTCATTTTTGGCTGAATAAGATGGAACTGATTATAACTCCTATTAAATTGTGCTGGAATTTTACATGATCACCATTCTATCTCTTTTAATTAGTTCTGTAACTTATCCTCCCTAAACTTCAGTTTTCTCATTTGAAAAAATGTGGATAGGTAGATTAGATGTAAGGGATAAAGGCTCTTGTGGGTTTTTTTGGTTTTGCTTTTGTTTTTTGTAGGGGGTTGCTATGTAAAGATGAGATTCTGTGGCAAATGAAAATTAGCCACAGTTTTTTCAGGGTGCATTATGCTCTTTTCTGTATCAAATTTGTAAATGTAAACAAGGAAGATGCAGTTTTGTTCCTAAGAGTCTATGTATGTTTTTCCTGCCAGGAATTTTGCTTAGATGTGTTAAGTATTTTGTGTAGTATTTTGAGTAACATAAATACATCTTAACATTGCTCTATCTGAAGCTCTTGGCATGGTATATGGCATATAATAGGTAGGCATTTGGTAATTCCTTTGATAAACGGGTAGATCTAATAGAACGTTAGTTTAGGGCTCAGACTTGTGTCTACCACTTACAACCTGAATTATGTCAAGTTACCTATAGCAAGTTTCTTCTCTTTGCCTCAGTTTCTATATCTTTAAAATGAATCAAGTGTATTAGAATCACGTAGAACATCTGACAGATTTATAAAGGTATTGGTTTATATCTCTTTCCTTTTTTGCAGAGTAAATATTCCAGAATCTTGGAGGAAATTCAGAGGGAATACTTAACCCAGAAGTTACAGTTTATTTTTTGAAAGTTGAGAAAGTCAGGTCATTTATTTACCTTTGAGTATGTGCTCACCTTTAACAGAGAGATAATACATTGTTTTGGAAAGACTACCATACTTGGATTCAGAAAATGGTTCCAGTCTGGGTTCCATGAATTTATTAGCCATGTGCTTGGATAAATCAATTAATACTGAAGAGCCTTAGTTTTTTAGTCATTTATACTTTCTCATGTTCCTGATGAGAATTGAGATAAAGAGAACGTTTGGTTAATTGTAAAGTAATGTTAAAGTGTTATGGTGATGATTCCTGATTATTAATGGTTGTGATGCAACTAATAGTTTTAAGTTGTGTGATTCATTCATTCATTTTATTTTACCATGTGGTGCTACTGCATTCATATGGTTTTCCCTTTATTTTTATGTGATTGAATATCTGGCTTATTGGATTTTGGGGAGGAGGGAGCATGGAGAGTGTTCATCATAGTAGGCAAGTTAATACTTGGATATTTTTGCATGTGGAGGTCCTGATTCTTTCTTTCTCTAAGTATATATGGCAGGGAGTCTACCTCATGTTCATTTCCTCTTCATTAAGGATGAAAGATGGTGAATGTTCTTTGGGTTATTCCCATTGTTTGTAACTGTATTTGTGTCCTTTATTACTGTTAGTCAAACATTTTTATGATCATCGTGCCTATTTTCCTTGCAAATGAAATTCATTTGTAATTTACAGTTAGAGAATTGAGAATGTCAGTGCAATAGTTTGAAACTATTGTATATTCTTTATGTAATGTATATGAATAACTTTTACTGTTGTTTTTTTTTTTTTTAATCCTTAAATCTGTAAGATCTCTTGGGTACTGAACCCTTTGAAGCATTAAATACCATATAAGGAAAGCAGTACTAAGTAGTTGCAGTAGCAGAGTAAGGAAAGTGAATCACAGAGTAATGAAATTTGGAAAATGATTGTTGTTCATTGAAGGGAAAGGCATTGCTTTTACTGTCACCCTTGTAAAATTGGAGTTAACTGAGAGTAGCTAGAAAATTCATTTTTCACAATAGTCTATATCCTAAAGTGTATAGTTAAATGGCTTTTATTTTTAATCATATATGCCAGCCTTGGCAAACAGTACATGCTGAAATTTCAAGATATGGCAAAGATACGTGTTTTTGATTCTACAAAATTAAACTTTCAGTTTTAACACTATTTCAGAAATAGTTATCTTTACTTCTGATTTATCAATTTGCTCAGAAAAAGAGCAGTTAAATTTTCTTGATTTCTAACATTATTCCAAATAACATATTAAGAAATTGAACTTTATTTAATCTTATTTTGAGAGAGAGAAGGTGCAGGTGAGCAAGGGGCAGAGAGAGAGAGGGAATCCCAGGAGGGACAGAGGGGAGGGGAGGGGAGGGGAGAGAGAGAAGCAGGCTCACCCAAAGCGGGGCTCAAGCTCACCCTGTGTGGGAGTGGAACTCACAAACTGAGATCATGACCTGCGCTGAAGTCAGATGCTTGACGACTGAGCCACCCAGGCACCTTTGAGAAGTTGAACGGTTTTTAAAGAGAAGACTTTTGTAATAGAAATGACTTTCCTTAAATTTTTTAATGTTTAGTTTTGAGAGAGTGTGAGCAGGGAGAGGCAGAAAGAGATGGGCAGAGGATCTGAAGTGGGCTCTGCTATGGCAGGCTGACAGCAGCGAGCCCCTGCAGGGCTCGAACTCAAAAACAGTGAGATCCTGTCTGAGCCGAAGTCAGATGCTCAACCGACTGAGCCATCCAAGTGCCCAAAATGATTTCCTTATAACTTACTTGTTTTATAAGTTTGGATTCTTGAATATAGATGTTCATTATTGCAGCATACCCAGGAAGTAATACTATTATTTTAAATTTTTATGTGAAGCAAATAGAATATGAGGTCATGTGCTAAGGCCTGTGGTAAAAACTAAAATAGAAATACTTACAGGAAAGTGGAAAATAAAGATGAGAAAAAGAAGAAAACAAAAGTTGGTAATCTTGCACACCAGAGAACTGTTAACCTGGGCAGAGTATGTATATGTAATCACTTTGATTACCAAAGTGATACAGGGTGATGTGGAAAATGTAGAAAATGCTGGAAAGTATGAAAGAAGAAGAATGTCTAGGGACAACCACTATTCTTTTTTTGTAATAGAGAAATTGGGCTATACTTACTGATTTATAACTTGTGTCTTTAAAAACAAAAGCTGAAAAAGCATTTTTCAGCATCATTCAGTATTTATCCAAAACATGATTCCTGGGGTGCCTGAGTGGCTCAGTCGGTTAAGTGTCCAACTTCAGCTCAGGTCATGATCTCATGGTTTGTGGTTTCAAGCCCCACATCGGGCTCTGTGCTGACAGCTCAGAGCCTAGAGTCGGCTTCGGATTCTGTCTCCCTCTCTCTCTGCCCCTCCCCCATCATGCTCGCGCGCGCGCGCGCTCTCTCTCTCTCTCTCTCTCTCTCTCAAAAATGAATAAACAGGGGCGCCTGGGTGGCGCAGTCGGTTAAGCGTCCGACTTCAGCCAAGTCACGATCTCGCGGTCCGTGGGTTCGAGCCCCGCGTCGGGCTCTGGGCTGATGGCTCAGAGCCTGGAGCCTGTTTCCGATTCTGTGTCTCCCTCTCTCTCTGCCCCTCCCCCGTTCATGCTCTGTCTCTCTCTGTCCCAAAAATAAATAAACGTTGAAAAAAAAAATTAAAAAAAAAATGAATAAACATTAAAAAAATTAAAAAAAAACAACAACATGATTCCTTATGGCCAGAGCGTAACTGAGTTAATTTCTTATTATTGAACATTTAATTTTATTTTGATTTTTCACTTTTATAAATAGCACTGTGGTGAACATTTTTTTACCTGAATTTTTGTTTGTGCATTTTATTGCAGTTTTTAAAATGTTTACTTATTTTTTTTTTTTAATTTTTTTTTTTCAACGTTTATTTATTTTTGGGACAGAGAGAGACAGAGCATGAATGGGGGAGGGGCAGAGAGAGAGGGAGACACAGAATCGGAAACAGGCTCCAGGCTCTGAGCCATCAGCCCAGAGCCCGACGCGGGGCTCGAACTCACCGACCGCGAAATCGTGACCTGGCTGAAGTCGGACGCTTAACTGACTGCGCCACCCAGGCGCCCCTAAAATGTTTACTTATTTTGAGAGAGAGAGAATCCCAAACAGGTTCCCTGTTAGTGCAGAGCCTGAGGAGCAGCTCAAACCCAGGAACTGTGAGGTCATGACCTGAGCCAAAATCAAGATTTGGACGCTTAACCAGTTGAGCCAGCCAGGCACCCCTGTTTGCACATTTTAATATTTCTTTAGAAAATGTTTATAGAAGTACAATTATTATTTTTAAAGTATTAGAGGTAGCTCCAATACTTGAAATTTACTTTTTAAGCTTCATTATCCTCTCCTGTGAAGTAGGTGTAATATTGATACTTAACCTTATAGAATTGTTAGGAGTGAATGACAGTAGGACTTTCATAAGTAGACTCCTCTTCCTGTAGCATTTACCATATAGTCATTATTTTAACAATTTTGTCTTTCATTCTACCACTAGATCATGAGTAAGGATTGAGTCAGCTTTGCTCTCTGATGTGTATTTGAAACCTTGCGTAGGGCCTGACAGATAAATTGTTGAATGTTTGAGAAGCTATTTTCCAAAGCTTTTAATATTTACTTTTTTTCTTAGAACAACCTTGTGTCAGTTTACATTCTTACCAGCTATGTGTGAATTGTCTTCTTAATTTTTTTGTTAATGACACTGAGTGTGGTTGTGTAAAAAAATATTGTCCTAAAATTTGAAGGTATAAACTTAGAGTTTTAGAAATTTGTATTTTTTTTCCAAAGTGCTTTACATGTTTTCTGTTCATAACTTTCATTCTCAATACTAAGAATAAAAATAAGAGTAAAATAATAAAGGGTTATAATCCTGTTTTTGGTCCTCTCCCAAGCATCATTTTATATATCCTGGGAGAAAAGCAAATCATATTTAATACCACACAAATATGAAGAGAAGTTAACGTATTGAAGTTCTGTACCAAAATTGACCACAAAGTGGTTTAAACTGGATATACTAATAATGTAAAAGTTTAAGAGGAGTTTTGCCTAATTTAATATGCTGTATCAACAGTAAAAATGTGGCTAAGATGTTATGTTAAATGCAAAAAATAAGATTGTGTTTTTACCATTAAGCTTATTTTGTCCGGAGGGCTTCAATTTGATATCCATGGGTGAATTTGAAAAGAACAAGTGGTTTGGTAGTGGGGGTTAGGCAAAGTAACATTTAAGTACTGTATTAGATATTTTCTGTATGTTACTCATTCTATTTATTCATCTGGCAAATATTTATTTATCTATTATGTACCAGGCGCTGTTCTAAGAGAATATAGAGTGGAAGCACCTGGGTGGCTTATCCAGTTAAGATCTCAGGGTCTGAGTTCAAGTTCCATGTTGGGCTCTGTGCTGGCAATGAAGCCTACTTAAAAAAAAGAATGAGAGAAGGGTGCCTGGGTGGCTCAGTCTGTTAGCGTCTGCCTCTTGATTTTGGCTCCGGTCATGGTCTCATGGTTCATGGGATTGAGCTCCATGCTCTGTGTTGACAGTACGGAGACTGCTTGGGATTCTCTCTCCCTCTCTCTTTGCCCCCCCCCCCCCCCCCCCCCCCCCCCGCTCACACACTCTTTCTCTCTCAAAATAAATAAACTGAAAACAAAAAAGATACAGGGTACAAAATAAGAGATAAAGCATGATGTGCCAGATGGTGGTAGTAGGGGTGTGGAGAAAAAGAGACCAAGGGAGTATGAAATTTGTATGGGATGCAGATTTAAATTGTCAGGTCACAGAAATCCTCCCCTAGAAGGTGACAACCCTGTGGTGAGGGAGCAGTTCTCTGCATATCCAAGAGAAAGAAGTTCCAGAAGGGACAACAACCAAGAGCAAATGCCCTGAGAAAGGATGTCTTATTTAAAAAAAATTTTTTTAAATGTGTATTTGTATTTGAAAGCGAGAGAGACAGAGCATGAGTTGGGAAGGGGCAGAGAGAGAGGGAGACACAGAATCCTAAGCAAACTCCAGGCTCTGAGCTGTTAGCGCAGAGTCTGATGCAGGGCTCAAACCCACGAAATGTGAGATCATGACCTGAGCCACTCAGGCGCCCCTAGAAGGGATGTCTTATGATTGAAAAGTTGCAAGGAAGTCTGTGTGGCTGGAATACAGTGGGAAAGGGGGAGAATGGTAGGCAGGTGGGTGCAGAGAAGATAGGGGGAGAGAGGCAAGTCAGGAAAGATTTTGTAAGCCATTAAAAGGACTTTGGCTTTTACTCTGAGTAAAATGATCCTCTGTATAATCTTCATAATTATTACACAGTTGATTGAATTCTACCCATTGTACAGTTGAATAAATAAAGGTTCTGTAGGGTAGCCTGTAGTTAACTTCTTCAAGGTTATATAGCTAATGAGTGGCAGAACTAAGATACGAACTTAGGTCTTTGACTTCAAAGTTTATGGCTGTTTCATTACACTATCATTCTTGCCCTAGCATACTTCTGGAGGCTTTCACTTTTTTTTTCCCCCTTAAGCCAGGATTTATAGTGAAGCCAGGGTGAGTGTCCATGCAAGTGTGTGTGACTCAGAAAACAGTTCCCTTACTGCAAAATATATTCAGATTCTTTGTATTATGTTGTAAACGATGACTTTAAACATGCTAGTTTTAAAATGCTCTGTATTGATTTCATGGCCCACTGTTGGGAGGCCATAGTCTGAAAATCACCACACTGTTTTCTTAAAATGCCAGAAGTTCCAGATTTATCCAAGGCTCTGAATTATGCTGAGTGGCTGCTTTGATCCCTTAAGAAAAATCCTTATATCCATAGAAGTAGCTCTTGGGTTAGGAAGCAAGATGCACTGCAATTAGTATATTGTAAAAACGTGTGTAACATTGGAAAATTCATGTATGATTTAAATTTTCTTGCTGAAAAACTACAACTTAGGAAACTTACGACTGAATTAATAAATCTTGTATTATGAAGACAGAGCAATTAAGACTAACAAGCTAATGCTGCTATTACTATTATTACTGATTTCTGTTGAATGTTTATTATACTGAGTTTCTTTACTTGTTTACTTATTTATGCTTGAAATTTTTATTTATTTATTTTTAAAGTAATTTCTATACCCAACGTGGGGCTTGAAACTCACAACCCCAAGATGAGGAGTCTCATGCTCTACTGACTGAACCAGCCAGGTGCCCCAATACTTTTTTTTTTTAAAGCAATTTCATATGTTACTCAAATTTTTTAAGAAGTTTTTAAAAATACGTATATCTTCTATTAAGATTTTCTCTGAGCAAGGCCCATGATCATTTGATATCTACAGGAATAAGTACCGTTTTTTAAGTGCCTTATTACTATTTTAATTTTTAAGTCAACTTTGTTAAGGAAACTTACATATTAAACATGACATCCATTTAAGTGTCCTTTGCAATGAGTTTTGACAAATTTATATACCTGAGTAAAAATCAATCACCACAATTCAAATACAAACATTCGCATCACATCCAAAGTTCACTGTTCTAGGCAGTCCTCATTCATGGCCATAGGCAACCACCAGTCTGCTATCACTAGAGCTTAGAATTATTTTTTTAGAGGTTCAAACAAATGGAATTATACAGTGTGCATTTTTTTGTGTCTGACATCTTTCGCTCAGCATAACATTTTAAATTAATCAATATTGTTTCATGTGTCAATCATTCATTTCTTTTGGGTAGTATTTTGTTGTGCTATTATAACAGATGCCTAAAACATGTTTGTTGAATAAATGCATGTTTGGCACAGTAATATCCCTCCCTCCAGAATTTTGCTGCGTTTCTTTATAATGAGGATGTTAAAATCTCTTCTAGACTGTGTGCATATGTTGCTAGACTTAACTTTGTGTGTACATATGTGAAGGGATGATTTAATAGTGAAAAATATTCAAGATTTAGAGCTAAATGACGCTGGCATGAGTCCTTGTTTTGTCACCCTGTATGTTATGGGCAAGTTACTTAATTTTTATGAAGCTTAGTTTTCTCTTTTCTAAAATGAAAGCAATTATATTTACATGTAGTTGTTAAAGTATTAAAGAAGTATGTAAATATTGTGTGTAAAGCAAATATATTAGGCCTATAAAAATGGTAATGTAATTTAATAGTGATTTTTTTTGAGTGCTAGTGGCTAGTGTCTGCTTTTTATCTACTGACAAAATCATGCCTACCTGTAGGGTTGCAGTTATTTATTAATATTCATTAGTGGTTTGAAGAAACACATGTTTATGCCTATTAAAAATCTCATCTAGTAAAATTGATCACTTTTAGGTCTTGATTAGTTTACTTTTAGGTCACAAAATTGTAGGTTTCAGCTAATTAAAATTATAATTAAAGATAATTCATAAACTTTTTTTACAGATTGAAAGGCTTAAGTGAAATATAAAGGTGAAAAGACAGCAGTAATTCTAATTCTTCATTATTGGTGGCTAATTATTTCAAAGAGTAGAATGATGGGGAGAAAGCAACCAGGAAACTAACATCTTTTTGAGTCAGGTTCTGTAGTAGTTGTTTTCCACATACCATTTATTCATTCAGCAAACTTTAATTTAATGCCTACTAGGTATTAGGACAAGCCTCATTGTGGGCTTTTAAAATTAATACTTTTTTTTTTTTAATCCCCTATTCAGGCTGTGCCTGGTATTTAAGTACTACATAAATGTTTGTATATTTGTTGAATGCATTAATACTTTTATTTGGCCTTGGAGTAGAAGAGAATTAATGTGGTTTTTAGGAGATTAAATCCGTAATGTGTGCCTGTGACCAGGAGATTTTTAACTTACCTAAATAACTAAAAGGTTATTAAAGTTTATATTTTGACCGTAAACACTGATAACGGCTTAAGTGACTTCTGATTATGCTTGTATCAAATTAGACTTGACTTTCAAATTAGACTTGAAAGAAAAAATTAAATGCTGGGGGAACAATAGTAGGCTTTATGCTTGTGTATGGTATATACAGAAAATTTAGAATAAGGATAATAAATTTTTAAGGGTATCTTTTGGCAGTTTATTTTTCACTACAGAAACTTACTGTATGCCAGTGTGTTACATTTTTTCTTAAATTTTACAGGTTAAGTCTAATTGATTTATTGTCTTATTGATAGCTGGTTAAACCAAACATGCTGTTGTAACCACACATTCAGTAAGAAAAGTTACTAGATGAAAACAGAAGAAAGGATGGCTTATTCTGAAAATATATAATATAGAAGAAAAGGAAGATAGAACTTAGTAGGACAAGTAGAAAGGGGTGATTAAATGACATTGTAAGTGATGATAAAGTGAGACAGGTAGTAAATTGTGCTTTTGAAGTTAAAAAAAATGAGTTGAATAAGATCCTTAAAAACTAGTATTTAGGGGCACCTGGGTGACTCAGTTGGTTGAGCATCTGACTCTTGGTTTCTGCTCAGGTCATGATTTTGCAGTTTTGCGGGTTTGAGCCCTATATCAGGCTCTGTGCTGACTGTATTGAGCCTGCTGGGGATATTTTCTTCCTCCCCCTCCCCCTCCCCCTCCCCCTCCCCCTCCCCCTCCCTCAGTCTCTCTCTCTCTCTCTCTCTCTCTCTCTGCCCCACCCCCCACTCGCGCTGCCTCTGTCTCACAATAAATACACTTAAAAACTGATACTCAGTTTTTAGGCAGACAGACTAGAAACATTTTTCTAAGATTGATTGATTGATCTATATTTTAAAGAGAGAGAGGGAGCACTCATGCCTGTGTGAACAGGTGAGAGGGTCAGAGGGAGAGAGAATCTTATGCAAGTTCCACACTCAGCCCTGACATGGGGTTTGATCCCACGACCCTGGGACCATGACCCAAGTCAAAACCAAGAATCATGTGAGCCACCCAGGTGCCCCTAGAAACATTTCGTTTAGGCTTGTGGGTCTTAATCCTGAGCGCTTTACACCCCAAGGGGTCATTGAAGATAGGGGTGCATTTGTTATTTCAGTATTTCAAAGAAAGCAAATCCAATGAAACACTTTAATTTACTTTGAGACTGAATAGTCTAATTATAATTACTGTTTTTGGATTTTCATAAAAAACATCAATTTTTGGTAATAGCAATCATCTGTAGAATCCCTTGTTGGTAGTTACATGTGTCTATAAAGGTAGAAAACCCATTTTATTTAATAAAAGCATAAATAGAAAAATATTTTTGAGCTCTTGTTGTACATGTAAACCTTTATATATATGAATATATAACTGAAATAACATCTCATCCTTCCACTGGCATATCAATTTTAATCTCAGAAACGTCATTCCCGATTACTTTTATCTGGTTCTATACGTTTTGCCATTCTTCACTGCAGTATCATATTACCATCTGGCTTAGCATTTTTCAGTATCACAGATCATTTGTGTTAATTATTTGTTAGGTAGGTGAAAATTCCATGAGAGCAGGTACTTTGCCTGCCTTATTTTTTTTGTAGTATCTTGTCTGTGTATCTGTCTACCTAGAAGTGTTAACATTTGCACCAGCCAGGTATGATCTAGTTTTTCTGCTTCCTCTCCAATACTTATTACTATGTTTTTTGTGAATGTTGCCAGTTCTAGTGAGTTTGATCTCATTGTGGTTTTAATTTGGGTTTCCCTAATGACTAATGGAAATGTTTCTCATTGGGATTTTGATTGGCATTGTATTAATTGATCAATACGATAAATTTGAGGAGAGTTAACATCTTAATTATATTGGGTTTTCCAATCCTTAGACACAGTATGTCTCCCCATTTATCTTTGATTTGACTCATCAGTGTTTTTGTTTTAGTGTACAGATCCTGCACATATTTTGTTAGATTTATAAATAACATATCTCATATTTATACTTAATATCACATTTGGAGGAATTACTTGGAGCTATAATGGCTCTTACGAGCATATAGTAGTGGGATTTTTTTTTTCATACATTGATCTTGTTTGTGACCTTGTAAAATATAGTAGTGCTTTTTTGTAGATTGTTTTGCATATTTTACTCAGGTAATCCATTCCTCAAATAGGGAAGATTTCTTTCCAATCTATGCCTTTTGTTTGTTTTCTTGCATCATTGCATTGCCTGGGTTATCCTTGCCTTATTAGCAAGGATATTATTAGCAAGAATTCAGTTGCCTTATTAGCAAGAATTCAGTTTTTCACCATTAAGTATAATGATGTAAGTTTGTCAAATTAAGGAAATTCTGTTCTGTTCCTGGTTCACAGAAAGTTTTCAGGACGAATGGATGTTCAATTTTGCAAAATAATTTTTCTGTCAGTTGATATGATCACTTGGTTCTTTTAGTCTATTAATATGGTAGATTTTATTGGTTGAAACTCTTTAATATTGTAATAGCTTTATTGTTAAAATTCACATACCATACTGTATAAACTCACCCATTTAAGATGTGAAATTCAGTGGTTCTTGGTATATTCACAGAGCTTCACAACCATTACCACAGTCAATTTGAGAAAATTTTTTATCACCCCAGAAAAAAATATTACACCCTTTAGCAGGCTTTCTTATTTCCTTCCGATCCCCACCCTCACCCAGCCTTAAGCAACCATGGATCTACTCTTTCTTTACTTTTGTTTGTCCTGAACATTTCATGTAAGTGGAATATGTGCTTTTTCATGAGTGGCTTCTTTCACTTGGCATAATGTTTTTAAAAATTGTACAAGTTGAAGCATTTATCTGTATTTTATTCCTATTATTCTTGAAGAATATTCCATCGTGTGGATATACACTTTATTTATATGCATTTATCAGTTGATGGACATCTGGGTTGTTTCTACTTTTTGGCTGTTTTGAATATGATGCTATGAACATTTCTGTACAACTTTTTGTGTGGCTGTATATTTTCATTTCCCTTGGTTACATACATTGTGTAATTGTGTCGTCATATGATAACACTAGGTTTATTTAACCTCTTGAATTGTTGACTGTTGTGGAGAGCAGCCCTACCATTTTACATCTTCACCAGCAGAATATGAGAATTTCAGTTTCTCCAGATCCTAGCCAACTGTTGTTCTTGTTTTGTTGTTTTTATTATAGCCATCATGTTGTGTATGATGTGGTATCTCATTGTGGTTTTCATTTACATTATCCTGGTGGGTAATTACCTTAACATTTAAAAAATATTTTTAATGTTTATTTGAGACCAGGTGAGAGAGTGAAAGCAGCAGAGGGGCAGATAGAGGGAGACACAGAATCTGAAGCGGGCTCCAGGCTCCTCATTGTCAGCCCAGAGCCCGATGCGGGACTCGAACTCACGAACTGTGAGATCATGACCTGAGCCGAAGTCGGACGCCTAACCGACTGAGCCACTCAGGCACCCCCCTTAACATTTTTTGAGTGTACATATTTGGTCACTTCTTTGGAGAAGTAACCTGATCAGATCCTTATCCTGTGTCTGTTTTTAGTTTGTCTTTTTATTAATGAGTTCTAAGATTTTTTAATATATTTTAGATGCCAATTCTTATTTATCATTTATTTTTAAATTTACATCCAAGTTAGCATATAATGCAGTAATGATTTCAGGAGTAGATTCCAGTGATCCATCCCCTAAGTATTACACCCAGTGCTTATCCCAACAAGTGTCTTTCTTAATGCCCCTTACCCATTTAGCCCATCCCCTCACCCACAACCCCTCTGGCAACCCTCAGTTTGTTCTCTGTATTTAAGAGCCCCTTTGAAACAGCACACCTGTATCCCTTGGATAAATACCTAGTAGTGCAATTGCTGGGTTGTAGTGTAGTTCTATTTTTAATTTTTTGAGGAACTTCATACTGTTTTACAGAGTGACTGCACCAGTTTGCTTTCTCACCAGCAGTGTAAAAGGGTTCCTCTTTCTCTGCATCCTCGCCAACATCTGTTGTTGCCTGAGTTGTTAATGTTAGCCATTCTGAGAGGTGTGAGGTGGTATCTCATTGTGGTTTTGATTTGTATTTCCCTGATGATGAGTGATGTTGAGCATTTTTTTCATGTATCTGTTAGCCACCTGGATGTCTTCTTTGGAAAAGTTTCTATTCATGTCTTTTGCCCGTTTCTTTAGTGGATTATTTGTTTTTTTGGGTGTTGAGTTTGATAAGGTCTTTATAGACTTTGGATACTAACCCTTTATCTGATATGTCATTTACAGATATCTCCTCCCATTCATTGGGTGCCTTTTAGTTTTGCTCATTGTTTCCTTTGCCATGCACAAGCTTTTTATTTTGATGAGGTCGCAATAGTTCATTTTTGCTTTTATTTCCCTTGCCTCTGGAGATGTGTTGAGTAAGAAGTTGCTGCGGCTGAGGTCAAAAAGGATTTTGCTTGCTTTCTCCTCGAGGATTTTGATGGCTTTCTGTCTTATATTTATTTAGGTCTTTCATCCATTTTGAGATCATTTTTGTGTATGTTGTAAGTAAGAAAGTGGCCCAGGTTCATTCTTCTGCGTGTCGCTGTCCAGTTTTCCCAGCACCACTTGCTGAAGAGACTGTCTATTCCATTGGATATTCTTTCCTGCTTTGTCAAAGGTTAGTTGGCCATACGTTTGAGGGGCCATTTCTGGGTTCTCTATTCTGTTCCATTGATCTGAGTGTCTGTTTTTGTGCCAGTATCATTACTGTCTTGATGATAGCTTTGTAATGCAGCTTGAAGTCCAGGATTGTGATGCTTTGGTTTTCTCTTTCATGATTGCTGTGGCTATTCGGGGTCTTTTTTGGTTCCATACAGATTTTAGGATTGTTTGTTCTAGTTCTATGAAGAATGCTTGTGCTATTTTGATAGGTATTACATTGAATATGTAGATTGCTTTGGGGAGTATCGGCATTTTAACAATATTTGTTCTTCGTATCCAGGAGCATGGAATATTTTTCCATTTTTTTGGTGTCTTCAATTTCTTTCATAAACTTGCTGTAGTTTTCAGTGATTAGATTTTTCACCTCTTTGGTTAGATTTATTCTTAGGTATTTTATGGTTTTGGTGCAATTGTAAATGGGATCAATTCCTTGATTTCTCTTTCTGTTCCTTCATTATTGATGTATAGGAATGCAACCAATTTCTGTGCATTGATTTTATATCCTGCAACTTTGCTGAATTCATGGATCACTTCTAGCAGTTTTTTGGTGGAATCTTTTGGGGTTTCCAGACAGAGTATCATGTCATCTGCGAAGAGTGAAAGTTTGACCTCCACCTCACCGATTTGGATGCCTTTTATTTCTGTGTTGTCCGATTGCTGAGGCTAAGACTTCCAATACTATGTTGAATAACAGTGGAGAGAGTGGACATCCCTGTCTTGTTCCTGACCTAAGGGGGAAAGGTCTCAGTTTTTCCCCATTGAGGATGGTATTAGTATTGGGTCTTTCATACATGGCTTTTATGATCTCGAGGTATGATCCTCCTGTCCCTGCTTTCTTGAGGGTTTTTATCAAGAAAGGATGCTATATTTTGTCAAATCCTTTCTCTGCATCTACTTGAGAGGATCATGTGTTTCTTGTCTTTTTATTGATGTGGTGAATCACATTGTTTTGCGGATATTGAACCAGCCCTGCATTCCAGGTATAAATCCCACATGGTCGTGGTGAATATTTTAATGTATTGTTGGATCTGGTTGGCTAATGTCTTGTTGAGGATTTTTGTGTCCGTGTTCATCAGGGAAATTGGTCTGTAGTTCTCCTTTTTAGTGGGGTCTTTGTCTGGTTTTGGAATCAAGGTAATGCTGGCTTGATAGAAAGAATTTGAAAGTTTTCCTTCCATTTCTGTTTTTTGGGAACAGCTTCAAGAGGATAGGTGTTAACTCTTCCTTAAATGTTTTGTAGAATTACCCTGGAAAGTCATCTGGCCCTGGGCTCTTGTTTGTTGGGAGATTTTTGATTACTAATTCGATTTCTTTACTGTTTATGGGTCTGTTCAAATTTTCTATTTCCTCCTGTTTCAGTTTTGGTAGTTTATGTTTCTAGGAATTTGTCCATTCCTTCCAGATTGCCCATTTTCTTGGCGTATAATTGCTCATAATATTCTCTTATTATTTTTATTTCTGCTGTGTTGGTTGTGATCTGTCCTTGTTCATTCTTGATTTTATTTATTTGGGTCCTTTCCTTTTTCTTTTTGGTCATACTGGCTAGTGGTTTATCAATTCTTTAAATTCTTTCAAAGAACCAGCTACTGGTTTCATTGATCTGTTGTACTGTTTTTTTGGTTTCGATAGCTTTGATTTCTGCTCTAATCTTTATTATTTCTTGTCTTCTGCTGGTTTTGGGTTTTATTTGCTGTTCTTTTCTAGCTCTTTAAGGTGTAAGGTTAGGTTGTGTATCTGAGACCTTTCTTCCTTTAGGAAGGCCTGGATTGTTGTATACTTACTCTTATGACTGCCCTTGCTGTGTCCCAGAGGTCTTGATTTCATTTTTGATTGTTCATTGTTAGTATATAGAAGTGCAGTTTTTTTTTGCATATTTATTTTGTGCCCTGCAACCTTGCTAAACTGTTAATTAAGCTAATATAAAATGTTATTAAAATCTAAGTTATTATTTAGTGTAAAATAGTTTTTTTAGTAGCCTTTTTAGGATTTTCTATGTACAAGATCATGACATCTGCAAGTAGAAATAGTTTTCTTCCTTTCTGACTGGATGCTTTTTATTTCATTTTCTTACCTAATTACTGTGGCTACAACCTTTAGTAAATACAGTGTTGAAGAGAAGTATCAAGAGTCCACAGCCTTACTGTAGTTTTTCTTACATACTAGTTTGAGGAAGTTTCTTTCTAGTTTTAGTTAGTTGAGTATTTTTATCATGAAAGGTTATTGGGGTTTTTTTCCAGTGATTTTTCTACATCTATTGAGGTGATCATGTGTTTTTTATCTTCTAATAATATAGTGTATCACATCATCGCATCATTTGATGTATGATGTTGAACAAATCTTAAATTCCTGGGATAAATCCTCCTTGGTCATTGTGTGTAATTCCTTTTATATATTGCTGGATTTGATTTCCTAGTATTCTGTCAGTGTATTTTTTCCATAAGAGATATTAGTACGTAGTTTTCATTTCTTGTGATGTTTTTGGTACTAACAGAATAAATAATAGTCCTATAGGATGAATTGGGAAGTCTTCTGATGTGCTTTTATTTTATGCTTTAGAGGATTTTGTGAAGAATTGTTGTTAATTTTTCTTTAAATGTTTGGTAGAATTTACAAAGCCATTTGGGCCTGGGGTTTTCTCTGTGGGAAGTTTTAAAATTACTAATTCAGTCTCTTCACTTCTTATAGGTCTATTCAGATTTCTTGAGACCATTTTGGTAGTTTGTGACTTTCTAGAACTATATCCACTTCCTCTAGTTATTTAATTTGTTAGCACATAGTTGATGTTTACCTTTATAATCTTTTCTATATCTGGGAGTTTAGTATTGTGCCCTTTTCCATTCTTGAGTTTAGTACTTCTCTTTTTCTTGCTCAGTTTAGCTGTTTGTCAGTTTTGTTTATCTTTTTAGAAAACCAACTTTGGTTCTTCCGGTTTTTCTCTTTTGTCTTTCTTTTCTCTATTTCACTTATTTCTCAACCCATCTGTATTTTTTTCTTTCTTCTGTTTGCTTTTGGTTTAGTTTATTCACTTGCTAAAAATTTGTTAAAGTAGAAGGTTAAGTTATTGATTTAACCTCTTTTTAAATGTAGGTGTTTTTATATCAGAGCTATAAATTTCCCTTTATTGCTTTCAGTCCACTCTATAAATTTTGGTATCTCTTACTTTTGTTCTCATTCTTCCCAAAATATTTTCTAGTTTTCCTTGTGATTTTTTTTTTTTTTTTTATTCTATGCTCACTGTTTATTTAAAGTGTTGTTTAGGGTTGCTGGGTGGCTCTATTGGTTAAGTGTCTGACTCTTGATCTCAGCTCAGGTCTTGATCTCAGGGTTGTGAGTTCAAGCCCCTTGTTGGGCTCTGTACTGGGTGTGAAACCTAATTAAAAAAAATTAATTTCCACATGTTGTAAATTTCCCAAATTTCATTTTGTCTCAATTTTTAAAAAAAAATTTTTTTAGTCTTTATTTATTTTGAGAGAGAGACAGAGTGTGAGCAGGGGAGGAGCTGAGAGAGAGGGAGACGTAGAATCAGAAGCAGGCTCCAGGCCCTGAGCTGTCAGCACAGAGCCTGATGCGGGGCTTGAATTCAAGAACCATGAGACCATGACGTGAGCCAAAGTTGGACGCTTAACCGACTGAGCCACCCAGGCGCCCCTCATTTTGTCGTTATTTCTAATGCATTACATTTTGGGTGGGGAACATATTTTAGATACATAATTTCAATCTTTGAATATCTGTTAAGATTTGTTTTATATCTGGTATATGGTTATCCTGGAGAATGGTCCATCAGTACTTGAGAAGAACATCTATTTTGCTGTTGCTCGGTATTCTGTGTGTATTTGTTATATCTAGTTTTCAAGTCTGTTACTGGGTTGTTGACCTTGCTTCATTTCTTCATTACTGAAAGTAGGGTATTAAAGTTTCCCGGCTACTGTTGTTGAATTGACTACTTACTTGTCTTTTGTTCTTTCAGTTTTTGCTTCATTTATTTGGGGGTCCTGTTAGGCTCATATGTTTATATTTTCTTGGTGATTGACCCATTTATGATAGGAAAATATTTCTCTTTATCTCTAAAATATTTTTAGGTCTATTTTATGTGATACAGTTTATTAAGTCTGTTATATGTGACATATTTTGTGAATTCTGGAGTAGTTACTCCAGAATTCATATATGAAATAGCAACCGTATGCTATTTCATGATAGATTTTTTTTTTTAATGTCTATTGAATGACCCCATAGTGACAGCTGCTATTTACTGAGCTTAGTTTACTGTGAGCAATACGTTATGCTAAGCATTATATGAGTACTATCTCATTTAGTTGTCTCAACAGTCATAGGAAGTTATTTATTTACTCTACTAGTCTATAGATTCAGGAACTGGGGTCTGGAGAAGATGAATAATCTCCCCCAATTTCCCCAGCTAGTGGAAAAGCCAGCATTCAAATCTAGAAGGTTTGTCAGATTCTTTGGGGTCTTCTAAGGTTTCTAAGAGAGCTATGGACTATTGCTTTAGTTCAAAAGAGAGAAGAGTAGGTTGATAGATCACATTATTTTTCCACCTGCCCTCCATTCCACACCTTTTGACGTGTGAGTGTACAGTACCTACCATGAAAGATAGAGTTTATTTTTTGGTTCCCTTGGTGTTGAGTTTGGCCATGTGATTTGCTTTGACGAAAGGAATGCTAGTGGATGGCAAGTGAGCATGGCTTTTATTTTTTCATTTAAAATAAGTCTTTAAACTAAAAACAGAAAACAAAAACAGTTCACCCACAGAGTGAGCATAGACTTTATTTAAATCCATTGGGATAGAGGTGGGCATGTTTTTTGTGCTCTCACTTTTTCCCACCAGAAGACCATTAGGAAACCGCTGATTTGAAGAGAATGAGACACAAATGGAATAGCTCTAATCCAATCGGCAACTTGATGCCATTCTAGCTGAGGTCAGTCTAACAACTCACAAGTGCCAAAGCAAGAAACTAATACTTTTGTTATATCACTCACTGAGATTTAGAATTATCAGGCAGCGTATTTTGGGCAATAGCTAATGAATACGGTTAAAGTAATTTTAGAGACATAAAATATAGTAATATTTTCTTTCAGTGAATACTAAAAAAGAGCCTCTGTCTTTTAGATACACAGGACTAAGAGTTTATTGACGGTAACTATGTTTTCCCAGATTGGTTAATTGGGGAACTCTAGAAAATTTTTTTCTAGAATTGCTTAATGAAGAGTCATCATTTTCTAGAGTCATTTCTTGCAGACTCAGATGTGGTAAGAGAATTAACTAGAGAAATCTTCTTAAATCCCTTAAAATCCTGCAGATTTTGTTGGCCTGTAACCATAGAAAAGGGGTTAAAAGTTTTTGAAGACAAAAATACTTTTATTTTTCTTATGTTACTCACTGCTCATCAGGTTAAGTGTACTCTTAATTTCCTCTATTTCACCTATTCCTCCACCAGTCTCCCCACTGGCAACCACCAGTTTGTTTTCTGTATTTAAGAGTCTGATTTTTTTTGGTCTCTTTTTTCTCTGCTCATTTGTTTCTTAAATTACACGAGTGAAATCCTATGGTGTTTGTCTTTCTGTGACTTACTTCACTTAGCATTGTACTCTCTAGATCCATCCATGTTGTTGCAAATGGTATGGTGTTCTTTTTTTATAGCTGAGTGGTATTCCATTGTGTATATATACACCACATCTTTATACATTTATCTGTCACTGGACACTTGGGTTGCTTCCATATCTTGGCTGTTGTAAATAATGCTGCAATAAACATAGGGGTGTATATATCTTTTTGAAGTAATGTTTTTGTTTTCTTTGGGTACATACTGGAATTATTGGATCATACGGTAATTCTGTTTTTGAGGAAACTCCATACTGTATCCCACAGTAGCTGTACCAGTTTACATTCCCACTGGCGGTGCAGGAGAGTTCCTTTTTCACATCCTCTCCAACACTTGTTACTGTGTTTTTTATTTTAACCACTCTAACAGGTGTGAGGTAATATTTCATTGTTATTTTGATTTGCATTTCTTTGACTAGTTGAAACCTGTATGATTATTCAGGTTCTCTGCCCATTTTTTAATCAGGTTATTTGTGTTATTTTGGTGTTGAGTTGTATAAATTTTTTAATGTATTTTGGATATTAACTTCTTATCAGATAAGTACCTTCTCCCATTCAGTGGGTTGCTTTTTGGTTTTCTTGATGATTTCCTTTGCTGTGTGAAAACTTTAATTTGGCTTAGTCCCAGTAGTTTAATTCTGCTTTTATTTCTATTTTATATTCCTTGCATGAGGAGAGATACCTAGAAGAAGAAATGTTTCTAACCACAAGGAAAGAGAGTAAGAACAGAGAAGAGCCACAAAAACAATTGTACAAGTAACAGAATGGCAATAAGTACATATGTAACAGTAATTACTTTGAATATCAAAGGACTAAATGTTCCAATCAAAAGACACTGGATGACTGAATGGATAAAAAAGTAGGACCCATCCATATGCTGCCTACAGGAGACTCTGTTTAGACCAAAAGACACAAGCAGATTGAAAGTAAAGGGATGGTGGGGTGCCTGGGTGACTCAGTCGGTTAAACATGACTTTGGCTCAGGTCATGATCTCATGGTTCATGGGTTCAAGCCCTGCATTGGACTCTGCACTTATGGGTGCAGAGCCTGCTTGGCATTCTCTTTCCCTCTCCACACGCTACCCACTTGCCACATGCTCTCTCTCTCGAAATAAATAAACTTTAAAAAACAGTTTAAAAAAATGAAGTTAAGGGATGGAAAATCATTTATCATGCAAATGTAAGTGAAAAGAGAGCTGGGGTAGCAATACTCATATTGGACAAAATAGACTTTGAAGTAAAAACTGTAACAAGAGATAAAGGCACTACCTAATGATAAAAGGAACAATCCAGCAATCCTCTTGGATGTAACAGTTGTAAATATCTTTGCACCCAATGTGGGAACACCTAAATTCATAAAGCAGCCATTAACAGACATAAAGGAAGAAATTGACAGTAATATAGTAATCGTAGGGAACTTTAATGTTTTAGTTACATCAATGGATCATCCAAACAAAGTCAACCAGAAAATAGTGGCTTTGAATGACCTCTTAGACCAGGTGTACTTAACAGATATATTCATTCAGTATATTCCATCCAAAACAGCAGAATATACGTTATTTTTAAATACACAGGGAACATTCTGTACAATAGATCACATGATAGGCCACAAAACAAGTCTCAGTGAGTTCAAAAAGGTTGAAATCGTAACATCTTTTCCAACCACAGTGGAACTAGAAATAACACCACCAAAAATCTGGAAAGAACACAATGCATGGAGGCCAAATAACATGTTACTAAAGAATGAATGGGTCAACCAAAAAATCATTGAGAAAATCAAAAAATCATGGAGACAAATGAAGATGAAAACAAAATGGTCCAGAATCTTTGAGACACAGCAGAAGCTGTGCTAGGAGGGAAGATTATAGTCATAGGCCTACCTCAAGAAACAAGAAAAAATAACCTAATCTTACACATAAAGGAGCTAAAAACCAAAATAAAACAGAACACAAAAAACAAAGCCCAAAGTCAGTAGAAGGAAGGAAGTCATAAAGATTGGAGCATAAGTAAATGAAATAGACATGAGGATGTCTATTCACACCACTTTTGTGCAACACAATACTGGAAATCCTAGCTACAACAATCAGACAAAAAAATTTTAAAAAAAGGAATAAAAAGCATCTAAATCAGTAAGAAAGAAATAAAACTTTAATTATCAGCAGGTGACTTGATACTGTAAATGGAAACCCTAAACATTGCACCAAAAAACACTTAGAACTGATAAATGATTTCAGTATAGTTGCAGGACCCAAAATTAATATACAGAAAGCTGTTGCAATTCTATACACTAATAGTGTATAGTGTAATATACACTATGTATACAATATATCTCGAGAAAAAAAGGATAAAGCTGGAGGTATCACAATCCCAGGTTTCAAGAGATATTACAAATGTGTAGTGATCAAAACAGTATGGTAGTGGCATGAAAGTAAACACATAGATCAGCGGGACAGAATAGAAAGTCCAGAAATAGACCCACACTTCCATGGTCAATTAATCTATGACAAAGGCAAGAATATGTAGTGTAGAAAAAGACTGTTTCTTCAGCAAATATATTGGGGAAATTGGACAGCTATGTGCAAAAGAAAGAAAATAGACCGCTTTCTTACACCAGACACAAAAATAAACTCAAAATGTATTAAAGACCTATTTATTTATTAAAAAAAAAATTTTTTTTTTAAATTTTTTTTTCAACGTTTTTTTATTTATTTTTGGGGCAGAGAGAGACAGAGCATGAACGGGGGAGGGGCAGAGAGAGAGGGAGACACAGAATCGGAAACAGGCTCCAGGCTCCGAGCCATCAGCCCAGAGCCTGACGTGGGGCTCGAACTCCCGGACCGCGAGATCGTGACCTGGCTGAAGTCGGACGCTTAACCGACTGCGCCACCCAGGCGCCCCTAAAAAAAAATTTTTTTTTAACGTTTATTTATTTTTGAGACAGGGAGAGACAGAGCATGAACGGGGGAGGGTCAGAGAGAGAGGGAGACAATCTGAAGCAAGCTCCAGGCTCTGGGCTGTCAGCACAGAGCCCAACGTGGGGCTCAAACTCACGGACTGCGAGATCATGACCTGAGCCGAAGTCGGACGCTTAACCGACTGAGCCACCCAGGCGCCCCTTAAAGACCTATTTAAATGTGAGGTCTGAAACCCCAAAACTCCTAGAAGAAAACAGGCAGCGATTTCTTTGACGTCGGCTGTGGAAACATTTCATGGTATATCTTTTCTACCCCTATACTTTCAGTTTATTTGCACTTTTAAATGTAAAGCATGTCTCTTGTAGATAGCATGTAGGTTTTTTCTGATTTGTTGCAGTCTGACACTGCCTTTCATTAGATTCTTTATATTTAATATTGTTATTGATGTAGTGTAACGTGTATCTGCTATTTTGTTTTGTTTTCATGCCTTTTGTATCTCTCCTTTACTGCTTTCTTTTATGTCATGTGTTGGTTGTGTTTTCCACTTAGTGTAACCTTTAATTCCTTTTATAGTATTGTCACTATATTCTTTTGTTTTCTTAGTTGTTGCACTAGAGCTTACCATATACATCTTACCTTATCAGAATCTACCTTAGACTGACACTAATTTAAGTCTGGTGAAATGTAGACATCTTGTTCCTGTGTAGCTTACTTTTTTTCTTCTCTTTTTTCCTGCTGTGGTTATACATATTACAGATCTATATTTTACAAGCCCAACAATATATTGTTATTGTTTCATATGATTTCCTGTTATTTAAAGAAACAGAATAAAGGAGAGCAAGTATATTCCTAGAATAAGCTTTACTTATTCATATTTGAATATTTTTAAAATTTAATTGGATAATATTTTGGGATTTTTGCATCTATGATCATGAAGAATATTGGTGTTTAAGGTTTTTCTTTGCTTGTATTATCTTTGATTTTGGTATCAGTTGTAATGTTAGCCTCGTAAAAGTGACTTTGGAAGTAATCCTTCATATTCAGTTTTCTGGAAGATGTTGTCTTGAATTGGTATTCTTTAAATGTTCGATAGAATTCACTGGTTAAACTATCTGGGCCTGGAGGATTTTAACTGTGAATTCAGGTTTTTTCAGTGAATATAATTCTATTGTGTGTTGATTTTGGAGGTTAGAAGTCTGAAATTAAGAGGATCATGTTCCTTTTGCTGGCTCTAGAGAAGAATCCTTTGTTGCCTCTTCTAGCTTCTGGTGGCTGTCACCAGTCATTGGTATTTTTTGGCTTATAACTCTGTCAATTTCTGCCTTGTCTTCACTTACGCATTTTCCTCTGTGTTTGTCTTTGTGTCTACTTCCCTTTTCTTCTGAAGATACCAGTCATCAGATTTCGGCCCATCCAAATCTAGTAGGACCTCTTTTTTTTTTTTTTCTTAATGTTTATTTTGAGAGAGAAAGAGAGAGGAAGAGAGACCAACCAGGTTATGCGGGGCTTAGTCTCACAACTGTGAGATCATGACCTGAGCTGAAATCAAGAGTCAGATGCTTAACCTACTGAGCCACCCAGGCACCCCTAGTATGACCTCTTTTTAACATGATTGCATCCAGAAAGACCTTATGTCAAATATGGTTATATTAGGGGTACCAGGTGTTGAATATATCTTAACTAGGTACACAGTTAACTCACTACATTTAAAAGTAGTATTTTAGTACTTTAATTAGAATGTGGAAATTTTGTCACCGTGTAGTTTCCTTTCCTTGCCCTTCTGTGTTGTATTACATCTGTGTGGTTCAGATACCCCTTCAGACAGTGATGTAACTTTTGTTTTCAATTATCTCTTATATTTTAAAGAATTTGAGGAGGGGCGCCTGGGTGGCACAGTCGGTTAAGCGTCCGACTTCAGCCAGGTCACGATCTCGCAGTCCGGGAGTTCGAGCCCCGCGTCAGGCTCTGGGCTGATGGCTCAGAGCCTGGAGCCTGTTTCCGATTCTGTGTCTCCCTCTCTCTCTCTGCCCCTCCCCTGTTCATGCTCTGTCTCTCTCTGTCCCAAAAATAAATAAACGTTGAAAAAAAAAGAATTTGAGGAGAAGAAGAGCATAGTATATCACTGGGATTCACAGACTGTTACTGCAGGCCAAATCCAGCCTGCCACCTGCTTCTGTAAATTGTATTGGAATACTGCCATACCTGTTAATGTATTGTCTTTGGGTTTTCTTGCTCTACAATGCAGAATTGATTAGTTACAACAGAGACATTTGGCCTGCACATCCTAAAATAGTTACTCTCTGGCTGACCCTTTTACAGAAAAAGTTTGCCAGCAACTCTTGGTCTATTTTATATACTCACATATTTGCCATTTTTGTTGTTCATGAAATTCTGGCGTTATTTCTCGCAGGTCTGATTATGATGAATTATCTTTGTTTTCTTTCATCTGAAAATGTATTTCACTTTCATATTTGAAGGAAACTTTGTTCCATTTAGAATTCTGGGTTGGCAGTTTTTGTAGCATTTAGCTAGAGTTGAGCAGTAGTGACTACCTTCTTTAGGCAGGTTTATAGACCCCTGTTTGCTATAGTTCCTGCTTTCTGTTTCTCTGACACTGATTCCAACTGTTAGTTGATATTTACTGTTGTGCTTTTGCTGTTGTAATTTTTACCATAGATCAGAAAGGAAGTAAAATTTTCACTCTACCCAGCTCTCTCTATAAAGTGGCAAAACAGAATGAGAAGTTCCTGTCTCAGGAAAAGTGGGAGAGACAGTGTATTTTAATGTTTAGAATAGTCAGGTGTTCAAAATATTTCTATGCATTCAGTATGCAAAGTATTTTCTGACTACTTTTTTTCAACATTCGAGTCAAGGCATGTCATGCTGTAGAATTATTTTTAAAATGCTTTAGTACTGGGACACCGGGGTGGCTCAGTCAGTTAAGGGTCCGACCAGCTCAGGTCATGATCTCACAGTTCGGTTCGTGAGTTCTTCGAGCCTGCTGACAGCTCAGAGCCTGGAGGCTGCTTCAGATTCTGTATCTCCCTCTCTGCCCCTCCCCAGCTTGCTCTCCCCCTCCCCCTCCCCCTCCCCCTCCCTCCCCTCCCTCTCCCTCTCCCTCTCCCTCTCCCTCTCCCTCTCCCTCTCCCTCTCCCTCTCCCTCTCCCTCTCTCTCAAAAATAAACATTAAAAAAAAATTAAATAAGTAAAATGCTTTAGTACCTCATACCATCATTTTCTTTTTCACACTAGCTTTTATTCCTATATAATTCATTTCTTTCCTAAAACTTTTTGTCATGTATTTACAGAGTTGTCTTTACCTTGTCTTGCTTACTTATAGCCCAGTCACATCAAAGTTGGTTTAACCTTAGTTTGTGAACCAGAAAACATAGATTCTGTTTTCTCTGGCTCTGTCACAAAATAGCTGTATGTGTGACCAGAAGAAGGCACTTAAGTTTCACCAGGTCATAATTTCTTGATCTCTGAAATGAGGAGTTCAATTAAATATGCTCATGAGGCTTTTTTCATTTCTTGAAGTTCTTTGGCGTTACTCTCTGCAATCTAATCCATATTCTGATATTCTAATCTAGGTGTTATTTTCCCATTTTGGGCCATGGACCCCTTTGCTCTCTGTGATACATGTGGACCCCTTCCCAGAGTAATAGCTTAATCATGCAAAATTAAATGTGTATGCTTATGAGGATACCAATTATGTATTAGAGTATGTCTTTTTAATATCAAAGAAATTCAGTAATGTGCTTATCAACAAATTCTAGTGGTATACAATAAATTTTAAACTAATGAGTATAAATGATAACCTGAGATTTGAAACAAAGTAATAGGAAAATATCTGTCGTTTCTGATGGTAACAAAGGTGTAACTAATACTGTTACAGCTTGTTGCTTATATTTTTAATAAAGGAAATACTGCCTTGCAGTTAGAGGTTAGTAAAATAAAGATGTAATTTTTTTTCTCATTCAAATTTATGCACCCTCTACATTTCATCAGCGAACTCTGAGGATTTGTAGAACCCAGGTTAAGAATTCCTGCTATTAGCTACCAGGACATTTAAGTTATTTTTTACTGTGTTAGGTAAACACAAATTATGTTTAATACATATTAAGTATATTACTTACTCAAGGAATATTACTACTAAGACGTGAATATTATTGCCATTTGTAACTTTGTGTTACTCATTGCTTTATTACTCCATGGAGAATAATTTGGAAACATGGTTTCTGACCCCAGGATATTTACAAGTGGAGTTTTATTACAGAAATAAATTCTCTAGTATTATGCGTATTTCTTATGGGTATTTCTCATTCAGTTCTTTTTTACTGTTACTGTTTGTTTACTACCTGGCATATTATAGAACTCAGTAATTATTTTTGGAAGGAAGTTAGAATTCTGAGTATGATTGTTATCAGTATCAAGGATCTTGACTGTTATAATGCTGAATAATTGTTTCAAAGTAGTAAATTTCTATTTGAAATAGTTTGGTTAGTATGTCTTAAAAGGGAATACAAATATCCCTTATAAATGGCAAACTGCTATAGTTATTCTTAACATAATACATGATAAAATGAACTTGGCTCTTAAGCACATAAAGCAAATAGAACATTTTGTCTGTATTGCCCGAAAGATTTGAGTTGCAGTATTTTGTCAGTATGCTCGATTCATTAGCAGTAAAACTATGTATTGGGGTAAAGGTTCTGTATAGTTTCTGTGTTCTCTTACTACTGTGCTGGTTGATGGAGTTGACACTAAATAGACTCATATTCTTCTTTGACTCTAGATTTACTCTACTTTTAATTTCTCTCCTGGAAACATATGTCCCAAGTTTTTATAGGGTTTCTTAGCTGTCCCCCTCCCCAGAGAGAATATCTGTTTGTTACATACCGTTCCTTTATATACAGAAATGTGTTTGTGTCCAATGTCTTTAACAAAACTCCACTTAACTGGTATGCTCTTTTATTTTATTACTATTTTTTAAAAATGTTTATTTAATTTGCGAGAGAGCACAAGTTGGGGAGAGGGTTAGGGAGAGAGGGAGAGAATATCCTAAGCAGGCTTCATGCTCCACGTGGAGCCTGACATGGGGCTCGATCCCACAACTGTAGGATCATGACCTAAGCCAAAATTAGGAGTTGGACGCTTAACTGCCCAAGCCACCCAGGCACCCCTGGCGTATTCTTTTAAACCATTGCTTCTAATTCCTCTAGTCCAGAGTATTCTGAGCACTTACAGCAATTGATCTACTCTAGTTTATTCTTGTACCTTATCTCTTGTCGGGTTAGTTATATGCCTAAGAATCTGTTGATTTTATGCCCATGTTAATGTAATTTTTAGTTTAAATATGATCTAAGCTGCTGAAACGTAAGTGTAGAAAGAATTGTTTTAATGAAAAGTAAGGTGGGTGCTTTGGAAAGACTTTGTACTTTTTAGTGCTTTAAAAATTACTAAAGGATTAGGTTTAGGTAAGCCTAAAGGTTTAGGAAGCTTTTGGTTCAATTACCTAAACAGGAAAGAAAATTAACTTTTTCTCCTCTTTGGAGGAATGGCAGTTTTTGTATTGGTTAATGCAGCAGCTATGTGATTAACACCTGGGCCAATTTCTTTCCATCTTACTGTTCGCTATTGTTAAGATGCCTTCTCCTTGAGCTAACTCTAATCATGTTTACAAGATGGCTATAATAAGTAGTTTTAGAGGTGGTATTCTGACATGACAACATCCAGGAGGAAAAGAAGGACACTCCCCCCCCCCCCCCCCCGCCTTCTTAACATCCTACCCTTCTTGTCTCTGTGGCCAGAATTGGTTCATAATATCTTCCATAAATCATTTACTGAGACATAGGTAGCCTTGTTATATTGGCTTAGACTAATCAGCATTTTCCCCTAATACAAATGGGAAAGGTTGGACATTTAAACAAGTATGGCTGTCCCAAGGGAGAAGGACTGTTAGGGAGTCAAGCAGGAGTGCTATAGTGAGACAATTACTGAGAAACTAGAAAATATTATAAAAATTCAGAAAGATTCTGTTACTTAAGAACCTCTAAGATCTTGTTCAACTTTACACCAGATTAAAACTGGAAATCTTAAGACATGCGTTATAGACGTAGTTTATACAAAAAGATCATATGACAATCTAATTAGTAATCCTAAACTTAAAAGGCCTAGTCCTGCATCAGAATATTAAGGGGAATAAATATACATTATATTTGAAAAGTATGTAATTTTTTGGGTGATATTTGTAGCAACTAACTTAAAATTCATCTCTGGTTACTGGTCTTGTGATGCTTTTACTGTAGTTCTTTTAAGGAAAAATGTCTTCATAAAATTAAACTTACTAAAGGATTTAGTATATTTTTGTGGTTGAGTTATTCGGTAAAGTATCTATTTTATAGATATATTTACTTATAGATATATTTACTATATTTTATAGATGTATTTACTTATAGATATATCTATATTTACTTACAGATATAAAGTATCTATTCGGTAAAGTATCTATAAAAAAGTGACACTATTTTAGGTACTAAATAGTAAGCAGAATAGACAGGGTTCTTCTGTTTAAGGCACTTACTTACATTCTAAAGTGTGGAGACAAACAAATGAGAACAAAATTCAGATAGTGAATGCTCAGAGAAGGTCTCTCTGAAGAAAGTTAAGCAGAGATGTGAGTGTCAAGAAACTGGCGTGTGAAGATTTAGGGGGAAGATCACTGAAAAGGAGCAACAAAAGTTAAGGCCCTAAGATGAGAACTGACTTGGTGTGTTGAGAATCACAAAGAAAGTCTGTATGGCTAGAATTTAGGCAAATGGTAAGATATACCCTCACCTCTTTTTTTTTTTTACCTATCATTATGATCACTGTTTTCCCTGTACCCTTAATCTCCTTTCTTTTCTTATGCTTCATTGTACTCCCTAGCTTTGGTTAAATTAACCTCTACCAACCACTCTTCGTGCACTCTCTGCAGCTGCATGTGGCTGGAGAAGAGCACAGCGAGGGACACCCATGTCAAGTGGGCCCTTAGTGCTACTTGGTGGTTCTGCTCGGCAGTATTACCTCTGAACTCTTCACTCTCCCACTTTCTTAGAAGACTATTTCATACCTTTTTCTCCTTCCTCAAGCATGTAATACTTCTTTCTATATCCTCACGTTGAGTTGATGACCTTTCTTATTTTACTAAGAGAATGGAAAACAAAAGCCACCAGATGAGAAATTCCATGCTTAGTGAGAGGTTTACCACAGATCTGAATCTGTACCCATTTACTATCTTCACTCTGGTGATATTGATGTTACGTTCTTTTGCCTATCTAAGGTCAGTATCTCTTACAGATTCCATCCATACCATACCTGTCATTCTAGTCATTAGTCTAGTAGGACTACTCCCTCTATCTTGTGTTGTAAGTTTTCCCATGTTACCAAAGGCTTCTCTTGCCTCCACGTTTTCCTTCAGCTAGTTCCCACTTCCCTCATCACTTTTATGGCATAACTCCTTGAAAAAGATGTCTGTATTTTGTTTCCAGTTTTTCTATTCTTTCTGAACCTGATCCAGTCAGTGCTTTTATTTCCATCATTCCACCAGAATTATTCTTGTCGTGATTACCCAGTGACTTTCATGCAGTTAAATCCAAAGATTAATTTCCATCTTATTTTTATCAAGCAGAGTTTGAAACAATTCTGTATGCTCTTCCTTGAACCACTTTTCCCCTGTAAACTTCCAGCATATTTATACGTACTCCTTGGTTTTCATCTCCCTCACTGCTGCTTCTCCATTTCCTTTGCTTGTTGCATCTCATCTGACTGCTGGATGTCAAAATGCAGTGATACCTAGACCAAATTGGCTGTTAGATGGTTCTTAGAGGAAATAATCGAGGGAGACCAATTAGGCAAGATACAATTGTGGCTTGAACTATAGTGGTGGTAATAGAGATGTAGACAGTGGATTTCTGAGGGCGCCTGGGTAGCTCAGTTGATTAAGCGTCTGACTTCTGCTCAGGTCATGATCTCCTGGTTTGTGAGTTCTAGCCTCATGGCAGGCTCTGTGCTGACAGCTCAGATTGCTTCGGATTCTGTGTCTCCTGCTTTCTGTCCCTCCCCCCTTTTCTCTTCTCTTCTCTTCTCTTCTCTTCTCTTCTCTTCTCTTCTCTTCTCTTCTCTCTCTCTCTCTCTCTCTCTCTCTCTCTCTCTCTCTCTCAAAAATAAACAAACATTTTTAAAAATTAAAAAAAAAAGGATTTCTGGAGGAATTTTGAAGTCCCCTTCATAAAGAATTGTGTAAAGGTAAGCTACATTGGATGTATTCATTTCTATGACTGAGACAGACACAAAGACCTTAGTTGACAAAAATAATCTGCCAGTCTTAAAACAATTTAGCTGTTTGTCTTTTGGTACAGGGCCTGTTTTTTCTCTGCTTAGGTTCTGAAGTTGTATCTGAAATGGTATTGCGGGTACTTCCTGATCAGAGTCTTCCTGAACTTTGAATCTCCAGTTGAGTAATGTCTGTTACTTCCGCCCCCCCCCCCCCATTGCTAATTTCTTTATTGTAGCAGAAGACTGAGACTTTTGAATGGAAGTATTATTTAACAGCTAGACTTTCTTGGAATGGTTTCATGGAAAAAAATAATTTTTCACAAAAATATATATGAGAAGTAGTAAAGCATAGTAGCTAAGACTTGGATTCAAGTCAAGTGGACATGAGCTCAAATTTTGGCCTTGCTACTTCAAGTTAACTAGCTCTTGACCTTGTGTAATTTCCTTATTCTCAGTTGTTTTCTCATCTGGACGAAAGCGATAGTAATATTTACCTTATTGAATTATTTGGGGGATTGAAGGAAATTGCACAAATAAGGTATTTAGTGCACAGTACCTAATACTTGGCAAATTATAGATAATATTACATTTCTAGGGAGGAATGTTAAGATTGTGGACATATTTTTAAAACCTAAGTACAGAGGCAGCTGTGTGGTTCAAGCCCCACATAGGGCTTGCTGTTAGGGCAGAGCCCACTTTCAGATCCTTTGTCCCTCTTTGCCCCTCCCCTGCTTACACTTTCCCCAAAACAAAACAAACAACAAAAGTGCAGGTTTTCCCTGCTGTCTGAAGTAGAGCATTCCTATGGAACCTTACCTAAGCCACAATGACATAAAGTGAAGAAACAATTACCTCTTCCTAAAAATAAAAATCCTCTTTGGATTTCTTTCAGTTAGGAAAACAGATACTAATGTAGGTGTTTTGTGAAAGTGAAGTGGTGTAATGCAAACTTTCAGATATGGGGGAAACCTGTACTGACTGTATAAGAGGAACTTTATTAAAAATTTCTTCTAACAAGGTTTATTGTAATGTTTGCATCTACTTTTTTGTATTACCCACTTCTGAACTTAATAATCCATGTATTTCAACCAAAGAAATCTTGTGCTTGTAAGACATTTTAAGAAGTAATGTTTAAGACCTAGCATTAGTTTTCAGAGTTAGGAATAAGACCTGGCAAGGAAAGGGCACGTGGGCATGCAAAAGAAACGAATAATGCTCTTACATTACCTTCAGTTTATAGTGTTTGTTTTTGCTCAATACTTAGGCTGAAATGAAAACTTTTGGTTTTCACTTTCCTGTACAGTCTTAGCCCCAAAAGTCTTATTAACCTTGGCTGCACATTAGAATCATCTGGAGCACTTTAAAAAGCACCTGATGAGGGGGTTCCATGCCTGCCCAGTTAATGAAAGTAGGGGCAAGGGAAGGGACATCAGTGTTTTTTAAAAAAATCCCTAGATGATTCTGTTTGCATCCTGTGATAAAAAACTATAAATCCTTTAGCCTATCTCTGTCCTCTCTAAATATGCCCGCTTCTTTTTCTGATGGTGTCCTAGACAGTCTTGTACCAGGGCTCTGCCTAGTACCTCTGGCCATTCCCTTGTCCATCATACAAAAAATAGTGTAACATTTAACTCTTTCATATGAAGACAAAACTTTGAGGGGTTTGGAAAATGTTCATTTAGTTAGTGTTCACCCATGATAACCCACTCTTATGTTATCTTCTTTAAAGGGCAGCTGTAATTATTTTCTGTCTTTTTTTTTTTTTACTTAAGCTGTATTTAATACTGTTATGAAAATTGGAAAAATAATTTTGAGTTAAAAATATATATATAATTGACTTGTTAGATTTATGTCAAAAGCAACTTTTTAATTACTTTTGGAAGAAGCCACATAATTTCCCTTTATCACTTGATTATCATTTTTTCAGAGATAATTTTGGTAAGCCTAATCAGTTATAACAGTGGGTATGGACTAGTCAGTTTTTGTTATCACCTTATCACTAGTATCAACAGCTTGTATAAATTATTATGAGAAAAAAACATATTGCCTATAAAAATTTTTATATTTTTTCAGATTTCTGGTTCACGTGTGGTATTTTTTAATTGTTGATATGAAATAACAATATTTAATGACCTTACAGCCATTCTGCAAGGAGAGTAACAAGGGAGATGTTGCATATTTTAAGGAGTTTTAATTAGAGATTATAATTTTAGCAAGTTCTTTTGTTAAATTAATAGAACTGTCCATTCCACAGTAGATTATGAGGCTAATATGACTTGGTCTTATTTAAAAAACATTCTTTTAAAATGTTTGTTTATTTTCGAGAGAGAGCAAGCAAGCTGGGGAGGGGCACAGAGGAGGAAGACACAGAATCCAAATGAGCTGTCAGCACAGAGCCTGACACAGGGCTTGAACTTGTGAATCCAAGATCTTGACCTAGCCGGAGTTGGGCGCTTAACTGACTGAGCCACCGGGGCGCCCTGATATGGTCTTGTTTTAGAGGGACTGCTTTGGCAATAGCTACTTCAGTCCTTGGAAGCCTTTGTGGATTTTTAGCTAAAGGTTCTAAAACATTTATTAATTTTGATACTTTCTTTAGCTCTTAATTAACATAAAATTAGTAAGTACTAAAAATTTGGCCTTTGACACATTTTGTTGATCAATTAATTCAAACAACACAGTTACTTAAATGAAGTTTATGTATCATAAATCTGGTTTATAAATTTACTTGATCCTAGTCATGAGCTACATTGCATTGATCTTGTATGAAGAAATTGAATCACGTGGAGGCTAACAACTTGTATAGACATATGTAAGTTTTCAGGTAGCAGGAAGCTTAGAACGCCCTTGATTGTCCTGAGTTGGAATTTTAATTTCATTTAAGCCGAAAATAACAGATTTTAATTCCCAAGCCTGTGGTTCAGAAATTATTGAACTTCTGTCATTTAATAAATTCATTGGGGCTGTCTTTATTGTATTTCATTTTATTTGGGACTTTTAAGACTTGGTAGTAGGATATTTCTGTGTTGAGGTGCTGGATGTTTTAGACAGTTGTACTGGTTTTCTACTCTTTGTAAGTTCTATGTATCTGGTACCCAGAATCCTCTTTGGCATATATGTGAGAGGAACTACACAGGTATATTAGAAGTAGTGCATCAGGAAGGCTACCACTACAGAAAATAGAAGATACACCAAATTAAGTTACAAAATATGAAATGATGACAACCATAGAATATATTGATTTAAAGAGAATATGTCAATTTATTTTTATTTGTTTTCCTTTGTAAATATGGGCAGCTTTTCACTTTACATGGTAATTCTAGACCCATGAAGCATGGAATATTAAAACATTCAGAAACACTATTTTAATTAATGTGGCAATTTTCCCACATTCCATTTGTTATGAAACTGAAACTCCTCTGAGTTTTACTTACATCTGTTTCATCTGCTCACATTTCTTGTATGTACAAGTCATCAACTCAGACATTTTGAAACATTTATCCATGTGATTGAACCAAAAATTGTTCAGAAAATAGGTTCGGGGGCGCCTGGGTGACTCATTTGGCTAAGCATCTGACTTTGGTTCAGGTCACGATATTACAGTTTGTGGGTTTGAGCCCTGCGTTGGGCTCTGTGCTGACAGCTCAGAGCCTGGAGTCTGCTTCAGTCTGTCTCCCTCTCTCTTCCCCTTCCCCTCTCATGCTCTGTCTCTCTCTCTCTCTCTCTCTCTCTCTCTCTCTCTCTCTCTCTCTCTCTCTCTTAAATAAATAAATAAATAAATAAATAAATAAATAAATAAATAAATAAATAAATAATAAAGAAAATAAGTTCATAACGTTTTGTAACTACAATCTACCTATTTACAAGAAGTTGCTTGACATAGTTCTGGAATTTGAGTAACCTTGAGATTTTAAAGATAATGGCTAAGTGCACTTACTTCAGCTTTTATTAAGCTCCAGTGAAATTGGTCCTATCTGGTAGTCTGTTCTAATACTCAACCTGGAATGTAATGTCCTCCTTTTTCTTTCTCTTTTTCTTTCTTTCTTTCTTTCCTTCTCCTTTCTTTCTTTCTTTCTTTCTTTCTTTCTTTCTTTCTTTCTTTCTTTCTTTCTTTCTATTTATTTTATTTATTTATTATCAAATTGGTTTCCATACAACACCCAGTGCTCCTCCCAACAGGTGCCCTCCTTGTAATGTCCTCTTTAAAAAAAAAAAAGAGTAAAGCTTATCCAACTGGTTCAACTGTCTTAACTTGGCCAAATTCACATTGTAGCTTAGAAGTTGAGTTGGTAATGACTGCCAAATTACAGATGTTTTAGATACAATTGCCAAACTCCTTAGGAAGCTGAAGCCAGAGAGAAATTGATTAAGCTAGTACTAGAATTCAGATTTTCTGGTTCTTGGTCCATTCAGGATATATATTTTTATATGATGATGTCACATCCAAAATTTAATAGCACTCAGAATAAAGCTAATAACTATTTTCACTCTCCAATAAAGTATTTTCTAGAGATTTTTCTCTAGATTCCTGACATTTGAGTGTTACCAGTCTGTTAAAAAGAGATAAACTTATTTAGCTTAATTGCAAATTAAGAGATATTAGAGATAAACTTATTTGACTTAATTATAAATATTAAATAAAATTTTGAGCCTTTTAGAAATTAGCTTTGTTTACCTTGTTGAAAAAATCTTTTAAATACCCTTATATCAAGCTTATCTTTCAAAGTATAATTTTGACATACCTGTTAATCACTTGACATTTTATCAACTTTTAATTTATTTTCAATTGACATATACCAGTGAAATGATCTATTCTGTAAAAATCTGAATGATTAATATTTAAAGTGTTTTATAATAAAGAACAAATTGATATCAATAGAAGATGGCTCTGACTCTAATCCAGTACTACATAGTTTCTCATAGGGAGAAACCTGGCTCCTGCCAACCATCATCTATTTTACTTATTGTTTATCTCCACTATACATACATAGCAGTTTCAGAATTATTAACCCATAGCTCTGTGATGAATCATTTTGCCAACTAGAATACATTATTTATGTAGAGTTTTTCTCCCTTCTTACAGTTAGCAGTTAAAACATCACTTTCCAAAGTTACTTAGGTCAGCACATTTCCCATACTCCTTTCAGCGTGGCTGGATCATACATTTAAAATACTGTTGTCTTTTTCCAGGTCTGTATTTCTAACTGCTTGGTTGATTTTTAAAATTTGCATACATTCCTGTTCACTCTCTGTGTTGTGAAGTTCTGTGGATTTTAACACATGCATAATAGCATCATGTGTCCACCACTCCAGTGCTATATGGAATAGTTCCATCTCTCTGAAAGTTTCCATGTGTCCCCCTTTGTAGTCAGTCACTTATTCCACCCCTTTCCAGGCCCCTGGAAACCACTCATTTATTTTATTTCCCTGTAGTTTTGTCTTTCCAGAATGTCATATGACTAGAAACATGTAATATATAGCCTTTTTGATGTATATTCTTTTCTTTGTGTTGCATGGAATAATAGCTTGATCTTTTTTTATTGTTGAGTGGAATCCTACTATATAGATGTACCATTTTGTTCATCCCTTCATCTGTTTGAAAGGACATCTTCATTGGTATAAACATTCGTGAACAGGTTTTCAAATGAACATGTTTTTAGTTTGCTTTGGTAAATACCCAGGGGCACAGTTGCTGGGTTGTATGGTTAAGTGTATGTTTAACTTTATGAGAAACTGAACTCTTCCAAAGTGGCTGTATTTATCTTCATTTTTGAAAGGTATTTTTGCTGGATTTGGAACTCTCAGTTGATGGGTTTTTTTCCTTCTGTAGTTTAAAAATGTTGAACCCGTTTTGCACTGTTTCTCAATGAGAAGTCGACTGTCATTCCTGGTTTTTTTCCCCCTCTGTTTCAATTTATATATACTTTCCCTCTTCCATCTCCTTTAAGATTCTGTTTTGCTGTTTTTCATCAACTTGATTTTAAAATCATCATGAGGTTTTTGTTGTTGTTATCTTTGGTGGTTGAGTTATTGACTCTGTGAGTATAGTTTTCATAAAATTTAGGAAAAATTTGACCATTTTCTTTCCTTCTCGCTCTTTCACTCTTTCTGGGACACTAACTACATTAAAGTTAGCTGTTTGATATTGCCCAGTAGTTCACTGTCTCACTTGGTACGGTCTCACAGTTCTTTTTTTTCTTGTCTGTTTTCTCACTGCTTAATTTTTTATTTTTTTAATTGCCAGCTGTGTCTTCAATTCACTAAACTTTTCTTTGAAGTTTAGAAAAGACTGCTGTTAATCTTATCCAATGCATGTTTAATTACAGATGTTGAATTTTTATTTCTGGAAGATCAGTTTGAGTCTTTTATTTTATTTTGAGAGAGTGTATGTGTGCATGAGCCTGGGGGGGGGCGGGTGGAGGGAGAGAAAGGAAAGGAAGAAAGGAAAGGGAAGGAAAGGAGGAAGAAAGAAAGAGAGAGGGAGGGAGGGAGGGAGGGAGGGAGGAAGGAAGGAAGGAAGGAAGGAAGGAAGGAAGGAAGGAAGGAAGGAAGGAAGGAAGGAAGGAAAGAAGGAAAGAAGGAAAGAAATGAATGAATCTCAGGTATGCTCCATGCCCAGCATGGAGCCCAGTGAGTGGCTGGATCCCACATGAGCTTAACGGACTGAGCCACCCAGGTGCCCCCAGTTTGAGCCTTTTAAAAAAGCTTTTTAGGGGCGCCTGGGTGACTTCAGCCAGGTCACGATCTCGCACTCCGTGAGTTCGAGCCCCGCGTCGGGCTCTGGGCTGATGGCTCAGAGCCTGGAGCCTGTTTCCGATTCTGTGTCTCCCTCTCTCTCTGCCCCTCCCCTGTTCATGCTCTGTCTCTCTCTGTCCCAAAAATAAATAAATGTTGAAAAAAAAATTCAAAAAAAAAAAAAAAGCTTTTTAACTTTCAACTAATTATAAACTTGTAAGAAGATGCAAAAATAGTACAGAGAAGTCCCATATACACATCACCTATCTTCCTCCAATGACGTCATCTTAACATAACTACAGCACATTATCGAAACCAGAAATTGGCACAAGCTCTCACTTTTTTTTGGTATGTCTTTATCATTCTGTGATGTTTTATCAAACATGTAGAATCATATAACCACCACCACCACAAGCAAGATACAGAACTTTTCTGTCACCATAAATTCCTCTGTGTTGCCAACTTACGTCTTTTCCATGCCCTTGCATTTCTGTTACCATATTCATAGTTTTCTTTATCTTCTTGAATTTGGGGGATATGTTTACAATACCTGTTTTAACCTCCTTGTCTAATGATTGTATCGCCTGGATCATTGCTGGATCCTTCTATGTTCTATTTTACTTTGTTTGGGGTGTATTTCCTGCATCTTTGCATGACTGGTAATTTTCAATTGGATGCCAGATATTTAATTTTATATTATTTAATACTGGAGTGTGTTGTATTATTTTAAATATTGTTGGGTTTTGTTTTGGGTTTCAGTTATGGCAGAAATAGCTTCATCCTTTTGAGGCTTGGTTTTAACTTTGTTAGTGCTGGTCCATAATATCCTTAGTCTAAGGCTTCTTTGGTTTCATTGTTTAGGCATTCATTACCTTCTGAACTCTATTCAATACCGCGCTGTGTTAAAGCCATCCTACTGTAGTTGATGGGAACATAAGTTCTGGGGATTGGGTTGATTACTTTTTAGAGGCTTTTTCTCTAGAATAAGTAGTTTTTCACATGTGTGCACAGATAATTACTCAGCTAAACCCTGAGGGTGATCTGTCTTCAGATCTTTGAAGCTCTTTTTCTCTGCAGCTTCCTTCTTTTCATTTGCCCTACAAATTGTAGCTGGCTTGGTGTCTCCCCTAACTTTGGATTCTTTTTGTTTCCTTTAGCTCACTGAGACCATTAGGTTTTGATTGGGTTCCGCCTCCCCCTCCCATGTTTTAGCCTCATACCTCTACAGGCTGCAGTAGGGCTTACTTCATTTGTTCTTTTTTCTTGATGATCTCTGTCCTGAGATGAAAATCATTGTTTTATATATTTTATCTAACATTCTAGTTATTTAAGGTAGGACAGTAAGTATAGTCTCTGTGTTCCCATCTTGGAAGGCATTCTGCCTTATAGAAAATTTCATGGTAGTTTTATAAATATTTGTCTTTTCTGACTTTTTGAATGTTTAGGACTTTGTAGGAAAACCAGTGTATAAACTTTTTATATATATAGGCAGCTAGAGTGCATGTTTTCTTATACTTTCTCCTTTTCACATACTCTGTCTTACATATATACTTACATTCTTTTTCATCTGTTATGCATCTTTTCATTCCCAGTGAGTATCAACACAATCTATTAGTGAACATTTTTGCTTAATGTAAGATAATGGTGACAAATGTTTGCTTTTTCGTGGTTACCCAGAAGAAAATAGAGTGCCTTCGTTCCTTTTTCCCTTTGTTTGTCAAAAGGAGATGATGATTGTTAGTTATTGATCAATATAGAATATTGATTCATACATTGCTTAGAGCAGATAGTGGCTGTTGACTGAAACCCTAAGACATGAAATATTTGAAGTTATCCCAAGAGGGAGAAACAAAAGAAATGAACAGAAACAAGTTTTCCCTTTGTGCTAAAATCCATAGTATTCCAAAGTTAATATTTGTCTTTTAACTGGTAAGTTTACAGATTAAATAATAACTTTTACCTTTAATTAAGGTTTATTTATTTAGCATATAAAGTTCTCATAATAGTTTTTTACATAGTTAGGTTATGTTAACGTACATTACATTACTTTGAAAATTGCCTTGCCTGATTTTAGATTGCTAACATCTTTTGATGAAACTAGTATAATGTGATGGTAATGTATGGGCTTTAATGTAAACATAGCTAATTTAATAAGGAAAAATAAAATTTGCCCTGTAAGAAAAAACTGAAATTTTACATTATTATCCATTGAATTCAGAGTTGCCATGAGTAGATTAATAGTTTTGGCAAGTGCTGTTTTAAATTATTATTTTTATAAAACACTAACATTAGGTGCTCCTGGGTGGCTCAGTTGGTTGAGCATTCAGCTTTGTCTCAGGTCATGATCTCACAGTTAGTGGGTTTGAGCCCTTCAGCTGGCTCTCTGCTGTCAGCACAGAGCCCGCTTCAGATCCTCTGTCTCCCCCTCTCTCTGCCCCTCCCTCACTCATGCCTGCTCTCCCTCTCTCAAAAATAAATAAATATTAAAGAACACATTAGAACAGGATTAGGTTTTTTTTGGTGGGGGGGTAAAAATACATAATAAATAGTTTTGCTCCCATTTTGTAACAATCATGAACATTTAAATTGGAGCTGAATGTGTATCACTTAACTATTCTTGTGCATCAGTTCACTTGATAATTTTATTTTATGATTAACCTAATTCCTTGGCTAGATGATAAAGATTACATTTATGGCAGTAAATATACCTACAGTTTAAAAAATCTTTCTCATTTGTTATGTTTGAGAGACATACTTAATATCACTGGTACATATAAATTGGTAATGAGCAATTAACATTTTTGGCCTAGAGTCAGGCGTCTTAAAGTATTTCAGCCAAACATACAATGTAAGGTGGTCCACATTAAGTAAAAGTATAGCACCCACTAGCTTTGTATTTGTGATTAGACATAAAACCAAAGATGGAATGTAGGTTTTCATTATGTGAATTCTTTTATGTAATAATACTAATTTTTAGTGATTTATTTTCCTTGAAAATGTTTTCTGTCCTTATTAGATTGCTTTTTGGAGGTAATCCATAGGGGGGTGTTTGTGTGTGTTGATTGGTTTTAATAAAATTGATTCATGCTTACTATGAATTTAAATTAAAGGTTTTTATTAGCCTATCCCAAAGCATATTTCGTGTGATGTTAAATAATTGTTCTAAATTTGAACTTTTAGTGGTTAGCAACTATTATATATTAATTCAGTAGGATATGTACCATTTCCCTAGGGTAAACATTTTACTGAAACAGGTGAGAGACATTTGTCTTGAAAAGATAATGTTTACAACTTCTTTGTAGATACCACTTTTGAGTTTTTGGTCTTTCAATTTTCAGTTTACAGTTTACATTTTTGAGTTTACATCTCTAGGGACTCTCACCTCTGCTTCAGTGACTTTTTTTTGGGGGGGGGGGGTACCTGAGGTGCATAGTGCCTCATCATTTTGGATTTATTTATCTCTGTCCAAGTTAAGAAATAAGCTCTATTATTTCTCTGCTTTAATGTAAAAAATAAATAAATAGAGCATTATGAAATTAGAGTATTGAAGGACAAAGGCATCCAGAAAGTTGGCATATGTTGCTACTCTTCCTTGGAGTAAATTTTAAATAGAATATTGAGTTAAGTTTGCATCTATTAATCATCCTGAGAATATATGATATATTCCAGTCTTACGGCATAGAAATAAACCTCATAAACTGAATGAATAACAGTTCTGATAAACAAGCCTTAGGAGGAGAATGATTTGAAATTACACAACTGAATCTGAATTAATTGGGTATTTCTGAGACTAATAGAGTATTTAAAAGAAAAAAATATATCAGTTGAGGGCTGAACTTTTTTTGTCCACTGTTTTATTGACCATAAGTGTCCTCTTTGTGTGTGAGGTCTGGTGTACAGTTTTAATTGGAGAGAGTATAAGAGTTTTTTATATTTAATAATTTTTTAAAGTATCTACCAGTCTAGCCCTCCCTAGATGGTTAAGAGAAAGATGCATTATGATATTAAAATAGTACTTTTTGTTTCTGTTTTATATGTATCATATTGGATATTTTTGCTGCTGTTCATATGTTTACATGTTAGTAATTTTGACGGCTTTTGGATAATTCCACTCTAGAGGGAGAACTGGTGGGCGGTCCTTCCTGTGACACGACCCTTGAGTGACAGTTCTATTTGATTGCCTCCAGTACTGTGAGGAAAGGACACGACTCTATGGTGAGGACTGATGGACATACATTATCTGAGAAAAGAAACTACCAGGTAAGATCAGTTTTTTTTTCCCCCCTTTTTGTCTTTTGATCATATTGCTACATTGAACTGTTTAATATGTTATATTTAATTGAAACCAGCAAATTGGATATACTCCAATATGAAAACTTTGGCTTATAATTTAAAATGCATGTGTTGGCTTTGACAGCTGAAATAGTTGGGAACATTTAAATCATGCTTATGATAAATGTATATTTTGTTAGTGTCAACGTAATTCTTTATGTATATGTCAAATCTTAGATTATCTGGTACACAATTTATGACTCCATGGCTGGGTTCAGAGCTAGTATTCCGTAAAACAAAGTGCTGAGTGTGTGTGTGTGTGTGTGTGTGTACACATATATATGCACACACACACACACACACACACACGTACATATTATTATTCCTGGAGGAATAAACCTGAATTCTTAGGCTATATTCAGGGTTAATAGAGCATCACAGATGTGTAGACAGAATTGGTTAGAATATAAAAGAAATAGAAATGCAACATCCCAGGGTGCTCAGAGACCCAAATTCTATTGAATTTCTCATTAGCTTGCTATCCTTATAATGCTAGATTCTTGTTTTGTCATTTATTTTTTTTTAATTTTTTTTTAACATTTATTTATTATTGAGATACAGAGAGACACAGAGCGTGAGCAGGGGAGGGAGACATAGAATCCGAAGCTTGAGGGAGCAGGAGAGGGGGTGGGGAGACATAGAATCCGAAGCAGGCTCCAGGCTCTGAGCTGTCAGCGCAGAGCCCGATGCGGGGCTCGAACTCACAAACCGCGAGATCATGATCTGAGCTGAAGTCGGTCGCTTAACCAACTGAGCCACTCAGGCGCCCCTTGTTTTGTCATTTATTAAGCTGGTTAATAGTATCCATTCCCTACATGTAGCATGTAAAGATGCTAAAAGGTGGTTGAAGTGTAATATTCCTCTTTCTGAGGTTTTAAAGGAAGGTGAATTTTAAAGATAGTGGTATGAAATAGTGATTAAAAAATTTTTTTTGAATTTCATTTTTCAAAGAAACTCTCCTTTTTTAATAATAACATTACCAAATTATGCAGTAATTCAGAGTACAGAATAGTTCAAAGCTCAGGTAAGGATAAGCTGTAGGCTTTCTGCATGGGTACATACATGTTCAGCTTCCCTCACACCCTGCCACCTACCAGTTTTGTTCCCTCTAGGCTGTTGAAGGCAACTTAGTGTTACAGTAGCAGCTTTGATTCACTAACCATTTCTCTGCTAATCATTTATTTTAGCTCAGTTAATCTTTTCTTCCCTCAAATTGGAAAGGTAAATAGTGGAAAAAATTGTGAATGGGTCTTCATGGTGTTTATAGCAAAGATCCTTTGATTACAAGATTTAGATTTACTTGTTTTAGGTTCTCATTTGGGCACTGTGCCTAATAAAAATAGTGTCCAGTTGTTCTTCCTTTCACTTGCTGTCTGAAGTTTCTTGCCAGATCTTTATGATTTTAATAAGCCGTAGTTGTGGCTCTGCAGACACAGTTCTCCCTGTAACCTTTTCTACCTATTCAGGGTTCTTACAGACTTGACCAACATGGCCTTTGCTCATTTTCCTACTTGCTCTAGCTCCTCCGGCCTCACAACCACTTCCAAGTACCTTGACTCATAAGAGTTTAAGTGGTCACACTGCTTGGGCTGTTGCATCTTTTGATAGGTTCTGCTAAATTATTTTAAGAGTATTGTGATTCTAGGCTATGTGGCTTTTTGGTGCTCATAATCAGGTTGGTAAAGTGTAAGTATAGAACTTTTGTATGGTTATACAGTATGGTAATTTACTTCATGGAATCATTTTAATATAGAATTCCAAAATTTTCATTAAGAAAGGAACAAAATGACATTGTATTGAAGAGATTTTCTAATTCCGGCTCACTCTACTCTAAAAATACTATATTGTTCCAGTTACATTATTTACCAATAATCCAGGTTCTTTAGCTTCTTTGAAAAAATTCTTGGTTAGAGTTTTTCTGTCTGAAAATATTTCTCCTTTTTTATTGTTACTTAGTAACACTTAATACATGTTGAAATATTGTTGGAAACAATTGTTTAAATCTCCATTGCATAATTATTTTATTTTTGAAGCCTCTCTTGGAAAGGACATACATAGAAATATAATTTCCCTTTCTGATGTGATGATGAATATATTAAAAGCACATGGGAAATTCAAAATAATATCAAATAAATCACTTGTATTCGTATGGGTAGCACTAAAAGTTTACATATGCTGACACGAAATGATTTGGATTTTTTTTAAAATTCCATTTTGAGGAATTTTGTTTTTTTCATGGATAAAATAGGATTTCTTTGTACCAGTGTTTGCACTCAGTTCATCTTTCGTGGGATTTTGTTTTTGAAGGGCACTTGATGATTTATAGTGATATTTAGGCATCCTGATAATAGTAGGCTAATATTCCAGAGTTTAATAAGAAAGATCTCTAATTCTCATTTCCTTGTAGACCTGATAAAAAGCCTTAGGAATTTAGCTTAAGAAAATGTATTCCTTCACCTTTGTGCTAAAAACTAATGACTTTCAAATGGGTGTTGGTTGAAGTACTGATTTTTATACTGGTATTTACTGTGTTTCATTTCTTTCTATAAATTTAAACCCAGTTAAGTTTTTGGAGTTTGAATCAAGTAGTTGAATTTTATTTGCTTAGACTGCTATTAGTTCATGTGAGAATTTAATTATTTAAATGGTTCATAGTTCATTCAGTTTTGAAAGGATTGCCAAGCTTTTTTCAGGAAAATATAATCCCCCAGTTTTGCCAGTATTTACTTATCTTCCTTTAATTTCTACTAATTTATTTCAATGATAAGTATGTACAAATCCAACCATGCTAATTACTAATTTAACTCATCACTGGCTTTCCATCTCGTATGTAATAAAACCAAACTCTTAAACTTTATACAGTATTTCCATATTCTGACCCCAATCTGCATTTATTTACCCTTCCATTGTCTCTCCTCTGACTTCCTAGTATGCATTTTTTTCAGTTAGGAATACAAAACTGATTTTAATCTCCCTACCATACGCTTTTACACTTAAGCCTTTACTTGTTTCCTCTTCATGTAATGCCGCACCTTTGTTTCACATGGTTCAAGAATTAGGTATTATTAGTACTTCCAGAAGTACACTTACATAAGCTCAGTGTTCCTTTTCTTTGCTCTCATAACCTTTGTAGATACTTATAGTTTAGTGTTGACCAAATACATTGTAAGCTATCTATTTGTCCTTGTCTTCCTGTAGACCTGTGCTAATACTGTAGGCACTAACCACAAGTGGCTATTTAGATTTAAATGTATTTGAATTAAAATTTAAAAATTTTAGTTTTCCAGTTGTATTAGCCACATTTCAAATGCCTAACAGCTACTTTCCTTTAATGGCTACCATATCAGACGGTGCAGATGTAGAAATTTTAGGTCATTTCAGAATATTGTCTTGGACGGTACTACTGTATGAGCTAGAGCTATATTTGTTCATCTTGGAACTGCCAGTACCTACCATAGTTTTGGGTAAATAATAGTTGTTTAATGAATGTTTCAGTAACGTTAAATAAAACGAATTAAGTGAAAGAAAGAAATTGTAGAGTGTGCTGGGTAACATAACTACTGATATTTCCAAGATTTTTAGATGTTACTCTGAATGGAACTTTTTATAATATGAGGTCATTGATAGTGTCATGTTGGTTAGTTCATTGTTACCTATAAACTGAATCTAATGCATCCTGATCCGTATGTTCCTGAAGAATACCTCACAGTTGAAACTGCTGCATTAACTTTGTGGGATATAACATGCCACAGAATTATGGCAGTGATTGTATTGTCATTTCCTTCTCCCTCCCCCATCATTAAATATTTTATTTCCTTTTTATATTTTAAATCACAGAAGTTACAGGTATGCGTTGCAAAAACTTTGAAGAATAATGGAAATATAAAATAGACTGAAAGTTTACCTTAACTGTTTAGTGTATATTTTTTCAGATCTTTTCAAATAACGATGTAAGTGCAAATGTAATTTGTTGTCTTTGTTTCTAACAAATTAGCATTTTTCTGCAGCTTGCCTATTACACTTCATGGAGAGGTTTCCGTGTGCCACCCTTCCCTTGCCTCCTTCTCAGAAGTAATCACTAGTTTGAATTTTCTGTTTCATTCTTTTTATTTTTACAGTTTTGTAACGTGTGTTTCAGTGTATACAGGTGCATCTTTATGTATTGTGAGGTGACTTTGCCCATATATTTCATTACTTCAAATAGGAAAAAAGAACGTATTTCTAGCCCAACCAGAACAATTTCCCAGATATGGCCGAAACACTAAATACTTATCTGACTATTCACTCAAGTATTTCTGCATAATAGAAAGCATTTAAAATACAAGTTGCTTAATTATTTTAACACAAATACATCAGTAGATATGTTTCCTTTTGGTGTGCAAGACAGTTATACAGCACGATATACAAATTACATTTTTATTTTTTATACTGCAATAAAAATGTAATGTAAATAAGGAATGATGTACCCTGTTTCTTTTATTCTGAGTTACATTTTATTGAAAATTTATATTTTTCTGCTGTCAGGATACATCTTACAACATGGTATCTTAGAATCATAGTTGTAACATAGTAGCTTGTAACCATTCATTGATACCTTCTAGTATGATTGAAAACAGCACCGACATCAAAGCATCTTAGAATCTGTAATATGTTAAAGTATGTTAAAAATGCATAATGAATATAAAGAACACTTAATAAAGTGAACAAGAATTTTCTTTCAAATGGGTACGTAGCAATTCAAGAGTTGTCAGAGTAGATCTGGTACCTAGAGCAGAAAGATGGAGGCTTTCATCAATGTTGCTGTTTGGCACTGCATTAAGGTAAACAGGAGTTAGCTGAGGAAGGAATTGGTTCAGAAATCGATGTCTGAAACCAATGAACTGGTTCACAGTTTATTCTTCCTTTCTTTTGAAACTCTTGTAAACAAATGGCTGTACCCTATTGTTTGTGGCCAGAGATGAAGCAAGGGTATAGAAGACATTCAAAATGGATGACTATTAAATTCACTTGCAGTTACACAATGAGGTTAGTGCCTGTAATTACACTTTTGAATGTGATGCTTCTGCTTATGTCATGATCACATTATCAACAACAGAAATCCTGTTGACTCCATGACTTGAATATTTTTTTAATAAATTTTGACATTTATTTTTGATTTTTATTTCCTCCTTATTTTTCTTCCCCTGGCCAAGAACATAAAGTTAAATGAATTCCCAAGGCACTCATCGTTGGCTCATAATAACAGGACGCTAACAATGTTAGCCTACTTTCATTGCATTATATCTTCTGATACTTCTTTTCCATCTTCTGAAATCATCAAATGAGGTGATTTTTTCCAGAAAGCAAGTTTCATCAAGATACATGGTATAGGGTACCCTTAGTGTCTTGATAATGTTTTCACAGTGCCCCTAGGCCAAAAGAAGTAACTGAACAGCTCTGTTGAGTAATTAGGTCTAAGCCACTTAACAGTAGTTAGCATAGTATCTTGACAGATGACTGCTGTGTTTCCCCAACATTTAAAATTATCTGGCAGTATCTGTATTCACTGTAGTGCTCCTGTTGGGAAATATATTCTCTTTTGGAAAAAAAAAAAATCTTCATTTAAGTAATTTGCTTCATTCATAAATATTAGTATGTGTTCATCATTAAGTCATTCATCATTAGGAAAATTAAAACATGAGTGCAGATAATTCTATGAATCAGAAAAAATACAGAAGTAAGCAAAATTAATTTTCAAAATATACTCTAAGGCCTTGCTTAGATTCTGGGATGAGGGCAGCTTAGTTTTAAAAATCTTTCTGAATTCCCACATAAAAATAGATCAACTGGGTAGCAAAACCCAAACCATGAAAACATTTATAACAAAACTTGGTGATGAGGTATCCGCATGAACCCTCCCAAATGTAAGCAGATGAGAAATAACCAAAAAACCTACGTGTATCTGTTTCAGTACATAAGAAGGTAGAGAAAAGCATTGGGGTATCTTGCCTGAGAATAGAAGCACCTCGGAGTGGTGAACAACCAATTTGAAAGTGATTATCCAGTTTGAAACTGGGAGAGATGTTGCCCACCTGTATATTAGATCTGTGTAAAGGACCTGTAGTGAGGCCTAACGTGAGCAGCCTTGCTCTGTCATCTCTCAAGATTGGCCTACCAGTGCTCCCTTCCAGGATTCTGCTGAGAAGTTTCTGGGAATAGAATCATGATTGAGCAGGATAGAGACAACAGAGACAGAGGAAAGAGAACCTCTAGATAAAAATGAGAGAGGAGGACAGAGCCAGAAAATCTCAGAAAACAGCCAGATAAACACACACACACACACACACACACACACACACACACGTGTGTGTGTATATGTATATATATATATGTATATACGTGTATATATATGTATATATTTAAGAGAGCTTGAACAGGGGAGGGGGCAGTGGGGGAAGGGAGAGAGAGACAGAGAGAGAGCATCCTAAGCAGGCTCCACGCTGAGCACGGACCCCAGCGTGGGGCTCCATCCCATGACCCTGAGATCATGACCTGAGTCAAAATCAGGAGTCTGATGCTCAACCCAGTATTTTTAAACGTTACATGAAAACAACCGAAGAGAGGGGTGCCTGGGTGGCTTGGTCGGTTGAGCGGCCGACTTCGGCTCAGGTCATGATCTTGCGGTTCGTGTGTTCAAGCCCCGCATCGGGCTCTGTGCTGACAGCTCAGAGCCTGGAGCCTGTTTCGGATTCTGTGTCTCCCTCTCTCTGACCCTCCTCCGTTCATGCTTTGTCTCTCTCTGTCTCAAAAATAAATAAAACGTTAAAAAAATTAAAAAAAAAAAAAAAAGAAAAAGAAAACAACCGAAGAGGGAGCTTGATGAAGTTAGAAGAGTATTTTGAACCAAGCCATGTTCTCAAAATTCAGGAAACTTAAATTCACAAAAGCCCTTTCAAGAATATTTTTAGGAGTGTTTTTAATAATTTTGAGTACCTCGACAGTGTTCATACTGATACGACATTTGACGTCAAAGTTTTTTTAAAGAATTTATGGAGGCTGTGTAAGACATTTCCATATTGAAATCAAGTAAGTGAAGATATTTTCCTATATCTTTAAAAATTTTTTTAATTTTTTTTTTTTTTTTTAAATTTTTGAGAGAGAGAGAGAGACAAACAGACCCTGAGCAGGGGAGGGACAGAGAGAGAGGGAGACACATAATCCGAAGCAGGCTTCAGACTCTAGGCTCTGAACTGTCAGCGGGGCCTGAACTCACTAATGGTGAGATCATAACCTGAGCCGAAGTTGACACTCACCAGATGGGCTGAGCGACCCTGGTGCCCCTACACTCAATTTTTTTTAGATTGATTATTGTATCCATTAATGTTGCTAAACTTTTTATTCTTATAATTTATCTGCAGGTTCCTAAGGAGTTTTCATGTGGATAAGCATATCATCTGGAAATTGCAGTTTTGATACTTTTATTATTTATAACTTGATTTCTGAACTCACTAATATTTCTGATACATTGTTGAAGTGTTAATAGAAATCTTTTGTCTTATTTCTTGTCTTAAAAGCTTTAAGTTGTCACCAGTATGATATTTTCTGCAGTATTTTTTTGTGCGTGGATATACTCTATCAGGATAAAGAGATTTTTTTCTGTAGCCCCTTTTTCATATTTAAGATTGTTGACTATGTCCCTTTTCTCTTTGTCAGCCTTGCTACAGATTTGTCATTTTAAATTTTTCAAACCTATGAGATTTTTCTAGTTTTCTAGCTGTTGCTGATTTCTCATGCAGTTTCACTGTAGCTAGAGAGTGTAGTTAGTATGATACCACTTACCTGTTTATGAACTTGGAACAAAATGTGTATTGATCAATTGGTGGGTGTATTGCTGTTTTTCCCATTAGATCATATCTGTTAATCTTGGTGTCTGTGTCTTCTTTACCCACATATTTGCCCATTATTATTCACATATTGTCGTTATTCATTCCTTTGTTTAGATCTGGATTCTATCATATTTTTTCTTTAATTATTATATACATTCTTGTGTTTAATGTGTGATAAATCCAGCAATTGGAAATTGCTACAGATCATTCTTTTTTTTTTTAATTTATTTTTAATGTTTATTTCTGAGAGAAAAAGAGTGTGCGCGCATGAGTGGGGGAGGGGCAGAGAGCAAGCAGGAGACACAGAATCTGAAGCAGGCTCCAGGCTCTAGGCTCTGAATTGTCAACACAGAGCCTGATGTGGGGCCTGAACTCATGAACTCATGAACTTGTGAGGTCATGACCTGAGCCGAAGTCGGTCGTCCAGCCAATTGAACCACCCAGGTGCCCATCTGGCAGATCATTCTTAATGTCTTTTGTTTCTGCTGGTTTTCACTTGTGGTACCTTGTTTCCTTGTGTGTGTTGTCACCATTTCATGTTTCTTAGCTGTGGGAATTTGTTGAGGACTAGGTGGAAGGACATCCCCCAAGGGGATTTGATTTGCTTTTGCCGGTGCCTAAGAGTCTACCAGTCCAGGACCGGTTAAAAATAAAATGTTACCTTAGGTTGCAGTCCATATAGGTAGTGTGAATTCAGGCTGGTTTATGGCTGTTGCTTCTCAGAAGAGCTTTCCTTTACCTCTTTCTGCCTAGCATCAAAATCATGACATTCAAGTGCTTTCTTCACTAAGAGGTTATTACAATTATGGTATACCCTTTTAAGGTACTTGCTTTTTGAGAAGGTCTTTTAACAGCTTTCCTACCTTGGGCAAATTCTCCTTTGGGGATATAAGCTTATGTCTTCTCTGAACTCTAGCTTTTACTTTGTTTTGAGGTGCTGAATTTCCCTTTCTCCCTTAACAATTCATTTAAAAATAAAGATGTAATCTCTGTGTTAGTTTTCACTGATATTTTGTTCACACTGTATCTGCATTTGTGAATAAGGTCTGGCATATGCTTAGTGAATATTTGTTGATTGGCTGAACCAATACTTCATGGAACATTTTTAAGTTGGTTTTGAATGGAGCATTTTGGTTTTTGTGTATAGTATATCCTAGTACCAGAAACATGATCTTAATCATTTTCTAGGTCTCAAGTGAAATTTCACTTCTTACGGGAAGCATTTCTTGCTTCTATTATATATTCTCATTGTTCATTGTAATTTGAGGGGGCTTATTATTTCTGCTTTTTATCATCATCCATAATTGAAAACATCCCTTCCCATTCTTTCTTTTCTCTTTCCATCCTATCTTTTCCCTTTTTTCTCTTCTTACAACAACTTTTTTTTCTTCCCTTCCTTGCCTGCCTCCTTCAGTTCCCTTTCCTTTTCCCTCCTTACCTTTCTTTTTTTTTTCTTTTTTTTTTTTTAATGTTTATTTATTTTTGAGACAGAGAGAAACAGAGCATGAACGGGGAAGGGGCAGAGAGAGAGGGAGGCACAGAATCGGAAGCAGGCTCCAAGCTCTGAGCCATCAGCCCAGAGCCCGATGCGGGCCTCGAACTCACGGACCGCAAGCTCGGACGCTTAGCCGACTGAGCCACCCAGGCGCCCCCCTCCTTACCTTTCTTTATATTGTCATTTTCCTTTCACTTGGAGAACTTTTAAAGTTTTTTTTTTTTATTATGTGTAACCTAGGCAAAATTATTTAAAGTAATTAAATTTTTATTGAAGGAATGGCACATGTTGTGGTTCCCTACACAGCCTATCATCTTGATTCTTCCAAAGTTTATAATCTTGAAAATAGCTCTTTTAAAAAGAACTTTTGCTTAACCCACAATTGTCATGTCCGTTAGTCCACAGTTCTTTTAGTTGGGCTTCTTTGATCGCTACTTGAATATGAATATCCTCATGACATACTACAAAAACTTCCAACCTATAATCGTTGGGACCCAATTTCATCAAGCAGTTTATTTTAGGGCCACATTTAGAGTCAGAGTAAATGGATATTTCTGGTTCTCAATTTCAGACATCCTGTACACATGCATAAGCTCAAATTGTATTTACTCCTAAACTATCACACCCTAGAATAGTACAGATCTTTATATCTTTCTAGATATAGATATAAAGATCTTACATCTTTCTAGATATACCAATTACTAAGATTAAAAAAAAAATTGGGGGACCTGGGTGGCTAAGTCGGTTAAGCGTACGACTTTGGCTTAGGTCCTGATTTCACAATTTGGGTTCAAGCCCTGCATCGGGGTCTGTGCTTACAGCTCAGAGCCTGGAGCCTGCTTCAGATTCTGTGTCTGTCTGTCTGTCTGTCTGTCTGTCTGTCTCTCTCTCTCTCTCTCTGCCCCTTTCCCTCTCATGTTTTGTCTCTGTCTCTCAAAAATGAATAAACATTAAAGAAAACACTTTTTTTAAAATTGACTGTTAGGTCTTTTATAGTATCTCTGTCAAGTACCTCTTTCCTACATATCTAACAAGTAGTTAGTTCTGTGCTTATAGCAAACCGCATTTTTACTCTTTCAATTATTTCTGACAATGTGAGTCTACAGGGTAAAGAGCTGTCAGGAAAGACCTTAACTAAAAAACATTTTTGTGGGGCGCCAGGGTGGCTCAGTCGGTTAAGCGTCCGACTTCGGCTCAGGTCATGATCTCACGGTCCATGAGTTTGAGCCCCCCGTTGGGCTCTGTGCTGACCGCTCAGAGCCTGGAGCCCGTTTCAGATTCTGTGTCTCCCTCTCTCTCTCACCCTCCCCCGTTCATGCTCTGTCTCTCTCTGCCTCAAAAATAAATAAACGTTAAAAAAAATTTTTTTTTTAACATTTTTGTGATGCCTTTCTGATATTGATGGATTCTTTCACATTTTTTATGTCTGTAATAGTCTTTATTTGATCTTCATTTTTGAAGGATTTTTTGCTGGGTATGGAATTAAAGATTGACTCTTTTCTCTTCTTTCAGGGGTTGTCTTGAGCTGCCTTATGTTCTATGTCTAAAAACCATTGGTTAATATATTTTATCCTTTTTTAAAATTTGTTTCAGGTGAGGCAGGAGAAGACCATGTTCCTACTACTACATTTTGGTTAGAAGTACAGATTACAAGATTTCATTTTTTTTTTTTTTACTTAAAAAAATTTTTTTTTTCAATATATGAAATTTATTGTCAAATTTGTTTCCATACAATACCCAGTGCTCATCCCAAAAGGTGCCCTCCTCAATACCCATTACCCACCCTCCCCTCCCTCCCACCCCCCCATCAACCCTCAGTTTGTTCTCAGTTTTTAAGAGTCTCTTATGCTTTGGCTCTCTCCCACTCTAACCTCTTCTTTTTTTTTTCTTCCCCTCCCCCATGGGTTTCTGTTAAGTTTCTCAGGATCCACATGAGAGTGAAAACATATGGTATCTGTCTTTCTCTGTATGGCTTATTTCACTTAGCATCACACTCTCCAGTTCCATCCATGTTGCTACAAAGGGCCATATTTCGTTCTTTCTCATTGCCCTGTAGTACTCCATTGTGTATATAAACCACAATTTCTTTATCCATTCATCAGTTGATGGACATTTAAGCTCTTTCCATAATTTGGCTATTGTTGAGAGTGCTGCTATAAACATTGGGGTACAAGTGCCCCTATGCATCAGTACTCCTGTATCCGTTGGGTAAATTCCTAGCAGTGCTATTGCTGGGTCATAGGGTAGGTCTGTTTTTAATTTTCTGAGGAACCTCCACACTGTTTTCCAGAGTGGCTGCACCAATTTGCATTCCCACCAACAGTGCAAGAGGGTTCCCGTTTCTCCACATCCTCTCCAGCATCTGTAGTCTCCTGATTTGTTCATTTTGGCCACTCTGACTGGTGTGAGGTGATATCTGAGTGTGGTTTTGATTTGTATTTCCCTGATAAGGAGCGACGTTGAACATCTTTTTCATGTGCCTGTTGGCCATCCAGATGTCTTATTTAGAGAAGTGTCTATTCATGTTTTCTGCCCATTTTTTCACTGGGTTATTTGTTTTTCGGGTGTGGAATTTGGTGAGTTCTTTATAGATTTTGGATACTAGACCTTTGTCCGATATGTCATTTGCAAATATCTTTTCCCATTCCGTTGGTTGCCTTTTAGTTTTGTTGCTTGTTTCCTTTGCTGTGCAGAAGCTTTTTATCTTCATAAGGTCCCAGTAATTCATTTTTGCTTTTAATTCCCTTGCCTTTGGGGATGTGTCGAGTAAGAGATTGCTACGACTGAGGTCAGAGAGGTCTTTTCCTGCTTTCTCCTCTAGGGTTTTGATGGTTTCCTGTCTCACATTCAGGTCCTTTATCCATTTTGAGTTTATTTTTGTGAATGGTGTGAGAAAGTGGTCTAGTTTCAATCTTCTGCATGTTGCTGTCCAGTTCTCCCAGCACCATTTGTTAAAGAGACTGTCTTTTTTCCATTGGATGTTCTTTCCTGCTTTGTCAAAGATGAGTTGGCCATACGTTTGTGGGTCTAGTTCTGGGGTTTCTATTCTATTCCATTGGTCTATGTGTCTGTTTTTGTGCCAATACCATGCTGTCTTGATGATGACAGCTTTGTAGTAGAGGCTGAAGTCTGGGATTGTGATGCCTCCTGCTTTGGTCTTCTTCAAAATTCCTTTGGCTATTCGGGGCCTTTTGTGGTTCCATAAGAATTTTAGAATTGCTTGTTCTAGTTTCGAGAAGAATGCTGGTGCAATTTTGATTGGGATTGCATCGAATGTGTAGATAGCTTTGGGTAGTATTGATATTTTGACAATATCTATTCTTCCAATCCATGAGCAGGGAATGTCTTTCCATTTCTTTAAATGTTCTTCAATTACCTTCATAAGTTTTCTATAGTTTTCAGCATACAGATCTTTTACATCTTTGGTTAGATTTATTCCTAGGTATTTTATGCTTCTTGATGCAATTGTGAATGGGATCAGTTTCTTTATTTGTCTTTCTGTTGCTTCATTGTTAGTGTATAAGAATGCAACTGATTTCTGTACATTGATTTTGTATCCTGCAACTTTGCTGAATTCGTTTATCAGTTCTAGCAGACTTTGGTGGAGTCTGTCGGATTTTCCATGTATAATATCATGTCATCTGCAAAAATCGAAAGCTTGACTTCATCTTTGCCAATTTTGATGCCTTTGATTTCCTTTTGTTGTCTGATTGCTGATGCTAGAACTTCCAACACTGTTAAACAACAGCGGTGAGAGTGGGCATCCCTGTCGTGTTCCTGATCTCAGGGAAGAAGCTCTCAGTTTTTCCCCATTGAGGATGATGTTAGCTGTGGGCTTTTCATAAATGGCTTTTATGATGTTTAAGTATGTTCCTTCTATCCTGACTTTCTCAAGGGTTTTTACTAAGAAAGGGTGCTGGATTTTGTCAAAGGCCTTTTCTGCATCGATTGACAGGATCATATGGTTCTTATCTTTTCTTTTATTAATGTGATGTATCACGTTGATTGATTTGCGAATGTTGAACCAGCCCTGCATCCCAGGAATGAATCCCACTTGATCATGGTGAATAATTCTTTGTATATGCTGTTGAATTCGATTTGCTAGTAACTTACTGAGAATTTTTGCATCCATATTCATCAGGGATATTGGCCTGTAGTTCTCTTTTTTTACTGGGTCTGTGTCTGGTTTAGGAATCAAAGTAATACTGGCTTCATAGAATGAGTCTGGAAGTTTTCCTTCCCTTTCTATTTCTTGGAATAGCTTGAGAAGGATAGGTATTATCTCTGCTTTAAACATCTGGTAGAACTCCCCTGGGATGCCATCTGGTCCTGGACTCTTATCTGTTGGGAGATTTTTGATAACCGATTCAATTTCTTCACTGGTTATGGGTCTGTTCAAGCTTTCTGTTTCCTCCTGATTGAGTTTTGGAAGAGTGTGGGTGTTTAGGAATTTGTCCATTTCTTCCAGGTTGTCCAATTTGTTGGCATATAATTTTTCATAGTATTCCCTGATAATTGTTTGTATCTCTGAGGGATTGGTTGTAATAATTCCATTTTCATTCATGATTTTATCTATTTGGGTCATCTCCCTTTTCTTTTTGAGAAGCCTGGCTAGAGATTTGTCAATTTTGTTTATTTTTTCAAAAAACCAACTCTTGGTTTCGTTGATCTGCTCTACAGTTTTTTTAGATTCTATATTGTTTATTTCTGCTCTGATCTTTATTATTTCTCTTCTTCTGCTGGGTTTAGGCTGCCTTTGCTGTTCTGCTTCTAGTTCCTTTAGGTGTGCTGTTAGATTTTGTATTTGGGATTTTTCTTGTTTCTTGAGATAGGCCTGGATTGCAATGTATTTTCCTCTCAGGACTGCCTTTGCTGCATCCCAAAGCGTTTGGATTGTTGTATTTTCATTTTTGTTTGTTTCCATATATTTTTTAATTTCTTCTCTAATTGCCTGGTTGACCCACTCATTCGTTAGTAGGGTATTCTTTAACCTTCATGCTTTTGGAGGTTTTCCAGACTTTTTCCTGTGGTTGATTTCAAGCTTCATAGCATTGTGGTCTGAAAGTATGCATGATATAATTTCAATTCTTGTATACTTATGAAGGGCTGTTTTGTGACCCAGTATATGATCTATCTTGGAGAATGTTCCATGTGCACTCGAGAAGAAAGTATATTCTGTTGCTTTGGGATGCAGAGTTCTAAATATATCTGCCAAGTCCATCTGATCCAATGTATCATTCAGGGCCCTTGTTTCTTTATTGACCGTGTGTCTATATGATCTATCCATTTCTGTAATTGGAGTGTTAAAGTCCCCTGCAATTACCACATTCTTATCAATAAGGTTGCTTATGTTTATGAGTAATTGTTTTATGTATTTGGGGGCTCCGGTATTCGGCACATAGACATTTATAATTGTTAGCTCTTCCTGATGGATAGACCCTGTGATTATTATATAATGCCCTTCTTCATCTCTTGTTACAGCCTTTAATTTAAAGTCTAGTTTGTCTGATATAAGTATGGCTACTCCAGCTACCTTTTGGCTTCCAGTAGCATGATAAATAGTTCTCCATCCCCTCACTCTCAATCTAAAGGTGTCCTCAGATCTAAAATGAGTCTCTTGTAGACAGCAAATAGATGGGTCTTGTTTTTTTATCCATTCTGATACCCTATGTCTTTTGGTTGGCGCACTTAATCCATTTACATTCAGTGTTATTATAGAAAGATACGGGTTTAGAGTCATTGTGATGTCTGTGTGTTTTATGCTTGTAGCAATGTCTCTGGTACTTTGTCTCACAGGATCCCCCTTAGGATCTCTTGTAGGGCTCGTTTAGTGGTGACAAATTCCTTCAGTTTTTGTTTGTTTGGGAAGACCTTTATCTCTCCTTCTATTCTAAATGACAGACTTGCTGGATAAAGGATTCTCGGCTGCATATTTTTCCTGTTCAACACATTGAAGATCTCGTGCCAATCCTTTCTGGCCTGCCAAGTTTCAAAAGAGAGATCAGTCAGGAGTCTTATAGGTCTCCCTTTATATGTGAGGGCACATTTATCTCTTGCTGCTTTCAGAATTTTCTATTTATCCTTGTATTTTTTTTAACATTTATTTATTTTTGAGACAGAGAGAGACAGAGCATGAACGGGGGAGGGTCAGAGAGAGAGGGAGACACAGAATCTGAAACAGACTCCAGGCTCTGAGCTGTCAGCACAGAGCCTGATGCGGGGCTCAAAGTCACGGAGCGCGAAATCATGACCTGAGCTAAAGTCGGCCGCTTAACCGGCTGAGCCACCCAGGCGCCCCAAGATTTCATTTTTAAAAATTATATTTTGGTTGAAAAGACAGATGAGAAGTCTTTTCTGACAAAGAGAACAAGCTTCTGTGTCAGTATTTATTTAAGGATTGAATACTTTCTGTTGTGTAAGTACTGTGTAGTATATACACAGAAATACTAGACCTTTTCTCAGCACTTAAGGCCACTTGGAAAGACACATAAAACATGACATGTCAGTAAATATATTACAGCTCACATATGGAGTCATCATAGCTGTTATTCTCTTTAACCTAAAGCAAACAATTGCATGATTTCTCTTGAATTCCCTTACTGAAGATTTCCTAGAATCTGATAGACCCATAAATACAGCAGCCATTTCTCTTCTCAGGTGAGGTAATAATTTCACTGGTATTTCTAGTAAAATATGTGTTCTGTAGTATTATCTCTTTATTGTTTAACCTGGCTCAGTAAACTAAAGACAAAATAGTACATACATATGCTAGTGAAAACTAGGAAGATATTTTTTCAAAGATAAAAGAAAAAAAAGATCTTTCTCATTAGGGCCAGAGATGCCAAGAGAGACTGGGACATATGAAATTTTAAACCTTTTCTAGTGGAATAAAGGCAATGTAATAAAGCTGAAAGAATGTGATTGTTAGAGGAACAATTTTGAGACATTGTTCTTCACTTTCTACCTGTATTACTTTCAACCAGTTAGGTAAAGTCTTTGACACTCTTGATATTTAAGAGTGAAATCTTTAAAAGTTGAATGGTTTCCTTATAGAAACATTTCAGTTAACAAACAGTATAGAAGAATGAAAATAACAAATCACCATTAGAGCATCACAATAATAGATGCGAGCAATATCCATGGATGAATGGTATAATTAGTAGGCAGAAATTTAAGGATGAACAGATACTTGCATGCTCTCAAAGAATTTCTTTCAAAACATTCATTGTTTAAAATGGGAAAATAGTAATTTACAGATGAGAAGACTGGTGGATGCACCAGCTTAATCAAGATCAGGGTTAATCACCTATAATAAAACATATTACCATCATATGCACTCATGTATATATCCATCATATAGGATACACTTGAGAAGGACACATTATCTCTGCAGTAAGGTGGCTTTAAATATGTATAACCTCTATCTAGTCATGAGAAAACAAGACATACCCACAATGCAGAACACTCTATGATGTACTTAATTAACATTAATGTAACTAATTACATCAGTGTAGTGAAAGGCAGGGAAAAACTGAGGTAAAGTCCAAGGTTGAAGACTGAGGAAACCTAAATGCATTGTGGGTCCTGGGATAGAAGAAAAGACATCAGTGGAAAAACTGGTGAAATCTGTATAAAGTTGTTTAGTTAATAGTTAATTTCTTAGTTTTGATACTGTGGTCAAATAAGATGTTGCCACTGGGGAGAGTGGGGCATATGGGAACTTGGTACTATTTTTGCAACTGATGTGTAAGTCTAAAATTATTTCCAAATAACAGGTTTTTAAAAAAATGGTGACAGTGTTTGTGAACAGAGCTTGTTAACATGTAGTTGTTAGTCTTTTTGTTGATAGGTGGGGACCTCATTTTGATAGTGTGTGACATTCTTTTCTGTTGAGCAGTTTCATTTTTCCACAGAAAATACAAGTTTGAAGGTGGGGTAGAGGGCTGTTCTTACATTTGATTGGTAGTGTTCTGTAAACAGGTTAAGGAAAGAAAGCTGAGGATTAAACTTACAGTTACAAAACGTAAGTCTTTACTTCATCCTTCAATTTTCAGGTCCATGTCTCACCTTTTACCTGCACTTTGGCTAAGTATCAAAATTTAGAGCCTATCCACTTGGGTTTTTTCGGGAGAACAAACCTTTGGTAGCTTATTGGAGTTGTAAGGCCTGGGTACTCTTCATGATAACTGCGATACGGAAATATCTTTGACCTGTCTAGATTCTATAGACTCCACCCTCCGTGCATCAATTTGAGGTAAAAGTAATCATCTTATGGAGGTCTTGTTCTGATTAAGTGAGGGGGGAGACACACACACACACACACACACACACACACACACACACACAGGTCTTGTTCTGATTAAGTGAGGAGGGAGACACACACACACACACACACACACACACACACAGTGCTTTGAACAGTATTTATCATTCGGTAAGCATTCAGTACTTATTAGTGCTTACTTTGTAACACGCCCACTGTAGTAGACTGTTCAGGCAATGCACTGTTTGGCTGACTCCAAGGAGTTATATTCCCACGGACTACAGTGCAACCCAGTGGCTCTAAGTAGTATAATTCTTCCAGTGCGATTCTGTGATACAAAAGAGACATGTCTTATCTCTTGATATTAAACTGTAAGTCTCAAATACTCTCAAAACAGCTTTTAAAAAAAGGTAATCTAACTTGAGAAAAAAAATGAGGAAATGGAAAAAAAGTGTTTTTAATCTCCCAGTCCTTATCTAGTACTTCTCATCATATGGCACTCTAACCACTGAAGGTTTCTGGTAGTCTTTTAGATATTTTGGAGGTAGTTGTCAATTTCATTGTGAAAAGCCATAAAAACAATTTCATTCATGTTTCATAAATGTAAGTTTTAACAGTTTTTCAACATAATCCTGTTACTTTTAAAAGTAATTGTTGTGTTCATAAAATTTTTGCCCTGTGCTGTAAGCACTACATTGGTCTGTTAGTGTCAAATAACACTCAGGTAATGACATGCATGGAATAAGATGAGGACATCTTCATGTTCTTTGTATTCATGTGTAAGGCACAATTCCAGATCTTGAGACAAATGAACAGACAGAAATTTCTGTTCTGATGGAGCTGACATTTTAGAACATAGGAAGACATTAAACAAAATAAATAAAATACGTTATATATTATTTGTTGATAATGTTATGGAGAAAGAATAAGAAGGGAGATAGAGAGTGCTTAAGTTGGGGAAAAGGTAGTGCAATTTTTTTTTTTTTTTTTACTTAGAGGTTTTTTTTTTTCTTTTTTCAAAAATTTTTTTTAACGTTTATTTATTTTTGAGACTGAGAGAGATCGAGCATGAACGGGGGAGGGGTGGAGAGAGAGGGAGACACAGAATCAGAAGCAGGCTCCAGGCTCCGAGCCATCAGCCCAGAGCCCAACGCGGGGCTCGAACTCACGGACCGTGAGATTGTGACCTGAGTTGAAGTTGGACGCCCAACCGACTGAGCCACCCAGGCACCCCAGAGGTTTTTTTTTTTTTAATGTTTTTATTTATTTTTGAGAGAGAGAGAGAGAGCGAGAGAGCGAGCGAGTAGGGGAGGGGCAGAGAGAGAGAGGGAGGGAGACACAGAATCCGAAGCAGGCTCCAGTCTCCGAGCTGTCAGGACAGAGCCTGACGCGGGTTCGAACTCACAAGCTATGAGATCATGACCTGAGCTGAAGTCAGACACCCAACCGACTGAACCACCCAGGTGCCCCGGTAGTACAATTTTAAATAGACAGGGAAGTCCTCACTAGATGACTCAATACCTGAAGTTGGGGTGGGTAGGAGACCATATAGATACATATCTAGGGGAAAAGCATTGCTCGAGGATAGAAATGCAAAGGGCTGGAGACAGGAGTGGGGAGTAGTGTGGCAGGAACACCACAAGAGAAGGGGAAATGATAATAGATTTAGAAGTAAGGGTGAGTTAACTAAGGCTTTGGAAACCATAGTAATGGTGCAGAAAGCCATTTTAAATGTCTTTCCACCTCCATTCCCTTTGATTTCTGATGTTCCTTTATTCTGAGCATCAAATGGATAAAGTATATAAGAGTAGAAATGTGATATCTAGCACATAGTAGATGCTTACTGCATGTTTATTGAATTAATTTATAGGGCAAGGTATTTTAGAAGTATTTTAAAGGTCTTATGTTCCCTTGCTGAAGGAATACTTTTTCATTTTTAACTGCTTCATACAACATCATTTTTCTGATACTTCTTTATATTTAGCTTACAATTTCAAAATATTTGTCATCTTCAGTAATATTATTGAATAGGTGTTATCTTTAAATAACTTAAGCATCTATTTTTATTAGCCTTAGTATTTATAATAGAATCTAGCCTTTTCTGAATCAATAATTCACTTATTATAAAACAAAGATTCACATTTTTAATGTGAATAAATGAGTTTATTGTGAATAAATCATATTTCTTTTAAGTCCTCTATTTAGATTGATTTCTTTAAGTCTTTAAGTTTTTCTCTTTGTCTAGTTTGTTTCAGGTTATTTTAATTGAAGATTCCTTACTTGTTTTTATCAGAGGGGGGCATTTTTAAGAAATTTGAATTTGTTGAGACTTATTTTGTGGCCTAATATATGTGCTTTCTTCTGGAGAATGTTCCATGTACATTTGAAAAGAATGTGTATTCTGGTGTTTTAGGATGGAATGTTCTGAATCATTTCTTCCCAAGGAATATACTTCTACCAAAAGGTATCTCTGGTTTTTAAAAAGTTCACTGATCCACTTTTAGGAATTTAAATACATTCATGTAATCTAGCTGTCATTCTGCTGGTTGATGGTGTTAATGTGTATGATAGTCTAAGATTTAATGTTGAGTGCTTAGGAGAACAAGAAAAAGTATACGAGGAATGAATAGGCAAAGTATTTTCACATAGTGTCTTAGATGGTTTCATGATCATCAGGTGAACCCTGTCCTTTCATTTTCTGAAAACGTGTGTAAATTTATAGAAAGCTTTTTTGCCCCCTGTCCTTTTGTTGATTCATACTTTGAATCAGTCTCAGAGATGATTCTGGGGTTGGGAATAATGAAGATGTGAACCAGGGAGTCATAATGTTGAAACTGAACATTCAGATATTTATAGCAGGATTTCCTAATTTTTCAAAGAGCAGAAGAATCCCATTGTTTATCATGTTCTGGTTGGACTCCTTTCTTATTGTTTGCTGGAGATTGACCTTCAGAACTATGGTGTCAACCCTGCTGTAGTATCTCAGGGGAGCTCCTAGTGTGGGGCTGGTGTCATGGTTCACCCTCCAACCTTTCCTTCTTCACTTCAGCTCTGAGCTTTCCAATGCCCAGAGTAGCAAATGTTGAAAGAAGTTGCACAGGTAAGTATGTGGTGAGCAAGTCTGGAGGGAAAATGGTACTGTCATCAGTATTTTAAGGGTGGAGATTGGGCTATTTCACCAGTGAATCATTTTTGTTTAAAAATTTGATGTTTTTATAAATTATTTTTCTCATAAATTATTAAAATAGTCTAATATCCTAAGAAATGAGTTTGCTTTTTGCTAGTTAGATGTGAAATAGAGAAAACCTTAGATTGAATAAACTATTAGTATGATAATATAGAGGAAGTTATTAGATTTTTTTTTTTAGAAACTTCATAATTTCCATAGTGTATAGTAGAACCAGAAAATTTATTTTCAGAAAAGAAGCTAAGTGGGGGAGGCATAAATTCATAGACTTAAATTTTTGCTACATGTAATTTGGTCTCAGAATAAGGCAAGTTTTAGTTTCCTTTCCCTAGCTTTAGACATGCTGTTCTTCTGATTGTCAAGATTTTAGGCAAGTAGCTGTATTTTCAATATCTGTAGGAATAGAAACTTCAAATATCTTATTCTCTGAAATTTAGACAGGAAGACTGGAACATTTCTACTATCTATAAGTTTGAGATTAACACAAATGAGTATAGGAGCATTGAAGGCATAGTATGCTACAAAAGTTCAGCAAAGATTTGTTGAATGAATAAGTTCACCATATTTTGTGTGTGTGTGTGTGTGTGTGTGTGTGTGTGTGTGTGTGTGTGTGTGAAATTCTAACGCATTTTCTGCCTGCATTGTACTGAAAATCATGATCTAACATTACAGATTTTTTCCTCTTAATGTATGATTATTAGAAATAATGTTATAGCAATGTAACCCTATGTCTATACTACTCTGCTTATTAATACTTATATCCTTTTAGGCTCTTGCTTCTCAGAAAGCTTACAAAAATTGTTTCTTTTTTTCCCCCAGATCAGTCCTGTATAAGTCTTATTCAAGTGATTTGTACATTCTTTTGCACATAAACAAGATATTCAAAATTATATCCAGGAAAAATAGACTTAATATGGCCTATGGTTACTAACAGTTCTTCAGAGAAAGTGTGTCAGGCTTACAGAGATTGAGACACCCAACTATTTGGTACTTTAGGTCCTCAAAATACAGAACCCCCAGCAATTTATCTCCCCTTTTCTTTCCTTAAATTCTAGAGTTGTTTGTTTTGGTTTTTTCTTAAATTTATTGGGAACCTTGTAGAAATACAGAGTCCCTTAGCAGAGCTGACCATACATCCAGTTGCTTCCTGATTTCCCTTCCTACCTTCTTTATTTGACTGATCCTCCCTCTTAAGGTTTAAGATTGGTTTAAGATAATCATTCTCATTTAAAAGTTTCCTTTATGCTTAGAGGATTTGTTTTGTATCCTAAATGTAAAGATTTTTACTGTTGCATGCCCTTTCACTTGTACGTGATAAATTTACATCCTAATATTTGAGGATAAAATACTGCTTATTTTAATTTTAGGACCTATTGTTTCTTCTGTGGATTAGCACTTTTTGAGTTATTAAAGTTTTGTTTTACGATGATGCACTTTATGTTAGTGGTTCAGTTTTCAGTCTGTATAAGGCATATTGATAATAGGTGATTTTAAGATTTTGGAAAACCACAAAATCTGTTTTTTCAGTTTGATGCATGCACAACATATTCTCCCTAGATCAAAGTCAAACTGATAGAAGCATTTATAGACTTTTGGTAACACTGTTTAGAGAATTTGTAGGATTTGGGGGGTACATTGTAGGAGATGGTGTTACATGGGTTTTGGTAATATCTGAGTAAAGCAGCTTCAGACTCCAGATTTCATTAGATAGGTTTTGGTTTAAGAAGAGTGATGTGTTCTTTTCTCTCTCTTTGCATGCCCTCTCCATTGTTTTTTGGATATGAGCTTACCCTGTTTTTTGTTTTTTTTAAATCATGTTTTTTTCTTTCCTTTTTTGGATGAGACCTCTTACAAAATATTCCTGGAAACCCTGGAAGGACTCTGTGCCAGAATATTTACTTAGTCTCCAAAATAATGATTGTGGATACATTCATATAGGCCCCTGGTTTTTTGCTGTATCACATTTCCAGCCAGGGTCATATGTACCCTGTGCATCTACCTGTGAACTGCCTTTTCAGTATTCGTTAAGGCTCCTACTGTTCATTTATTGGGCATTCTGCATTTGCTGAAACAAATGAATTGCTTTTATTTATTTCCATGTTCTTGGTTCAAGTTGATGAATTTAGAAATTCTACCTTTGAAATGTATCTAAGCCTTTACTTAGATCCATCCTAAGCAGATTCATAAACTATTCATTATATATTTGTCATATTGTAAATATCAAGCCACAGCATTCTAAAAAAGTTTTTTTTTAATTTTTTAATGTTTATTTATTTTTGAGAGAGACAGAGTGTGAGTGGGGGGTGAGGGGGCAGTGGGCAGAGAGAGACGAAGACACAGTATCCGAAGCAGGCTCCAGGCTCTGTGCTGACAGCTCAGAGCCCAACGCAGGGCTCGAACTTGTGAACCGCGAGATCATGACTTAAGCTGATGTCGTTGCTTAACCGACTGAGCCACCCAGGCACCCCAAGCCACGGTTTTCTAAAACTAGTAGGAATTCATGAGTAATATGTTTCTTTATTTTTAATTTTTTTTTAATGTTTACTTTTGAGAGAGAGAAAATGAGACACAGAATCTGAAGCAGGCTCCAGGTTCTGAGCTGTCAGCACAGAGCCAACATGAGGCTCGAATTCACGAACTGTGAGATCATGACCTGAGCTGAAGTCTGATGCTCAACTGAGCCACCCAGGTGTCCCGAATAATATGTTTCTTATATGAGAAGAAAAAGATATTTGTTTTTTTCCTAAGGATATTCAGATACTGTCTTTGTTTTTTGAGAAGATAGATTTTTTTTCCAGTGTATATCCTTTTCTCCTTTATTTAAGCCCATTTCTTTTTTTAGTGTCTTTCAGGAATGAAATAAAGATTATTTATAGTAGTTGTGAAGCAGGATTGGGAGCTCACAATCCTGTTACCAAAAAATATTCCTAATGTGAAAATTCCTTGGGTTATAAATATTTGTAGGTTTTCACCTGTAATATTTGATATAGGAATATTCTAATTTCATAAAATTTAAGCAGTCTCTCAGTGAGATTTGACTAATAAGCTTTTCTCTCAAATGGGTGATAGTAAAAATACCAGATTATTTTCAGATATTATGGCTTCTCATGATTGGTTTCTTTTTTTTTTTTTTTTAATTTTTTTTTCAACGTTTATTTATTTTTGGGACAGAGAGAGACAGAGCATGAACAGGGGAGGGGCAGAGAGAGAGGGAGACACAGAATTGGAAACAGGCTCCAGGCTCTGAGCCATCAGCCCAGAGCCTGACGCGGGGCTCGAACTCACGGACCGCGAGATCGTGACCTGGCTGAAGTCGGACGCTTAACCGACTGTGCCACCCAGGCGCCCCTCATGATTGGTTTCAAATATTGATTGACTGCATCTTGATAAAGTAGGTAAATATTAATGGAAATTGTGATTTTCATTAATTTCTGCTCACTTTGTAGACAACAGAGAATTTGTGTGTATATGTATGTGAAGTGTTTGATGCTAGTGAATACAGAATTGGGAGGGAAATGTAAAGAAGTCAAATTCTGTATTCAGCAATCAGTGAATTAGTAAAATCTCCATTAGGGAAACTATAAGAAAGGAACAGTCTGTCCCACTCTCTCCCCAACCCTCCCCACCACGGCACTGTATGACTTACATTTGGCGCTCATTATCCTTTATAATACAAGGTAGGAGCAAATTCTGTTGCTAGAAAAAAAAAAAAAAAAATTCATGGCTATGGAAAAGTCACCATACTTTAATGTTGTGAAATAGTTGATTCTGTGATGAGACACATGGATCAGCATGTTAAGCAAAACTCCTGGCTACATTAGAGAGAGAATGCACAAGAAAAAGTTGCCCTTAGGGATTTATTTTTATTTTAACCCATTTTATACATGTTTTCTACACATTTAATGCTACAGTGTCTATTTCAGTAGTTTATAGTGAAATTTAGAGATATAATCCTATTTCCTTGAAGGGTTCACTGATTTAATTTTTTTTTTTTAACGTTTATTTATTTTTGAGACAGAGAGAGACAGAGCATGAACGGGGGAGGGGCAGAGAGAGAGGGAGACACAGAATCTGAAGCAGGCTCCAGGCTCTGAACTGTCAGCCCAGAGCCCGACGCGGGGCTCGAACTCACGGACCACGAGATCGCGACCTGAGCTGAAGTCGGACGCTTAACCGACTGAGCCGCCCAGGCACCCCCGGGTCACTGATTTAGAAAGTACTTAAAAATATTGGTTCATTTGGAATATGGAAACTGATTACTTTTTAATTGGTGTAATAGTGTTCTTTTAAGCATAATTTTATTTTAAAATTAATTGAACTTTTCTCTAAAATAGGTGCAGTCAGTTTGGTAGTGACTGGCTTTTGTTTCATGTACCCCCAGTCAGTTCATCCTCATTTTTCTGCTAAAGAGATCTTTTTGACATGCACAAATATTTAATTGTGGCATCCTCCACTTATATTGTTCTCTGCAAAGTAAGCACCCTCCCCTTTTTGCCCCTTACTCCTTTTCCCATGATGAAGCTTACAGTTTGAGGAGAATACTCACATTAAACTATTAGTTGTATATGTGAATGTCATTGTACTATAGTGGTTAAAAGAGGAAACTCTAGGAGAATGCCTGGATTCATATCCCATCTCTGTCACTTATCAGAAATGGAACCTCAGGAACATCAGATATGTGACCTTGGGCATATTATCCAACCTCTCCACTTGTCATTTTTCTCATCTAAAAATGAGGACTACTCAAGTAATACTTGATTACATAAGTAGATACATTTTATAGCATTTAGAATATATTGCCTGGCACATAGTAAGCAGTCAATAAAAGTTCTTTTTATTATTGTATGATTATAGTTATGGTAAAGTGTTTTCAATGACCACATATCAGGAGTTAGATCTAACTTAGTGTGAAAGTTTCAGACGGGAGAAAAACGTTCTAAATAGAGGTATCAGCATATACAAAGATGCTGAGTTGGAAAACATCTTGTGTTTGAGTAAGTGAAGGTGTGGCAGCAGTTTAGTGGTGACAGGGACCTGTAGAGAGAGTTAATGTCAGGGAGGTTACATAAGACCTTACTGTTATTATTTTAGGAAGCTGTTGAGACATTTCAGTTAGTAGGGCTACAACAATTAAGTTTTTATTTTAAAAACCCACTTGGAAAAATAAATAAAAATTCACTTTGGCTGACGTGGGAGACTAGATTAGAGGAAATAAGTGGATTAATAAAGATCTGTTTGGAGGACATTAGAGATGCTTGTGCTAGGAAAGATATGGATAATTTTAATAAATATTTAAAAGTTAGTCTAATCATGGGGCGCCTGGGTGGCTCAGTCGGTTAAGTGTCTGACTTTGGCTCAGGTCGTGATCTCACAGCTCGTGGGTTCAAGCCCCGCGTCAGGATCTGTGCTGACAGCTCAGAGCCTGGAGCCTGCTTCAGATTCTGTATCTCCCCCTCTCTCTGCACCCCCATTCTCTACTCATGCTCTGTCTGTCTGTCTCTCTCTCTGTCTCTCAAAAATAAACAAACATTAAAAAAAATTAGAAAAAAATAAAGTTAGTCTAATCAGCTTGAGTTTTAATTGTTGAGGATCATAGAAGTTACAGATGGTAGTTTTCAGAGGTGAACATGAGTGGGAACAACTGAATAACTCAAATTAGCCTGAGGTGTAAGTTTAGTTTGGGCTTTTGAGATCATTACTGCTGCAAAGTTACGTTAAGATCATGATCTCAGGAATCTTGGTCTCTGTCCTCTAGGTAGGGGAAATTAATGAGAGATGAAAACAGGAGAGTGGCAGTCAACATACTGGTTATTAGTATGATACCATAATAAAGTGTTAGTCTAGAGAAGTCTAGCTTAGTTCATCACTTAGATTTTTATACCTGGTTTTCCTGTGTACGCTCTTGCCCTCTTTTTTTTTTTTTAATTTTTTTTAATGTTTATTTTTGAGACCGAGAGAGACAGAGCATGAATGGGGGAGGGTCAGAGAAAGGGAGACACAGAATCCGAAACAGGCTCCAGGCTCTGAGCTGTCAGCACAGGGCCCGACGCGGGGCTCGAACTCACAGACCGCGAGATCATGACCTGGGCCGAAGTCGGCCCCTTCACCGACTGAGCCACCCAGGTGCCCCACGCTCTTGCCCTCTTAACCTGGCATTGAAGTCCAGCCTACTTTTCGTTGCTACCTATCACTATCCTTCCAGACATCTTCTGTGTTGGCTATATTGAAAATTTTGTTTCCTGGGCTTTGTCTCACTTCTGAGCACTTGCACATGCTGTCTCCTATGCCAAAGTTTGCTTCTACCTCCCACCCCACACACTTCAACTTTAAAAATTTTTTAATCAAGTCTTTGTTCCAACATTAGTTCTTCTACAATGAAATCTTTGTTTCCCTCAGACAGTTAGATATCCCCTTGTGTTCCCAAAGTACCTGTGCAGATTTTCATATTGTAATTGTTTATTTACAGGTATGTCTCCCATCTAGACTATGAGTTTGTTTAAGATTTGGAACTATTACTTATTCAGCTTTTGTGTTCATTTGCACAATTTTTGGTATAATTCGTATAGTATTCCCTCAGCGTGTTTGTTGAAATGTGAAAGCAGACCAGTCAGGAGGTTAAAATGAACTAGTCCGGAGCTTAAACCAAGATGCTGATAGGAAGAATGTGAAATCCACTCTGAAGGAAGGCTAGAATTTGGATGTACAGAACAAAGCAAGAGAAACTGACTTCAAAAATCAGTTTTAAGTATTACTGATTTAGTTGATTAATTGTACTCAGGGAGAAATGTCTAGGGTTACTTTAAAATTGGCTGCTAGAACCTTGAGTTAATCCTGAAGATAGATTTTGAAATCAACCTACATTTGTTTGCTGTCAAGAAAAGGACCGCTCTGCCATGAATGGGTTTCTGTCCCTGGGAATAGGATTTCATGCCTGGGCCAACATTTGCCACCATTATAGAAATAATAAATGATTTCAGAGTAAGTTCCTCTCCAGAGGCCTTGCTGAAGGAAATTTGTGTAAGATTAAATATCATCCTGCCTGGGATATGATCAGAGTCTGTTTTTCACCCTTTCCAATGTTTTTTTCTTGTATATGCATATACACATACATACACACATTTATTTTCAAGTTTTCATTTATAAAGTGTCCTAGTTTTGTTTCCCTGACTTTTAAAAAAGCTACAGGCCTTTCTTCTTATTCCTTCTATCTTTAATTGTCATTCATCCCACCTGGGTCCACTTTCCTAGCCTTTAAAGTTACTGTTTTAGATTATCTCAAGTTTGGGGGTTTGTGAATTCCTTTTTTGTGATTATTCTGATTTTTACTGCATTTGACTTTGAAGTACCGTATTTAAATGTTGAGAGTGTCATACCTTAGGACTTCAGAGCTAGTCCAAAGTAAATTATGAAGTATACTGGGAAAATCTAGCCAACTTGGTGCTTCCATTTTGCCTGTCACTTTAATCCCCCTCTCTCTACTCCTACATTTTGAGACCAACTCTTTTGAGGGGTGGGGATGGGTGGGTGGGGGGGTGTTAGGCTGATAGAAAGGATTAGTGTAAGCTATTCTGTATATACTTTCTGATTAGTTCTTGTGGAATCAAAGGAAAAGATAAAATAATTAAATGTTTTAGATGTGTGTTCAAAAAAGGCTTAATAAACTGCTTTTGCTGAATACATATGTCATATCATATTCTTTGTTGGTAAAATCTCACTTTTTACTTCTCCTTTGCTGTAACATCTTGTATGAAAGGAGAAAAGAAAGTAGATGTAAGTCTGCAATATGTTTACTTCAAAACTGACAAATTGTATATACCAAAGATTCTAACAAATGTCATATAATGTAAATTGTAGTGTGATTTTATTTTACATTATGTTTTTATTTCCATTTGCCAAATCAACTCATATATATGGCATTACTAATAACTGCGATGGAGTGTTAACATATCCTCTTTGAAACTGATAAAAATTGGTTTCTGGATTACTTTGATTGATACTTACTCTCTTCCAGGAGATAACGTGAATACCTTACCCTTTGATATCATCCATTCATTCATCCATTAGTGTCAGGTTTCTCTCAAAATATATCCTTTATCTGACCATGCCTCTCCACTTCTGCCACTACGCCTGTAGTGGGAGCCACCAGCCCTCTCTCCCCACCTGCTTCCCTTCTTCACTTCTGTTTCCTCTTTTGTTTATACCTTACAGAATAACTGTAATTAAAAAATATATATGCCAAATTATGTTACTCTTAAATTACTCCCAAGCCCTTTTGACTTCCGTCTCACATGGAATAAAATCCAAAGTCCCTCAGAGCCTGCAAGGCACAGCATGATTTGGGTCCACTGGTATCTTGGACTTTGGTTTCTGTGTTCTCTTCTGTGTTCCTACTGCTTGAGTCACACTACTGAGGATCTTGCTGTTCCCTCTGTTGAATGCTCTTCCTACAGGTCTTTGCCTAGATGGTTCTCTTATTTCTATGCCTGATTGTAATCTTCCTAGTTTCATCTTTCCTGGCTATTCTAAAATAGTTTTCCTACCCTATTGCATCATTCTATGTGGAATAAAGGACAGGCCCTTAAAAATGAAATAAAACTAACTTTTATGAGAAAGTTACTATGTTATTCTTTCCTTTCCTCTTTTTCTTTTTTTCCTCCTCCCTCCTTTTCCTTTCCTTTCCTTTCCTTTCCTTTCCTTTCCTTTCCTTTCCTTTCCTTTCCTTTCCTTTCCTTTCCTTTCCTTTCCTTTCTTTTCCTTTTCCTTCCTGTCCCTTCCCTTCCCTTCCCTTCCTTTTCCTTTCCTTCCCTTCCTTTTCTTTCCCTGACCCTGACCCTGTCCCTTTTGCTTTTGCATTTGCGTTTGCTTTTGCTTTTCTCCTGCCCTGGATCAGATAATTTTTTGTTTCATCGTAGTACCCATTCCCAGACTGGTGCTGCATTTGGAGAGCAGACTATTAACACTCTTACCTTTCTTCTTTTGCTTAAGTCATGTAAGAATAATTAGTATTTCCACTGATGTGTAATTTCTGTGTTGAAGCACACAAAACAAAAATGAAATTCTACATATTCATGTTTTCTCCTCTCTTTCTCTGACTGACACACACACACACACACACACACACACACACACTGAGTGTGGGAAAATCTTGTATTAATGAGTGCATTTCTGTTTTCCTTTGAGGCATTTCATATATTTAGTTTTGCTTTCAAACAGTAAAGCCTCTTAAACAATATTAGCATATTTTTTATTCTGTACAGCTAATTTCAGTTTTGGAATTTTAGGAGTTTGTAATTGGTTTTGATGATAAATGTTATACAAAACATGTCAAAATTAGACTTTGCTTTGTATCCATTGAGTTGATTTATTTGTGTGTAATTCGATGAGAGGTAACCCTGGTTGTGTCTGGTTATCTGGTTATTTTCTCCTGAAATTTTATTGTATTGTCTAGGTTTCATGCCATTTGCCCATGTTTATCCTTTCTTAGAGTTGGAATTCAGTAGTAATGGTCCTTTAAAGAGAATTAAATGTATTCTTCTTAACTTTTGTAAAACAAACTTTAAAAATTTCATCTGTGGAGTCATAATTTGCAGACTAAAGTGCTTTCTTCCACAATTACTTTTCTATTATAAAACTCCCCCCAAAAAACCACTTCTTCCTGTTAAAGACTACTTAGGGGTTTGGTGGATAGGCATGTGAGGTTCTAGTCCCTGAAATTACATTCAGAATTACAGAATAGCTTTTATGAGATCCACCAGGGAGTACATTACTAAAGAAGATTAAGTATGTTCTAACAAAATAATAAACCTTTAAAAATATCTTTCTGTATTTCACACCTACAGAGATGAATAGTCCCAAAACATATAGCAAAACAGTAAAGCTGTCATCAGAGTGTTGTTCGTTTTTAACTAAATAGCTTTTTCTCAGACCTCAAAAGGAAGAATGGTTAAATAGTTGAGTTTCTTAAAAATTTAACAGGGAACCTCAGATATAAAGCAATTATTAAATAAATTTGGTTATTAAAATTGCAGCATATCAGTTTACCCTTTGTCTGCTGATAAACAGTAGTAACTACAGTATTTCAGTTTGAAATGAGAAGTAAAAGAAATTGTTTATTTCTTATTTATAATTGAAGAAAATACCCTTATTTGTAATGAGTATACAAAATAGATGTCAAATTTGATGTCTTTCCCCAAAATTTTTGCAAAAAGATGTAGTCACCATATATTCAAGTCTTCACAAATGTCTTCCATCATGACATTTCAGTTTACTTTGGACTACAAAGTACCTACCACTGGGGGAAGACACATTGACCTTAAATAACCTAGTTAGTTGATAGCTGTGGAAACTCCATAGAGGTCATCCTAAGGAAACAAAATTAGCATGGGGGCGTCTGCCTGGCTCAGTCAGTAGAGCATGGGAATTGATGCTTGATCTCAGAATTGTGATTTTGAGCCCTATGTTGGGTGGAGAGATAACTTAAAAAATAAAGAATGGGGGCGCCGGGGTAGCTCAGTTGGTTGAGTGTCCACCTTCAGCTTAGGTCATGATCTCCTGGCTTATGAGTTCAAACCCCACGTCGGGCTCTGTGCTGACAGCTCAGAGCCTGGAACCTGCTTCAGATTCTGTGTCTCCCTCTCTCTCTGCCCCTCCCCTGCACACGTTCTGGCTCTCTGTCTCTCAAAAATGAATGAACATCAAAAAATTTTTTTAAAATAATAATAGTAATAAAAAGAATGAATTGTGAAGACTATTGTCTAGTGCTGCCTTCAAAAAAAGAATTAACACAAGGGTGCCTGCCTTGCTCAGTCAGTAGAGCATGTGGGTCTTGATATCAGGTTCATGAGTTTGAGCCCTATGTTGGGTATAGAGATTACAAAACTTAAAAAAAAAAAAGAATTAGCACAGATTTAGTAATTATTTGTATTGGCATGGGCTCAAAATTACTAGTGTTGGAGGTGATCAAGATTTAAAAAGCAAAAGAGTAATAATATAATAATCAGATTATATAACAAAAATCATAAATTTACACCAGGATGATGACTGAAACAATTATCTTACTGTTACAAGAGTGGGTACTTGTGGCTTGAGATAAAGTTTCCAGTTTGCCATTACATACTGACTTAAATAGTGCTGTATCTCAATAAATTTAGATTGTGAGTGAAGATAATACGCTCTGGAAAACAGATCATTTACACAGTGGATACAGTGATGACAGAGACAATAATATTGAAGATGGATGTGAAGATTTTTAATAACTAAGCCCAAAGTTGAATTTAAAAACAATCTTTGTATGGGAAAGTATATATTGGGTTGTAATTTTTCAAGAATAAGTGATGTTTATTTCTTTTAAAGTAAGTGGAATTATTGCATAAGATTGGCTTTATTAAATTTCTCCTCTTATTTTATGTGCCTGGAAGCAAAAATTTAATACTGTAATTTTATAGTCAGATTTCTGACTTTTTCACATGCCCTGTTAGCCCTTCCGTAGTCAATCTGTTTCTTTATCTTAGCATTGCTTCCTTCATTTTCTTTTTTCCTTATAGGAGTTTGGTAAAGCATGACATTTTCTAAAATATTACTCTTGATAAAAGCAATATTTTTGTTTAGGTGACAAACAGCATGTTTGGTGCTTCAAGAAAGAAGTTTGTAGAGGGGGTCGACAGTGACTACCATGATGAAAACATGTACTACAGCCAGTCTTCTATGTTTCCACATCGGTCAGAAAAAGATGTAAGTCAATCAGTTATATTGTGTTTACTTAGCAGTGTATGTCTGTGTCCTTCTGGTTCCTGAAAAATAGTATATGAATTGCAAAATACCGTCTTTAATCGAGTGACTGTATTTTAGGCCCAGTGCTACACCCTGGGGATACAATGGCCTATGGGAGCTTACATTCTAATAGGAGATAAAATGTCCTATAATTCTTAAGTTGGGATATGGTAATACTGTGGTAGGAAGTACTCAAAATCCTCTGGTAAACATGGTATTCTAGATTATCAGTTTTTTTAACTTGTGAAGTAACTTGTTTTAATATTAAAATATACACATAGAGTAGAAAGCAGATTTGCACAGATTTAAAGATGTAATGGCAAGATTTAGTGAAACCTTACCTTTGCTCTTTAATTTTCAGGGTGTAATCCTAAGCTTCAGTTAGTAAGAGTATCTCCTCTGTTCATTCGTAGAGATGCTACTACAGAAAAATTTTGGAAGAACTGTATTCAAACATAGATGTTATGTTATAGAGGTGTGAATTAAGTGCTTTGGAAGGCTAGTAGTTCAGTAATCCCGTTTGGAATGAAAGGATTTCACACAGCCAAGTCATAATTAGCAAATTGATAAAATATTTTTAAATCAATTGTTGATTTCAAATTCTAGTAAGACTCTTTAAATTATACACTATACACTACAGTAGTCAAACCAGTTGCATTTTTGTATTTGTACCCACCCACCCTTTTTCTCTTTTCAACCCTTTATAAACTTGGCTATTCCTAATTTCCCTATCTATATAACAATCTATTCTAGTTAATAACCTAATGGGATTGTTACTGATATTTAAAGCACTGATAAAATTCTAAGATCTGTAAGAAATGTTCTCATTTTTCATTAAAGTCGACCATTAGTAAATTAATTCCTGTGTCTTACAATCAGTTTTTACCCCCTCCTATTTTGATGCGACTCCCCTTTATTTTTGTTTGAAAATTGTGTCATTTTGGCAACGGTGCGTCAGTTGTGTTATTAGGACTCTTTTCAAAATATGTGGTGACTTCATAATTAGTGTGCAGTTTAATAGCTGATAGAATAGTGTCATCTCATTAATTTTCTGTTACCTTACTGCTCTTCTAACTGTTTGCTCTTGGATATAAATTATAATTGAGTTACGTTTTACTTAAGTTTCTATGTTTACATCTTGGTCTTGTAGTTGAAGAATTTGGAATATCTTCTGGCTAATGTTGGTTGCAAAAACTATAACACTAATCCACGTGTATATTACTATGATTGTATAGGGAAAGTTAAGTGATGAAAAAAAAATGGTAGTAGAATATTACTTATTGAAGAAAAGCACTCATTCTGATTAGGAAGATATGAAGCTTTCAAACAAATCTGGAATAAAATACGTACAGAGAATGACAGAGATGTATGTCTTCTAGAGAACAGAAATGCTATATATCCGAGGTTTTTAGTCACCATTATTAAATACACTCACATATGTTGGTTACCATTCCTGTTCAGTCGTTTGTCACAAAAATAACACAATGATTTGCTTTAGAAAACTTTTTTTTTTTAATTAAGAAAGTAATAAGACATAAGAAATTAGGCTCTAAAGCCTAACACTTATATGTGTTTGGATCTTGGCTTTGCCTGTTACCAAGGACTTCTCCAAGCCTCTGTTTTTTTCTCCTTTAAGCTGGGACAAATTTCTACTGTTGCTGGTACTTTTTTAAATAACAAAATAGTACCAGAGGTATTATACAGATTTTTAAAAACATGCATGAGAAGGGAGAAGAAAAATTACCCATAATTTTGCTGATCAGGGATAATTTTCTGCTAAATTTTGATTTAATACATTAAATATTTTTACTTTAAAAATGTTATGTAAATCTCAAACATATTAACATATTTTCCACTAGAAAGTTTGTACCAGTTTTTACTCTGAGCAACACTTTCCATGCCCTCAAAAATACCAGCTGTTAGTTACCTCTAAGTCTTTGCAGTATACAGAAGAAACTTACTGTCTTAAAATATATTAAGACATTGTTAAATTTACACACATAGGCATGCACACACTCAAACACACATGGTAACATGTCTTTTCCATGTAGTTACTGGCCATTTGTATTTCTTCCTTTGTGGATTACCTATTTTTGTCCCATTTTCTATTTCTCTATTGAGATGGTAAGTCTTGTTTATTTGTTAGTGTTCTCCATAAATTAAGATTAATAGACCCTTGTGCTCCATTACAAATACTTTCCCAGTTTTTTTTGCTTACAGTTTAGGGAATGGTTTTTAAATGTAAAAATATCTATCATTCTTACTGAATTTGACTCCTCAGTGTTTTATTTTTTATGCTTTTATGTTTTTGAGATCATACTTAGACTTTTTCCAGCTATTTTCTTCTGGCATTTTTGTGCTTCATTATTCACATGTAACTTAGCTCCCTTAGAAATATATTTTAGTTTGAAGTGTGAATATTGGTGCCTGGATCTCCACCCGGCACTCCTCCCACCCTTTCAGGTTATCCAATATCCAGTTGTCCCAACACCATTTATAATTTAGATCACAGGTTAGAAAACTTTCCCATAAAGGACCAGATAGTAAATATTTTAGGGTTTATAGGCCAAAAGGCTAAATAAAGAATATTATGTAGGTATTTATATAACCATTTAAAAAGTAAAAAAAAAATTTTTTTTAGTTCACACACCCTACAGATATAAGCTTTGTGCTGGATTTGGCCTGCAGGCAGGAATCTGCCCAGCCCTGAGTTAGACCATTCATTTAAGGCTAATTGAAATCCTCCCTGCATATGTATTAATGTCTGATTGGGCCTGTTTCTAAACTCTTGTTCTGTTTCTCATGCTGATTCTGTGGCAGAACTGCAACATAGTTGAATTGCTGTAGCTTTATAGACAATTTTCACATCTTAGTCAGGTAAGGTCTTTCACATCCTTCTTTATAAAATATTTTTGACTATTGCACATTTATACCTATGGTTACCTTCTTTTAGAAGTCTTGTGTCTGTCTTCTGTTGTTCTGATGCCATTTTTTAATAAGTAGGGTTTTATGGTTGCCATTTTTGTTACATTTTTCTCATTGGTTTTTACTGATAGAATAGTTTGTATTTATTTTATAACCAACTACCTTACAAAACTCTTACTAGTTTTTGTTGATTGGGAACAGGGGCTCTGCAAGTCCTACTGTATGATTTTATATCTCACTCACATGATTTACTAACCAGGTGTCCTTGGGCAAGTTAGTCTCTTTGTGTCTCAGTTTTTTCATCTATAAGATAAGAATAACAGTATATGATTCATAGGTGGTTATAAGGATTGAATGAATAAACATATGCAAAACTTTCAGAAGACCAGATAGTAAATAAAAATAAATTTTGCTACTAATATGAACAATAATAATATTATTATTCCATTTGATTGTCTTGGGTTTTTTACATAGTTATGTATATCATCTGCAAATAACAATTATTTTACTATAAAACTATTGAGGAGAAAGCTTTTAGACGTAACAAATAGATGAGATAATTTTGTAATTTTTTTCTGTCTGGGAACAGTGAGAAAATAATTTCAAATTCTTATTTATGGTAAAGAAAAACGGACCAGTGATTGAGTGAATCTGTATGCCATTTATTTAAAAAAGTCCTGGGGCGGCTGGGTGGCTAAGTCGATCCAGTGCCGACTTCAGCTCAGGTCACGATCTCACGGTTTTTGAGTTCGAGCCTCGTGTAGGGCTCTGTGCTGATGGCTTGGAGTCTGGGGCCTGCTTCAGATTCTGTGTCTCCCTCTCTCTCTGCCCCTCCCCTGCTCATGCTCTGTCTCTCGGGAATAAATAAATGTTAAAATTTTTTTTAAAAAAAGTCCTAATGTACCCTATCCATATAGTATAAAATGTAAGTATCATATGCATGGTTGTAGAAGTATTTGGGAAGCTGTTCTTTATGTGATTGTGTACTAATTAAATTGCTAAGTAGTTCTTCAGGACTACTTATTTTCCAAGGCCTTTTATTTCAAGAGATGCTTGTGTATGAATATGTCTTTGTATAGAATGCTGAATTTGCTATTTTGATGTATAAACACCATTTTATAAATATCACAGATATGTTATTTAAGCGTTTTCGCAAGATTAAATAAATTAGAGGTAGATATGGGCGTGATTTCTTTTTTATTATAATTATTTTCTTTTTTTAAAAATTATTTTCTATTTGGGGACATTATGGAAGATGAAAAACATTCATATAAGATGTCAATAGACAGCTCTTTGGGGATAATATAATCTAAACAGCTTAGAGTTATTGTTGTTTAAATATATTAGTATTTGAATTGCTAGTCTATTTTCTAGTCATGTGAGTCTGTGCACGCAATTGATAATTCTTAAGCATAATCATTTTAGAAGCACAAACTCACGGGAACTCCTTTTCCCTTGCTTTAATATATGCTGTAAAGACACGAAATGTGACACCTGTTCCTTTTTAAAAAGCTCTTAAAACTGATAAGAGTAGGCCACTTTCTTCTTTTGACAAACAGCAACCATTTTGAACTCATACCTAGCTTTTGTACTTGTGTTAGCCTACAGTAATTATGGCTGCTAGGATTTCTTTCAGACCAATTAATAACAAGTATTTCATTAAAACCTATTTATAAACTTGTATTATTATAAAATAAATTATTGTTGTCATCATCATTATTAGTATTAACTACATGTTGGAGTCCTGCTTGGCTGACTGTCCAGTTCATTAATTACACTCACATTCCTTTCTACCTGAAGACCTTGGTGTCCTTTGTTTTGTTTTGTTTTGTTTGTTTTTCGGATCTTCACATGGTTCTGTCTCACTATTATCTCTCACTATATCTACTAAAATGCCTTCCCTGAGAAGAAGCCGTCTCTCTTTGCCTAAGTAGCTTTGTGTATACTATCAGTACTACTCCCACTGTATCCTTCAAGATTCTTTCTTGCACTTTCATAATCATAGCATCTCTGTATCTGAAATACATCTTCATTAATTGTTTATTATCCTCTCTACTCCATTAGAATTTGGGTCTAGTTTACTGCTGTGTTCTTAGAACACATATATAATAATGCATATGAGTTAGTAGGCTGTCAGTGAGTTTTTGTTAAAGAAAGGGAGGGAAAGGAGTTGATATTGAAAAATAACAGTTAAGATTATTTGCAGATATTATTACCTTAAAAAACTCAAAAATCGCCTTTAAAACTTTAATTGAAAATGTGAATGTGTATAAATTTGTGAAATTTTTATGACAGTGATAACCTGATAGAGTTAAATGTAAATAATAAATAAATCAGACTGTACTCTAAAGAAACTGGAATTAAATATCAAACCATTTGAAGGGAACGCTCTAAAACCCTTTACATTCATGGGCAGTCACATAATCTTCAAACTCCATATTTTAAAGATAAAAGCTTATTAATAAGGGGGGGTTAAAATGATATAAGATATATCAAATTGTGATATATGTACAAAAAGAATCACAAAATGTTTCATCTCAATAATAATAATAAAAATTCATGGAGGGGTGTCTGGATGGCTCAGTTTGTTAGGCATCTGACTTCAGCTCAGGTCATGATCCCACAGTTTATGGATTTGAGCCCTGCATCAGGCTCTGTGCTATCAGCCTGCTTCAGGCCTGCTTCAGACCCTATGTCTCCCTCTCTCTCTGCCCCTCCCCTGCTTGTGCTCTCTTTCTCTCTCTCAAAAATAGATAAACATTAAAAAATATTTTTTTAATATTAAAAAAATTCATAGTTAGAAAATGATATTTTATTTCTACATACTAGTAAGGAAGCTTTGTTTTTCATGGAAGAATAGCCAGTCTCTGAGGGAGTATTGAAGTAATTGCTGTAGAACTATATAATTAATTCAAACTTCATAGAAAACTATTTAGAAATGGATATTAAAAAAACCTTTTAGAAATGTGAACATTTTTTGATTTAGTCATATGCCTTCCTATATATTTGGCTAAAATTCAGATAATATTAAGATGTTCATTGCCATACTTTGAATTTGAATATTAAATGTTCTGTAGGAATTTACATGGACTCTTGTAGCATGCATTATACTTTTTGTAAATGCTGTTTTTAATATTTTTTTTATTTGAGAAAGAGCATGCAAGCAGGGGACAGGCAAAGGGAGTGAGAGAGAGAATCCAAAGTAGGCTCCACACTCAGCACAGAGCCCAATGTAGGGCTCGATCCCATGACCCTGGGATCATGAACTGAGCTGCAATCAAGAGTCGGACACTCAACCAACTGAGCCACCCGGGCACCCCCAACAGTGCTTTGTAAAACTTAATGTTTTAGTCAAAATTATTTGAAATAACCAGTAAACCCATAACTTGTTTTTATCTGATTCATAAGGTACAAGGTCCTGTGACTTATTGGCTATTTTAAGTTTTTCTGATTATTCCCTCTCTTCTTCCTTCTTATTTTGGTCTTTTGTGTTATCTTACAGTTTTTGTGTCTGTTTGCTAGATTTCGTTCTGACTTCAGTGGTTTCATTTTTTAAACTGTACTGTTTTTAATTTTAAAATGTTCTTCAGATTCTGTCATAGGTTGAGAACTTCTTTTCTGTTATGTTTTTTTCCTGTTTGTAGATATATAGTCAAAGTTATACTTCTTTGTTACTTTTGTGCTGGATTAATAGCAGCATATTAGGAACTGTTCTGTGCATACCTTTACATATATTATACAGTGAGTTTTTTTTAAGGATATTTAAAAACTTGTTTCAATTTTTAATTGCTTTTGGGATCAGGGAATTTTTATTTAACCAAAATTTCTTGCATTTTGAAGACATTTGTTATTAGAAAATAAATTCTTGAAAAAACTGATTTTAGTGTTTAATATGTTTTGTGAGTGAAGGTACATTTATTGAAGGGAATAATGGAGAGGTGGTCACTGTTGAGAAGCAGAGAATAATTAACACCTTTGTGTTGTTATGGATTGCTGGCAGGAGCCACATTTGTTTATTATTAAATTTTTAACTATCTATCTATTTTCATATATATTTTTAAAACAAAAAATTTTTAGATTTCTTTTGGTCATGGATTTCAGAGTTGTATCTAGTAAATACAACTGTATCTTTAAAATACGGTGTCTAATTTATCGATTTTCTTAACATTGTATATAATAAAGGATTAAACGGGCTTTTTGTTGGGTCACAGAAATAATTAAATCACATTACTATTTCTTCTAGCTGCTTCCTGGTTTTTGTTGTTGGTTGACTGCAGTGTGTTTTATAGACTGTTTGAAAAATGAGAAAGACTGATTGAAATGGTTTTGGACTGGGAACATGGTAACCCTGTTGGTTTCAGCATTCTACTGATTGTGTGACATTTAATTTTTTTCTACCATTTCCCCCATCTGTGAACATAAGTTCTTATTTTGCCTGGAATTTGTGATGATGAACTTCTTTCTTTAGCTTCTTAGACAAAAATTAATATAAATGTAGGGTACTTTTCAATAAGTTCCCCAAAGGCTGAACGACCCTCTGCCTGCTGTTAAAGGGAGTCCTGAATTGGGAGGAAAATTAGATTATTAGCAGCAGTTGCTACCATTTAACTGAGCACTTACTATGTGCCATATCTTATCTCATTTAATCTTCACTTCAACTCTATGAGGTAGGTAGTGTTACTTCCATCTTACAGGAAAGAAACAAAGGCCCGGCTCTCCCATAGGTAAGTGGCAGAACCAGGATTCAAACCTAGATTTTTTTTTCTGACTCCGAAGCTGGGCTTATGTTGCATTCCCTACTGTAATGTGCCTATTGATCTAAAGTTTCACATGTTTCTAAGAAATTTATATTATTAACTTTCAGCATTTAAAATATATGTAAGTTTTCTGTTGTCTGTTAATTGTAGTTCTTGCTGTGCCATGGTACATTTCTTACACATTTTCTTTGCCCTTATAAATAGCATTTCTATCCATTCACGTTCCTTTATTGTGTGTTAATACATTTTTAGCACTGACATATTTCATGAAGCATGCTCTCAGAGTTTAAAAATACATACCATTAGGGACTAGTTTTATAAGAAATCATACATTTGTATTTTTGACGTTTTGAGGCAGTCATTTTAATATCTGTTTGCATAGCTAATTAATGCTTATTTTACATGGATGTTTTGAAGGTTATAAACTCAAGTTTAATAAAACTACTTTCCTATTCCTGTAGAGTATCGTTAGTACTAACTTTCTTCATGTTCTCTCACACATAGAGAAAATGGTAATATTTATTATGTCACACTGGTAAATGAGTCACCCTACTGCTCTTGGTCTCCAGTACTTGACTCAGGGAGCCATGCCCCTCTCTACCTTCATGCTGTGCCTCCCTCCCTCAGCCTCCTGCTGTTGTGAGGGCTGATATCTTGGCACATCTGTAATTTCTGTGGGTATGTAAATCTTGTGAGAAAGTGGACAAAAATGTCTCTTTGGAGTTATGTATTTAGTAAACATAATTTTATATTTAGTAAACAAATTTCTGGGAAAAGTAAAATTTTTAAGAGGTCCTTCTAAAATGTTCACATTGTGGATCATTCTGAGACATGTATTCATATTTTCCGATCTCTTATATTTGAAGCTTTTGGAAACTACTCTTTTACTTTTATTTTTACATTGATAACAGAAAATCATGATTTTAAGTATTTTATATAAGCCTTTTATCTTCTGTCACCAACTAAAGCTTTATTATATGTTACACATTTTCTTTGATTTTTTTTTTTTTTTTTTTTTTTTTTTGTAATTTGGAAATGAGCCTTTTAAGGTGCTTAAAATATTTCCAGTTAGTTGGCAACAGTAATGATGATTGTATCTAACAAAAGAACTTGATCAGGCATAAAATGCGTATTCTTTTAGTTTGATTGGTTAGATGGTGTACCCTCTGGATTTGAGAAGGAATATTTATAAGGTTTGAGGCTTTTTAAAAAATTTTTTTTCTATATTTAAATACTATTTTCTGAGTAGTGTGTTACTCAGCCCTACCTCAGGAGAGTGGTGTATATCATTAGTTTAAAACTATTATATGGAAGTTTTTGTGAATTTTTGAATAATTTGAACACCTCAGAATTTTGACATGAAAATAGCATGAAATGTGCATTGTCAATTCTCTATGTAAGTATTGCTACTTCTGATTTCCCTAATGTAGTCGATATCAGCACAGTTCTTCACTGGATACCAGAGTGGCCTGATAGTTCCCTGTCTGGTGACTCTTTACCCTCTTCCTTTTCTCTAAACCTCAACCATTTCAGCAGGACATCAAAGAAAGTTGCTTCTGCCCCCAGAGTGCCTCTCTTTTATAGTCCCACTTCTGCTGTTCTGGCTTAGTAACTTGTGTCTCCATACATTTTTGCTGTTGGAATTATCATCCTAGGGCACAGTTTGATCAAGTCACTTCCTTGTTTAATATTATTTTTTCTCTTTGTTGCCATAGGTGGTAGTCATCTGGCCCCAGCATATTCTTTTATTTTCCATTCTTCTGTGTATGCCCAAATGCGCATAGGCGTATAAGCCCCACCTCCCTTCACTAATTACATGTTATGAAATCACTGGTGTTTTTTATTTTGTTTGTATTCTAATCCTGTCATTAACTTTCATCATACTTTTGCTCACTGCGTATTCTCAGCCTGGAAGATCCTTCATCTGTGCCCACATCAGATGTTACTGCTCTATAAAATATTCCTGTTACCTCACCCTCATTTAGAGTTATCTTCCTCTGGTGATACTTCAGAGCATTTACTGCATTGTACCTTAGAGTATAATTAGGTGTATAATTCATTCTCTTCTACTAGAGTGTAACTCTTAAGATGATATGGCCCAAGCCTTATATAGTTAAATTATTTTGGTGGTTGCTTAATATAAGAGAATACACAAACATACACTTAAGTGTACACATTTTTATTTACTTATTTTATCTACTTTGTGTATAACACTGCCACATGCAGTGCCCAGTCTCTGTGAGGAAATAAAAAATGAATATATATAACATGTTCCATGAATATAACATGCCTTCAAAGAATTTATATTCTACTAAGAAAAAAAGACACTGATGCAATAAATTGAAAGACGTTGATAAGTGCCAAAGTCACATCACTCACTCACCGTATACATTATATACTATGGCTATATATAGTATATGTAGTATATGTATATGTATATGTAAGTATTTTGTATATGTAACTTACAAGTTACATATACTTACAAGTATATGTAAGTAATTTTGACTTGTCCTTTGGTATTGGGCCCTCTGCCCACTTACTATATGATTGTATGCATGTTTGTTACATTTTTCTACCCATTTGATACACATCAACTATTTGCAAATATAAATGTTAGGAAATATTCTTACAAAATATAAAACTTTCCTACTTAGGTAATTTTACTTTCAACTTTTAATAAACTGAATTTAGAATTTAGCTTAGTATATTATCTAAGAATCAAGTAATTTCACTGACACATGTATAGAGGCTGACTTTTTGAGATGCTGCCTTCATGGTTTTGTTAGCCTAGTTTTTTGTTTTAAGTGAAATAATGATGCTGCTGTAGTTTTATTTGGAGTAACTTGAAACAAAACTTGTAGTAATCAGAAATTAGTTTTATAAGTACATTTTGATTTCATCCAATTGTGATATTTTCTCTAGAAACATGGAATTCATTATGTAATACTTGTTTTGTGATGTTTTGAAGAATGAGAAATGTGTGTTGACTCTCCCATTATGATATATTGTACAGATTTGTAAAGTGTAAATGCATTGCTCTGTGTACTTTCTTTACGCTCTAATATAATTAATTTGTTTCTAGATGCTGGCATCACCATCTACGTCAGGTCAGCTGTCTCAGTTTGGGGCAAGTTTATACGGGCAACAAAGTAAGAATTTTGTATTTATTCTGGGATACTTGATTTAACACAAAAATAACTACCAAGTAAAGAACAATCAGTGCTGCCCTTGTGGGTCAGTTCTAGGATTTAAAAGAAAAGATTTTTAATTTTCAGTTTTCCTTATTTCACTCACATAGCAAAACTTATTATTTCAGACCTAATTCAAAATTTGTTGTTATCTGGATATAGGATAGATTGAAATTTATTTTTACATCTTTTGTATCTGTACATTCCTTTGTTAGTACAGTGTTTTTTGAAGAAAAATTTGCTGAGCAAATAAATAATAGACATTCTCTGTGTTTTCAGTTAGAGGAAGTTAAAACATTTTTTGTTTGGTCAGTTGAGTGGATTGTTTTGTTTGTGTTTTTTGGCTTTTTTATTAATGAAAGACCATAACAATTTGTGAAATGTTCTCTTTGTTTAGCACGTATTTCTTCTTTCACTTTAGCTCAGTCTGGATATAGAACATGTGTTTTTGACTCACAGTTCAATGCTTTTTCCAAATATAAGATTGAATTTCTTTTTAAGTACGGTAATGCTTTTATAGCGCTTAGCACAGTGCCTGGCGCATAGTAAGCGCTCAATAAATGTTAGCTATGATTATCACATAAAATTTTTATAAAACTAAGTAATAAAATCTTCCAATTTTTTTCAAATTAATTGTCCACACTTAAATATTAATAAGATTTTATTATCTCTAATTTTCTAAGATTTTATTATCTGATTAATGTCAGAGACTGATGTCTCATCTCTGTTAATAGAAGGGGAGTGTTAAAAGGGATATAAATTCCTACCAAAGATTACAGAAATAAAGTAACTGGAGGAGACAGTATGCTCACTGAGGATCTTAAGCAGCTTCAAATAAAAATCAGTTATTTGATTTGGGACCCTTTCCCAGTATAATAAAAAGCAAAATTTTGATAGGTATCAGAATAGTTCGTCAGACCACTTTATTGTTCAAATTTATTTTGAAGGTTAGCAGAGGGAGGAACTTATTTTGTTAGACAAATATAGTTTCCATCTACTTTATTCTTCCTTCCTCTTTTGCTGTGGGGTGCAATTTTGTTAATACAGAATTAGTAAATAAAATTATTAATTGCATATAGATATTAGCACTTTTCCTGTAGTCGTGTAGAAAATATTTTTTAAAAAGCTTTACATTGCATAAAAGAGGTGTTGCTTATTGATCCACAAATGTTCATTCTAATTGTCGAGGGGATGTTATTAGCTAGTAATTTGTTTCATTTAGCCTGTGTTTTAGTATGAAACCTACTACTTTCACTGTTCTGGCAGTCTTTACCATGAAAATATCTAGTTATTTTAAAGCTACCCTTATCTCTATAGAGTAACTGCAAAGAACTTACTTTGTTTTCTTTTTAAAGCCCACAATTTATCACAGCAGAAAGTAGATATGGAATGGAGAAAAATGATACTTGAGAAGCTAAGGTTATTTATGAAGGAGAATGGTAGTTATTTTACAGTATAATCAGCTATATGGACTTCTAAAATCTGCTGTAATTTTTTACCCTGCAAATGTGAAATTGTAATTGGGTTAAGATATGGAATGGGTTAATGTTTGAAATATAGTTTTTTATTGGTATCAGACACTTAATTAACTTCTTTATGTGTGTAAAATGGTTGTGTTAATTATTAAGAGTATACAAAGGTTAATGAATGAACAAAGTTGTTTTCATTAGATAAAGTATTTTGTACTTGGTCATTTAAAAAGAAATCACATATGACAGATATTTCCTGTTGGAATTTAGTATAGTAAATGGCTGTATTCCTCCTGTAGCATTGGCGAACCAGCATTTTCAATGCATGGCTCAGTCTTTCAACTAAGACATTGTAGGTATTAGTCTACAGAAAAATTGACCCTTAGGTCAACTGGAACTGAAATGTCTCAAGTCAGGGTACGGTTATTCCTTTCCAGGGTACAGATCTAGAAGGTACAACTAGTGAAAAAAAGACAGGGGCTGGATTCCCAGTCTCTGTTCATTAGGATAGACCCGAAAGGGCCAAATATGTCATTTAGCTGTTAAGTAGTCTGAACACACACCTTGTCAGAGAGAGCACCAGCTACCCTGTGGGACTTGAGGCTCTGGGTTTCAGTAGTATAAATTAGTCAGCATGTTAATACTTGAGAAGCTAACCTCAATAAAGGATAGTGAGATAGAAGGAATAGTAGGTGGGATAGATTAGTGACATTCTTCTTATGGTAACTAATTCTAATTGTGCATTAGGCTTGATATAACTTGCCTCCAAAGTGTATTAAATACTACCATTCACTCTGTATTCAGATTGGCAAAGTTCAGCAGGAATTTGTACCATTAAAATGGAGGTCTAACATCTGTTTCGTGTTCTTTTTTTAATTTTTATTTCTTTAACATTTATTCATTTCTGACAGAGACAGAGCATGAGTAGGGGAAGAGCAGAGAGAGAGGGAGATGCAGAATCTGAAGCAGGCTCCAGACTCTGGGCTGTCAGCAGAAAGCCCGATGTGGGGCTTGAACTCATGAGCCATGAGATCATGACCTGAGCTGAAGTCGGACATTTAACTGACTGAGCTACCCAGGCACCCCGTGTTTTGTGTTCTTGATGATTACAGAGGTTAGAGGTGGAGAAGGAAGAGTAGCCTCCAAAACTGACACTCACAGAGATTAAACAAGGGAGGACGTTCCTCTTGGAATGGATACGGGCCTGGTGAAGCCTACATTTTGCCTGATTTGTGTGGAAGTAATTGTGTAGTACATAAGGGTACCTAGAAGATGCTGGACTAGGGGCTTGTATGATCACAGGTTCCGGTATAGTCTGACTGTATCCAAATATGTAACTTACTTTTCATCTACAAGTTCATGTGAATACTGTGCATTAAATGATAGCTATAGAAGCTATTGAATGGAATCTTGTGTTCAAGTTGCATAATGTTCTCTACTTGTCATCTTTGCATGTGTAAGATTTTGGGTATGCCTTATAGGTTTAAAGACCCCCTTGGGCTTCCCAAAGCTACCAACTAGTTTGAAATTAACAAGGAACCAGGAATTAATCTCTCCGCAATATTCAGTGCATTGAAATTAAATGGTAGTAAAATTGGAGTGACTTCTTCTTTCTTACCAAAAAGATTTAGAGCTTTGGAGAATTGGACAGAAGGAAAACTACTATTTACTGAGTGCTTCCTATATGCCTATTATCTTATAGGCACATAGGTTAACTAGCTCTCAGGATGAATCCATGATAAATATTTGTATCTGAATTCTCTGAGGACCTGGGTCATTTGCTGGGGAAAGAAAGAAATTTGTCTTTCTGGGATCTGGACTCCTGACTTGAGAGCAGTTGGCACATTCTCATGCTTTGAACAATATCCTCCTGTTTTAAGAACACCTAGATGAAGGCTGTTTTGTTTTGTGGAGAACCAGAGCACAGGTGGGTGATTGAGAAGTGGTGCTGTTGACAGTGTATTTAGGCAGATGACACATTTCAGAAAATTATAGGACCATTTAACAGATACTTGAATTAATACTGAATGCTCTGGGAGTTCTTGTTCTCAAGCACATGTTATAGTTGGGGAGGTCAAGACATTTATATGTAAAATGTTACATAACAGCCTACAATGCTAATACATAGGTTAAAAAGTATTGTGTTGAATGGTATGGACAGATTTAGGGTTTAGAGAGAAAAAAGCACAGTAAGCTTCAAAAAGAAGATAGGAATTGAGTTTAATTGGAGCTTACTGAGTGCCTACCATAAAATGAATGGCATAATGTTGCCTAGTGCAGATGTGTGGTAGAAGAGGTCATTCTGCTGTGTATACACTGTATGTACAGTGTACCTACTGCTGTGATGTTACTGCCTTTATTACATGTCTTTACTGCCTTTGTATCCTCTGTATTCTGTACATCTCAGGCACTCAGTAAATGTTTATAGAATGCATGTTGAGCAAGCTATAGTTAATCTGGTAGATAAGTACACAAGGTATTTTATTACAAAGCAGAGGAGGAAGGACTGAGTTTTCTGGCTATTTCAGAGGTGGGAGTAATCACGTATCTTGGAGAATGATCAGGAAAGCATTTACAAATGAAGTCATGTTTAACATTGGCCTTAAACAGACTGTGGGGTAAGGTTGTTCTAGTGGTGGGAGCAACACCTATAGCATGGGGTAATTTGGGGGCAGTCTAGTTTATCAAGGCAAGGGAAACCTCTTAGGCTATTACATTGGTTTCATTCAAGAAGTATGATCTTTATAGTTCTGTGGGATATATCTCAAGATCTTTACCATTTTTCAAGGTCAAGAACACAAGCATACAGTTTTCCTGCAGAAAACAACGATTTTGTGAAAACCATTACTTCATTAGACTGTAAGTTTATTTTCACCTTTAGGACCACCTGTTGACTTTTTTTTTTTTTTTTTTTTTTTTTTTTTTTTGCATAGGTGTGTTTCACATCCCACCTCACCCACCCCCAGAAAGTTAATACTTACTGCATATTTACTATGTGTATGGTGCTATTTTAAGTACTTTATAGGAATTAACTCATTTCATCTTCACAACTGTCCCAAGAGAGATTAAGGGATTTGCCCAAGGTTTTACAGGCAGTAAGTACTAGAGCCAGGATTCTATTACTTAGTAAGTGTAACTGTGTGAACATCAGTTGAGAACAGAAGTTTCTTTGAATCCTGGACGTTACATATTACTTACTGAATGTCATGACCCTAGATAGTGGGCTGTTAGCACATAATAGAAACAACAAATGTTAAATCCACAGAATTAAAGAGTTTTCTGACCAGGGCATGGTGGTAGTATTTAGTTGGCTACTTCTACCATGGGTGAAATATTATTCCAGGATGTAAGAGTATGGCAAATAATAAAGATCTTGTTTTCATGGAGCTTATATTTTAATGGGGAAAAAATAATTGTGCAGACAACTAGGAAATAACATGATTCTGGTAGTAAGCACTATAATAATTAAGTCAGGTTAAGGGATGAGTGGATGGAATTAGTATTTCACATGGAGCAGTCAAAGAAGTTATCTCTGAGGAGGTGATATTTGAATGGAAACTTGAATGTTGAAAAAGGGACATCTTTGGAAAGATCAGGTACAGATGACAGCAAATGGATCCTCATCAGAATGTAAGAATGAACTTAATGAGTTAAAGGAAGAGTGAGAGGGACAGTGTAATGAACAAAGAAAGTAGAAGATTAATGGGGTAGCAGGTGTCAGATCATGGAGTCTTGTAGAGATTTTATAAAGACTTTGGATTTATTCTAAGTTTAATGGAAGGATTTTAAGATACAGTTTCATTTTTAAAAGATCACTTTGCTCTGTAGCAAAGGGACTGAGTGGTGAGGGCCAAATGATAAGAAGAGAAAGACAGTGCTACTGCTGCAGCATTCCAGGCAGGAAAATAGGCTTGGGCCGGGGATGGAGGTGTTAGGAAGCGGTCAGATTTGGGATATTTTGGAGATAGAGCTAATATGATTTGGTGATGTAGGATGTGAAAGAGACAGACCAAAGATCTCTAAAGTTTGAGACCCGCATTACTTTGTGAATGGGTGTCATGAATCTAGAGTGGGAACTTAGGTTGAGGAGGAGTAAGCCAAATGTTGTCAGGTACTCTCAGCTGGTTCCAATATAGCAGCAGCTTTTCATAGTTGAGAATGGCGAAGCCAGTTAACTCCATCCATGTTTCTTTCTTGTTCCATACATCCTTAGTACCCAGAAGCAAGCCCATTCCTCCTCCACGCTATATATCACTTGTCCTCATTTTCATACATCTTATTGTTTTCTCATACTGAATTGTTACAATGTTTTTACCCACCTGACTCATCATCACCACCATCAAATACCTGACTAGATCTCTTTCATTATTTTAATTCATGTTCTATCTCCTCCAGAAATATTTTCTGATTCCAAATCCATTTTACTTTCATATCTGAGTTAGTGGTCCCTCCCATATACATCAGGGCACACTGTGTATAGTGTAAACACCTGCTTTGTGGCATTTAAAAAAAAAATCTATACTTCAACAGAATAAGAGAAGGGAAAGTATTCTAGGTTGGGAGATGGATATGAATAAAAGTTCAGGGACAGATTTGGAGAGAGGACCAGGGAAAAAAGGAAGATCGTTCAATGAAGCTGTGGGGGGAAGCAAAGATTAGAAGAATCTTTTGGGTCATGACAGAGAATTTTAAAAGACTAAACTGTGATTGGATTTAATACTATAGGACAGTGATTCTCAACTCTGGCTGTACCCCTAAAAACACGTCGAGAATTTTTAAAATCCCACTGGCCATGAATTGCCTGGATTCAGACTAAGTGACAATTTCTGGGTAGGGGACCCAGATTTTAAAGTTCCCCAGGTGATGTAAGCGTTAGCAACTACTATAAGAAGTGGAAAATAATTGGTTGAAAGTAAGAGTCAAGAAATTGAATCATTATATATTCTTCATTATTTGTGACCTTGGGTAGGTAACTTAATTCCTAATGTTCTTTATCTGTAACTTTGTTGGATGATCTCTGTGGAGACTTTCCTATTTCTAAAATCCTTTGATTTTAACGAAGGAAAATGTATAACAAAATTATGTTGCGGGGAAGATTAATCAGCTAAGTGCAGGGCAGATTGGAGGTAAGAAGATATGAGGACAAATTGGAGGTTAGAAGGTGGTTATTCATTGTTAGTGTGGGCAGGACAGTGAGTTCCTAGGAGAAGCTAGTTGCTTTGGAAATGGAAAAGGGGGCACATTAAGCCCTCTTGCACCAATTCATAGATTTTCTACCCTTTCCTTAATAAAGATTTCAGGAGACTTCATTTAAGTGTGAGTGTTCAAGGGTTTGGTTGCTATGACTAGTTTTTTTTCTTGTAACTTGTATTATTAATATTTGTTTTTAGCAAAATATTGAATAAAGGATGGCATATTTTGCCATAAAGTACTTAACGGATGTGCTCTTAACCAGTTGTGCAGTGGAAATAATTCATAGAAACATTTCTTAGATCATATTCTCTTGGATTTCTGAAAAATGATCAATAAAAGATTGAATTCATTCTCTGTTTAGCACCCTGCCAAATTAGAGGTAGGAATCTACTTGGAGTATGTTCATATATTTCTCCTAATACTGTATTATTCTTTATTAGCAATTTGTCAAATTGAAAGAAAAATTTGATTCAGAACTATAAAGTTTTTAACTACTTTTTAACTTTTTGTTCATTCTTTTATACCTCATAATATTTTTTACCTGTTGTAGTTATTTTATGCCAAATTTTTTATGAGATCTTTTTTCCCCCACTTTTTCTTTTAGATTACACATCTTCTTGGTACAGCATTTTGGAGAAGTTTTTTTTTTTGTGATTGTTTCTAATTATATCATTAAAAGAGTAGTTTTCCCTCTTTGACCTTACCCAGTTGTAATTGACTCATGTTACTCAAATTTAATGATTTAGTATATTTTGTTTCCTAAAAATAAGTCTTTGTATGTCCTTATTCAGTGATACTCTCTCTGTTTTAAAAGAATTCAGTTTTTAATTGAATTTGAAATAGCTTGATTAGTAAGTTAGTCAAAGCTTGATGATCCAGTTTGAAAATGATGCACTCCTCTTATTTTTCATAACTACCTCGTTCAAAAAAATGCAACTCAGACTGATTGAACTTACCTGTTTTATGAAATTCAAGAGTGTTAAAGGAAAAATAAAAGTAAACACTGATCTTTGAGTTTATGTCATACTGTCTTCCTCCATTCTCAGCACTATAAATTAACTCGTGTGCCAGTAGCCAGTCAACTAAATAAATAACCATAGCCATTCTTGTTTCTGTCTCCAAAAGTTTTTTGCTAATGTTCAGATAATCTGTAGTCTCTAAGATATTTCTGAAGTTCTAAATTTTCATAATACAGCATAGAATATGTATATGAAGGATTGAAGTAAACAAATCTTAATGAGTCTTTAGTAAGGTATACTGATTATTAGAAAAGAGCCAAAGGATACTTGATTTTTTTAGAAAGTGTATGTTTATTTATAGTGCTGAAAGTAGAAGAGTGAAAAAGAAAGGGAAAGTAAAATTAGAACTAAAACTTGACAGGTATAAAGACAGGAAGAAAGAAGATGGAGGGAAAAGATGAAGGGATGGAGGCTTAGAAAAATTTTGAAGAGAGGTAAATATTTTGGGGGGGTAAGGCAAAAGAAAAAAAATAGAGGTGTCTCAAATTGGTAGATACTCACAAAGAGTGTTCATGTTCACTTAGTGTTATATTGGGCTCGCATAGGGTTTCCATGAAGAACACTAGGAGTTAAGAGATCTAAATTCTAGTCTTGGTTCTTTGTGTCACCTTGGAAAAGTCAGTTAACTCATCTGAGCTCAGATTCCTCATCTGTAAAATGCGAACATTGGACTAGGTGATCTTTAAGGTCCCTTCTGGCTCTAAAATTGTGTAATATTTCTTGGTGGTCAGTAATTGTGTGAAACACATTCCTGTTGTTAATTCACAGCTATTGCTGATTTTAGGACAGCATGTTTGGGGAGAAGGATGTAAACTCCCTAAGGGTAGGAGCCTTTTCTGTCTTGTTCACTGCTGTATCCCCAGCAGCTAGCACAGTAGTTGGCACATAGGAGGCACTCAATAAATGTTTGTTGAATGAGTGATATGAAAAGTATCACTTTGATGGTTCCTTATGGGAGCATCTAGAGGGCCTAGAGGGAAACTAGAGTGGATGAAGAGAAGGAAAAGACTGATTTCTTCTGAAGAAATCTTATATGGCTGATTTTTAATCTCTTGTTTTTCCTTATTTTGTCCTGATTCAGAGAAAGTGTCTGCAGCTAGCGGTATATTAATGGTCACAAAACTTTTAGTGACCATACATACATATGGTGAACTACACCAACATAAAATCTAAGCCAGTTAGTTCCCTTCATGTCACCTAAAGAAAAACAGAACCAGCCTCTGTTCCTCATGGAACCTGTCTGAAAAGAGTACACATAGAATATATTGAGTGGGTTTATTGGCTTCATTCACTTGGGAAGCCAAATTAGGCTACAAGCCAAGTACTGAGGCCCCCAGATTCCCGTGAAATCTTTGTGATCCACTGGTATCCTTGGGATAGAAGATAGTACGTTGTTATGCCAAAGATAAATTTTGCAAAAGTTCTTGAGGTAAAACATTCAGAAAATATATTTACTCTAATTTTTTGGAGGTTATAGTTTCAAAATATTCAGGTCCTTGAAATTCTGGCTCCTGAAGTTAGACCAAAAAGGGAAGAAAAGAGTCACTTTAAATCCCTAGCACTAAAGCAATCTGTGTATTCATTAGCTCTCTCCATCTTATCACTTTTATTTAACTTCCAGTTCAGAGTAAGTTTAGTTGACTGACAGGCAATTTCACAGCTGACTAGAAATAGAAAGCACCAAAAAGTGTGGGTCAGGAAGATGGAAGCATTCATAGGCAGATGTGATAACTGGTGACAGCAGGACATCCTTAATCTGAATGGGGAAAGGGCAGAGAATCTAAACACCTAGAATATCAGATATCCCTGATAACTTCTGAATCATTAAGAAATTAATAATTTATATTTCACATTAACAGAAGTTAGGAAATCTGTCAGACGTTTCTGAAATAAGTTTATCCCAGTTAATTTTTTCTGTTTTGTAGCTGAATGCTAAAACTTCAGTAGTCTGTAAAATGTGCCTGTTGGAATACATGCATCCTTGCATGTGGCCCCAGAAGTACGAGATAATTATATACAGGGTCATTGTACTTTGGAAACTTTTAAATGTTTTAAATTCTTGTCTCTTATATCAGCTTGAGTTTTTTTTTTTTTAACAGTTGCTGACATTTTATGTTAGATTTGTAAAAATTGTAATGTTGAGAAGTATGTATGTATAAATAGTAGAGATTTCTTAAATGTGTTTTAAAAGGCTCATATAAAAATTAAAGCTACATCAGCAAGGTGGGGTTAAATGTCTGTGTTCCTCAGTTTTGATTTAAAACATAAAAACATAAAACTGCAAATTTCTTAAAGCCATATTTGTACAAAATGTTTTTGTTGAGACATAAGTCATCTAATTTGTTAAAACCTTTGGCAGACATAGTCTATTGTAAAATAGAAATATGAAAGATACAAATATGAAGGCGATATCCATTCATAATATTAAATTTCAGACTAGAACCTTTTTGTTAAAATCAGATTCCATTTGGAGTGAATTGAATATATCCATTTAAAACTTGCATATTATATTACATGTTAGGTCATTTAAAAATGTTTTAAATTGCCAACTCCAGAAGATGGATAACAATTTCATTCCTGATGGCAATGAATTTCCTTCTTCTGAATTTTTTTAATAGGTGCACTAGGCCTTCCAATGAGGGGGATGAGCAACAATACCCCTCAGTTAAATCGCAGCTTATCACAAGGCACTCAGTTACCGAGCCACGTCACGCCAACAACAGGGGTACCAACAATGTCACTTCACACGCCTCCATCTCCAAGCAGGTATTTATTGATGGACCAGAATATTTCTCAAAATGTATCTTTGTAGAGTAAGCAACTTTCTAGTTTTTAATAAGATAACTAATTATTTTTCTGGTTCAGTGCCTTTCACTGAGGAAAAGAAAGTTAATACCCTATGCTCCTTTTATTTCATTGCAAATTGATAAGTATAGTGTAAGATGTTCTTATCCTGCATCTAGCATACTGGTTGTCAGCTGGGTGGGTATCAAGGGTTAATCACCACCTGGGGACCTTTATCAGAAGCCAGCTCTCTTCCTCAAAAGAGGATGTGTAATTTAAAATCATTCCTCAGATAATTCTGATTATTGCTCCCTCAACACACATTCATTGTTCTAGTGAGTAAAACAAAACAAGATTACATAGATGATGCATATTAGCATGAAGAAGATAGAATGGCATACATTTCGAATGAACTTATTTTAAATATATGTGTGAAATACATTTGTATTATTTTATATCATAGTCACAGCAATAATTTTCTCCTCTTAAATATCACCTTACATTAGTTCTGCCGTAATTTACCCAGTTTCTTGTTGGTTTTACTTTTCTTTTCAAAGAGCTAGAATGACCAGACAAAATAAGTAATGAAAATTAGCAGTGTAATTTGAAAGTGTATTTCAGGTTCTGGGGTCAGGCTGATTGATTATTTACAGAGAATTTTAATGAGTGATTGTAGAGAGCTTATTTAGTATAATGGACTTCTTTTTCAGGGGTATTTTGCCTATGAATCCTAGGAATATGATGAACCACTCCCAGGTTGGTCAGGGCATTGGAATTCCTAGCAGGACAAATAGCATGAGCAGTTCAGGGTTAGGTAGCCCCAACAGAAGCTCGCCAAGCATAATATGTATGCCAAAGCAGCAGCCTTCTCGACAGCCTTTTACTGTGAACAGGTAAGATGTTTATTGATAATGTGTATAATTGTCTTTCTGGGTGTTTTCAGATTTGCCTTTTCGTATTCAACATTCTGTTTCTTGAGTCTTGGCTTCTGTCTCATAAGTATGTTTCATCGTATTTTTATGACCAAAGATTCTCTTTCTGTTACACATTACAACTTTAACCTCCCCAAACTAAAGGCATGTTCTTTTGAAAATCAGTTTGATTGTAGAAAGCACATTAAAGCTTTTTGTTGTTGTTAGAAAAGAATTGTTCTTAAGTTGCCACCAGGCAAATTTTTATTGATAGGTCCTTCCTCTGTTAAATGAGGCTGGCCACTTAATGTGGTAAGAGTTCCAGACTTATGAATACTACCAGGGATATGTTTGACTATTACTGCCTTGCTTCACTTATGCTTTGGTTCAGTACCTTTTCAACTAAAACTCAGTTTGGTGGTTTGGAGACTTAGTAACCAGAGACTTTTTTAAGACTACATCTACAATATTTGAAAATAGTGTCATGTCCTGGGGTTTAAAACAAGATGAGCTGTGTGCTTTATACACCTTTTTGTACTGTCCATTTGCATGTTTACTATGCAGATAATAATGACATTATGAAGACCAGTTGTCCATCTTAAGATTTTTAAGCTGTTCAGATAATTTATATGAGAGTGATGACTACAGTACAAGGCTTTGTATCTTGCAAAAATAGCATTTAAGTCTGCCATTTTTTTAAAAAAATGGGGAACTGTGGGAGGAAAAACGATCTTGACCTATTTGCTATCATCTTACCCATTTAATTCACTTTATCTGTTACTTGTAAAATCTGGATTCAAATAGGTTATTAACACATTTCCTGTTTGATCTTCATCCCATAAACTCCAGTTCTTTTATTTAGATTTATGAGTATTTCTCTTAATAATTTTACTGCTTTTACTTTTTTAAAAAAATTATTATCATAAAGGGTTATCAAAATTCTTATCTCCTTGATAGCTTCCTAATCATACACTTCTTGGGCTTTATCACATCTTTTCTTACAGTATTGTTCATTGAATGTATGTTTATATTTTTGCCTTTCCATATTTTTTCACATTTTAATTGTTTTTTAAAAATACATTGCTTATAAATTGTCAATGAAACATGGGTTTCTAAAACCCTGCTTACTAGTTTTGGTAAATTGTATTTGTTACAGAATGTTTTCATCCCTTAGTATTTACTCAATGTGTGAAGGTACCTAGGTCACCAACATTGCTCACTTGCTATGAAACAAGTATTTTTGATGGCTTTCCTTCTCTTCTCTAGAGTATTGTTTGATCAGCTCCAGATTTTGTGAAAACACTATTTGGCCATAGTTAGTTTTACAGATTTAGGTGAAAAAACAAAAACAAAAAACCCTGTCATCTTCAAACACTTTAACCCTACTCATAACACTGATACACTCTTTTATCAGATTATTTGATGGTAAAGATGCCTACTTTCATTGTAGAATTTGCATTAACAGCTCTTTTTGACATTCTTAATTACTTCTGGCCTTGCCTTAAGTTCAGACTTGTTTTTGTTTTCTCATGTTTAGGCTTGTGCAAAAAAGGGAGGCGTTTGTAATTATTTACCACGTACCAATTGTGCACTGCTTTAGAATGGAGGGCACTATGGAGAGATTTGGTTTTTCTTTTAAGTAGCTGAAAGATAAACTATATTTGGATAAGAATGATGTGTTTTAGAGCACTAAATTCAGTTAAAGAAAAACATCGCTTAATTCAGGTAAACTGAACCTTTATTGAGTGCCTGTTGTGTATCCTCCTGAAGACTAAAGGCAGAGGATGCAAAGATGACTATGACACAGACCCTGTATCTGAGGAGTTTATATTCTAGTTGGGAAAGACTGTGTTGTATGAAAGAAGATCTTTTATGGAAAGCAATAATGGCACACTTTACCAGTAGTGGAAGGAGCACAAGTATTCAGGAATAATAGTTTTACACTAAACTACATGTTTTTGAGATCAGTTACTTCTACCAGTGTATCCAGTAAGTTGGTTCTCCAAGCACATCAAATAGTGCCCTTAATCTCTGTTTTCCTCCAGACTTATGTGTACATTCTTTGCTTTTTGTTTTTTAATTCATCTGTTTAAGACATTATGGTTCTCAGTTATTCATGGAGGGACTTCAGGAACATTTTCAAATAAAGGTTAAACTCAGAAAAATGAAAGTAGTGTTTGTTTTTAAACATATTGTTGTTTTATATGAGGAGGTCAAAAGTATACACTTCTGTTTTTCTTCATCTGGAAGTTAGTGTTCTCTTACTGTATATCTAAAATTATTTTCTATGTACCCAGTATGTCTGGATTTGGAATGAACAGGAATCAGGCATTTGGAATGAATAACTCCTTATCAAGTAACATTTTTAATGGAACAGGTAAGCTTATTCTGGAGGTAGTACCCTATAAAAAATATGGTAGATCTTTGAAATATGAAGCAATTCAACATACTGGTCTTAAAATATTACTAGATTTTTGTGTTAAACTGGTAGAATTTAATTTAGTGAGAATTTGACAGGAATAGGGTTTAATTCAAGTGAATAGTTGAGAGATATTTAAATATATTTTTTCACTTGATGTGGTAATAGCATAGTGTTATAACTTCAGAATTATTTCCTTAATACCTAGAGAAAGCCCCTGAACATTACCCTAGTCTGTATTTATGCTTCAGAATTTTTTTTGCTTCAAGAGCGTTTCCTGTCCTCAGTCCTGTCACTACAGTCTAATTTAGGTTGAGTGTTACAGCATTCTGGTTATAGGGACCCAGATTGAAGAAACCTTTAAAATTTTATTGGAGCACTTAACAACTTTTTCTTAATAATTTTAATAATACTAATTTTGGCATTTAACCCTTGGATTTTTTATCCAGTTTTATATGTAAAGTTCAGAATTTAATTACAGAGAAATCTGATTTTGAATTCCTGCAGTCCATTGGTTTCTTTCTTTTATCAACTGCTTCAGAGAGAAGAGAACAGGAGGCTTAATTGCTATTCTGCTTCAGATTTCACCCTCTTCCATCCTTGCCTCCAGACCCTTTCCAGAGAAAAGAAATAAAGGACGTTGTTACGGTCATAGGAGCAAAAATGAATTGATCATTCAGAGAGAAATATATGTGAAGGAAGTGGAAGGGAAAGAATGATCAGTGAAATGAAGCATATGTGGAAGCATCAGACAAGATTTAGTAATGAAATGTCATTTGTGACTATGAGCTTTTAATTTTATGTGGTATTATATGTGTAGCAGCGTAGATTGATCAAATTAGACTTTAAAATTCCAAATTGTAGCATTTAAAACTTATAGTTTTATGTTCAAGGTGTTAAAAATGATATGAAGTACCATATTCCCACTGTTTCTGAAATGTTCCAATTTTTTCATATTTTATTATCTCTGAAATCAGACTATGTATCATAGTTTAATTGGCAAGTTATTTTTTTTTCCTAAATGGACCATAAAGTAACAGTGTGTCTGACAATGCCATCTTATATTCTGAATTATGCTTTTCCACACTTCCATAAATTTTAAAATTATTTTTAAAATTCAGTTTTAACTAAACTTTAACTATTTTTAGGAAAATTGTCTCCAAGTCTTTACCTAAAAATTCAAATTTGGGGGTTTATTAAGTATTTTTTAGGTTAAAATCCTCAGATAGCATGGCAATTTTAAATTCCATCTTAGAGGACCTGAAGATGTGTATTGAAAGTTAATACATATTCAAAGTTTTTGGTTAATTTATAACTATATAACTAACTATAATAGAATAATTCAAGAAAGATAACTTTTGTAGATTGAAACACTATAAATTTGTCCTGTTGGTCTTTTTATGTAGTAGTATCTTTTTTAAATTAAAAATTAATAAATTGCTGTTTGTTTAGAAACAGTAGATATGATTTTATCATTTACTCTTCATAATTTTAAATTATAACCTGAGTTGGATTGTTATGAGAGTGTGTTGTTTTTCTGTCAACAAAGTAATCTTGAGGTAATTAGTTTCTGAGATTTTTCTAATTATGAAACTTGGAGAAAAATTCAAAATTAACTGAAAGGCCACATAAATTAAAAATGCTATAAAACATGAAAACATCAGATGAAACAAAGTTTTTAAAAAAAACCCTATAGTTCAGGCTAAAACTAAGGTAGAAAATTAAATTCTTCAAAAATTAAGCATATAAGATTGTAAGAATAATAGAGTAATAAAAGTTGAGAAGAAATTAAGGGGATGATTAAAATTGGCAACATAGAGGGGCCCCTACCTGGCTCAGTTAGTAGAGCATGCAAGTCTTGATCTTGGGGTTATGAGTTTGAGCCCCATGTTGGGTGTAGAGATCACTTAAAAATAAAATCTTTAAAAAATAGGCAAAGTAGAAATATTAGGTTAAATTTCAGGCTGATCTTTTTCATTTAAAATGAACAAAAATTAATTTTATTCATTTAATATATTTATTGAGCGCCTACTGTGCAATAGGTAATATAATCTTCTGGGCTTTGCATCATATTCCATGCTTCCCAAACTCTTGCCAGACATGGGAACCCTATTTATATTGTGTCTACCCCACCTGGCTATACTCCCCAACTGCAGAAACAGACACACACACACTTGCACACACATACGTGTGTATGGGACAAGTAGATCACAGGACAGAAGTCCTTAGAGTTTCTGCTCCCACTGCCTGTGTTTCAGATATGATTCTGGTCATTTGCAAGAGGCACTGTCATTATCACACCTGTGTGTTACTAAAGCTCCAAGCATCCAGATACTACCTCTGCTTTTGGATATAATGAAAAGAACAGTTACATCACAACGGTCTCTCTCTTGTTAGCTAACAAGAGAGCTATAACTTTAGAGTACCCTCCTTCACAGGGGAAATAATGTACCACATTAACTCCTTATTGTCTATCTTAAGTCTCTAGGATTTGGGGTTTTTATTATGCTAGCTACATATTGTTTGCTGAATTATTCATGAAATTCTTTTGCATGAAATAAGTCCACAAGTGTTTAATGTACACTTATACATACTTAGTACAGTGCTGTGTCTTTAGGAAGAAGGTACTGTCATTTCAAATTATACGATGGTTGGTGTTTAATAATCCCTTTAAAATGTTTGTACAGAATGCCTGGCTGGCTCAGTCAGTAGAGTATGTGGCTCTTGATCTCTGGGTTGTGAGTGCAAGCCCCATATTGGGCCGAGAGCTTATTTAAAATAAAATAAAATGTTTGTAGAACCAATAATGTTCTTTCTCATTATTTAGATGGAAGCGAAAATGTGACAGGATTGGACCTTTCAGATTTTCCAGCGTTAGCAGACCGAAACAGAAGAGAAGGAAGTGGTAACCCAACTCCATTAATAAACCCCTTGGCTGGAAGAGCTCCTTATGGTAATTAAGCTTTCTAATAATGGCTAATGGAAACTTTTCCATTGTGCACACACACACAGACATACACATTTGTGTACATATGCATGTTCATGTCTGTACACACACACACACACACACACACACACAATATGTTTTCTAATCAGAGTAGCATAATTTCGTCAAAGCTGATATATGCAAAGTGCATTTTCCTTCCAGAATACCATGATAGCAAAGTTAGATGGGAAACAGTTTGTACAGAAACCCAAAAGGAAATGTTCATTGGTATTCAGAGGTTTTCATCTGGCATTTCTGCCTTAAGTGTACCATAATGATTAAGGTGCCTTTTCTCTTCTTAATTCATCACACATTTTTGAAGAATACATTCCTGCATTCCTGGTGATTAGTAATGACTAACCTTACATGGAATATTTTTCCTAAGCCAGTTTCTCAACCTCCACACTACTGACATTTGGATCAGATAATTCTTTGTAAATGGGGGGTGGTGGGGGGCTGTTCTGTGCATTAGAGAATGTTATAGCAACATCCCTGGCCTCTGCCAACTTGATGCCAATAGTACCTCTCCCCACCATCGTTTTGACAACCATAGGTGTCTCTAGACATTGACACATGTCCCATGGGAGAAACAATTGCCTTCTGTTGAAAACTGCTCATAGGGTCATGGATAGTTCATGTAGACTCTTGGTCACAATTAAAGCCCTTTCTCACTGTCTCTAATAATTAAGAGATTTGGCCAAATGAAAAGGAAGGGCATGAAATGTGTGCAATAACAACTTAGACGTGAAAATTATGTAACAACAATGTAGCCGTATTCTCTTTACCCATTGCACATAGTTGTTTCCTTTTGGGAGAATCTGATAGAGATCAGTAGCAGAAACAATGAACTTAGAAGCATCAGTTCATAACTTTTTTAAGATAATGGTTTCTCCCATTTTCATCCAAGAAGGATTTCTGTGCCTTTCAGAATATGAATATAAATTAACAGTGTGTGGAGAAGGGAGAGTATATATTGTTAGTATTCTAAAGTTTCCAAATTAGTCTTTCAAAAATAACAAAAAAAAATGATCTGCCCTGGAAGTTGAGTACCTAGCTACTTGATTCTCAGTTCAGACTCTAATGTTTTTAACCTTTCCTCATAGGTCCATTTTTTCATCCCTTTAATCATTCCCGTTGCTCTCCTTGGACCAACTCTAGTTTCTCCATATCGTTCTTGAATTGTGGAGCCCCAAACTGGATATTGTTCTCCAATAAGGGCCTGACTAATGCCAAGTATAGTGGGAGGATTACTTCCCAGTTCTTGCATGTTTTACATCTATTACATGGAGTCCAAGAAAATCTGAAATAATATGGAGTTGTTTTATAATTGATTGCAATTTGCTCACTCTGTAAGTCACTTTCAAGTAGAATACTGACATGTTCTTTTAAAATTTATTTTGTTCATTTGTATTTGACAATTAACTGGTGTTTATAATAGCTAGTCAAATATTTAAGTCAAGCTTTAAACCAAAAATTTTAATAACTATTACCAATATCAAATTGTTTTTAAGCATCTATATATGACATTAGATTTAGAATTATAGGATTACCACTTACTTCCCTTGTATTATTTTGTATATTGAGTTATTAATCAAGTATATAAAAATATAGTTCTTCATTATTATCCTGAATACTAATTTTTTGAAGTGTGCTTTCATAGTGTAATAAAAAATCCTTTTGGTATGTTAGTATGAGGAAACTTTAGTTTTTTTATAATTTGTAGTAAAATAGCATAAATATGAATTAGAATTTTCTGGATTATTTTCATTACATAGTGGGAATGGTAACAAAACCAGCAAATGAGCAATCCCAGGACTTCTCAATACACAATGAAGATTTTCCAGCATTACCTGGTTCCAGCTATAAAGATCCAACGTCAAGTAATGATGACAGTAAATCTGTAAGTAACTGAGAATTATGTGTGTGAGTAATGTAGTTTTTTCCCTTCAGACTTCTCTTGTATTAACAGTTTTATAGACTATATTAAGGACTTACTAAGTACTGTTACAAAGTTGTTTATCTTGAATATCTGTAATAATCTAACTTCTGAAGAATGTGGAAAACCTTTATAACTTAGAAGATAGCCTATTTTTTTCCTATTTCGTATAGGTTTGCAAATTTCTGTTGAACTTCTCAGAGTTAATTTAGACTTTTATTGTAGTCCCTGTCAGCTGGATCCCATGAAGTTTGATATTATAGCCTTCTAAGGAGCTGTGTTTTTCTTGAGTAAGTTTTCTCCTTGAAGAATCTTTATACACATTTTTATTCCTGTGTTGATTCAGCCAACTCAGCTTCCTCTTTCTGACTTAACGAATGTGTTTTATTTCTTCCACATTTCACTGAAAATAGCTTTTTTTTGTGTGTGTGATGGGAGTTTGTATGTATTGTTAAAATAGTTGATAAAGAAGATTACTGGGTAAGAATTAAATATGAATTTTAAAAGTTTATATATTCTAACTTATCCTGGAGGTTTTTATGGTGATATCATAGGCAATGTACTGTAATATTTCTCTTCTAAATTAAAGTGTTGAAGAGTGAAACTTGAAGTATATCCCAAAGCATATAGTTCTGAGATAAAGATTATTTTTCTGTGACTGAAGATCTGAGATATATAAGAATATCTTTCATATATTTTTGTCCTTTAAATACCCAAATGTGTAAAATACAGGATTTATTTGTAAACCATGGCACAGTTGTGGAAACAAAAAGTTTCATGTAGAACTTGAAAAACAGGTAATAATATACTACCAATTTAAATATAATAAAGAATGAATAGAAAGGTAACTAATATGTGTACTCAATTTTTGCACTTAACAAATTTTAATGTCACATTTAATTTTTTCCATGTTAGAATTTGAATACATCTGGCAAGACAACTTCAAGTACAGATGGACCCAAATTCCCTGGAGATAAAAGTTCAACAACGCAAAATAATAACCAGCAGAAAAAAGGGATCCAGGTGTTACCTGATGGTGGGACTCTATAAAATATGTCAAAGATATTACAGAATTCGTTTCTTTACTTTTTCCTTAAAGATAAAATTACTATGTTCTTCTTATCCAGGTCGGGTTACTAACATTCCTCAAGGGATGGTGACGGACCAATTTGGAATGATTGGCCTGTTAACATTTATCAGGGCAGCAGAGACAGACCCAGGAATGGTACATCTTGCATTAGGAAGTGACTTAACAACATTAGGCCTCAATCTGAACTCTCCTGAGTAAGTTTTTTTCTTTTCTTCCACATTTGTGTATAATACTTCCTTGTGGATTTCCAGTTTTTAATTTCATGTGATCACAGTGTAGTACCTGCAGCCACTCGTTGCTGTTCTCTCTTGACTGTTTGGGTCATTCCCTCTCATGTTAGCTCCTGGATCACTGTCATTTGACAGTATCATTCCCTTATAATTTGGCAGTTTCAAAATACACATATTTGATCCTTCCAGAATCCTGAGATCTTGGCTCCTTGAGTTTCTCACCTCCAAAAGTCTTAACCCTCCACCATATCTCAGCTACTTACAAAGTTATCCCTTTGACCTTGGCATTATCAGTAACTTCAGTTTCCCTGTAATTTTAAGTCTCTGCTCCCATGCCACTTCCGGTTTTCCGTCTTTCTCCCTCTAGCACTGACTCCAATAATCATTTGACTCCTTGGGATCTTCAGTCTATTGATTCTTCTGCCTTTTACTGTTCTTCAACATCCTTCTCTTCGCCTGAGAAGATTTCACTTTCTTCTTACCCAGTTAAATTCTTTAGTCTTTGGTAATGGCTTTTTACATACACGCTTGACTACTTTGCCCCTCTCTTACTTTGTCATGATTTCATGGCAAAAACTACAACCCTGGTTATACTTCAGTTATTCCATTCTTGATCTGTGCTATTGAACTGGTTAAAGAAAAGCACACAACGTCACTGCCTAGTCCTCACTTCTAGGAACCTCAGAAGCGGGCTCATAATTCTGCCACCCATAATTGTAAGTGGCTGGTCCCTTCATTCTTTTGCTCTCCTATGCAACTATTCCACACTCGTTTCTCCTAACATCTAATTACCTTTTTCCCAGTCCTTACTCTCAGATGGAGACCTTGCTTTTTTTTTTTTTCTTTCCTGAGTTTTTATTTAAATTCCAGTTAGTTAACTTACAGTGTAATACTAGTTTCAGGTGTAGTAGTAAGACCTTGCTTTTTTAATTTCTACTTTCCTAAGAAAGCTGGACGTAATCAGAAGAGAATGTCAGCATAGTCCTACCACCAGATCTAACTATCTGCTACCATCTGCACCCACCTTATTCTTGTCTTTCACCCTGCTGATCCATGCTTTCTACTTAAAGTCTCTCTTGAAAACTCAAGGACATAGCTCTAACAATTTTTGCACATTGTTGGATCGTTTCCGTCAGCGTACGAGTAATGCTATTACTTCCTCTATGTTAATAAAGTACATTCTTTTTGTCTAATCTCTTCCATGAATTACTGCCTTTATTTCTTTATTCTTACTTTTTGAAGAGCAAAACTCTTTTAAAAAGCCATTTTTTATCTTCCATTTGTCTTCTCCCATTCTCTGTTAAACCCATTTCAGTTAGGATTTTGCTCCCTCACCCCTTCACTAAACCTGCTCTCATTGAGGTCATCAAATCCAGTGGTCTCTTGTAGAAACTTGACCTGTCAGCAACGTTTGACATAATGCATTCATTGCTTCATGCTTCTCATTGCTTTTAACTGCCAGCACCCTGGTTTGAATCACCATCCTTTCTTTCCTAGATTATACCATCAGACAGTCCCCAGGTGTCCCTGATGCTCTGTGTGCCCCTCACAATCTCTTCTTTATGTAGCAGCCAAGACAATCCTTTCTGCATAAGTTAATCCTTTGCTCAGTGCCCGGTAAAGGTCTGTGGTTTCCTTATGATTAAAAACCTAAAATCTTTACAGGCCTACTCATCTCCACAGGCATGATCTGTCTCTCTCCTGCCACCACCTCAACAGCTTCTCCCTTTGTTCACTCTGTTCCAGTTTCATTGACCTTCACTGGCTTGGCTGTACCTCAGACATGTCAGTCATATGCCCACCTTAGTTTTGCTAAGTTGCTTAATTTGCTCTAGCAGTTCCCTCAGACTAGAATAGTCTTCTGCCAGGTCATGAATATGGCTGACCCCCCTCACATCTTTCGAATTTTTGTTCAAATCCTATCCTATCTTCTAAATGGAACCTAAGCTGGCTACCTAATTTAATGCAACTGATACCCCTCCTTACCCCTCCACCAACACGGAATGCGCCTCCTCCTAATCCACCATCCTAACCAGAAAGTAAATTTTATGTTGTCAGTTATCTTTGTTTTGTTCGCTGATGTATCTCAAGCACCTGTAACAGTGTCAGGCATGTAATAGGCACTTAGTAAATATTTGGTGAATTTGAACTTTGGCTTTTAATAATTACTGATTTTTTCTGGCCATGTAAATGGGAAAGTAATTTTACTGGGGGCATGGTATTAATGAATTTAAAGCATTCTGAGTTGAAGTTACGTATATATGTGAATATATAACTTGTAACTTAATATAGACACTGAGTATATATACAGCTATTTAACCGTGTTTCATTTTTCTGCTGTGTAAGTTGTAGTAAACACATGAAACGAAATTAGAAGTAAAGATATTCATTTTACTTTTGAAGTCATTTTTCTTGATTTCCTGAATAAAATTAGAAATCTTTGATTCTACTTTGGATTTCAGAGTGGTTTTTTTTTTCCCTCTTATTCAGAAATCTTTACCCCAAATTTGCATCACCCTGGGCATCTTCACCTTGTCGACCTCAAGACATAGGTAGGAGAATCTATTTGTGTTCAGACCTTTTAAAAATATTTTTTAAACTGAGAATCAGTTAATAAGGCTTTTTTCATTTTATTATCCAGACTTCCATGTTCCATCTGAGTACTTAACGAACATTCACATTAGGGATAAGGTGAGTGTAGTTTATTATTCTCCTCAGTCAGCATGAATGTATCTATTTTCCAGGCACTGGTTTTCAGTTTAGACAGCATAAAGTCTTTTGAAATAATTAGCAGTGGTCTCAGGGGTATGCTTTCATGTTGCCAATTCAATTATAACGGTTTTATTTCTATTTTAATGTTTTGATGAGAATCCTGGGTTATATTTAAAGAATATGTTTTAAAAACAAAACAGTGGTAGGTCTGGTCAAATATTTCTCAGAGTTCTTAATAATAGGTTATAACCATGGTTGATGAGAATCAACTATTTTGGAAAATTTGATGAATTTCTTTCTGATATTCTCATTTTATGCCCTTGTAGCAATAAGAAATATATTTTTACAAATATTACAGTGTTTTCAGTGGAACAGTGTGTACATTTAAAAGCTATGGCATTGGCTTTAAAATTTTTTTTAATTACCTAAAATTCTAGCTATAAAATAACTATTAACAGATTGAAGTTTTCACTTTTTTTTTTAATCAAAAAAAGAAAATGGTAGATACTCTTGTTGAGGGGAAAGAACTAAAATGTTCGTTTCTGTTAGAAATTGTATCCCTAGATTTTGGCGTTGAGGAAAGATACGATTTATTAAAACTTATGTGTTACACATATGTATATAAATATGTATTGCATTATATATTTATACATAAATATAAAATATTATATATGTGTGTGTGTACACACACACACACACACACACACAGGTGTTCTGTGTCTGTACCATGCAATTGCATGGTCAAATGGATGTTGATTTTGTGGACAGGCAAGTAAAGAGATATTTCTCAATATGTCTCAATACTTGAATAGATGGAAGACAAGAAGTATGGGATAGAGCTTATTTTTTCTGTTTGTGGATCGTGTGATTTTTCTGCTACATCTATCATAGGGCTTTTTTGCTCCAATTACCTAAGGGTTCCAAAGCCTTTTCTTACGGCAATTTAAGAAATACTGATTTGAGAGAATTTGTCACATTAAAAACTGCTGCTTGAATGGGGATAATATGGAGAGAAAAATTATATTCTAAGAATGTATAACAGTTAAACATTTAGATGCAGGATTAGGTGAAGAGAGAAAAGTTTTTTCATTTTGGTGAGAATAAAGGCTTTTCCTAACACAAGAGTTGGAGTCTATTAAACTCAGTGTTTTATTAGAGTTTGGTTGGCAGTTAATGTTTCTGCTTTATGGAGGGACATGTGAAGCAATCATCTTTTAGTCATCCATTTAAACAAAATAAAGAGCTATCAATTTATGATTTTTGTATTTACCATATGTGATTTGGTAAAAATACATAACCAATTTGTGAATCACTGTCAGATACAGACTGAGCTAACATTTCTTACAGGTTTCCTATGTATCAGGTCCTCTTTAATGCACCTTTAAGGTGCATTCGTATACAGGCACTTTATCAATTTTTACTTACATTCTTAGTAACCTTGTAGGTCTCATTTCTCCATTTTATGTGGAAGTTCAGAGACCTTAAATAACTTGGACATGGGTCATATTAGTAAATAGTGGAACCAGGACTTGAATATAACTCCTGCATCTCTGAGCATCATGTTCCACTATTGTTACTGTGTTGGGTATTAATAAACCCTCGTGTAAAACAGCATTTGGTCTTGCTGAGAAGTTTTTATATAGGTTCTTATTTTATTATTATATAAATAGATGTACCAGAAATAGTTGTTAAATGACTCTAGTTATTTAAATGATAAAACTCCCCCTTAGGGTTATAACTACCTATGAAATCACGTAATAACAGTTATCTACTACAAAGAAGAGGGTTTGTTTATCTTGTTATTTTTACTATCGTGATAGCAATGTTAGGGTTTTCAAACTTATTTTACACTTCAGAATAATTGATTTCTCTTTTCCAGCTGGCTGCAATAAAACTTGGCCGATACGGAGAAGATCTTCTCTTCTATCTCTATTACATGAATGGAGGAGACGTATTACAACTTTTAGCTGCAGTAGAGCTGTATGTTCAAAGTATTTTCAAACACTTTTGTATTATAGTGGATCTTGTTTATTCTGAAAACTTTTTTTTTTTAATGATGGCTATAGTCTGTCTTTTGTTTTTAAAGCAGAAATATTTCCATCAAGAAATAATTTGTTTTTACATTTAGTAAAATAAAGTTAATTTAGATTGAAAGTTTATATTGCTATGGTTTCATAGTCATTGTATACATAAAAGGAATTATTTCAGATTTAAATAATCCTAAATTTGTAAGAAGACAGGATTGACTTCATTCATGAATTTGGTGAATCTGATTTTTATAAATATGTGAAGTATAAGATCTGGTCGCTTCCTAACTGTGGCTCATCTTCTTATGGAACCACATAAGACAATGAATTGAATGACAATTGAATTTCATTTGACAATGAATTTCATCATTTATCTGTTGAGTATTATATGGGCAAGGCACTGTGCATATTTCTTGTGTGTTCTGAAGTATTGATAAAGTCCACATTCATTATCAGAAGCTTGTTGGCCAACTTAAATAAATTAATGTTAAGTAGTTGGCCCATTGGATACATCTTTTTTCCTGAGCATTTCTGTTTTTGCCCGATGCTCTAAGAATAAAAATTTTGTGTCATTTCTCATATGTCCAATTGGTAACATTTTGTTACCAATGGACTATTATAATAATCATGTTTACTTGAGTGAATTGTTAGTTAAAATTCATGATGTTATGGGGCACCTGGCTGGCTCAGTCGATGGAGCAAGTGACTCTTGATCTCAGGGTCCTGAGTTCAAGCCCCACGTTGGGGATAGAGATTACAAAAAGAAAATCAGGATGTTGTGATTGAGAGACCTAATTTTTTACAGATTTAAATATTTTATAATATTCCTAATAACATTTCTATAAATGACCTTGGATCAGATACTTAAAATGTAAAATTCACTGTGTTGATAATAAATTGTTTTTTTATTTTTCTATTGAGAATTTGTTTTCTCCCATGTTTTCCCCTCATTTTTTGTAACATAGAAATTGTTACCTGTTACCTTTTAATTTATTCATAAGTAAATAAATTCATTTAGTCATTCATATATCCATTACTGGCAGTTCTGTCTCATATCTCTTTTATGTTGAAAAATTACCTCACTGTATTAGTAGGAAAGTATTTGTTTATATGGAGGTTTGTTCTACCAGAGATGTTTTTTGTGGCTCATTTACCTCCTTTGGATGTTACTTCCCCAGTTTACAAGTGATATAAATCCTCATTGATTCTTGCATGAATTCTAGTGGATATCCTTTTGGCTTTTGAGAATTTAGGATCAATGAAATTTAAATAAAAAATAAAAGTAATACATTCATGAAGAGTTTTTTGAATGGATATTCTGTTTCCAACATAGTTACAAAATTATGTGAATTTGGATAGTTAAATAGACTGTATTTAGTTCCTTACAAAATAATACAGTAGTTGGGATTTTTGTTTGTTTTAATGGATGTCTCAAGTTCTGTTGACAATGTTAAGAAGAACAAGAAAGGAGTGAAGTTCCTGGAACACAATGTATCTTTATTTGGTCTAAGTTTTTATCACATTGCTCATAGAGCTTTTAAGATCTCATTTTGTTTGCATGAAAAAATTTCTTTAGTTAAATAAAGATGTGTATGTTAATTAAAGAGTGTGTTTTCTGGACAAATTAAAATTATTTTCCTATATTTCACTAGGGTTGTATTTAATAACAAAGTCAGGATAAAGAAGCATCTATATTTATGTATTTTAGGTGAAACTATTTTCTGAGTAAAATTTTACAAAATGTAGAAAATGTTTGATGTGAGCCACAGGAAAGAATTAATTGTCTTTTTCTCTTAAAAATTGAAGTTTTAACCGTGATTGGAGATACCACAAAGAAGAACGAGTATGGATTACCAGGGCACCAGGCATGGAGCCAACAATGAAAACCAATACATATGAGAGGGGAACATATTACTTCTTTGACTGTCTTAACTGGAGGAAAGTAGCTAAGGTATATTTTTTTCCATGTGTAAATGTATAAATCTAGATTTTAAAAAGAAGTATCCTCTTTTATCTGTTTATATGTACCAAGACATCCATTCCAATAATGTGCCACATGCTTGCTAAGTAAGTCTTTGTCATCGTCACCTTCTTGGCCTGATTTAAACTAGGCAAGTGTCTGGAAACAACTCCTTTCACCCATAGTTAGGATTGCTTTACAATTTTGTAATTTTTCACAAGCCGTGATAACATTTGAGATATTTTTGTGTCTACTCAGTTGTAAAATAAAGATAACCCTCTTGCAGTCCCAGTCATGTATTCTTATATTATTATTACTTTGAGCAGGTAGGAGATTTTCCTAAAACTGGTATATAAACAGATAATAGGCTTTTTAAAACACTTACACTCATTGCAGGAAAGATGCTTGAGTTTTTATTTACAAATGATATAAAGAAAGAAAATTGTAAGCATTAACCATGATTGTTCCTATGACTAGTGTGCTGAGTGTTGGAGGGAAGAGGGCTGTGGAAAAAGTTGGTTGTTTTGGTTTGCAACTTTTCCTCACAAAAACACCTTTCTGACTGTTCCATGTGCAAAATTTTCATCAGTGTCATAGCATATTTCACATGTATGGAGTGTCTCATGTATGTACTTAGTCTACCTAGTAGAGAATATAACTGACATTATCTGATTTCATAACTCCAGGATTTCTTGAATGCCTTTTCCACTGATGATTCATAGGATTAAAAACTAACTCTTTAGTTTTGTTTTTTCTCAATAAATTTAAACAGAAGAAAAGTATTTCTTGACAGTTCATTGGAGGATTCTTTAGTTGTTGGTTTGGGCTTTTTTTTCTTTTGAGTCAGCCTCACTAAATTGATAAGAAGGTAAGACATTTTGAGAAGACAGTGTAAAATGCTTACCAGATATTTATCACAAGAGTTTTACTTCGCAAGATTTCATACAAATCTTGACAAAAGAAACAAGATGAGCCCAACTTAAAACACCAAACAAGACACACATAGGAGAGGTTAAATCTTTTTTTATTATTATTAATTTTGGGTGTTTGTCAGTGGTGCGTGTTATTACTTCTCAGACCAAGTCCATATATCACCATACACTGTATTCAAGTTATTTTAACAGTTCTAATTGATATGCATATCTTGATTCAAAAGGAAGATCCGTGACCTAACCTTTTAAGTAGCAATAATGACCTTCATTACAAAATACAAGAGACATTGTATGTTACTTGTTAAGAAGTACAGTATAGTAGAAAGCTAGATCCTTTGTATCATAGATTTGAATTTGACTCCTATTTCTGCTAGTTATGCTTTGACCATATACAAGTTTCTTTTCCATGCCTGATTCCTTATCTTTTAAATTGAAATCATATTTGCTTCTAGAGTGTCATGAAGATTAAATGAGATTACGCGCGCACACACACACACACACACACACACACACACACACACACTAAGGACAATGCTTGGCGTATATTGGACATGAGATATATGGGACTACCTGTGGTAGTTTGTTACAGTTTTTATCATCATTGTTCTTACAGCTTATTACTATTCTTCCAAAGATGGAAAAATAGTAACTGTTGTTAGGTCAGGTAAGTGATTCTCAAACTTTAGCTTGCATCACAATTACTTGGCAGCCTTATTAACAAGTTACTGAGCCAATACCTCCATTGTTTCCGATTTAATAAGTCTGTAGATGGGACCTGAGGATTTGCATTTCTAACAAGTTCCCAGGTGATGCCCATGATTTTGCTGGTCTTTGTCTGAAGCTGTACTTTGAGAACTTCTCTGTCAGTTGATTCTACAGGAGAGAGAAATGTATCTTTAGAGGGGGGAAAGATTCCATTAGTAAATACCTGAAGTTTTCTCTATTCCATTTGAAGCTTTTTGTTCAGTACCATTGTAAGTTATTCCAGACAAATATACAAAAAGGAATGGATGTTTGCAGTAGATGGATATGTCATTTTGCTTAAATTTTAGTTCAGTATATATGACAGATCAACTTATGTGTAAAAGTTCAGCTTGCAGAACTAAGCACTTTCCACAAAATTAGTCAGAAGCAACTTAAACATTAACAGGCCCCTTTTATTTTCCCATAAAACAATTAATTCCCCAGTCAGGTAAATGCCATTTTAAAGAAAGTGTGTGTGTGTGTGTGTGTGTGTGTGTGTGTGTGTGTGTGTGTGTGTAAGAGAGAGAGAGAGAGAGAGAGAGAGAGAGAGAGACACGTGTGTAGTGTGCCTATATAAAATAACAATTTTACCCAGCTTTATCTGACTTCTACAGTTGAGCTTTAGTCTTAACCTTTACCTTTAAAAATTTTAGCTCTGAAGTTGGAAAATAAAATTTGAGAAGTATCATTAAACTTCCTTTAAAAAATCTCTCTTGAGGTGATTGCTGGCCACTGGCATGGACACTTTTCAACAAAACTATTTCCATAGTGATGAAAGCAAGCAGAAATACTGGTTTCTACTAAGTATTAATGCATAGCTCACTTCTTCTGTCATATTAAAATACAGAATCATGAACTTAAAACAGTTGTATAAAAAAGTTGTATTCACAGAATAAACTTTTCACAATGGCTTTTGGCTTTTTGTTTTAAAGAAGCTTTCAATGTTTTCTCAGAAAATGTTTAGGAATTAAGACATTTAGTTCCATTTATGAGAGTTTATCCACCACAGAAAATCTCTTAAAATGCCATATCCCAAGTTAACCTCAAAGTCCCCACCTATAAACGTGGGTATGGTTTACTACTAACAGGTAAAGAACATGCATTATTAAACAACTTCAACTCATTGTTAAGAAACCTGCAGTATGAATTAGTATTATAAGTGATAGCTTGATGTTACCATATTTTGAAAAGTATTGATAGGTCTTGCATGCAGTTCTTTCTCTTTTTGCAAATCATATTTCCAGGGAATCGAAGAATTGTAAGAATTGAAAGAATTGATGATTTAAATCAGAAGTATTTCTTACCCCTAAAAATTCTGTGACTCTGAGTTCTAGGATCCAACCCATTATTTATTTAAAGTATTTGTTGTATGTCAATAATGTTACATACAAATTTTGATACTGTGTATATTCTCCCCTTTTAAGTAATCTTGACAGCAGGCTATGTGGTCTGTCCTATGTAATTTAACTAGAATTATTTAGTATCTCACTAATTTAAAAATAGTGGTCATTCAGATAGTATATATAATCTTAATGAGTAGAATTTTTTTAAATAATTTCATCCACTGAATCTTTAGGTGATAGAGGCTGCTCCATTATTAACACCTTTCTCAAACTAAAGATTTAAAAATTGAAGGGGTGCCTCGGTGGCTCAGTCGGTTGGGCATCCAACTTTGGCTCAGGTCATGATCTCTTGTTTCGTGAGTTCGAGCCCCACATTGGGCTCTGTGCTGACAGCTCAGAGCCTGGAGCCTGCCTCAGATTCTGTGTCTCCCTCTCTCTGCTCCTCACCCACTTGTGCTCTGTCTCTCTCAAAAATGAATAAACATTAAAAAAAATTTTTTTTAATTGAAGGATTCTTTCAGCCTGACTTCACCTTGTGGGTCCAACACTGAATAGGATTCTAATGCTTAGAATTTATCATACCATAGCCTGATATAACATGTGATTTTTTTTTTCATTAACTTCACTGGTACACATTAGTATTAGTATATCATCTTTATATTTTAATCAGAAATACATACTTTTCCTTCAAAGTAGTAAAGATTATTTCTAATATGTGTACTTAAGATAGTTGGCAACTTCCTAAATTTAAGTAGAGGATTTATCTTAGTTAAGCTGACATTTTTGAGAATTTGAGAAAACATTCCTGCAGTGTATGTTTCTCTATGTAATTCGATCAGTGATGACATTAATGCGTTTGTAATAATTTCATTTGATGGTCTGAATCCAGTGCATATATTTCCGTTCTACTTTACAATAACCTTTTGAGAATATGTAGCCTGATTTTATTAATAGAAAAACTCAGATTTAACTAAGTTGTCTTAAAGTATCTAGATAAGTCTGTCTAGCTTTTTAAATCATTAAACTAATTTAAACATCTTCGTTTAAGGCAAATACATAGTTCTAATAATACATAATCTTTGAATATGTCAAAAATTAAGTGTTTTATTCCTAAAACAAATGAAAAAAAACTTGTGTTTTCATATCAGCCATTCATTACACACCTGCCAGGGGCATCCTAGGCGGTAGGTGGTGGTGTGCACAACAGCCCTGTCCCTCCTGGTTAGACACCCACGTGGGTATGTGTTGTGTGTGTACATGGAGCAACAGTATGAAAGAGATGTTACCAACAATTAAAGTTGGGGAACAAAGAGACACCAGTATATATTGTAAGACTTCTGTATTTTCGGAAGAATAAAAATACATAGAAGACCAAAACAAAGATTAAAAAAAAAAAAAGGCAAAATTTGACCTGTTTAATTTCTGAATCTCTGCTATATGAGTTTTTAAATTCCATTAAAGTGTTTATGCTCCCTGAGTTTAAACTGACCTTTTAATACATAGGGTGGAAAATAGGTGCATTGATGGAAGTTATAGCTTAAATTCTAATAATACTTTGTAGTTCACCAGTGTACAATGACAAGGACAGGACGACTGAACGAGGTTTAACTTCTGTAACTTTATGATTTGTTACAGTTACAAATAGACTTTTTACCCTGCAACTACGTGTATTTTGGAACTAAATTCTAAACTAATTTCTAAAGAATGATACAAGAAGAAGACATTTTCTTCACTAATTTGGTATTCTTCTTAAGCCAGGCAGTAAATTTGTTTTTAAAACATAGGGAGAGGGAGAGAGAGAGAGGGAGGGAGGGAGAGGTGCTTACACATCAGGGGGCTGTGGTGATTGCAACGGTGGCTCTGAAGTTTGCTAGTTTTAATGATAAGCAGGCAGCCCGTGTGTCTTAGTTACTCTGTCAGTCCCTATTTATAGGTTTACCATAAACCTACGTATTTACTACAGGTCACCTATTATTTATAGGTGAACCATTTTAGTTTAAAGTCATTGCAGGGTCCCTTCTTTATAAACTTCTGTCAATAGGCTGAATGTTTTCAACATTTCTGCCTGGGGGGTGTAATGAAGTAAATCTATTTGGATCTTGGGCTAAAACTATTAAAAATAATGTGTTAACACCAGAAAGTCATGGTCTGGATTCGAATCCTAGATCTGCCACTTCCTATGTGATTTGGTCAGGTTGCTTGTGAGCCTCATTTCTTCAGGGTGCAAAGTGAAGATAGTGATATTTATAGAGTTATCAGAAAGATTACAGTAAACTTAGCTGTGTCTCTGGTTTGGGCACATACTAAGCTTTCAATTGTTAATTTAATATTCTTAAATTGTAAATACATGGTTTGGTATCTTAGAGTTTAATCATTATGGTCTAGGTTTTCATTTTAATTTAATAATGGAAACATCCATTTTAGAATCCATTTGAAACAAGATAGGTATGGTAAAATATGTTAACCCATAGTGCTAACTTGCTGGCTTTCTTTACTACATAAGATATATTAAGGTTCATAATTTTTAAAATGGGATTGATTTAGTTTGTGCTATAATTGAACTCAAATTATAGAATTAGTACTTTTAGAACCTCTTGCTTTTTGGATTTGCAAAGGTATGTTTTGTTTTTTTTAATATACACAATTATTTTCTGCATCTCTCTTAATCTTAGGAAGTGTCATGGAATTACTTCATCATTCTTAAATTTTAAAATTCATGAAGTTAATGTATTTTGAAAGTTTAATTAAAATGAGCTATATAGTTTGTCTTGAGATGTGCCCACATCAAAATCGTGGTATAGTTTTCAATGGCACCTACATCTTATCAGTGCTTTGGGTTTGAAATGGGAAGTCTGGAGATGTGCAAGTTACAAGTTCATTGTTTTCCCCAGATTTTAATGAGGTTAGAATAACTTTATGTTTGTTTTTTTTTCCTAAAGTATAATAATTACAAATTGGAAAATCATTTCTTTTCTCAAGGAAAAACAAATTTTTCAGTTTTATATATACTTCATTGAAGGTTGGCTTTATTTTAAATATCCAGTAATTTTCAGTGCTTTTTATTGGCCACACAGTAATTGCTGCTCAAGCTTTTATTTTTCAACAAAAAAATGCT